>NW_027518695.1:41999583-42641666 GCF_043159265.1 Tasmannia lanceolata
AGCGGCTGGTCTGGACTAATTAATGTTGTTTATCATTTTATGATTGCTATAGATTGTGTATTTCTTCTATTGAAATTTCTTCTTTGCTTAGCACTTGATTTATTTTTATAGGAATAAAATGGAATTTGCGATTATCTGGTAGCCTTTTCTTCTCTTTTTGATAGACTAACACAGTCTTATAGATTTCTGTTAAATTTCTTTAGATACTAGAATCCCCTCTCATTGCTAGGGCGATGAAGGCGCTAGCCCAAGCCCATCCTTAGGGGACTTGCTCAGTCCAAGTAGCATACCCCTCCTTTGTATATAGGAGACTTGTCCAGTCTCATTCTCTTGCTTAACCTCCTCTTTGTGTGTCGTTTGGTTTTGGGAGAACACCCTACTCGGCTTGGCAGCATACCCCTATCCTTATGGGTATTGGGTTGCACATTTGTTGCACCCTGCGGCTAGGTAGCTGTCCGGCCCGGCTGGGTGTTTCACCTTTGCCAAATATGCACAAGGTCTCTTATTCCTTTTAGACCCGCCCGGTCTCATTCTCTTGCTAAACCTCCTCTTTGTGCGCCGTTTGGTTTTTGGAGAACATCCTACTCGGCTTGGCTTCATACCCCTACCCCTATGGGTATTGGGTCGCACATTTGTTGCACCCTAGGGCTAGGTAGCTGTCCGGCCCGGTTGGGTGTTTTACCTTTGCCAAATATGCACAGGGTCTCTTATTCCTTTTTACGTCATTTGTGTCTCGGAGACAAGCCTTGTCTCCTGTAGAGAGTTTCTCCTTTAGGAGGCTTATCTAGCCTCATGTTAGAATAACCCTTCCTCCTGGCGAGTCTTTGACTCATTTTTACCCCTTTATTGGTAGTGTTTTTAGTGAGTCTCTGACTCATTTGTGCTCCCTTCTTTAGTGTGTTAGTTAGTAATTCGCCTTTAGATTTGTTGTCATTCATCCTTGTTTGAGACTAACTCAGTCATATAGAGCCTTCCCTGCTTGGGATCTTAGATTGTTTTCTCTGTTCTTGGGACACTTCTTTACGTGTTGTGGTTCGTCTCTTTGAGACGCTTGTTGTTTGTTCGGGGTTTCCCCTTTTGATTTAGGGCTTTGCCCTTGTTTGTGG
Organism: Tasmannia lanceolata; assembly: GCF_043159265.1. Lineage (NCBI taxonomy): Eukaryota > Viridiplantae > Streptophyta > Magnoliopsida > Canellales > Winteraceae > Tasmannia > Tasmannia lanceolata. Next base: position 42,000,690 of record NW_027518695.1, read on the forward strand.
TTATGCTTGCGTGTTCCCTTGAAGGGTGAAAACATTTAAGAATCTAAGAGCATTGGAAAAGCTTTAAAATCCAAAAAACATTAGAAATTTAAAACTCAAAAACATTTGAAAACTTTAAAAATATAAAAACATTTGAAAATATAGAAAACCTTAAAAAAAAATCTGAAATGTTAGTGTTTCTTTTAAAAGCGTAGTTTGAGAGTTCGTTTCGAACTACGTTGGCTTGATCCTCTTCCGAGGTACGTAGTGCAGCTTGGGATTTACATCCCAAGTCCAGCCAAACTTTTTTGTAAATAAACGTTTTAAACCTTCTTCAAAAACCTTTAAAATCTTGTTTTCAAAAGATCTTCCTCTAGAGTTAGGAGTTTCTCCTAGATAGAGAGTTTTTAGAGTTAGGTTTTTTCTTTTGATAGGTTGTTTGATTGTTTGTTTGCTGTGTGCTTGTTTTAGAGTTAGGGGTCTGTCCTAGAGTTATAGGAGCGCCTCCGTCCGGTCAGTCGGCGATCCACATCGCCGAGTGATGACTAGAGTAGGATACGTTAGTCCACCTTTGGTTTTTCTTAGGAAATACAGCCTAGTTACACATAGGTTGTAGGAACCACCTGCATTAGCCTAGGGCTAATCTGCATTTAGTTAGGGCATATATGGTGTCCTAAAATCCACAATTCACTGGAATTTAAATAATCATATAATAAACTTTAATAACTAGTCCGGTCTTTTAGATCGAGTCTAGGATAGAGGTCTAGGTGTCTTAGGCATCATAGCTTAGAATAGGCGCGAAGAACTACGTTGCCTTGATTCTCGTGGAGGCGGGGATACGTAGGCTTCTTTGGATGAATACCAGACCATCCGAGGACTCGGGCTAAATCGTTTAGAGTCTTAGGATTTGTTGTGTTGTGTTATATTGTATATTTTGTTGTATTTTCTTACTTTCTTGTGCAGACCTATACCTTTAGCTGTAGCATGCATGTGTTCGTCCACCAGAACTTAGACACCCTTTAGGCATGTCACTCATAACCTAGCTATGCTTGGGCAGCACATCTTTCATTTTATTTTATGGGTGTTTAGTATCTTTGTCCTCAGGAAATGCATGCTTAGGTAGACGACTCCTGAGGATTGTTCCCATTTCACATGATTTTTGCCCAAAACTCTTCGAGGTTAATAATAAATGGCATAAGAGACCAAGTGTTCGCACTCGGGCGAATTGGAGGCGCTCTTCGGACCTTCTCCATTCGTCATCAGGCACGGACCTTCTGTATCTCTGGTTATCCATTGCAAACAGAGCATTTGTTTTGGTTCCATGGCGTGTCCATGGATGGCGACTCTGAGTTATTTTTCAGATACATCTTGGTTTCGAGCCCTGGCTCCTGATCAGGATGTATCTCTTTCTTTTTATATCGCCACTCATGCTATGCTGTGAGGGTGGCATCCGTTTCGAGAGTTCCTTGGCAGAGCTCTCTTCCGTTGTGGAGATCTTAGAGGATTGCAGGAGGGATCTCGTGTCCCTCGCCGCGCTCGTCCTCGGATCGGGTTCCACAGGCTGGCGACTCTGCTGGGGAGTTCTTGAAACATTGCCTAACTCTATAAAAATGCCATTTTTACTAACTTTGGAGAAATTTGAGTTAAAATCATTTTAAATGGGAACTCTATCGTTAGAATCCAGGGGCACCAGACAGGTGCGTAATTAAAACGAGGGATTCACACACTACACATCATGCATTATCATATTTTGTTATTTATTTCATTGTTTTTCCTTCTTGGCTCCACGGGATAGATTCGATGCGTACCCGACTGGGATGTCTTCACCCTGATGGTACTGTTGAATCTATTTCCAAGCTATGCGCCAGCGCTGCAGCCGTAAACACTCGGTGCACTTGTGTTTACAGCAGCCGATGAGCAATGAAGCATACTATGTATAACACTCGGTGCACTTGAGTTATACATATTAAGTATGGTTCATACGCATAGTACCCATTAGATTGAGTCCGGAGCCCTACTTTGTTTTATATATTATGTATGTACGTACTGACTTAGTGAAATCCAACTAGGAAGTACCCGTGTTTATATATGTATATTGCATTCATATGGGGTTGAACATGTGTTGCTCACACATGTGGAGCCTAGAGTTAGGAACTTTGTCCCATTAGTAGACTAGGGTAGCTCATTTTATATGGCTACAACACGGTCCCAGTACACTCATCAGTCTGTCTTGAGTCGAGACTTCCTTGACTCCGCTAGATTAGAATTAGGGCTGGTGCCCCTGGTTAGGATATATGTGTGTATATATATATATATATATATATATATATATATATATATATATATATACTGATTATATGTATTAGGGTTCTCCTCTTAGTTAGAGTTCCTTATTCTTTTCAATTGGTTATATCTATTCTTTATTCAGATCTAGATCTAGTCAGTGGCTTTTGCTTGCCATTACCTCGGCCATGATCTGTCATTCGATCTGTTATTTATAGGATTTGACCCGTTGTCATATGTTCTCACCTTCGGTCGGTCCTTCATTTGGTCACCTTTGTTTGGTAACCATAATTCGAGCTTGTCTTACCACCATTATTCGTACATCTTTGATTGAGCCGTGGGGATCCCTTGTGTAGCCGTTATGCTGCCGAATTTTATCTAGTATATGTTGAGCATGGCCGCTATTTCTTAGAGTTAGGAAAACCATGAGACTTTCTTGTCTAGCGTCGTCATGCTGCCGAATTTTGCCCAGGATATTTTGAGCATGACCGCTATCCTTTAGAATTAGTTAAACCATGAGTTTACCTTATCTTGACTCTCTTGTCTAGCCGTTATGCTGCTGAATTTTTCGCAAAATATTTTTGAGCATGGCTGCTATTCTTAAGAGTCAGTTTACCTTGTTTCGATTCCCGTGCATAGCCTCGATTAGCTTAAAGCCCGTTCCTAGTGAAAAGCTTCTGGTTTGATCAGTCGTGTTTGCATCCCCTTCAGTTCCACTAGGTTAGTGGCCTGTACAGGTCATTCTCGTGGTCACAATTTATTGGCCACCCTTTGGTTACGTATCCATTCTTTGGTTGTATCGTAAATTCATCTTATGTGTATATTACTCAGTAGGATTAGATCCTTGTTTGTCTGCTCGTGGTGTCTTAGATCTGGTTGATGGCTTGTCTGCTGTCTTTATGACCACGGTCTATCATTTTTCATCGTATTGATCGAATAGTCGTTGGTATCCATCATCAGATTTAGATCTGGTCTATGACCTACTTCTGTCATTTTGTGGCCATGGTCTACCTCTCTGATTTGCTGATCATCCTTGATCAGTGATGAAAAATTCTGTGTCATCAATTTTATCCTTCCCATGTGATTAATCGTTAAATTTATCCTTGTCATTTATTTATACCAGGTTATCTTTGTTTTCTAATAATCTTATCCTATCTCTATGTTAGGTTTAATCATGTCGAATAGCGTATTTGTGGTACCCGGATCCCGCGAGAGGGGTGGGGCGCGAGCCGCCTCGCACTCTCTCTTGGTCTCTCGTTTCCACGCGATTGGCGTGTGCATTTTAATGTTGATTTGAATTAATCTTTCCTGTGAACTTGGGATCACTAAGGCAATCCGAATTCCACACGAAAGAGACTGACAGAGTCGCCACCTAGATGTGGGATCTAGGACCCGTAATTAACCAGAAATCTAGACTCGCTACCTGGTTACGAGAATGGAAGGTATGGGGAGTTATCCGCCACATGCACCATTCCTGCCCGATAATCGGTCTTCGATTCCAAAAGCTAACTCTTTTAAATTTATTTTAAATGGCTCATTCAACTCTATGTTAATGTGCGAACTAAGTGACATGCATCCTATGATCTAATTTCAATGAGAATCCTAAATGTGTATCTTGATTTATTAATTTGTCTGGATTCAATCTAAGTGAAAGTTCTCCTAGAATTCTAATTTCATGGAAAGTCCTAAGTGATTTGATTAAGTATTTACGAGAAAATTAATATACAAAACACCACAATTTGTTTGTGGTGCCGACTCGCGGGTGGTATGCCATCAGACATCCAAGCTGCCTACGTACCCAAGCCTTACTGGGATCAGAGTCGACGTAGTTCGGTGCACCTAAGCTAAGCTACTTATGCCTAACTCAACTAGGACACCGACCTAGACGGGATTGACTGTTTCAACAGTTTTAGGAGAAGTTATTTAATTCAAGTTGAGGATTTTATTATCTTAGGATTTCATCGAAGATGCTATATGATCCTATCTAAATGCAAGTTGTCCCTTAGACTAATGCAGGTTAGCCTACATCCTAGTTTACTAGGCTTGTCCTAGGGAAAAACTGGATGACTAGTGTAACTTGACCTATGGCACGGTTGCTATACATAGCAAGCGTCCGTGATGAGGCTGGACTCCTAACTCTAGGACTCCCTAAAACTTAGGACACAACACGACACGACACCATTGTTCCTAAATTGGGCTCTAAGGGTTCTTACGACGGAAACCATAATCCAATGGTTCCGAGAGACACGAGATGAATCGAGATGATGAATAGTGTGAGGGAATGGGAAAGATAGAGAAAGGTGCGACTGAACTTGGGAGTGCCAAATTGCCTACGTACCCCGTGATGGGGATCAAGCCACACGTAGTTCCACTGGGGAGGTTGCTTGGATTTTGGAAAACAGGTTTGGTATTTGGATCAGGAATCGGGTTTGTATTTGAGCATTGGACTTGAGATTCAAAAACATTGATATAGCAATGGGATTTTGGAATTGGGAATTTGCATCAAAGAATTGAGCATATTGGAATCATCAAGGGTTTGAATTTTCGGAATTCAAAGTGGGCGGGCATATGAGATTCGGCCAAATGGATTCAGACATGCGACTCGGATTGTGTTGGGATATGACTTGGTTGGATTGGGTTAATGGTTAGGGTCAAGTGAGTCGGGTCTAAGTTAGGAGCAAACCCGAGACTAGCCATGGTCTAACTAGGAGGAAGCAGGGTACAAACCAGGGTGCGGACCAGGGTGCGAACCAGCAGGGAACCAGGGTGCGAACCAGCAGGGAACCAGGGTGCGAACCAGCAGGGGAACCAGGGTGCAACCAGCAGGGAACCTGGGTGCAACCAGCAGCGAACCTGGGTGCAACCAGGGTCTAACCAGAGTGCGAACCAGCAGGGAACCAGGGTGCGAATCAGTAGGGAACCAGGGTGCAACCAGCATCGAACCTGGGTGCAACCAGCAGCGAACCTGGGTGCAACCAGGGTCTAACCAGAGGCTAACCAGGGGGAAAACAGACCCTACATGCTTCCTAACATGGTTTTTCTTTTAAAGTAAAAGATATGCATGAAAACAGACCCTACATAGAATTGAAATAAATGCCTACCTCTTTGGAAACCCACTTTGTGTTTGATTTTTCTTTGATGGTAATTCCTTGAAGATGATTCCTTGCTTGATAATGACTGCTTTTGATATATATCACCCAACGTATAAAATCACCCGATCCGGCAAGGATGGCCGAACCCTTGAAGAGATGAGGGAGAGGGATGAATTTTCTAAGAGAGGGGTTCTTTTTCTTCTTTTTGTTGGATGGTGGGATGAGAAGGTATTTATAGGAGAATGGGATAGGAGGTTAGGTGAGGTTAGGTGAGGTTAGGTAAGGTTAGGTGAGGTTAGGTGGTTAGGTGAGGTTAGGTGAGGTTAGGTGAGGTTTGGATGGTTAGGATGAGAGGAGAGGTTAGGTGAGGTTAGGTGAGGTTTGGATGGTTAGGATGAGAGGAGAGGTTAGGTGGTTTTGGATGGTTAGACCCAGGTCAAGATCTGCCATTGATCTAACGATTTACGGAAATCGGGTCTCGGAATGGAATCAGGGTTCGGGCTATGAAGTGACCCTATCTTATTTTGTCCCGATTGATGATCCGTAAAGTCAGATCAAGATATTAATGACCTAAAACATATATTAGGTTATTGTTGGTTAAAGTAAAGCAAAATGTGGGTGTCTACAGATGCCCCTCTTTGGTAGAGACGACGTAGTCATCGAATACCAAAGTTAAAATGACAGAACCATTTTGCGTAACTTTAATCGACAAAGGAACCCCCTAAACACAATGCAACCTAATATAATGCAAGACCTTAGATGAAATCCTAGAATTGGAATGCAATAAAACAAACCCGCTGCGGTGCCGCTGGCAACGAGAGAAATGGGATACCATTTTCAAATGGATTTTCGGAGGGAAAGGAATATCGCTTTTGAACAGCTTCAGAGGAAATGAGACGTCATTTTCAAATGGTCTCAGAGAGAATAATGGATGACTTTTGAAAGATTCTTAATGAAAATGCAGCATCATTTTTGAATGGGCTTGGGCAAGATAAAATACCGTATTTATACGGATTCCAAGGAAATGAGACATCATAGTTGTATGATGTTCAAAGGGTATAAGAGATCATTGTTGTATGGACTCGAAGAGAATGAAATACCGTATTTGTACGGATTCCAAGGAAATGAGACATCATAGTTGTATGATGTTCAAAGGGGATAAGAGATCAAAGTTGTATGGACTCGAAGAGAATGAAATACCGTATTTGTACGGATTCCAAGGAAATGAGACATCATAGTTGTATGATGTTCAAAGAGGATAAGAGACCATAGTTGTATGGACTTGAAGAGAATGAAATACCGTATTTGTACGGATTCCAAGGAAATGAGACATCATAGTTGTATGATGTTCAAAGGGGATAAGAGACCATAGTTGTATGGACTCGAAGAGAATGAAATACCGTATTTGTACGGATTCCAAGGAAATGAGACATCATAGTTGTATGATGTTCAAAGGGTATAAGAGACCATAGTTGTATGGACTCGAAGAGAATGAAATACCGTATTTGTAAGGATTCCAAGGAAATGAGACATCATAGTTGTATGATGTTCAAAGGGGATAAGAGATCAAAGTTGTATGGACTCGAAGAGAATGAAATACCGTATTTGTACGGATTCCAAGAAAATGAGACATCATAGTTGTATGATGTTCAAAGAGGATAAGAGACCATAGTTGTATGGACTTGAAGAGAATGAAATACCGTATTTGTACGGATTCCAAGGAAATGAGACATCATAGTTGTATGATGTTCAAAGGGGATAAGAGACCATAGTTGTATGGACTCGAAGAGAATGAAATACCGTATTTGTACGGATTCCAAGGAAATGAGACATCATAGTTGTATGATGTTCAAAGGGTATAAGAGACCATAGTTGTATGGACTCGAAGAGAATGAAATACCGTATTTGTAAGGATTCCAAGGAAATGAGACATCATAGTTGTATGATGTTCAAAGGGGATAAGAGATCAAAGTTGTATGGACTCGAAGAGAATGAAATACCGTATTTGTACGGATTCCAAGAAAATGAGACATCATAGTTGTATGATGTTCAAAGAGGATAAGAGACCATAGTTGTATGGACTTGAAGAGAATGAAATACCGTATTTGTACGGATTCCAAGGAAATGAGACATCATAGTTGTATGATGTTCAAAGGGGATAAGAGACCATAGTTGTATGGACTCGAAGAGAATGAAATACCGTATTTGTACGGATTCCAAGGAAATGAGACATCATAGTTGTATGATGTTCAAAGGGTATAAGAGATCAAAGTTGTATGGACTCGAAGAGAATGAAATACCGTATTTGTACGGATTCCAAGGAAATGAGACATCATAGATGTATGATGTTCAAAGAGGATAAGAGACCATAGTTGTATGGACTCGAAGAAAAGAGGCACCGTTCACAAACGGGCTCAAGGAGAAGACAAGACCATTCACAAATGGACTCGAGAAATGAGGCACCATTCACAAACGGGCTCAAGGAGGACAATACCATTCACAAATGGATTCGAGAAAAGAGGCGCCATTCACAAATGGGCTCAAGGATAAGACAAGACCATTCACAAATGGACTCGAGAAATGAGGCACCATTCACAAACGGGCTCAAGGAGAAGACGAGACCATTCACAAATGGATTCGAGAAATGAGGCACCGTTCACAAACGGGCTCAAGGAGAAGACAAGACCATTCACAAATGGACTCGAGAAATGAGGCACCGTTCACAAACGGGCTCAAAGAGGACACGAGACCATTCACAAATGGACTCAGAAAATGAGGCACCGTTCACAAACGGGCTCAAGGAGAAGATGAGACCATTCACAAATGGACTCAGAGAATGAGACACCGTTCACAAACGGGTTCAAGGAGAAGACGAGACCATTCACAAATGGACTTGAGAAATGAGGCCCCGTTCACAAACGGGCTCGAAGAATTTAGAGATTTTTTATGAACTTGAATTTGACGTAGGATTGGATTTTTTTTTATTATTTTTTTTTTTTTATTTTTTTTTTTTTTAATTAAGGATTTGGATTTGATAAATTTTTTTATTTTTGGAAAATGAGGTACCGTCCGCAAACGGGCTCAAGGAGAAGATGAGACCATTCACAAATGGCCTCGAGAATAGAGGCACCGTTCACAAACGGGCTCAAAGAGGACATTAGAGCATTCACAAATGGACTCAGAGAATGAGAAACCTGTTCACAAACGGGTTCAAGGAGAAGACGAGACCATTCACAAATGGACTCGAGAAATGAGGCACCTTTCACAAAAGGGCTCAAAGAGGACATGAGATTTTTCATGAACTTGAATTTGACGTAAGATTGGATTTGTTTGAATCGGGGATTGGATTTGATGAATTTTGGATTTTTTTTTTTTTTTTTTTTTTTTTGAACTCAATGAAATCGGGGACATTATAGATCGTGCCCAGTAAAGATATTGGAAACCAAGACTTTGACGAATGATGAGACGACCAACCTTATGAACGAAGAACCATTAGTAACAAGAATGGATTAGGAACACTTTTATGAAACTTCAACAAGATTTTTCTCAATGAGACTGTTGGTCTTGTCTTCTGGGGATTTTGATAACTGAAACCTTGAACAAGATACTTGAAATTGGTAATTTAGAACAACGGCTCTCTAACATGGAAAAGCGGGATCTGTTTTTTGACAGGTGCTTAGATGAACATTTCTTGACCACGATAGTATTTAACTAACCGGAAGGAAATTCTGAATTTTAATGGTTCATCTTTCTGAGAAATTGGCTCAACCACCATTGCATCTGGGGCTCTTCCAAGCTTAAGGTGCCTTCCTGGGGTATGATCTTTTTACGGAAGCTGGGCTTTCTGATGTTTCTACTTCTGAACTCTTCTGAGTTGATCTTCTTTGAAATGTAGCTGTTTGACTAGATTCTCGAACCCTTTCAGGTATAATTGCAGGGAGCTGCCTAGGCCGGGCCTCCTTCACCAAGACAGTTACATCATTTGGACATAGGAACGACGATTGACTCTTTCTAAAGAGAAAACTTAGATGAAAGGCACTACTCAAAGGATTGAGCAGCCCTGAAGGAGTGAACTTAGAATAACAAAGATTGACTGACTATACTGACAAACACAGTGATGCTTCTGACTTAGTTAATATTTTGTTTGGTAAGTCTATCCTTTCGAGGAATAGTTTTTCAATTGGTAAACACTGGACTTTTTCCTTAAAACAGTAATGCCTCAAGGATTTAATTACGCCCCCTAAGATTGCTTAGCTTCAATGCCCCCAGTTTTGAGGATATCACTTGAATTTGCTTGAACTTCAGTTGATCTTCAGTCTTGATACCAGCTGTAGCCTTCTTATAATGATTCTCTTACCGTGACCAAGTCACCTCTTCGGGGTTTTTAACTTGGCGGACCGCGCTAGCCTTAACTTTTGCCTGAACCACCATTCTAGGTTTTCGATCCAGCAGGCTATCCCCTTAGCTTTTGCCTAAGCCGCCCTTTCGGGTTTTCAACTTAGCAGGGGATTGATCTTAAATTTTGCCTAGACCGCCCTTTCAGGTTTTCAGTCTAGCAGATCTTCAAACTCCGTTCGTTTTCTTATTCATCATTTTTTTTTATTGTGTCTCGGGACCTAGCTCATTAGTTCTGAACACCAGAAGGACTTTATAGGTAGGATAGGGCTTTTCAAAGAATGGCTTAAGGTTCAACAAAGATTTCGACCGAACCTGTGAACAGGTTGCCTACATATCCCAAGGTAGGAATCAGGTCGTGTGTAGTTCAGGGCGAATGCCCCTAGTTTGAAGATAAATTGTTTGAAGGTTAATTGATTTTTTCCTTTTTTTTTTTCTTTCTTTCTGGAATAATTGACCTCTCTTCTACTGGAACTTGTCCCTCTTTTTTTTTTTTTTGAAATGATTGAATTTCTTTTCCTTTTTGAATCGACCGAACTCGGTTCAACCGAGTTGCCTACGTACCCCAGTATAGGGATCAGGTCTCGCGTAGTTTGGGGAAATGCCCCTGGTTTGATGGGTTTTCAAGAAAATTTTATTCAGGCTCGAAGGGTTTGCAAACCGGTATTCTTTTGACATTGGTTCTGATTTTGGGATTTATTCGGCCAAAGGGGGCCTTCCGATGTTCAGATTGGCTAGAGTCCGTCTGGTGCTGATTATTTTTTTCTTTTTTGTTTTGTTTTGTTTTTTTTTTTTTACGGAGTTTGACGGCATTTCCAGGTAAGAGATAATGGATCTTCTTCTTCCAAGATTCTAAAGTGTGCTTTCGACTTTCATAGAGCGAAACTTGTTCTTTGACATCCTCCATCTATGGATTCGTTCTGATGATCACTTTTCAATGCTTGCTCTTGAACTTCTTATCTTGAATTTGTTGGCTTTATGTTATGAATTTGAGAACCAAGGTCATTGATTGGAAATATGAAAGTTGTTTCCACTCTATGCCCCTTGTACAGCATATATCTTCTCACTTTCTTCATTTTCTTTGAGCTTTCCATCTATGTCTTGCCCCTGGTATCGGTTGTAGCTTTTCTAGACAATCTTCTTATTCTTGAAATAATTTTATCAATTCTTCACACTCTTTAGAGGGTAATGTATTTTCAATCGGCATTCACTGAATCAAAGTTTCAGTGCCAGTGTTTATCATTTCAATTTCATCTTTGAAAGGTTGGGATTGGCGCTCCTCCTCTCGTTCAAGTAATTGCTGTGACTCAAGTGGAGTTTCGTCAATTTTGTCCTCATTTGAAGAGGGAGTCTTATTTTAAGATCAGAAGCACACTTAAGAACAGACACAAGTGAACTTTTTGGAACTGACTGAAATTTTATTTAAAGAAAAGCTATTACATCAGACGACCTATCCTGAACATGCTCAGGATTCACAACTCTAAATAAGAAAGGGAAACAGAAGATAACTTGCCTGGACTAGGCATTGACCTTTAACTGTAAGACCGGACTCAACAATTATACTGACCATGATGACTGACTCAACATAAAATAGTAAGTGACTAAAACTTTAACTGCTGCAACTGTTTGGCGTTGAAGGCTCGGCGAAGGCTGGTTCGTTCTGAACATCATCATGGCTGATACTTTCAATTTTGGACAATGATGACTGATTCGCATAGGGAAATGCCCCTAGCTCAAGGATTCTGAGAGTGAACTCTGAAGGACTTAGCAAAATAATCTTGAAAAAGGTAGCCCCTAGAGGAGGAACAGACCAGGGGTACAAGCAAGATTGGATTATCTGGACCAGGCATGATCAGATCATGAGAACGCATAATCGAAAGATTGTGAGATTCTGCATCTGCCAGTTAGGGGATGACATGAAGATACGATCGAATCGTATGACAGAAGAACGAAAGACGCACGATCAAAAGATTAGATGAGATAGCATAAGATTGCTTTCAACGGATAGATCATGAATGACTAATCCTATGAGATCTTTGGAAATGATGGGATTTATATCCTAACTCAAAGGGAATTTTTTTTTTTTCACATTTTATCAGTGTTACCTGAAGGCATCAACCTTAATCCTAATCTATCGGAGTGGAGAGAGAATCTCGACTCATGACTTTGTTCGTGTATATAAGGACCGATCGTGACCATTGGAAGATGGACCATGGCCTAATCTAGACACCAATGGGTAGGATATCCTAAACTAGGCTCACACACGTGATGCACATGTGTTCATATACTACATGCATGTGTGGGTTAATCTAGGGGTAAGGCCAAGAGTTCCCTTAGCGCGAATCCCTGCTCGATATACTGTACCAGTGTCCGGCGTATCAGTACGTGAACAAGAGATCCGTTTACGTACCATAAAGGTACCAGGCTAAGGGTGGAATGCTTCTCTAGCACAGAGGCACCAGGTGATGAAATCCCAGTCAACCATGCTAGATAACACTCCGGGTTCCTAAAATAGGACGTGTGTGCACGTGAGATGCAAGGGTTTAGATGCAAGTGATGTAAGTGTGTGCAATAAGTTCGCGCGATCTATGATGCCTTCAGGTTTTGTTAGATTAAGTTTGAGTAAAATGTGATGAGAAAATAAAACAAGACAAACTAATCTGACAAGTATACAAGAGATAGAGTTCTTATGAGCCAGTTAAATTAAATTCAAATGAATTATCTTTTGGAATTTTAATGAAGTTAGGTGATCCCCAGCAGAGTCGCCAGACTGTGGTACCCGGATCCCGCGAGAGGGGTGGGGCGCGAGCCGCCTCGCACTCTCTCTTGGTCTCTCGTTTCCACGCGATTGGCGTGTGCATTTTAATGTTGATTTGAATTAATCTTTCCTGTGAACTTGGGATCACTAAGGCAATCCGAATTCCACACGAAAGAGACTGACAGAGTCGCCACCTAGATGTGGGATCTAGGACCCGTAATTAACCAGAAATCTAGACTCGCTACCTGGTTACGAGAATGGAAGGTATGGGGAGTTATCCGCCACATGCACCATTCCTGCCCGATAATCGGTCTTCGATTCCAAAAGCTAACTCTTTTAAATTTATTTTAAATGGCTCATTCAACTCTATGTTAATGTGCGAACTAAGTGACATGCATCCTATGATCTAATTTCAATGAGAATCCTAAATGTGTATCTTGATTTATTAATTTGTCTGGATTCAATCTAAGTGAAAGTTCTCCTAGAATTCTAATTTCATGGAAAGTCCTAAGTGATTTGATTAAGTATTTACGAGAAAATTAATATACAAAACACCACAATTTGTTTGTGGTGCCGACTCGCGGGTGGTATGCCATCAGACATCCAAGCTGCCTACGTACCCAAGCCTTACTGGGATCAGAGTCGACGTAGTTCGGTGCACCTAAGCTAAGCTACTTATGCCTAACTCAACTAGGACACCGACCTAGACGGGATTGACTGTTTCAACAGTTTTAGGAGAAGTTATTTAATTCAAGTTGAGGATTTTATTATCTTAGGATTTCATCGAAGATGCTATATGATCCTATCTAAATGCAAGTTGTCCCTTAGACTAATGCAGGTTAGCCTACATCCTAGTTTACTAGGCTTGTCCTAGGGAAAAACTGGATGACTAGTGTAACTTGACCTATGGCACGGTTGCTATACATAGCAAGCGTCCGTGATGAGGCTGGACTCCTAACTCTAGGACTCCCTAAAACTTAGGACACAACACGACACGACACCATTGTTCCTAAATTGGGCTCTAAGGGTTCTTACGACGGAAACCATAATCCAATGGTTCCGAGAGACACGAGATGAATCGAGATGATGAATAGTGTGAGGGAATGGGAAAGATAGAGAAAGGTGCGACTGAACTTGGGAGTGCCAAATTGCCTACGTACCCCGTGATGGGGATCAAGCCACACGTAGTTCCACTGGGGAGGTTGCTTGGATTTTGGAAAACAGGTTTGGTATTTGGATCAGGAATCGGGTTTGTATTTGAGCATTGGACTTGAGATTCAAAAACATTGATATAGCAATGGGATTTTGGAATTGGGAATTTGCATCAAAGAATTGAGCATATTGGAATCATCAAGGGTTTGAATTTTCGGAATTCAAAGTGGGCGGGCATATGAGATTCGGCCAAATGGATTCAGACATGCGACTCGGATTGTGTTGGGATATGACTTGGTTGGATTGGGTTAATGGTTAGGGTCAAGTGAGTCGGGTCTAAGTTAGGAGCAAACCCGAGACTAGCCATGGTCTAACTAGGAGGAAGCAGGGTACAAACCAGGGTGCGGACCAGGGTGCGAACCAGCAGGGAACCAGGGTGCGAACCAGCAGGGAACCAGGGTGCGAACCAGCAGGGGAACCAGGGTGCAACCAGCAGGGAACCTGGGTGCAACCAGCAGCGAACCTGGGTGCAACCAGGGTCTAACCAGAGTGCGAACCAGCAGGGAACCAGGGTGCGAATCAGTAGGGAACCAGGGTGCAACCAGCATCGAACCTGGGTGCAACCAGCAGCGAACCTGGGTGCAACCAGGGTCTAACCAGAGGCTAACCAGGGGGAAAACAGACCCTACATGCTTCCTAACATGGTTTTTCTTTTAAAGTAAAAGATATGCATGAAAACAGACCCTACATAGAATTGAAATAAATGCCTACCTCTTTGGAAACCCACTTTGTGTTTGATTTTTCTTTGATGGTAATTCCTTGAAGATGATTCCTTGCTTGATAATGACTGCTTTTGATATATATCACCCAACGTATAAAATCACCCGATCCGGCAAGGATGGCCGAACCCTTGAAGAGATGAGGGAGAGGGATGAATTTTCTAAGAGAGGGGTTCTTTTTCTTCTTTTTGTTGGATGGTGGGATGAGAGGGTATTTATAGGAGAATGGGATAGGAGGTTAGGTGAGGTTAGGTGAGGTTAGGTAAGGTTAGGTGAGGTTAGGTGGTTAGGTGAGGTTAGGTGAGGTTAGGTGAGGTTTGGATGGTTAGGATGAGAGGAGAGGTTAGGTGAGGTTAGGTGAGGTTTGGATGGTTAGGATGAGAGGAGAGGTTAGGTGGTTTTGGATGGTTAGACCCAGGTCAAGATCTGCCATTGATCTAACGATTTACGGAAATCGGGTCTCGGAATGGAATCAGGGTTCGGGCTATGAAGTGACCCTATCTTATTTTGTCCCGATTGATGATCCGTAAAGTCAGATCAAGATATTAATGACCTAAAACATATATTAGGTTATTGTTGGTTAAAGTAAAGCAAAATGTGGGTGTCTACAGATGCCCCTCTTTGGTAGAGACGACGTAGTCATCGAATACCAAAGTTAAAATGACAGAACCATTTTGCGTAACTTTAATCGACAAAGGAACCCCCTAAACACAATGCAACCTAATATAATGCAAGACCTTAGATGAAATCCTAGAATTGGAATGCAATAAAACAAACCCGCTGCGGTGCCGCTGGCAACGAGAGAAATGGGATACCATTTTCAAATGGATTTTCGGAGGGAAAGGAATATCGCTTTTGAACAGCTTCAGAGGAAATGAGACGTCATTTTCAAATGGTCTCAGAGAGAATAATGGATGACTTTTGAAAGATTCTAAATGAAAATGCAGCATCATTTTTGAATGGGCTTGGGCAAGATAAAATACCGTATTTATACGGATTCCAAGGAAATGAGACATCATAGTTGTATGATGTTCAAAGGGTATAAGAGATCATTGTTGTATGGACTCGAAGAGAATGAAATACCGTATTTGTACGGATTCCAAGGAAATGAGACATCATAGTTGTATGATGTTCAAAGGGGATAAGAGATCAAAGTTGTATGGACTCGAAGAGAATGAAATACCGTATTTGTACGGATTCCAAGGAAATGAGACATCATAGTTGTATGATGTTCAAAGAGGATAAGAGACCATAGTTGTAAGGACTTGAAGAGAATGAAATACCGTATTTGTACGGATTCCAAGGAAATGAGACATCATAGTTGTATGATGTTCAAAGGGGATAAGAGACCATAGTTGTATGGACTCGAAGAGAATGAAATACCGTATTTGTACGGATTCCAAGGAAATGAGACATCATAGTTGTATGATGTTCAAAGGGTATAAGAGACCATAGTTGTATGGACTCGAAGAGAATGAAATACCGTATTTGTAAGGATTCCAAGGAAATGAGACATCATAGTTGTATGATGTTCAAAGGGGATAAGAGATCAAAGTTGTATGGACTCGAAGAGAATGAAATACCGTATTTGTACGGATTCCAAGAAAATGAGACATCATAGTTGTATGATGTTCAAAGAGGATAAGAGACCATAGTTGTATGGACTTGAAGAGAATGAAATACCGTATTTGTACGGATTCCAAGGAAATGAGACATCATAGTTGTATGATGTTCAAAGGGGATAAGAGACCATAGTTGTATGGACTCGAAGAGAATGAAATACCGTATTTGTACGGATTCCAAGGAAATGAGACATCATAGTTGTATGATGTTCAAAGGGTATAAGAGACCATAGTTGTATGGACTCGAAGAGAATGAAATACCGTATTTGTAAGGATTCCAAGGAAATGAGACATCATAGTTGTATGATGTTCAAAGGGGATAAGAGATCAAAGTTGTATGGACTCGAAGAGAATGAAATACCGTATTTGTACGGATTCCAAGAAAATGAGACATCATAGTTGTATGATGTTCAAAGAGGATAAGAGACCATAGTTGTATGGACTTGAAGAGAATGAAATACCGTATTTGTACGGATTCCAAGGAAATGAGACATCATAGTTGTATGATGTTCAAAGGGGATAAGAGACCATAGTTGTATGGACTCGAAGAGAATGAAATACCGTATTTGTACGGATTCCAAGGAAATGAGACATCATAGTTGTATGATGTTCAAAGGGTATAAGAGATCAAAGTTGTATGGACTCGAAGAGAATGAAATACCGTATTTGTACGGATTCCAAGGAAATGAGACATCATAGATGTATGATGTTCAAAGAGGATAAGAGACCATAGTTGTATGGACTCGAAGAAAAGAGGCACCGTTCACAAACGGGCTCAAGGAGAAGACAAGACCATTCACAAATGGACTCGAGAAATGAGGCACCATTCACAAACGGGCTCAAGGAGGACAATACCATTCACAAATGGATTCGAGAAAAGAGGCGCCATTCACAAATGGGCTCAAGGATAAGACAAGACCATTCACAAATGGACTCGAGAAATGAGGCACCATTCACAAACGGGCTCAAGGAGAAGACGAGACCATTCACAAATGGATTCGAGAAATGAGGCACCGTTCACAAACGGGCTCAAGGAGAAGACAAGACCATTCACAAATGGACTCGAGAAATGAGGCACCGTTCACAAACGGGCTCAAAGAGGACACGAGACCATTCACAAATGGACTCAGAAAATGAGGCACCGTTCACAAACGGGCTCAAGGAGAAGATGAGACCATTCACAAATGGACTCAGAGAATGAGACACCGTTCACAAACGGGTTCAAGGAGAAGACGAGACCATTCACAAATGGACTTGAGAAATGAGGCCCCGTTCACAAACGGGCTCGAAGAATTTAGAGATTTTTTATGAACTTGAATTTGACGTAGGATTGGATTTTTTTTTATTATTTTTTTTTTTTTATTTTTTTTTTTTTTAATTGATTTTTTCCTTTTTTTTTTCTTTCTTTCTGGAATAATTGACCTCTCTTCTACTGGAACTTGTCCCTCTTTTTTTTTTTTTGAAATGATTGAATTTCTTTTCCTTTTTGAATCGACCGAACTCGGTTCAACCGAGTTGCCTACGTACCCCAGTATAGGGATCAGGTCTCGCGTAGTTTGGGGAAATGCCCCTGGTTTGATGGGTTTTCAAGAAAATTTTATTCAGGCTCGAAGGGTTTGCAAACCGGTATTCTTTTGACATTGGTTCTGATTTTGGGATTTATTCGGCCAAAGGGGGCCTTCCGATGTTCAGATTGGCTAGAGTCCGTCTGGTGCTGATTATTTTTTTCTTTTTTGTTTTGTTTTGTTTTTTTTTTTTTACGGAGTTTGACGGCATTTCCAGGTAAGAGATAATGGATCTTCTTCTTCCAAGATTCTAAAGTGTGCTTTCGACTTTCATAGAGCGAAACTTGTTCTTTGACATCCTCCATCTATGGATTCGTTCTGATGATCACTTTTCAATGCTTGCTCTTGAACTTCTTATCTTGAATTTGTTGGCTTTATGTTATGAATTTGAGAACCAAGGTCATTGATTGGAAATATGAAAGTTGTTTCCACTCTATGCCCCTTGTACAGCATATATCTTCTCACTTTCTTCATTTTCTTTGAGCTTTCCATCTATGTCTTGCCCCTGGTATCGGTTGTAGCTTTTCTAGACAATCTTCTTATTCTTGAAATAATTTTATCAATTCTTCACACTCTTTAGAGGGTAATGTATTTTCAATCGGCATTCACTGAATCAAAGTTTCAGTGCCAGTGTTTATCATTTCAATTTCATCTTTGAAAGGTTGGGATTGGCGCTCCTCCTCTCGTTCAAGTAATTGCTGTGACTCAAGTGGAGTTTCGTCAATTTTGTCCTCATTTGAAGAGGGAGTCTTATTTTAAGATCAGAAGCACACTTAAGAACAGACACAAGTGAACTTTTTGGAACTGACTGAAATTTTATTTAAAGAAAAGCTATTACATCAGACGACCTATCCTGAACATGCTCAGGATTAACAACTCTAAATAAGAAAGGGAAACAGAAGATAACTTGCCTGGACTAGGCATTGACCTTTAACTGTAAGACCGGACTCAACAATTATACTGACCATGATGACTGACTCAACATAAAATAGTAAGTGACTAAAACTTTAACTGCTGCAACTGTTTGGCGTTGAAGGCTCGGCGAAGGCTGGTTCGTTCTGAACATCATCATGGCTGATACTTTCAATTTTGGACAATGATGACTGATTCGCATAGGGAAATGCCCCTAGCTCAAGGATTCTGAGAGTGAACTCTGAAGGACTTAGCAAAATAATCTTGAAAAAGGTAGCCCCTAGAGGAGGAACAGACCAGGGGTACAAGCAAGATTGGATTATCTGGACCAGGCATGATCAGATCATGAGAACGCATAATCGAAAGATTGTGAGATTCTGCATCTGCCAGTTAGGGGATGACATGAAGATACGATCGAATCGTATGACAGAAGAACGAAAGACGCACGATCAAAAGATTAGATGAGATAGCATAAGATTGCTTTCAACGGATAGATCATGAATGACTAATCCTATGAGATCTTTGGAAATGATGGGATTTATATCCTAACTCAAAGGGAATTTTTTTTTTTTTCACATTTTATCAGTGTTACCTGAAGGCATCAACCTTAATCCTAATCTATCGGAGTGGAGAGAGAATCTCGACTCATGACTTTGTTCGTGTATATAAGGACCGATCGTGACCATTGGAAGATGGACCATGGCCTAATCTAGACACCAATGGGTAGGATATCCTAAACTAGGCTCACACACGTGATGCACATGTGTTCGTATACTACATGCATGTGTGGGTTAATCTAGGGGTAAGGCCAAGAGTTCCCTTAGCGCGAATCCCTGCTCGATATACTGTACCAGTGTCCGGCGTATCAGTACGTGAACAAGAGATCCGTTTACGTACCATAAAGGTACCAGGCTAAGGGTGGAATGCTTCTCTAGCACAGAGGCACCAGGTGATGAAATCCCAGTCAACCATGCTAGATAACACTCCGGGTTCCTAAAATAGGACGTGTGTGCACGTGAGATGCAAGGGTTTAGATGCAAGTGATGTAAGTGTGTGCAATAAGTTCGCGCGATCTATGATGCCTTCAGGTTTTGTTAGATTAAGTTTGAGTAAAATGTGATGAGAAAATAAAACAAGACAAACTAATCTGACAAGTATACAAGAGATAGAGTTCTTATGAGCCAGTTAAATTAAATTCAAATGAATTATCTTTTGGAATTTTAATGAAGTTAGGTGATCCCCAGCAGAGTCGCCAGACTGTGGTACCCGGATCCCGCGAGAGGGGTGGGGCGCGAGCCGCCTCGCACTCTCTCTTGGTCTCTCGTTTCCACGCGATTGGCGTGTGCATTTTAATGTTGATTTGAATTAATCTTTCCTGTGAACTTGGGATCACTAAGGCAATCCGAATTCCACACGAAAGAGACTGACAGAGTCGCCACCTAGATGTGGGATCTAGGACCCGTAATTAACCAGAAATCTAGACTCGCTACCTGGTTACGAGAATGGAAGGTATGGGGAGTTATCCGCCACATGCACCATTCCTGCCCGATAATCGGTCTTCGATTCCAAAAGCTAACTCTTTTAAATTTATTTTAAATGGCTCATTCAACTCTATGTTAATGTGCGAACTAAGTGACATGCATCCTATGATCTAATTTCAATGAGAATCCTAAATGTGTATCTTGATTTATTAATTTGTCTGGATTCAATCTAAGTGAAAGTTCTCCTAGAATTCTAATTTCATGGAAAGTCCTAAGTGATTTGATTAAGTATTTACGAGAAAATTAATATACAAAACACCACAATTTGTTTGTGGTGCCGACTCGCGGGTGGTATGCCATCAGACATCCAAGCTGCCTACGTACCCAAGCCTTACTGGGATCAGAGTCGACGTAGTTCGGTGCACCTAAGCTAAGCTACTTATGCCTAACTCAACTAGGACACCGACCTAGACGGGATTGACTGTTTCAACAGTTTTAGGAGAAGTTATTTAATTCAAGTTGAGGATTTTATTATCTTAGGATTTCATCGAAGATGCTATATGATCCTATCTAAATGCAAGTTGTCCCTTAGACTAATGCAGGTTAGCCTACATCCTAGTTTACTAGGCTTGTCCTAGGGAAAAACTGGATGACTAGTGTAACTTGACCTATGGCACGGTTGCTATACATAGCAAGCGTCCGTGATGAGGCTGGACTCCTAACTCTAGGACTCCCTAAAACTTAGGACACAACACGACACGACACCATTGTTCCTAAATTGGGCTCTAAGGGTTCTTACGACGGAAACCATAATCCAATGGTTCCGAGAGACACGAGATGAATCGAGATGATGAATAGTGTGAGGGAATGGGAAAGATAGAGAAAGGTGCGACTGAACTTGGGAGTGCCAAATTGCCTACGTACCCCGTGATGGGGATCAAGCCACACGTAGTTCCACTGGGGAGGTTGCTTGGATTTTGGAAAACAGGTTTGGTATTTGGATCAGGAATCGGGTTTGTATTTGAGCATTGGACTTGAGATTCAAAAACATTGATATAGCAATGGGATTTTGGAATTGGGAATTTGCATCAAAGAATTGAGCATATTGGAATCATCAAGGGTTTGAATTTTCGGAATTCAAAGTGGGCGGGCATATGAGATTCGGCCAAATGGATTCAGACATGCGACTCGGATTGTGTTGGGATATGACTTGGTTGGATTGGGTTAATGGTTAGGGTCAAGTGAGTCGGGTCTAAGTTAGGAGCAAACCCGAGACTAGCCATGGTCTAACTAGGAGGAAGCAGGGTACAAACCAGGGTGCGGACCAGGGTGCGAACCAGCAGGGAACCAGGGTGCGAACCAGCAGGGAACCAGGGTGCGAACCAGCAGGGGAACCAGGGTGCAACCAGCAGGGAACCTGGGTGCAACCAGCAGCGAACCTGGGTGCAACCAGGGTCTAACCAGAGTGCGAACCAGCAGGGAACCAGGGTGCGAATCAGTAGGGAACCAGGGTGCAACCAGCATCGAACCTGGGTGCAACCAGCAGCGAACCTGGGTGCAACCAGGGTCTAACCAGAGGCTAACCAGGGGGAAAACAGACCCTACATGCTTCCTAACATGGTTTTTCTTTTAAAGTAAAAGATATGCATGAAAACAGACCCTACATAGAATTGAAATAAATGCCTACCTCTTTGGAAACCCACTTTGTGTTTGATTTTTCTTTGATGGTAATTCCTTGAAGATGATTCCTTGCTTGATAATGACTGCTTTTGATATATATCACCCAACGTATAAAATCACCCGATCCGGCAAGGATGGCCGAACCCTTGAAGAGATGAGGGAGAGGGATGAATTTTCTAAGAGAGGGGTTCTTTTTCTTCTTTTTGTTGGATGGTGGGATGAGAGGGTATTTATAGGAGAATGGGATAGGAGGTTAGGTGAGGTTAGGTGAGGTTAGGTAAGGTTAGGTGAGGTTAGGTGGTTAGGTGAGGTTAGGTGAGGTTAGGTGAGGTTTGGATGGTTAGGATGAGAGGAGAGGTTAGGTGAGGTTAGGTGAGGTTTGGATGGTTAGGATGAGAGGAGAGGTTAGGTGGTTTTGGATGGTTAGACCCAGGTCAAGATCTGCCATTGATCTAACGATTTACGGAAATCGGGTCTCGGAATGGAATCAGGGTTCGGGCTATGAAGTGACCCTATCTTATTTTGTCCCGATTGATGATCCGTAAAGTCAGATCAAGATATTAATGACCTAAAACATATATTAGGTTATTGTTGGTTAAAGTAAAGCAAAATGTGGGTGTCTACAGATGCCCCTCTTTGGTAGAGACGACGTAGTCATCGAATACCAAAGTTAAAATGACAGAACCATTTTGCGTAACTTTAATCGACAAAGGAACCCCCTAAACACAATGCAACCTAATATAATGCAAGACCTTAGATGAAATCCTAGAATTGGAATGCAATAAAACAAACCCGCTGCGGTGCCGCTGGCAACGAGAGAAATGGGATACCATTTTCAAATGGATTTTCGGAGGGAAAGGAATATCGCTTTTGAACAGCTTCAGAGGAAATGAGACGTCATTTTCAAATGGTCTCAGAGAGAATAATGGATGACTTTTGAAAGATTCTTAATGAAAATGCAGCATCATTTTTGAATGGGCTTGGGCAAGATAAAATACCGTATTTATACGGATTCCAAGGAAATGAGACATCATAGTTGTATGATGTTCAAAGGGTATAAGAGATCATTGTTGTATGGACTCGAAGAGAATGAAATACCGTATTTGTACGGATTCCAAGGAAATGAGACATCATAGTTGTATGATGTTCAAAGGGGATAAGAGATCAAAGTTGTGTGGACTCGAAGAGAATGAAATACCGTATTTGTACGGATTCCAAGGAAATGAGACATCATAGTTGTATGATGTTCAAAGAGGATAAGAGACCATAGTTGTATGGACTTGAAGAGAATGAAATACCGTATTTGTACGGATTCCAAGGAAATGAGACATCATAGTTGTATGATGTTCAAAGGGGATAAGAGACCATAGTTGTATGGACTCGAAGAGAATGAAATACCGTATTTGTACGGATTCCAAGGAAATGAGACATCATAGTTGTATGATGTTCAAAGGGTATAAGAGACCATAGTTGTATGGACTCGAAGAGAATGAAATACCGTATTTGTAAGGATTCCAAGGAAATGAGACATCATAGTTGTATGATGTTCAAAGGGGATAAGAGATCAAAGTTGTATGGACTCGAAGAGAATGAAATACCGTATTTGTACGGATTCCAAGAAAATGAGACATCATAGTTGTATGATGTTCAAAGAGGATAAGAGACCATAGTTGTATGGACTTGAAGAGAATGAAATACCGTATTTGTACGGATTCCAAGGAAATGAGACATCATAGTTGTATGATGTTCAAAGGGGATAAGAGACCATAGTTGTATGGACTCGAAGAGAATGAAATACCGTATTTGTACGGATTCCAAGGAAATGAGACATCATAGTTGTATGATGTTCAAAGGGTATAAGAGACCATAGTTGTATGGACTCGAAGAGAATGAAATACCGTATTTGTAAGGATTCCAAGGAAATGAGACATCATAGTTGTATGATGTTCAAAGGGGATAAGAGATCAAAGTTGTATGGACTCGAAGAGAATGAAATACCGTATTTGTACGGATTCCAAGAAAATGAGACATCATAGTTGTATGATGTTCAAAGAGGATAAGAGACCATAGTTGTATGGACTTGAAGAGAATGAAATACCGTATTTGTACGGATTCCAAGGAAATGAGACATCATAGTTGTATGATGTTCAAAGGGGATAAGAGACCATAGTTGTATGGACTCGAAGAGAATGAAATACCGTATTTGTACGGATTCCAAGGAAATGAGACATCATAGTTGTATGATGTTCAAAGGGTATAAGAGATCAAAGTTGTATGGACTCGAAGAGAATGAAATACCGTATTTGTACGGATTCCAAGGAAATGAGACATCATAGATGTATGATGTTCAAAGAGGATAAGAGACCATAGTTGTATGGACTCGAAGAAAAGAGGCACCGTTCACAAACGGGCTCAAGGAGAAGACAAGACCATTCACAAATGGACTCGAGAAATGAGGCACCATTCACAAACGGGCTCAAGGAGGACAATACCATTCACAAATGGATTCGAGAAAAGAGGCGCCATTCACAAATGGGCTCAAGGATAAGACAAGACCATTCACAAATGGACTCGAGAAATGAGGCACCATTCACAAACGGGCTCAAGGAGAAGACGAGACCATTCACAAATGGATTCGAGAAATGAGGCACCGTTCACAAACGGGCTCAAGGAGAAGACAAGACCATTCACAAATGGACTCGAGAAATGAGGCACCGTTCACAAACGGGCTCAAAGAGGACACGAGACCATTCACAAATGGACTCAGAAAATGAGGCACCGTTCACAAACGGGCTCAAGGAGAAGATGAGACCATTCACAAATGGACTCAGAGAATGAGACACCGTTCACAAACGGGTTCAAGGAGAAGACGAGACCATTCACAAATGGACTTGAGAAATGAGGCCCCGTTCACAAACGGGCTCGAAGAATTTAGAGATTTTTTATGAACTTGAATTTGACGTAGGATTGGATTTTTTTTTATTATTTTTTTTTTTTTATTTTTTTTTTTTTTTAATTAAGGATTTGGATTTGATAAATTTTTTTATTTTTGGAAAATGAGGTACCGTCCGCAAACGGGCTCAAGGAGAAGATGAGACCATTCACAAATGGCCTCGAGAACAGAGGCACCGTTCACAAACGGGCTCAAAGAGGACATTAGAGCATTCACAAATGGACTCAGAGAATGAGAAACCTGTTCACAAACGGGTTCAAGGAGAAGACGAGACCATTCACAAATGGACTCGAGAAATGAGGCACCTTTCACAAAAGGGCTCAAAGAGGACATGAGATTTTTCATGAACTTGAATTTGACGTAAGATTGGATTTGTTTGAATCGGGGATTGGATTTGATGAATTTTGGATTTTTTTTTTATTTTTTTTTTTTTTGAACTCAATGAAATCGGGGACATTATAGATCGTGCCCAGTAAAGATATTGGAAACCAAGACTTTGACGAATGATGAGACGACCAACCTTATGAACGAAGAACCATTAGTAACAAGAATGGATTAGGAACACTTTTATGAAACTTCAACAAGATTTTTCTCAATGAGACTGTTGGTCTTGTCTTCTGGGGATTTTGATAACTGAAACCTTGAACAAGATACTTGAAATTGGTAATTTAGAACAACGGCTCTCTAACATGGAAAAGCGGGATCTGTTTTTTGACAGGTGCTTAGATGAACATTTCTTGACCACGATAGTATTTAACTAACCGGAAGGAAATTCTGAATTTTAATGGTTCATCTTTCTGAGAAATTGGCTCAACCACCATTGCATCTGGGGCTCTTCCAAGCTTAAGGTGCCTTCCTGGGGTATGATCTTTTTACGGAAGCTGGGCTTTCTGATGTTTCTACTTCTGAACTCTTCTGAGTTGATCTTCTTTGAAATGTAGCTGTTTGACTAGATTCTCGAACCCTTTCAGGTATAATTGCAGGGAGCTGCCTAGGCCGGGCCTCCTTCACCAAGACAGTTACATCATTTGGACATAGGAACGACGATTGACTCTTTCTAAAGAGAAAACTTAGATGAAAGGCACTACTCAAAGGATTGAGCAGCCCTGAAGGAGTGAACTTAGAATAACAAAGATTGACTGACTATACTGACAAACACAGTGATGCTTCTGACTTAGTTAATATTTTGTTTGGTAAGTCTATCCTTTCGAGGAATAGTTTTTCAATTGGTAAACACTGGACTTTTTCCTTAAAACAGTAATGCCTCAAGGATTTAATTACGCCCCCTAAGATTGCTTAGCTTCAATGCCCCCAGTTTTGAGGATATCACTTGAATTTGCTTGAACTTCAGTTGATCTTCAGTCTTGATACCAGCTGTAGCCTTCTTATAATGATTCTCTTACCGTGACCAAGTCACCTCTTCGGGGTTTTTAACTTGGCGGACCGCGCTAGCCTTAACTTTTGCCTGAACCACCATTCTAGGTTTTCGATCCAGCAGGCTATCCCCTTAGCTTTTGCCTAAGCCGCCCTTTCGGGTTTTCAACTTAGCAGGGGAATGATCTTAAATTTTGCCTAGACCGCCCTTTCAGGTTTTCAGTCTAGCAGATCTTCAAACTCCGTTCGTTTTCTTATTCATCATTTTTTTTTATTGTGTCTCGGGACCTAGCTCATTAGTTCTGAACACCAGAAGGACTTTATAGGTAGGATAGGGCTTTTCAAAGAATGGCTTAAGGTTCAACAAAGATTTCGACCGAACCTGTGAACAGGTTGCCTACATATCCCAAGGTAGGAATCAGGTCGTGTGTAGTTCAGGGCGAATGCCCCTAGTTTGAAGATAAATTGTTTGAAGGTTAATTGATTTTTTCCTTTTTTTTTTCTTTCTTTCTGGAATAATTGACCTCTCTTCTACTGGAACTTGTCCCTCTTTTTTTTTTTTTGAAATGATTGAATTTCTTTTCCTTTTTGAATCGACCGAACTCGGTTCAACCGAGTTGCCTACGTACCCCAGTATAGGGATCAGGTCTCGCGTAGTTTGGGGAAATGCCCCTGGTTTGATGGGTTTTCAAGAAAATTTTATTCAGGCTCGAAGGGTTTGCAAACCGGTATTCTTTTGACATTGGTTCTGATTTTGGGATTTATTCGGCCAAAGGGGGCCTTCCGATGTTCAGATTGGCTAGAGTCCGTCTGGTGCTGATTATTTTTTTCTTTTTTGTTTTGTTTTGTTTTTTTTTTTTTACGGAGTTTGACGGCATTTCCAGGTAAGAGATAATGGATCTTCTTCTTCCAAGATTCTAAAGTGTGCTTTCGACTTTCATAGAGCGAAACTTGTTCTTTGACATCCTCCATCTATGGATTCGTTCTGATGATCACTTTTCAATGCTTGCTCTTGAACTTCTTATCTTGAATTTGTTGGCTTTATGTTATGAATTTGAGAACCAAGGTCATTGATTGGAAATATGAAAGTTGTTTCCACTCTATGCCCCTTGTACAGCATATATCTTCTCACTTTCTTCATTTTCTTTGAGCTTTCCATCTATGTCTTGCCCCTGGTATCGGTTGTAGCTTTTCTAGACAATCTTCTTATTCTTGAAATAATTTTATCAATTCTTCACACTCTTTAGAGGGTAATGTATTTTCAATCGGCATTCACTGAATCAAAGTTTCAGTGCCAGTGTTTATCATTTCAATTTCATCTTTGAAAGGTTGGGATTGGCGCTCCTCCTCTCGTTCAAGTAATTGCTGTGACTCAAGTGGAGTTTCGTCAATTTTGTCCTCATTTGAAGAGGGAGTCTTATTTTAAGATCAGAAGCACACTTAAGAACAGACACAAGTGAACTTTTTGGAACTGACTGAAATTTTATTTAAAGAAAAGCTATTACATCAGACGACCTATCCTGAACATGCTCAGGATTCACAACTCTAAATAAGAAAGGGAAACAGAAGATAACTTGCCTGGACTAGGCATTGACCTTTAACTGTAAGACCGGACTCAACAATTATACTGACCATGATGACTGACTCAACATAAAATAGTAAGTGACTAAAACTTTAACTGCTGCAACTGTTTGGCGTTGAAGGCTCGGCGAAGGCTGGTTCGTTCTGAACATCATCATGGCTGATACTTTCAATTTTGGACAATGATGACTGATTCGCATAGGGAAATGCCCCTAGCTCAAGGATTCTGAGAGTGAACTCTGAAGGACTTAGCAAAATAATCTTGAAAAAGGTAGCCCCTAGAGGAGGAACAGACCAGGGGTACAAGCAAGATTGGATTATCTGGACCAGGCATGATCAGATCATGAGAACGCATAATCGAAAGATTGTGAGATTCTGCATCTGCCAGTTAGGGGATGACATGAAGATACGATCGAATCGTATGACAGAAGAACGAAAGACGCACGATCAAAAGATTAGATGAGATAGCATAAGATTGCTTTCAACGGATAGATCATGAATGACTAATCCTATGAGATCTTTGGAAATGATGGGATTTATATCCTAACTCAAAGGGAATTTTTTTTTTTTTCACATTTTATCAGTGTTACCTGAAGGCATCAACCTTAATCCTAATCTATCGGAGTGGAGAGAGAATCTCGACTCATGACTTTGTTCGTGTATATAAGGACCGATCGTGACCATTGGAAGATGGACCATGGCCTAATCTAGACACCAATGGGTAGGATATCCTAAACTAGGCTCACACACGTGATGCACATGTGTTCGTATACTACATGCATGTGTGGGTTAATCTAGGGGTAAGGCCAAGAGTTCCCTTAGCGCGAATCCCTGCTCGATATACTGTACCAGTGTCCGGCGTATCAGTACGTGAACAAGAGATCCGTTTACGTACCATAAAGGTACCAGGCTAAGGGTGGAATGCTTCTCTAGCACAGAGGCACCAGGTGATGAAATCCCAGTCAACCATGCTAGATAACACTCCGGGTTCCTAAAATAGGACGTGTGTGCACGTGAGATGCAAGGGTTTAGATGCAAGTGATGTAAGTGTGTGCAATAAGTTCGCGCGATCTATGATGCCTTCAGGTTTTGTTAGATTAAGTTTGAGTAAAATGTGATGAGAAAATAAAACAAGACAAACTAATCTGACAAGTATACAAGAGATAGAGTTCTTATGAGCCAGTTAAATTAAATTCAAATGAATTATCTTTTGGAATTTTAATGAAGTTAGGTGATCCCCAGCAGAGTCGCCAGACTGTGGTACCCGGATCCCGCGAGAGGGGTGGGGCGCGAGCCGCCTCGCACTCTCTCTTGGTCTCTCGTTTCCACGCGATTGGCGTGTGCATTTTAATGTTGATTTGAATTAATCTTTCCTGTGAACTTGGGATCACTAAGGCAATCCGAATTCCACACGAAAGAGACTGACAGAGTCGCCACCTAGATGTGGGATCTAGGACCCGTAATTAACCAGAAATCTAGACTCGCTACCTGGTTACGAGAATGGAAGGTATGGGGAGTTATCCGCCACATGCACCATTCCTGCCCGATAATCGGTCTTCGATTCCAAAAGCTAACTCTTTTAAATTTATTTTAAATGGCTCATTCAACTCTATGTTAATGTGCGAACTAAGTGACATGCATCCTATGATCTAATTTCAATGAGAATCCTAAATGTGTATCTTGATTTATTAATTTGTCTGGATTCAATCTAAGTGAAAGTTCTCCTAGAATTCTAATTTCATGGAAAGTCCTAAGTGATTTGATTAAGTATTTACGAGAAAATTAATATACAAAACACCACAATTTGTTTGTGGTGCCGACTCGCGGGTGGTATGCCATCAGACATCCAAGCTGCCTACGTACCCAAGCCTTACTGGGATCAGAGTCGACGTAGTTCGGTGCACCTAAGCTAAGCTACTTATGCCTAACTCAACTAGGACACCGACCTAGACGGGATTGACTGTTTCAACAGTTTTAGGAGAAGTTATTTAATTCAAGTTGAGGATTTTATTATCTTAGGATTTCATCGAAGATGCTATATGATCCTATCTAAATGCAAGTTGTCCCTTAGACTAATGCAGGTTAGCCTACATCCTAGTTTACTAGGCTTGTCCTAGGGAAAAACTGGATGACTAGTGTAACTTGACCTATGGCACGGTTGCTATACATAGCAAGCGTCCGTGATGAGGCTGGACTCCTAACTCTAGGACTCCCTAAAACTTAGGACACAACACGACACGACACCATTGTTCCTAAATTGGGCTCTAAGGGTTCTTACGACGGAAACCATAATCCAATGGTTCCGAGAGACACGAGATGAATCGAGATGATGAATAGTGTGAGGGAATGGGAAAGATAGAGAAAGGTGCGACTGAACTTGGGAGTGCCAAATTGCCTACGTACCCCGTGATGGGGATCAAGCCACACGTAGTTCCACTGGGGAGGTTGCTTGGATTTTGGAAAACAGGTTTGGTATTTGGATCAGGAATCGGGTTTGTATTTGAGCATTGGACTTGAGATTCAAAAACATTGATATAGCAATGGGATTTTGGAATTGGGAATTTGCATCAAAGAATTGAGCATATTGGAATCATCAAGGGTTTGAATTTTCGGAATTCAAAGTGGGCGGGCATATGAGATTCGGCCAAATGGATTCAGACATGCGACTCGGATTGTGTTGGGATATGACTTGGTTGGATTGGGTTAATGGTTAGGGTCAAGTGAGTCGGGTCTAAGTTAGGAGCAAACCCGAGACTAGCCATGGTCTAACTAGGAGGAAGCAGGGTACAAACCAGGGTGCGGACCAGGGTGCGAACCAGCAGGGAACCAGGGTGCGAACCAGCAGGGGAACCAGGGTGCAACCAGCAGGGAACCTGGGTGCAACCAGCAGCGAACCTGGGTGCAACCAGGGTCTAACCAGAGTGCGAACCAGCAGGGAACCAGGGTGCGAATCAGTAGGGAACCAGGGTGCAACCAGCATCGAACCTGGGTGCAACCAGCAGCGAACCTGGGTGCAACCAGGGTCTAACCAGAGGCTAACCAGGGGGAAAACAGACCCTACATGCTTCCTAACATGGTTTTTCTTTTAAAGTAAAAGATATGCATGAAAACAGACCCTACATAGAATTGAAATAAATGCCTACCTCTTTGGAAACCCACTTTGTGTTTGATTTTTCTTTGATGGTAATTCCTTGAAGATGATTCCTTGCTTGATAATGACTGCTTTTGATATATATCACCCAACGTATAAAATCACCCGATCCGGCAAGGATGGCCGAACCCTTGAAGAGATGAGGGAGAGGGATGAATTTTCTAAGAGAGGGGTTCTTTTTCTTCTTTTTGTTGGATGGTGGGATGAGAGGGTATTTATAGGAGAATGGGATAGGAGGTTAGGTGAGGTTAGGTGAGGTTAGGTAAGGTTAGGTGAGGTTAGGTGGTTAGGTGAGGTTAGGTGAGGTTAGGTGAGGTTTGGATGGTTAGGATGAGAGGAGAGGTTAGGTGAGGTTAGGTGAGGTTTGGATGGTTAGGATGAGAGGAGAGGTTAGGTGGTTTTGGATGGTTAGACCCAGGTCAAGATCTGCCATTGATCTAACGATTTACGGAAATCGGGTCTCGGAATGGAATCAGGGTTCGGGCTATGAAGTGACCCTATCTTATTTTGTCCCGATTGATGATCCGTAAAGTCAGATCAAGATATTAATGACCTAAAACATATATTAGGTTATTGTTGGTTAAAGTGACCCTATCTTTTTTTTTTTTTGAACTCAATGAAATCGGGGACATTATAGATCGTGCCCAGTAAAGATATTGGAAACCAAGACTTTGACGAATGATGAGACGACCAACCTTATGAACGAAGAACCATTAGTAACAAGAATGGATTAGGAACACTTTTATGAAACTTCAACAAGATTTTTCTCAATGAGACTGTTGGTCTTGTCTTCTGGGGATTTTGATAACTGAAACCTTGAACAAGATACTTGAAATTGGTAATTTAGAACAACGGCTCTCTAACATGGAAAAGCGGGATCTGTTTTTTGACAGGTGCTTAGATGAACATTTCTTGACCACGATAGTATTTAACTAACCGGAAGGAAATTCTGAATTTTAATGGTTCATCTTTCTGAGAAATTGGCTCAACCACCATTGCATCTGGGGCTCTTCCAAGCTTAAGGTGCCTTCCTGGGGTATGATCTTTTTACGGAAGCTGGGCTTTCTGATGTTTCTACTTCTGAACTCTTCTGAGTTGATCTTCTTTGAAATGTAGCTGTTTGACTAGATTCTCGAACCCTTTCAGGTATAATTGCAGGGAGCTGCCTAGGCCGGGCCTCCTTCACCAAGACAGTTACATCATTTGGACATAGGAACGACGATTGACTCTTTCTAAAGAGAAAACTTAGATGAAAGGCACTACTCAAAGGATTGAGCAGCCCTGAAGGAGTGAACTTAGAATAACAAAGATTGACTGACTATACTGACAAACACAGTGATGCTTCTGACTTAGTTAATATTTTGTTTGGTAAGTCTATCCTTTCGAGGAATAGTTTTTCAATTGGTAAACACTGGACTTTTTCCTTAAAACAGTAATGCCTCAAGGATTTAATTACGCCCCCTAAGATTGCTTAGCTTCAATGCCCCCAGTTTTGAGGATATCACTTGAATTTGCTTGAACTTCAGTTGATCTTCAGTCTTGATACCAGCTGTAGCCTTCTTATAATGATTCTCTTACCGTGACCAAGTCACCTCTTCGGGGTTTTTAACTTGGCGGACCGCGCTAGCCTTAACTTTTGCCTGAACCACCATTCTAGGTTTTCGATCCAGCAGGCTATCCCCTTAGCTTTTGCCTAAGCCGCCCTTTCGGGTTTTCAACTTAGCAGGGGATTGATCTTAAATTTTGCCTAGACCGCCCTTTCAGGTTTTCAGTCTAGCAGATCTTCAAACTCCGTTCGTTTTCTTATTCATCATTTTTTTTTATTGTGTCTCGGGACCTAGCTCATTAGTTCTGAACACCAGAAGGACTTTATAGGTAGGATAGGGCTTTTCAAAGAATGGCTTAAGGTTCAACAAAGATTTCGACCGAACCTGTGAACAGGTTGCCTACATATCCCAAGGTAGGAATCAGGTCGTGTGTAGTTCAGGGCGAATGCCCCTAGTTTGAAGATAAATTGTTTGAAGGTTAATTGATTTTTTCCTTTTTTTTTTTCTTTCTTTCTGGAATAATTGACCTCTCTTCTACTGGAACTTGTCCCTCTTTTTTTTTTTTTTGAAATGATTGAATTTCTTTTCCTTTTTGAATCGACCGAACTCGGTTCAACCGAGTTGCCTACGTACCCCAGTATAGGGATCAGGTCTCGCGTAGTTTGGGGAAATGCCCCTGGTTTGATGGGTTTTCAAGAAAATTTTATTCAGGCTCGAAGGGTTTGCAAACCGGTATTCTTTTGACATTGGTTCTGATTTTGGGATTTATTCGGCCAAAGGGGGCCTTCCGATGTTCAGATTGGCTAGAGTCCGTCTGGTGCTGATTATTTTTTTCTTTTTTGTTTTGTTTTGTTTTTTTTTTTTTACGGAGTTTGACGGCATTTCCAGGTAAGAGATAATGGATCTTCTTCTTCCAAGATTCTAAAGTGTGCTTTCGACTTTCATAGAGCGAAACTTGTTCTTTGACATCCTCCATCTATGGATTCGTTCTGATGATCACTTTTCAATGCTTGCTCTTGAACTTCTTATCTTGAATTTGTTGGCTTTATGTTATGAATTTGAGAACCAAGGTCATTGATTGGAAATATGAAAGTTGTTTCCACTCTATGCCCCTTGTACAGCATATATCTTCTCACTTTCTTCATTTTCTTTGAGCTTTCCATCTATGTCTTGCCCCTGGTATCGGTTGTAGCTTTTCTAGACAATCTTCTTATTCTTGAAATAATTTTATCAATTCTTCACACTCTTTAGAGGGTAATGTATTTTCAATCGGCATTCACTGAATCAAAGTTTCAGTGCCAGTGTTTATCATTTCAATTTCATCTTTGAAAGGTTGGGATTGGCGCTCCTCCTCTCGTTCAAGTAATTGCTGTGACTCAAGTGGAGTTTCGTCAATTTTGTCCTCATTTGAAGAGGGAGTCTTATTTTAAGATCAGAAGCACACTTAAGAACAGACACAAGTGAACTTTTTGGAACTGACTGAAATTTTATTTAAAGAAAAGCTATTACATCAGACGACCTATCCTGAACATGCTCAGGATTCACAACTCTAAATAAGAAAGGGAAACAGAAGATAACTTGCCTGGACTAGGCATTGACCTTTAACTGTAAGACCGGACTCAACAATTATACTGACCATGATGACTGACTCAACATAAAATAGTAAGTGACTAAAACTTTAACTGCTGCAACTGTTTGGCGTTGAAGGCTCGGCGAAGGCTGGTTCGTTCTGAACATCATCATGGCTGATACTTTCAATTTTGGACAATGATGACTGATTCGCATAGGGAAATGCCCCTAGCTCAAGGATTCTGAGAGTGAACTCTGAAGGACTTAGCAAAATAATCTTGAAAAAGGTAGCCCCTAGAGGAGGAACAGACCAGGGGTACAAGCAAGATTGGATTATCTGGACCAGGCATGATCAGATCATGAGAACGCATAATCGAAAGATTGTGAGATTCTGCATCTGCCAGTTAGGGGATGACATGAAGATACGATCGAATCGTATGACAGAAGAACGAAAGACGCACGATCAAAAGATTAGATGAGATAGCATAAGATTGCTTTCAACGGATAGATCATGAATGACTAATCCTATGAGATCTTTGGAAATGATGGGATTTATATCCTAACTCAAAGGGAATTTTTTTTTTTTCACATTTTATCAGTGTTACCTGAAGGCATCAACCTTAATCCTAATCTATCGGAGTGGAGAGAGAATCTCGACTCATGACTTTGTTCGTGTATATAAGGACCGATCGTGACCATTGGAAGATGGACCATGGCCTAATCTAGACACCAATGGGTAGGATATCCTAAACTAGGCTCACACACGTGATGCACATGTGTTCATATACTACATGCATGTGTGGGTTAATCTAGGGGTAAGGCCAAGAGTTCCCTTAGCGCGAATCCCTGCTCGATATACTGTACCAGTGTCCGGCGTATCAGTACGTGAACAAGAGATCCGTTTACGTACCATAAAGGTACCAGGCTAAGGGTGGAATGCTTCTCTAGCACAGAGGCACCAGGTGATGAAATCCCAGTCAACCATGCTAGATAACACTCCGGGTTCCTAAAATAGGACGTGTGTGCACGTGAGATGCAAGGGTTTAGATGCAAGTGATGTAAGTGTGTGCAATAAGTTCGCGCGATCTATGATGCCTTCAGGTTTTGTTAGATTAAGTTTGAGTAAAATGTGATGAGAAAATAAAACAAGACAAACTAATCTGACAAGTATACAAGAGATAGAGTTCTTATGAGCCAGTTAAATTAAATTCAAATGAATTATCTTTTGGAATTTTAATGAAGTTAGGTGATCCCCAGCAGAGTCGCCAGACTGTGGTACCCGGATCCCGCGAGAGGGGTGGGGCGCGAGCCGCCTCGCACTCTCTCTTGGTCTCTCGTTTCCACGCGATTGGCGTGTGCATTTTAATGTTGATTTGAATTAATCTTTCCTGTGAACTTGGGATCACTAAGGCAATCCGAATTCCACACGAAAGAGACTGACAGAGTCGCCACCTAGATGTGGGATCTAGGACCCGTAATTAACCAGAAATCTAGACTCGCTACCTGGTTACGAGAATGGAAGGTATGGGGAGTTATCCGCCACATGCACCATTCCTGCCCGATAATCGGTCTTCGATTCCAAAAGCTAACTCTTTTAAATTTATTTTAAATGGCTCATTCAACTCTATGTTAATGTGCGAACTAAGTGACATGCATCCTATGATCTAATTTCAATGAGAATCCTAAATGTGTATCTTGATTTATTAATTTGTCTGGATTCAATCTAAGTGAAAGTTCTCCTAGAATTCTAATTTCATGGAAAGTCCTAAGTGATTTGATTAAGTATTTACGAGAAAATTAATATACAAAACACCACAATTTGTTTGTGGTGCCGACTCGCGGGTGGTATGCCATCAGACATCCAAGCTGCCTACGTACCCAAGCCTTACTGGGATCAGAGTCGACGTAGTTCGGTGCACCTAAGCTAAGCTACTTATGCCTAACTCAACTAGGACACCGACCTAGACGGGATTGACTGTTTCAACAGTTTTAGGAGAAGTTATTTAATTCAAGTTGAGGATTTTATTATCTTAGGATTTCATCGAAGATGCTATATGATCCTATCTAAATGCAAGTTGTCCCTTAGACTAATGCAGGTTAGCCTACATCCTAGTTTACTAGGCTTGTCCTAGGGAAAAACTGGATGACTAGTGTAACTTGACCTATGGCACGGTTGCTATACATAGCAAGCGTCCGTGATGAGGCTGGACTCCTAACTCTAGGACTCCCTAAAACTTAGGACACAACACGACACGACACCATTGTTCCTAAATTGGGCTCTAAGGGTTCTTACGACGGAAACCATAATCCAATGGTTCCGAGAGACACGAGATGAATCGAGATGATGAATAGTGTGAGGGAATGGGAAAGATAGAGAAAGGTGCGACTGAACTTGGGAGTGCCAAATTGCCTACGTACCCCGTGATGGGGATCAAGCCACACGTAGTTCCACTGGGGAGGTTGCTTGGATTTTGGAAAACAGGTTTGGTATTTGGATCAGGAATCGGGTTTGTATTTGAGCATTGGACTTGAGATTCAAAAACATTGATATAGCAATGGGATTTTGGAATTGGGAATTTGCATCAAAGAATTGAGCATATTGGAATCATCAAGGGTTTGAATTTTCGGAATTCAAAGTGGGCGGGCATATGAGATTCGGCCAAATGGATTCAGACATGCGACTCGGATTGTGTTGGGATATGACTTGGTTGGATTGGGTTAATGGTTAGGGTCAAGTGAGTCGGGTCTAAGTTAGGAGCAAACCCGAGACTAGCCATGGTCTAACTAGGAGGAAGCAGGGTACAAACCAGGGTGCGGACCAGGGTGCGAACCAGCAGGGAACCAGGGTGCGAACCAGCAGGGAACCAGGGTGCGAACCAGCAGGGGAACCAGGGTGCAACCAGCAGGGAACCTGGGTGCAACCAGCAGCGAACCTGGGTGCAACCAGGGTCTAACCAGAGTGCGAACCAGCAGGGAACCAGGGTGCGAATCAGTAGGGAACCAGGGTGCAACCAGCATCGAACCTGGGTGCAACCAGCAGCGAACCTGGGTGCAACCAGGGTCTAACCAGAGGCTAACCAGGGGGAAAACAGACCCTACATGCTTCCTAACATGGTTTTTCTTTTAAAGTAAAAGATATGCATGAAAACAGACCCTACATAGAATTGAAATAAATGCCTACCTCTTTGGAAACCCACTTTGTGTTTGATTTTTCTTTGATGGTAATTCCTTGAAGATGATTCCTTGCTTGATAATGACTGCTTTTGATATATATCACCCAACGTATAAAATCACCCGATCCGGCAAGGATGGCCGAACCCTTGAAGAGATGAGGGAGAGGGATGAATTTTCTAAGAGAGGGGTTCTTTTTCTTCTTTTTGTTGGATGGTGGGATGAGAGGGTATTTATAGGAGAATGGGATAGGAGGTTAGGTGAGGTTAGGTGAGGTTAGGTAAGGTTAGGTGAGGTTAGGTGGTTAGGTGAGGTTAGGTGAGGTTAGGTGAGGTTTGGATGGTTAGGATGAGAGGAGAGGTTAGGTGAGGTTAGGTGAGGTTTGGATGGTTAGGATGAGAGGAGAGGTTAGGTGGTTTTGGATGGTTAGACCCAGGTCAAGATCTGCCATTGATCTAACGATTTACGGAAATCGGGTCTCGGAATGGAATCAGGGTTCGGGCTATGAAGTGACCCTATCTTATTTTGTCCCGATTGATGATCCGTAAAGTCAGATCAAGATATTAATGACCTAAAACATATATTAGGTTATTGTTGGTTAAAGTAAAGCAAAATGTGGGTGTCTACAGTATTGAAGGATTGGATTAGTGATCTTACCAAAGCTCTCCCGCGTGAGTGTGAAAGGAGCATGATTGATCGATTTATAAGCACATTCAATCATTTGAGCGTATCCGATGTGAATTGGAAATTTCTCCAAGCAGCTGCAAAATTCTGGGATCCCACCCTTCATGTTTTTCGATTTGGTTCTTTCGAATTCTGTCCGATCTTCGAAGACTGGTGCGCTCTGTTAGAAATCCCACCTGAAGGACTTTGGATTCGACCTTCAAGTATGGACTCCCATTCTCTCTTCTGTGAGCTATTCAAAAATGATACTGTTGATGCTCTACCTTGTTTCAAGGGCACATACGTGGAAGTTTATGATCTCATTAAACTTTTTTCCAAGAGCATTGACCCTGCTAACTCTCATTTTCATACTTGTCGGCGTAACGCTTTAATCTTTGGAGTTCTTGCACGTCATGTCATTCGTGGAGACTCCCGTGCCGCCCCGTTGGCTTTGCTTGGTGTGGTAGACCAAATTAGCAAAGGAAGGAATCCTGTTCCTATTATGCTAGCAGAAACCTTTTCTGGACTAGACCGTATTGATCATCAAAAGGTTCAGAATAGTTTCTATGGGTGTGTCAAATTGTTATACGTATGGCTTTGTGAAAAACTCACTATTCTCCAGCCACAAGGCCGCGACAAGTACACCCTGAAAAATTTCCCGTCCTGGCAACCAATGGCCAACCAACCGCAATCCATTGATGAGTGGTATAATTGGTTACAGCATGTGGAGAAAAGTCAGTTTTGTTGTGTGAGTCATCCGTGTTTACACGTTATCACCAGCACTTACCCATATCCATTTGTGTATCTCATGGGTCTAGAAAAGTCAACCTTTTATGCACCAATCCGTTTACTTCATCAGATCACGGGACGCCCATGTCCTCCCGGAAATGTAACACCTCCTCCTTGCGAAAAGTTATCTCCTGATCTCATCAATACCATTGTGGCTGCTTGGAGAAACAAGGTCGTAGAGAAGAGATTTGCCTTAACATCTAAGGTCCGATGTGGGGAGTTGCCAGGAAAGCTCGTGGGCAAGAGAGCTCGGATCGAAGAGCTATGAAGATTCATTTTCATGAAATTGTCATTTTAATTTCTTCAAATTTCATTGTAAATGGTTACTTTCATCCAATTGTTAACAAAGACTAATGTTTTGATTGTAACTACATTTTGACTATTGATCAATGGAATAGCATTTATGTATTTCTCTTATCTTATTTGGTACAGAATACTTTATCTCAATGCTTATCGTTTTAATGTAGTATGTTAATTTCCAATTCAGGGTTCTAAAATCGAGCAAACATCGCTCCCTCAGGTGTCAGTCAACCTGCGTGGTCTAGACAGTCAACCACGTCTAGACTCATTCGTCAATTTGAACCGCTAACCTTACCCGAACAATCTGCATCCTCTTTATCTGAATCATCTGAATCCCTAGAGTCTGTCCAAATGGCTGAACCCAATGATGCGTTAGCTAAAATTCAAGAGATGATGGTGAATCTTACCCGGGATATGACCTTTATGAAAGAGGAGATGGCCCAAATGAAAGCCCAGTCTAATGAAAAGGTCTCCACTTCTAGAGCACCTGCGGTTCAACCCCCTCCCGGTATACCGGCAAATCCGAGCCCTGCAAATTTGAACCACCCTTTCATTTCACCAGTAGACGTCGACCTAGAAGAAGGGCAGTACGCTGCAGAATATTGCATTCCAAATGTGGCCCAGTATAATAAGGAAAAACAGGTAGCTGATCAATTGGAGAAGCTGACAAAAGAAATGGAAAGCTTGAAGCATCAAGGCCCAAAGCAGTTCGATATATCTGAGCTGATAATGTCTCCGGGAGTCACCTTGCCCCCTAAATTCAAAACCCCCGATTATGACAAATATGATGGGACTGGATGTCCCCGGAATCATATGAGGTGGTTTATTGAGATGTCGCAGCAGTGTGGGCTATCTCCTGAGCAAATGGCCAGGGTCTTTCCAATGTCTCTTACTGGGGTGGCGAAGAAGTGGTTTCTGCGTCGTAAACCTGAAGAGGTGCAGACCTTACAAAGCATCTCCAACAAATTTGTAGAGCAGTTTTCTATGGAAGAAGGGATAGAGGTTACCAAGAGGGATCTCAAACAATTAAAGCAAGGTCCTCTGGAGACCTTTACCTTTTTCATCCGTCGTTGGCGTCGAAAGTCTGCCCAGCTGAGCGAGAGGCTATCAGAAGAAGATCAGATCAAGTTGGTGATCAAGGGTTTGTCGCCGCAGTATTTTCATTTTATGTCCCCTCAGCATTACACCGATTTTGACCATCTGATTAAGACTGGGACGAGGACTGAGGATGCAATAGCTAAGGGTCTGAGGGCCAGACTTCCATCAGACATCAAGGAAGGAAAGAGACCCGTGGTCGTACAGAAAGAAGTTGACCACGTAAACCATGTTCGCCCAGCGGCCAGGACTGTAACAGAGGTGGCGAGACCAGCGCCAGCCCCGGTAGAGCAGAAACCTCAGAGGCACTTTGATCCCTTACCATACCCTTTACCCCTGATTCTGAAAAAATTGATAAGGGATAAGAAAATCAGACTACCTGATATTAGGCCAGTACCTAACCCGTTACCCCCATATTGGAGAGCAGACCAGTATTGTGAATACCACAGAAATTCGGGTCACCTCACTGAAAGATGTCTGGCCTTAAAGCATGCGCTCCAGACTATGTTAGAGAACGGAAAGCTTGAGGTGGAAAGGCCCAATGTAACGCGGAATCCCCTTCCCAATCATCGTGCAATTCCTCCTCCTGTAGCGAATGCCATTTTTGTCGAGGAGCCGGTTCTTGATCCATCCATTCTCATTTGCGCAATCACTCCTGATGAACCTTATATTCTAAGATTTGATCCTGAAGAGATCGAGGAGATGGAAAGGGAAAGGTCTTATGCCCTCTGGAGGGGGAGCACCAGTTTGGCAGAGACATCCTCTCCATGTGTCCTTCGATGTGAGGATGTTGAGGCAGAAAAGGAAACGCCTTATGTTCTAAGGATGAGTGATTTTGAAGAAGAGGAGGCAATTGTAGCTCCGTATGTTCTGAGAATGGATGCAAATGATTTGCTTCTGTTAGAAGATCAGTGTGACGAGCTTCGTCATGTTACCCGAGGTGGCCGTGTGTTCAAGCCCGCAGAATTGAGAGCAGAAAACCCTGCAGAAGCAGTGAGAGCAGCCGAGAATCAGGGGCAGAATAGGCCGAGTGCAGATGAGGAAGAAGATAATTTGTTGAAGCAGCTGAAGAAGACCCAAGCAAACGTTTCTATTTGGGGCCTACTTATGTCTTCGTCTAAGCACAGGAAGGTTGTACTCAAAGAGTTGAATGCTGCTCAGGTGCCAACTGAGATCACTCCCGATGAGTTGGTAAGCCTAGTCGCTGTAACTAGGGCTTCCAAGGTGATATCTTTCACAGACGATGATTTACCTCCTGAAGGGAGTGACCATGCTCGTTCACTCAAAATTACCGTGATCTGCAACAAGAAAAGGGTACCTGAAGTACTAGTCGACAATGGGTCCGCTCTGAATATTTGTCCACTGAGTACTGCTGCGACTTTGGGCTTTGGACCTGGAGATTTTATTCCCTCAGAGCAGGGTATATTAGCATATGATGGCACCCGGCGAGATGTCATCGGAACCCTGGCCACTGAAATTCAGATTGGGGGAGAAGACTTTGACATAGAATTCCAGGTTTTAGATATTAAAGCTTCTTTCTTGTTGTTATTGGGTCGACCTTGGCTGCATAAGGTCGGAGTTATCCCTTCTACCCTTCATCAAAAGTCGAAGTTTGTTCATAACGGCAGGGTAGTGACTGTGAAGGGTGACCCAGATTTAGAAATTGGACAGATTTCGCAGGAGCTCGTAGTTGGGAAAGAAGCCGATGTCAGCTTGACAGGTTTTTCACTAGAGGTGTCGGTCATATCCATGAAAGAAGCCATGGGCGAAGAAGTTTTCTTCTTGACTAGCACCAACTCGAATGTGGTCAGGATGATCCGTAAACAGGGTTATATTCCAGGCGCAGGGCTGGGCAAATATCATCAAGGCCCTACTGAGTGGCCTGTGCTCAGAACTTTCAATGGTCTCTTTGGCCTGGGATATGAGCCGACCAAGCAGGAGGTCAAGGAAATGAAAAGATACATGCTGAAATGGGCCGAGTGCCGCCGCCGGGGTTTAGAATTGCCTATGGGGCCAATCAGTCTGATCAGAAATGGCATTTTCAGAAAAGAGGGGGCAGATTTTCCATTTTGCGGGTTTGCTGAGCCGTGGACTGATGATGTGACAGGGCAGAGGTTTCCAGGTTTCGAAATTTTCTTTAACCTAGAGTTATCAGAAGCGCCAATGAGTGCGCAGATTACTGAGGCAACACCGAAAACTGATTGGGCCGATGTTTTAGAGCCGGGCTGTCTGAATGGCATGTTTCAGATCGAATATCCAGTGGCAGCAGTGGTCAGCAGTGAGACCGAAGCGTCAGAGGTGGCAGTGATAGGCAGAGATGCATTCATTTTGAACCCCGCAGAGTTAATCACCCCAGCCGAGGGACCCTTGACCAACTGGACCTCCCAGGTTTTACCTCGAGTAGTCTTTCAGTATAGTCCCGTTTCCTCAAAAGAGTCAGTAGTGTCTAAGTATACATCTACTTCCCAGTCTGATATTGAGTTTGTTTATTCTAACGATTCTTTTGATGCAGGTACTGTAGAAGTTGGATCTGGTTCCGGAGTCGGTGACAAGTCTCTTTCTAATAAGGTCGAGTCCAAGAGTACTTTAGATGATGAGTTTATTTCTTCAACTGCACATATGCCAGAGTTGGCTGAGTTCAATGTTGAGTTGTCTGTTGAGTCTGTGAATACATCGTTAGAGTCCAATACAATGCCTGCTGTGGGCTATTCCATTCTTGATGTAACCAATACTATGAATGAAATGAAAGACTCTTTTACATACATTCCTGTCTCTGTTTCTCCTGTTTCCATTTCAAGTACTGATTCTGCTCTTAAAACTGATAATATTAATAATGATGATCAATATTCCCCCTCTGATGAGGATGCCGACGAAACTCCCCTTGAAATCAAACATATGATTCAACAAGAGGAGAGTCGCCGAGCAAGACCGCTTGAAGAGGAAATTGAAACCGTAAATGTTGGTGACGAAACCTTAATTCGGGAAATACGAATTGGCAAAACTTTATCTCCCGAAGAGCGTGAGGAATTAATCACTTTACTTAAGGAGTTCAAGGAGGTTTTTGCTTGGTCTTATGATGACATGCCGGGATTGAGCGAAGACATTGTCCAGCATCGGTTGCCTTTAATCCCTGGCGCGAAGCCAAAAAAGCAAAAACTCCGAAAACTTAAAACAGAATGGGAGTTAAAAGTTCATGATGAAATTAAAAAGCTATTGGAAGTAAAATTCATTCAAGTTGTTGAATATCCAGAATGGCTAGCGAATATAGTGCCGGTGCCCAAAAAGGACGGGAAGGTCAGGATGTGTGTGGACTTCAGGGACCTCAACAAGGCGAGTCCGAAGGACGATTTCCCACTTCCGAACATTGATCTTCTGGTGGACAATACAGCTGGTCATGCTCTGTTATCTTTTATGGATGGGTTTTCGGGATACAATCAGATTAAGATGGCGCCGGAGGATATGATCAAGACAGCGTTTACTACTCAGTGGGGAACTTACTGTTACAGAGTAATGCCTTTTGGGTTGAAGAATGCGGGCGCTACTTATCAGAGAGCTGCAACTGCTCTTCTTCATGATATGATCCACAAAGAAGTCGAAGTCTATGTAGATGATATGATCGTCAAAGGAAAGACTCGGCCGGAGCATACTGTCTCTTTAAGAAAATTCTTTGAAAGAATCAGACAGTATCAGCTTCGTCTGAACCCCAGCAAGTGTGTATTCGGGGTTACTTCAGGAAAGCTACTGGGATTCATGGTGAGCGAAAGGGGAATTGAAGTAGATCCTCAGAAAATCAAAGCGATTCAGGAGATGGAACCGCCGAAGACCGAAAAGCAGATCCGAGGTTTTCTCGGAAAAGTTCAGTATCTGAGACGGTTTATAGCTCATCTGACTATGACCTGTGAGCCTATTTTCAAGCTTCTGAAGAAGAATTCATCGAAGAAATGGACCGAAGAATGCCA
Source organism: Tasmannia lanceolata (assembly GCF_043159265.1). Taxonomy (NCBI): domain Eukaryota; kingdom Viridiplantae; phylum Streptophyta; class Magnoliopsida; order Canellales; family Winteraceae; genus Tasmannia; species Tasmannia lanceolata. The sequence continues at coordinate 42,044,540 of NW_027518695.1, forward strand.
GGTGGCTTTTGAAAAGATTAAGCAGTGTTTGTCCTTACCTCCGGTTTTATCCCCGGTCATCCTGGGTCAGCCATTATTGTTGTATTTGTCCATCACGGATACGGCGATGGGTTGTATGCTTGCTCAGCAAGATTCAGGGTCTAAGAAGGAGAGGCCTGTATACTACATCAGCAAGAAGATGCTAGAATACGAGGTGAAGTATACAATCTTAGAGAAGACCTGTCTAGCATTAGTTTGGGCAACTCAGAGGCTCAGGCATTACTTGTTGTCAAGCAAGGTACTTCTGCTTTCACGGATGGATCCGTTGAAGTATTTGTTTGAGAAGCCTGCTCTTACCGGAAGAACCGCAAGGTGGTTATTATTGTTATCTGAGTTCGACATTACTTATGTCACTCAAAAGTCTGTTAAAGGGCGGGTCATCGCAGAACATTTAGCTGATTCCCCTGTTGAAGAGAGCGCATTCCTGAAGGCTGAATTTCCTGATGAAGAGATTATGGATATTGAAGAAGATACCCCAAATACCAGATGGACAATGTACTTTGATGGTGCAGTCAACAACCAGGGTCAGGGAATAGGAGCAGTACTCGTATCCCCTCAGAAGGAGTATATTCCTATATCTATCAAGTTGCAGTTTGAGTGCACCAACAACATGGCCGAGTATGAAGCTTGTATTGCCGGACTGGAGGCAGCCTTAGCTTTGCAGATTCAAGACATTGATGTGTTTGGAGATTCCATCTTGATCATTTACCAGACTAATGGAAAATGGAAGACTCGGGAAGATAGATTGATCCCGTATAATGCATATCTCGAATCTTTGGTCCAGAAGTTCAGGAGTATTACATTTACTCACTTGTACAGAACAAAGAATCATTTTGCTGATGCTTTGGCTACACTGGCTTCTATGTTAGACATTTCAGCAACAATGGAGGTCCAGCCACTTACAGTGCGACTGCAATGGGAGCCAGCACATGTGACCGTTATTGAAATAGCAGCTAGGTGTCCAGATGGAAAGCCCTGGTATACAGACATCAGGAATCTCATATCCGGTGAAGGGCATCCACCTGGGGCTTCTGGGAAAGAGCGCAAAACCCTTCAGAAATTAGCTGCCAATTTTGTTATTTGTGGTGGTCAGTTATATCGCAGATCTTTTGATGGGATCCAGCTTTTGTGTGTTGATGAAGACAAAGCAGTTGAGCTTATCGAGCAGACCCATGAGGGAGTTTGTGGACCTCATATGAATGGGAAAATGTTGTCAAGAAAGATTTTGAGACTTGGATTCTATTGGCCCACAATGGAAGCAGACTGCTTCGCATTTGTGAAGAAATGCCATAAGTGTCAAGTCTATGCTAATCTTATTCATGTACCTCCTTCGGAGTTGCACTCCATGACTTCTCCATGGCCGTTTTCAGTATGGGGAATTGACATAATTGGGAAGGTTCATCCAAAGTCTTCGAGCGGGCATGAATACATTTTGGTCGCAATTGATTACTTTACGAAATGGATTGAAGCCGCTTCGTATGCTTCCATTACTTCGAATACAGTCGCAAAGTTCATCCGTGCCAACATTATTTGCAGATATGGAGTACCTCATGAGTTAATCTCGGATAATGGTTCTCACTTCAAGAAGGAAGTAGCGCACTTGTGTGTAGAGTTTAAAATAAAGCATCACAAGTCGTCTCCTTATAGGCCGCAGACGAATGGAGCCGTTGAAGCAGCAAACAAGAACATCAAGGTAATCATCAGTAAGATGACAGAGACTTACAAAGACTGGTCAAACAAGCTTCCTTATGCTTTGTGGGCTTACAGGACATCGATCAGATCTTCTACAGGTGTCACTCCGTATTCTTTAGTGTATGGAATGGAAGCAGTTTTGCCTGTTGAACTTAGAATTCCATCTCTAAGAGTGATGATAGAGGCAAGCTTGCCGGAATCTGAATGGGTGAAGGCCAGGCATCAGGAGCTGCAGATGATAGATGAGAAGAGGCTACGAGCTCTGTATCATATCCAGGGGTATCAAAGGCGGATTGAAAGGGCGTTCAATAAGAAGGTTCATGTCCGAGATTTGACACCAGGGGATCTTGTCTTGAAGTCCTATAGGGCACCGGTATTTGATCCGAGAGGGAAGTTTCGTCCAAATTGGTCTGGTCCTTATATTGTCGATGAAGTCCTGCCGGGAAAAGCCGTAAGACTCCTCAATGAAAATGGAGAAAAATTAACAGAACCTACAAACCTGGATCAGTTAAAGAAATATTACGCCTAAAAACACTAGAGGGCCATCTTTGGACGACTTGAGCTTTTTAAGCCAATAACCCAGATTTCAAAAATGAAAACCCTTTTTGCTAAACTCCTTTGAGCCAAAAGCAAAACCTCCTTATCAAACTTAAACCAGGGGCATCTTTTATGACTTTCGTCATAAAAGATATTAACCTCGAACTACGCGGGACCTGATTCCCATTTTCTTTGGGGATACGTAGGCAGTCTGGATAGTCCAGATTCGGTCTAATTGCTCAAAACTTACCAAATGTTAGCCTGTTTGAACCCAGGCCTACCTAAAAGTCCTTCTGGTGTTATTGGCCCAGGTTTGTAAAAAAAAAAAAAAAAAAAAAAAAAAAAAAAAAAGTGAAAGAATGATGGAGTCTTGGACCCGCTAGACTGAAAACCCGCAAGGGCGGTCTAGGCAAAAGTTAGGGTCATTCACCCGCTAAGTTGAAAACCCGAAAGGGCGGCTTAGGCAAAAATCAGGGTGCTGAGCCTGCTGGATGGAAAAAGCTGCAAGGGCAGACAATCCAGGCAAAAATTAAGGCGTGCGGTCCGCTGAATCGAAACCCTAAAAGGGGCAATTCAGTATGGCAGGGATTTCACGAAGGATGGCTTTTGAAAGCCGATTGTGCTTCCGTTTTGGGCATTACTTCAGAGTCTGAGTAAGCGCCAGCATAATTTCTTTCGATACTTCTTCAATTTAAAGTGGTTAAAACTAAGTAATCCAACGGAGGTAATAACCATGACTGAAATACCGAAAAGAGGAATGAAACACTTTTAGATGCGGTATTCAAAAGATCCTAAGAGCGATAGACTGTTACCACCTTAAACATTTATCAAATTAAGAAGCAGATTCAGTCTCTTTTAGAGTCTATGTTGTGCATTTATCAAAGTTTTCGTCAGTCATCTGTCAAAGTCTCGTTTATCGTGTGTCAGAATCTTTCATTGTCAGGTCAAAGTCAGGTCTTTAAGGTCAAGTTTAGCCTTTACTTCTCTTGGGGCTGGGGCGATAAACTTTAAAAGCAAGAAGTTGCATCTCCTGCGGACAGAGCCGAACAGAGCAGAGTTCAGAAGGGGCAATTTTTCAAGTTTACTCGGAATGTTATCACGAAGTGCAGGAGGAAGAATGCTTCGAGCAGAACCCATTTTCCTGTATTTGCAAAAGCTTTGTAGCCTCAGGCATTTCTTTGAAATGAAAGCCTTTAGTTGAACCCTTGCGTTTGGCTCTCTTTTGAATCTTGTAATGGAAATAAAATCGTACTAGGGGCATCTTTTATGACTTGGTTTCCCAAGTCATAAAAGACGTCGAACAAAACTTTAGGGTTAAGATGGCTATTCTTGTCAAATAAAGATAAGAGAAGCTCGAACATCCCTTTTCGAGCTAGGCTCCTTGATCAGTTTCTTCAGAAAAATCCAATCCTCGTTGGAATTTAAAATTGAGTTTTGCATTTTTCAAAATATAGGCAGAGTTTTGGTTTATTTGTTTAAAGGGGGCCAATGCCCGCGAGATTTCGTCAAGTGCCTTTGAGTTATACCTGTGGTAAAGGTTATGATTTCCAGATCTATTCCAGTTGTGCTATGTTTTAACTATCTTTCCTCCCCTCTGATCTCTAAGAGGTTATGTTAGGAGCGACCTGACCGTCTTTTTTTAGAATAAAAAGCTTGAAATATCATCCCTCCTATCCGGTATTGAAAATTTGAGTCTTTTCAAATATTCTCTACCCGTCTTATAATCCGGTATTGAAAGTTTGAGTCTTCTCAAACATTCTCTACCCGTCTTGTAATCCGGTATTGAAAGTTTGAGTGTTCTCAAACATTCTCTACCCGTCTTGTAATCCGGTATTGAAAGTTTGAGTCTTCTCAAACATTCTCTACCCGTCTTGTAATCCGGTATTGAAAGTTTGAGTCTTCTCAAACATTCTCTACCCGTCTTGAAATCCGGTATTGAAAATTTGAGTCTTCTCAAACATTCTCTACCCGTCTTGAAATCCGGTATTGAAAATTTGAGTCTTCTCAAAAATTCTCTACCCGTCTTGAAATCCGGTATTGAAAATTTGAGTCTTCTCAAATATTCTCTACCCGTCTTGTAATCCGGTATTGAAAGTTTGGGTCTTCTCAAACATTCTTTACCTGTCTTGTAATCCGGTATCGAAAGTTTGAGTCTTCTCAAATAATCTTTACCCGTTTTGAATGATCTGGCTCTCGATTCCAGGATAAAAACTCGATGTATCATCATCCTCTCCGGTATTGAAAGTTTGAGTCTTCTCAAACATTCCTTACCCGTTTTGAAATCCGGTATTGAAAATTTGAGTCTTCTCAAATATTCTCTACCCGTCTTGTAATCCGGTATTGAAAGTTTGAGTCTTCTCAAACATTCTTTACCCGTTTTGAAATCCGGTATTGAAAATTTGAGTCTTCTCAAATATTCTCTACCCGTCTTGTAATCCGGTATTGAAAATTTGAGTCTTCTCAAACATTCCTTACCCGTCTTTGTATTCCGGTATTGATAGTTTGAGTTTTCTCAAATACTTCTTTACCCGTTTTGGTAATTTCATAATCCGGTTTTGAGCCTTCTCAAATGTTCTTTTTACCACCCAATAATTAGTCAAGAGATTCCTGGTTTAGTTTATCAATCAAAATCTTCAATCTTTGATGCGAACACCGAGTCAAGAGTCGGTGAGGGACTATCTCACAAGTACACTTGCATAGTTAGAGTCCGGCGAAAAGCTGTTTCGCCAATTTGCTTTTGTGTAAATCTTTTTCAAAACCAAAAATCCAAAATTTAATCTGTTGAAGCCAGGTCGGCCAAAATGCGTTGTCTTATCGGCTTTGCCATTCGTGTGACAAGCACACTCTGACAAAGAGGGGCATCTGTAGACACCCCATTTTGACCGAACCCTTTTATGTTTTGTTTTAAATAATTACCCTAATAAGCTAGTGTTTTAAGGTCCCAAATTGTGCCCTAGGTTAGCTTAGGGTCCCACCAGGATCCCTGCAAAATTTCGTCGCGATCCGAGCCCGTTTGCCTAGCGAACGAGCCAAGACGATGTTGTGGTACAAGTTCAGAAGGGTGGCAATTTAGCCAGAAAAGGGGTTGTGCTGAAATCCGAAAAACCAGTTCAAATTAGCCATTGTGGGCTGTCCAGGAGGATATGTGGGTGCGCAGATTAGTGTACAGCTTAATTGAGGGGTGCATTATCCGGAAGCTGGGTATTTCTGTAAATAAGAAAGATTCCTTTCTTCTTCTGCAAGTAATCATTAGACCCTAATCTAGCTTAAGGGAAGTTAATGGTTAGGATTAGTTGAGAGAGCATCTTAGGAAGCTTCCTTGGAAGCTTCCTAGGTTGTTAAAAAGCCTTCGATCCCAACCCTCCATCCATAAAGGTGATTTGGAGGGTTGAGATCGAAAGAGAGAAGATATTTTGCAAAGATTTATTCCCCCCTTGTTTCCTACCTGGACCACATGCCCTGTATGGAAGAAAACCTAAATACATAGATGGGGGCTGCCCATGGAACAGCAAGGCCCTGAGTAATAGCATTTCTATTTTTCTCACCCGAGGCACCCCCCTTGGCTGTGAAAAAGACTATGGGTAAGTGCACTAAAAGGGGCTGTTTTAGAAGAAATGGGGGGGGGGTCGGATTTGTCATTTCCCTTTGCCTTACATAAGCCCGTCGAGCTAGGGTTAGGGAGAGATTTTTTTCGTTTTGAGAAAAATCGATTTTCTACCAGAGAGCAGAGAGAGGAAGAAGAGAGCCCACCCCTAAAAATCCAAACCCACCACCGAGCCACCATCTCCTTCTCCGGCCATCTACTCCGGCCATCTACTCCGGCCCCGCCATCTTCTCCCCTCTACCATTGGTCAACACCACCATTCATTCATTCTTCTTCTTCTTCTGTTCTTCCAATCCGCCACCCATCTTCTCCGGTAGGTTTGCCGGAATCCGGCAAGGTCCTCACAGCCACCACCTTCCACCTTCACAACCTCAATCTCCACCAACCGAACCGCCACCTCCTCCACTAACCCATCTCCTCAGCCATCACCATCTCTGTCTTTCAAGCTTTGAAAACCCATTTCTGCAACTCCGGCCGGCCACCTCCATTAAATCCGATCAAACCCCCTCTAGAAACCCATTTCGTTTTCTCCTCAAGGACCCATTTCAACCACTCCCAACCCCTCACCTCCACCATTTTATCTCCAACCCACATAGAAACCCCATTTCCACACCACCCGTAGCCATCAAAACCCACCTCTGCAATTTCCTTCTCCGGCAACTCTGCCGGAATCCGGCACCGGCACTTTTCCTCACCCAATCTAACAGCCACCTCCTCCGACCACCAAAACCACCACCCCATTCCCATTTCTCCGCACAATCCAATACCCCATCTCAAACCCACATCAACCTCTAACCCCATCCATCTCCTTCAACCCCAACTCCTTTTCTACCGGTAAAATCCGTAGATTCCGGCCCGGAATCCGACCATCCTTCTTCCACCACCGGCCTCCTCCATCAACCCCCTTTTCTCCATTTCTAAATCCACCACTATCTTTGACAGATTCCACCCAAACCAATCTCTCCCATTTCTCTGTCATTTTCTCAAGAGGGTTCTGCTGATTTTTTTTATTGAGAAAAATAAAAATAAAAATCAAAGAAACTGAGGTGTCAAGCGAAGAAGAGATAACTCAAAATTATTGTTGGTCATCTCCAAGACAGGAAGTTTTGGAGCATCGGCTGCCTGCATTGCGAGTGTCGAAGGTATGAGCTTTGTTTTTTTTTATTTTATTTTATTCTCTTGCTTTGGATCGGTTGTTTAGCAGGCTCCTTGATTTCTTGACCCCTTTAATTTCTTTGGTTTGGTTTGATTCTAAAAAGAGATAACAATATGATATAGTTCAGCTTGGTGGCATTTTACTTCTTCTCGATGTTTGAGCTAGATAGGGAGTTAAACTAATCATGGTGAGAGGTGGAAAATATACTGATGTGGTTCATAGGAAGGATCTGTAGCTTGTTTCGTTTGTGTTGGATATCACTGTCCAAATGTAGAATATTCACCATAGATTTTGTCATCTATTGGACTCTTGTGTGTTGCTTGATGTTTGTATTCCTTTATTTTGGTTACTCATGACCAATTCATTGTAAGGAAGTAATGAATTTAATCTCAGTAAATTGGTGTGTTGTGTTATTGGAATTGTTGTCTCCTTTGGGTTGAAAAATAATTTGAACTGGGAATACTCATATCCATAACAGGGCATGGTGATTGTAAATGGTGATTTATATATATATATGCTCATATTATTCTTGCCGACCATAGCTTTGCATATGAGAGTGAGCGTGTGTGAGCAGGACCGCCTCTTATGGATTTGTTTTTTTTAGAAGAAATGCTAGTGTAGCCATTAGTTTCTGGTACTCATGATTTTTAGCTTGTTCTATTCGTTTGTCTAACCATGCCTTGGGTAGCTGTGTGGATGGTGCGATGTAAAAGTTGCGACAGGCGTGTTTTATAGCTTTGTTTGATAAGAGATATAGTTCTAATAGCATTTGGGTTGCTGAGATATCACCTTTCATTATGGCTGTTGAGTTACATGATACACTCCAAGAAATTTCATCTTCAAAGAGTTGTAAGTGCATTCTATCATCCTGTGGTTTCAGTCTTGTTTGAAGAATTTATTTGATCAAACCTCTTTTGAACTCTCATTACAATAGTTAAACCCCTCATATTTTTTTTATTATTATTCCTGAATCTGTCCCAATTCTCTGTCCAGTCCAGCCCCTGAATCTGTCCCAGTCCTATCACAATTCAGTCCATAAATCAGCCCATGTTTTGTACTAACTCAGCCCTGTTCGTAAGCACAATTCAGCCACTGTTTTGTCCATAACTCAGCCCATAAATCAGCCCCATTTAGTTGATTGAATGAACCTTGCCCATTTGCTGTTGTATAATAGAGCAGTAAGCTTAAATGAAGTAGACAAATGAGATGAAGCATGAAGAAAATGAGCCTATATGGCTGTTCTCTCATGCAGCAGGACAGTAACATGGTGTAGGTATGTGTATGAAGGTACACATGGCTATGAGAATAAGTGTATACATGCTTTTGTGAATGTCTCTACATGTCAATGTACAGTTGCAGGATTTGAAATAAGCTTCATATGAATATTAAGTGAGGAAATGATTGCATTGGCTACTTGATTTGTTAATCCTGCTGTGAGCATATTACTTGTGTAAATTGAAACGAAAGGAATGAAGTAAATTCGGGGTGGCTTGTCAAAACAGGGGTTTGCTAGTAATAATGAACATTAATACTGGCATGCTTGTGGTTTGAAATTGCACAAGTTCAGCTCCCTTCTTCTCGGTTAGCACAACAAGCTGCGAGTTTAGTTCTACTCTTCATTGTGTACATTAGGAGTTGTACAAATTCATTTTTCCCCTTTAATGTCTGTATCAATAGGTGTATAAAATTCATTTTTTTTTTCTCTTAATAATCAGTATTGCATGAGTTAGTTTTCTCTCTTCATTTCATATGCTACACATTGCAAGTTCAGTCCAGCACTCCTGTTTGTTTGAATGTTATATATATAACTGAGGAGGGAATATGAAATCTATGACGCTATATTTCAAAGAACCTTAATATTAATACATATCTTAAATAACAATGGGTTATGCTAACTTGGATTTTGTCCCTGAAGGAGAATAGATTTATCCAAACAGTGTTTATATTAGTCGGGTTTCTTGTGGTCTAAGTGAACAAATGATTATTGCACATGAAATTATTGCTTATTATCACACTCTAAAGCTGGTGCATCATTAATAATGTCTTTCTACTTTGGTATTTTAATGGCCATATACATGTGGTAGGCCTTTTACTTCCGAGTACATGATGCATTTATGGCAGTTGAACTCAAAGTGTGTATCATAGTGATGTCAGCGTTTCTTAATGATAACATCTATCTTACTATGTGTTAATTCCATAGTATTTGTCTCATATGTTGGCATGTGAGATATTCTCATAAGCTGTAGAATGATCTAGCTGTTTAGATGTCTAACTTTTCATTGCAAGGGGCGATGAAGGCGATAGCCCAAGCCCATCCTTAGGGGACTCGCTCAATCCAAGTAGCACTCCCCTCTTTTGTTTAGTAGGCCTACCTAACCTTTTGAATTTCTTTTAACCATTTTTTTTAAAAAAGAGCCCTTCTCGGGGCAATGATGAGGTTACTTGGAGCCCGTCTTTGTGTTTTGTGGCTCACCGTTTTTGCACTTGAATTATGCACCAAAATGTATAAAAATCAGAAATATCATTGCATGCATTTGTATAATTTGTTGAAAATTTAACATTCTTCTTTTATGTTAAGTTTTGAGTTAGGTTCTGAAGATGAATGGACTTGTTCAGGTGAGACTATCTTGAAAGCTTATCATTTTTTTATTATTTCATTAGGCTACCCAGCGGCTGGTCTGGGCTAATTAATTTTTTATTTTTATTTAAATAAATTGTTTAATTGAAGAAGGAAATCAGATGACTACTCTATTCGATGTTATCGACATGAGTACTGTTTGATTTCAAGGCGGTTTGTAGGAATATTATCATGTGTATTATGATATCAGATGATTACTTTAGCATCATCTGATTTCATCCCCATATTGGGGTGGTGTTTGTGGTTGGGCATAGAAGTGTTTGATATTGTTTTCTTTTACTTTATTAGGCTATCCAGCGGCTGGTCTGGACTAATTAATGTTGTTTATCATTTTATGATTGCTATAGATTGTGTATTTCTTCTATTGAAATTTCTTCTTTGCTTAGCACTTGATTTATTTTTATAGGAATAAAATGGAATTTGCGATTATCTGGTAGCCTTTTCTTCTCTTTTTGATAGACTAACACAGTCTTATAGATTTCTGTTAAATTTCTTTAGATACTAGAATCCCCTCTCATTGCTAGGGCGATGAAGGCGCTAGCCCAAGCCCATCCTTAGGGGACTTGCTCAGTCCAAGTAGCATACCCCTCCTTTGTATATAGGAGACTTGTCCAGTCTCATTCTCTTGCTTAACCTCCTCTTTGTGTGTCGTTTGGTTTTGGGAGAACACCCTACTCGGCTTGGCAGCATACCCCTATCCTTATGGGTATTGGGTTGCACATTTGTTGCACCCTGCGGCTAGGTAGCTGTCCGGCCCGGCTGGGTGTTTCACCTTTGCCAAATATGCACAAGGTCTCTTATTCCTTTTAGACCCGCCCGGTCTCATTCTCTTGCTAAACCTCCTCTTTGTGCGCCGTTTGGTTTTTGGAGAACATCCTACTCGGCTTGGCTTCATACCCCTACCCCTATGGGTATTGGGTCGCACATTTGTTGCACCCTAGGGCTAGGTAGCTGTCCGGCCCGGTTGGGTGTTTTACCTTTGCCAAATATGCACAGGGTCTCTTATTCCTTTTTACGTCATTTGTGTCTCGGAGACAAGCCTTGTCTCCTGTAGAGAGTTTCTCCTTTAGGAGGCTTATCTAGCCTCATGTTAGAATAACCCTTCCTCCTGGCGAGTCTTTGACTCATTTTTACCCCTTTATTGGTAGTGTTTTTAGTGAGTCTCTGACTCATTTGTGCTCCCTTCTTTAGTGTGTTAGTTAGTAATTCGCCTTTAGATTTGTTGTCATTCATCCTTGTTTGAGACTAACTCAGTCATATAGAGCCTTCCCTGCTTGGGATCTTAGATTGTTTTCTCTGTTCTTGGGACACTTCTTTACGTGTTGTGGTTCGTCTCTTTGAGACGCTTGTTGTTTGTTCGGGGTTTCCCCTTTTGATTTAGGGCTTTGCCCTTGTTTGTGGTTATGCTTGCGTGTTCCCTTGAAGGGTGAAAACATTTAAGAATCTAAGAGCATTGGAAAAGCTTTAAAATCCAAAAAACATTAGAAATTTAAAACTCAAAAACATTTGAAAACTTTAAAAATATAAAAACATTTGAAAATATAGAAAACCTTAAAAAAAAATCTGAAATGTTAGTGTTTCTTTTAAAAGCGTAGTTTGAGAGTTCGTTTCGAACTACGTTGGCTTGATCCTCTTCCGAGGTACGTAGTGCAGCTTGGGATTTACATCCCAAGTCCAGCCAAACTTTTTTGTAAATAAACGTTTTAAACCTTCTTCAAAAACCTTTAAAATCTTGTTTTCAAAAGATCTTCCTCTAGAGTTAGGAGTTTCTCCTAGATAGAGAGTTTTTAGAGTTAGGTTTTTTCTTTTGATAGGTTGTTTGATTGTTTGTTTGCTGTGTGCTTGTTTTAGAGTTAGGGGTCTGTCCTAGAGTTATAGGAGCGCCTCCGTCCGGTCAGTCGGCGATCCACATCGCCGAGTGATGACTAGAGTAGGATACGTTAGTCCACCTTTGGTTTTTCTTAGGAAATACAGCCTAGTTACACATAGGTTGTAGGAACCACCTGCATTAGCCTAGGGCTAATCTGCATTTAGTTAGGGCATATATGGTGTCCTAAAATCCACAATTCACTGGAATTTAAATAATCATATAATAAACTTTAATAACTAGTCCGGTCTTTTAGATCGAGTCTAGGATAGAGGTCTAGGTGTCTTAGGCATCATAGCTTAGAATAGGCGCGAAGAACTACGTTGCCTTGATTCTCGTGGAGGCGGGGATACGTAGGCTTCTTTGGATGAATACCAGACCATCCGAGGACTCGGGCTAAATCGTTTAGAGTCTTAGGATTTGTTGTGTTGTGTTATATTGTATATTTTGTTGTATTTTCTTACTTTCTTGTGCAGACCTATACCTTTAGCTGTAGCATGCATGTGTTCGTCCACCAGAACTTAGACACCCTTTAGGCATGTCACTCATAACCTAGCTATGCTTGGGCAGCACATCTTTCATTTTATTTTATGGGTGTTTAGTATCTTTGTCCTCAGGAAATGCATGCTTAGGTAGACGACTCCTGAGGATTGTTCCCATTTCACATGATTTTTGCCCAAAACTCTTCGAGGTTAATAATAAATGGCATAAGAGACCAAGTGTTCGCACTCGGGCGAATTGGAGGCGCTCTTCGGACCTTCTCCATTCGTCATCAGGCACGGACCTTCTGTATCTCTGGTTATCCATTGCAAACAGAGCATTTGTTTTGGTTCCATGGCGTGTCCATGGATGGCGACTCTGAGTTATTTTTCAGATACATCTTGGTTTCGAGCCCTGGCTCCTGATCAGGATGTATCTCTTTCTTTTTATATCGCCACTCATGCTATGCTGTGAGGGTGGCATCCGTTTCGAGAGTTCCTTGGCAGAGCTCTCTTCCATTGTGGAGATCTTAGAGGATTGCAGGAGGGATCTCGTGTCCCTCGCCGCGCTCGTCCTCGGATCGGGTTCCACAATGTCGAAGAGTAGTTGAAAACGAAAGAAACGGAGATGAAAAACTCCAAGTATTTTAAGAGTTATGATAGAAATAGTTAGACTCGCGCTTTCGCCTAGTAGTTTACAGACCTACCTCCGATTTAATGACCATAACTCATTCAATTCAACACGTAATTCAATGAAATTTGTTCCATTTCGAAAGAGTCGAAGTTTAGTTTAAAACGGAAGCAAAGGAGATGAAAAACTACTTGTATTTTGAGAGTTAAGATGGAAATAGTTAGATTCGCGCTTTGGTCTAGCAGTTTACAAACCTACCTCCGATTCATTGACCATAAGTCACTGAATTCGACTCGGAATTTATTCAAATTCATGCCATTTGGAAGATGTCAAAGAGTAGTTAAAAACGAAAGAAACGGAGATGAAAAACTCCATGTATTTTAAAAGTTATGATAGAAATAGTTAGACTCGCGCTTTCGCCTAGCAGTTTACAAACCTACCTCCGATTTAATGACCATAACTCACTCAATTCAACAAGTAATTTAGTGAAATTTGTTCCATTTCGAAGGAGTCGAAGTGTAGTTTAAAACGGAAGCAAAGGAGATGAAAAACTACTTGTATTTTGAGAGTTTTGATGAAAATAGTTAGATTCGCGCTTTGGTCTAGCAGTTTGTAGACATACCTCCGATTGAATGACCATAACTCACTCAATTCAACTCGGACTTCATTGAAATTTGTTCCATTTCGAAGGAGTCGAAGTGTAGTTTAAAACGGACGAAACAGAGACGAAAAACTCTAAGTATTTTGAGAGTTATGGTGGAAATAGTTAGACTCGCGCTTTGGTCTAGCAGTTTACAGACCTACCTCCGATTCATTGACCATAAGTCACTCATTTCGACTCGGAATTTATTCAAATTCATACCATTCCGAAGATATCGAAGTGTAGTAGAAAACGGAAGAAACGGAGATGAAAAACTCAAATTATTTTAAGAGTTATGATAGAAATAGTTAGACTCGCGCTTTCGCCTGGCAGTTTACAGATCTACCTTCGAGTGAATGACCATAACTCACTCAATTCAACTCGAAATTCATTGAAATTTATTTCATTTCGAAGGACTCGAAGTGTAGTTTAAAACGGAAGAAACGGAGATGAAAAAAGCCAAGTATTTTGAGAGTTGTGGTGGAAATAGTTAGACTCGCACTTTGGTCTAGCAGTTTACAAACCAACCTCCAATTGATTGACCATAACTTACTCAATTTAACTCGGAATTGATTCAAATTCATGCAATTTTGAAGATGTCGAAGTGAAGTTGAAAACGAAAGAAACAGAGATGAAAAACTCCAAGTATCTTAAGAGTTATGATTGAAATAGTTAGAGTCGCGCTTTGGTCTAGCAGTTTACAGACCTACCTCCGATTCATTGACCATAAGTCACTCAATTCGACTCGAAATTTATTCAAATTCATACCATTCTGAAGATATCGAAGTTTAGTTGAAAACGGAAGAAACGGAGATGAAAGAAGCCAAGTATTTTGAAAGTTATGGTGGAAATAGTTAGACTCGCACTCTGGTCTAGCAGTTTACAGACCAACCTCCAATTGATTGTCCATAACTTACTCAATTTAACTCGGAATTGATTCAAATTCATGCCATTTTGAAGATGTCGAAGTGTAGTTGAAAATGAAAGAAACAGAGATGAAAAACTCTAAGTATCTTAAGAGTTATGATGGACATATTTAGGCTCGCGCTTTGGTTTAGCAGTTTACAGACCTACCTCCGATTCATTGACCCACTCAATTCGACTCGGAATTTATTCAAATTCATGCCATTTGGAAGATGTCGAAGAGTAGTTGAAAACGAAAGAAACGGAGATGAAAAACTCCAAGTATTTTAAGAGTTATGATTGAAATAGTTAGACTCGCGCTTTCGCCTAGTAGTTTACAGACCTACCTCCGATTTAATGACCATAACTCATTCAATTCAACACGTAATTCAATAAAAAAATTTCCATTTCGAAAGAGTCGAAGTGTAGTTTAAAACGGAAGCAAAGGAGATGAAAAACTACTTGTATTTTGAGAGTTAAGATGGAAATAGTTAGATTCGCGCTTTGGTCTAGCAGTTTACAGACCTACCTCCGATTCATTGACCATCAGTCACTCAATTCGACTCGGAATTCATTGAAATTTGTTCCATTTCGAAGGAGTCGAAGTGTACTTTAAAACGGAAGAAACAGAGATGAAAAACTCCAAGTATTTTGAGAGTTATGGTGGAAATAGTTAGACTCGCGCTTTGGTCTAGCAGTTTACTGACCTACCTCCGATTCATTGACCATAAGTCACTCATTTCGACTCGAAATTTATTCAAATTCATACCATTCTGAAGATATCGAAGTGTACTTGAAAATGGAAGAAACGGAGATGAAAAACTCAAATTATTTTAAGAGTTATGATAGAAATAGTTAGACTCGCGCTTTCGCCTGGCAGTTTACAGATCTACCTTCGAGTGAATGACCATAACTCACTCAATTCAACTCGAAATTCATTGAAATTTGTTTCATTTCGAAGGACTCGAAGTGTAGTTTAAAACGGAAGAAACGGAGATGAAAAAAGCCAAGTATTTTGAGAGTTATGGTGGAAATAGTTAGACTCGCACTTTGGTCTAGCAGTTTACAAACCAACCTCCAATTGATTGACCATAACTTACTCAATTTAACTCGGAATTGACTCAAATTCATGCAATTTTGAAGATGTCGAAGTGAAGTTGAAAACGAAAGAAACAGAGATGAAAAGCTCCAAGTATCTTAAGAGTTATGATGGTAATAGTTAGACTCGCGCTTTGGTCTAGCAGTTTACAGACCTACCTCCGATTTAATGACCATAACTCACTCAATTCAATACGTATTTAAATGAAATTTGTTCCATTTCGAAGGAGTCGAAGTGTAGTTTAAAACGGAAGAAACGGAGATGAAAAACTAATTGTATTTTGAAAGTTAGGATGCAAATAGTTAGATTCGCGCTTTGGTCTAGCAGTTTGAAGACATACCTCCGATTGAATGATCATAACTCACTCAATTCAACTCGAAATTCATTGAAATTTGTTCCATTTCGAAGGAGTCGAAGTGTAGTTTAAAACGGACGAAACAGAGATGAAAAACTCTAAGTATTTTGAGAGTTATGGTGGAAATAGTTAGACTCGCGCTTTGGTCTAGCAGTTTACAGACCTACCTCCGATTCATTGACCATAAGTCACTCATTTCGACTCGGAATTTATTCAAATTCATACCATTCTGAAGATATCGAAGTGTAGTTGAAAACGGAAGAAACGGAGATGAAAAACTCAAATTATTTTAAGAGTTATGATAGAAATAGTTAGACTCGCGCTTTCGCCTGGCAGTTTACAGATCTACCTTCGAGTGAATGACCATAACTCACTCAATTCAACTCGAAATTCATTGAAATTTGTTTCATTTCGAAGGACTCGAAGTGTAGTTTAAAACGGAAGAAACGGAGATGAAAAAAGCCAAGTATTTTGAGAGTTATGGTGGAAATAGTTAGACTCGCACTTTGGTCTAGCAGTTTACAAACCAACCTCCAATTGATTGACCATAACTTACTCAATTTAACTCGAAATTGATTCAAATTCATGCAATTTTGAAGATG
The DNA here is from genome assembly GCF_043159265.1 of Tasmannia lanceolata. Lineage (NCBI taxonomy): Eukaryota > Viridiplantae > Streptophyta > Magnoliopsida > Canellales > Winteraceae > Tasmannia > Tasmannia lanceolata. The sequence goes on from NW_027518695.1 coordinate 42,060,782, forward strand.
TCGAAGTGAAGTTGAAAACGAAAGAAACAGAGATGAAAAGCTCCAAGTATCTTAAGAGTTATGATGGTAATAGTTAGACTCGCGCTTTGGTCTAGCAGTTTACAGACCTACCTCCGATTCATTGACCATAAGTCACTCAATTCGACTCGGAATTTATTCAAATTCATACCATTCTGAAGATATCGAAGTTTAGTTGAAAACGGAAGAAACGGAGATGAAAGAAGCCAAGTATTTTGAAAGTTATGGTGGAAATAGTTAGACTCGCACTCTGGTCTAGCAGTTTACAGACCAACCTCCAATTGATTGTCCATAACTTACTCAATTTAACTCGGAATTGATTCAAATTCATGCCATTTTGAAGATGTCGAAGTGTAGTTGAAAATGAAAGAAACAGAGATGAAAAACTCCAAGTATCTTAAGAGTTATGATGGACATATTTAGGCTCGCGCTTTGGTCTAGCAGTTTACGGACCTACCTCCGATTCATTGACCCACTCAATTCGACTCGGAATTTATTCAAATTCATGCCATTTGGAAGATGTCGAAGAGTAGTTGAAAACGAAAGAAACGGAGATGAAAAACTCCAAGTATTTTAAGAGTTATGATAGAAATATTTAGACTCGCGCTTTCGCCTAGTAGTTTACAGACCTACCTCCGATTTAATGACCATAACTCATTCAATTCAACAAGTAATTCAATGAAATTTGTTCCATTTCGAAAGAGTCGAAGTTTAGTTTAAAACGGAAGCAAAGGAGATGAAAAACTACTTGTATTTTGAGAGTTAAGATGGAAATAGTTAGATTCGCGCTTTGGTCTAGCAGTTTACAGACCTACCTCCGATTCATTGACCATAAGTCACTCAATTCGACTCGAAATTTATTCAAATTCATGCCATTTGGAAGATGTCGAAGAGTAGTTAAAAACGAAAGAAACGGAGATGAAAAACTCCAAGTATTTTAAGAGTTATGATAGAAATAGTTAGACTCGCGCTTTCGCCTTGCAGTTTACAGATTTACCTCTGATTTAATTACCATAACTCACTCAATTCAACACGTAATTCAATGAAATTTGTACCATTTCGAAGGAGTCGAAGTGTAGTTTAAAACGGAAGCAAAGGAGATGAAAAACTACTTGTATTTTGAGTGTTTTGATGAAAATAGTTAGATTCGCGCTTTGGTCTAGCAGTTTGTAGACATACCTCCGATTGAATGACAATAACTCACTCAATTCAACTCGAAATTCATTGAAATTTGTTCCATTTCGAAGGAGTCGAAGTGTAGTTTAAAACGGAAGAAACAGAGCAGAAAAACTCCAAGTATTTTGAGAGTTATGGTGGAAATAGTTAGACTCGCACTTTGGTCTAGCAGTTTACAAACCAACCTCCAATTGATTGACCATAACTTACTCAATTTAACTCGGAATTGATTCAAATTCATGCAATTTTGAAGATGTCGAAGTGAAGTTGAAAACGAAAGAAACAGAGATGAAAAGCTCCAAGTATCTTAAGAGTTATGATGGTAATAGTTAGACTCGCGCTTTGGTCTAGCAGTTTACAGACCTACCTCCGATTCATTGACCATAAGTCACTCAATTCGACTCGGAATTTATTCAAATTCATACCATTCTGAAGATATCGAAGTTTAGTTGAAAACGGAAGAAACGGAGATGAAAGAAGCCAAGTATTTTGAAAGTTATGGTGGAAATAGTTAGACTCGCACTCTGGTCTAGCAGTTTACAGACCAACCTCCAATTGATTGTCCATAACTTACTCAATTTAACTCGGAATTGATTCAAATTCATGCCATTTTGAAGATGTCGAAGTGTAGTTGAAAATGAAAGAAACAGAGATGAAAAACTCCAAGTATCTTAAGAGTTACGATGGACATATTTAGGCTCGCGCTTTGGTCTAGCAGTTTACGGACCTACCTCCGATTCATTGACCCACTCAATTCGACTCGGAATTTATTCAAATTCATGCCATTTGGAAGATGTCGAAGAGTAGTTGAAAACGAAAGAAACGGAGATGAAAAACTCCAAGTATTTTAAGAGTTATGATAGAAATAGTTAGACTCGCGCTTTCGCCTAGTAGTTTACAGACCTACCTCCGATTTAATGACCATAACTCATTCAATTCAACAAGTAATTCAATGAAATTTGTTCCATTTCGAAAGAGTCGAAGTTTAGTTTAAAACGGAAGCAAAGGAGATGAAAAACTACTTGTATTTTGAGAGTTAAGATGGAAATAGTTAGATTCGCGCTTTGGTCTAGCAGTTTACAGACCTACCTCCGATTCATTGACCATAAGTCACTCAATTCGACTCGAAATTTATTCAAATTCATGCCATTTGGAAGATGTCGAAGAGTAGTTAAAAACGAAAGAAACGGAGATGAAAAACTCCAAGTATTTTAAGAGTTATGATAGAAATAGTTAGACTCGCGCTTTCGCCTTGCAGTTTACAGATTTACCTCTGATTTAATTACCATAACTCACTCAATTCAACACGTAATTCAATGAAATTTGTACCATTTCGAAGGAGTCGAAGTGTAGTTTAAAACGGAAGCAAAGGAGATGAAAAACTACTTGTATTTTGAGAGTTTTGATGAAAATAGTTAGATTCGCGCTTTGGTCTAGCAGTTTGTAGACATACCTCCGATTGAATGACAATAACTCACTCAATTCAACTCGAAATTCATTGAAATTTGTTCCATTTCGAAGGAGTCGAAGTGTAGTTTAAAACGGAAGAAACAGAGCAGAAAAACTCCAAGTATTTTGAGAGTTATGGTGGAAATAGTTAGACTCGCACTTTGGTCTAGCAGTTTACAAACCAACCTCCAATTGATTGACCATAACTTACTCAATTTAACTCGGAATTGATTCAAATTCATGCAATTTTGAAGATGTCGAAGTGAAGTTGAAAACGAAAGAAACAGAGATGAAAAGCTCCAAGTATCTTAAGAGTTATGATGGTAATAGTTAGACTCGCGCTTTGGTCTAGCAGTTTACAGACCTACCTCCGATTCATTGACCATAAGTCACTCAATTCGACTCGGAATTTATTCAAATTCATACCATTCTGAAGATATCGAAGTTTAGTTGAAAACGGAAGAAACGGAGATGAAAGAAGCCAAGTATTTTGAAAGTTATGGTGGAAATAGTTAGACTCGCACTCTGGTCTAGCAGTTTACAGACCAACCTCCAATTGATTGTCCATAACTTACTCAATTTAACTCGGAATTGATTCAAATTCATGCCATTTTGAAGATGTCGAAGTGTAGTTGAAAATGAAAGAAACAGAGATGAAAAACTCCAAGTATCTTAAGAGTTACGATGGACATATTTAGGCTCGCGCTTTGGTCTAGCAGTTTACGGACCTAGCTCCGATTCATTGACCCACTCAATTCGACTCGGAATTTATTCAAATTCATGCCATTTGGAAGATGTCGAAGAGTAGTTGAAAACGAAAGAAACGGAGATGAAAAACTCCAAGTATTTTAAGAGTTATGATAGAAATAGTTAGACTCGCGCTTTCGCCTAGTAGTTTACAGACCTACCTCCGATTTAATGACCATAACTCATTCAATTCAACAAGTAATTCAATGAAATTTGTTCCATTTCGAAAGAGTCGAAGTTTAGTTTAAAACGGAAGCAAAGGAGATGAAAAACTACTTGTATTTTGAGAGTTAAGATGGAAATAGTTAGATTCGCGCTTTGGTCTAGCAGTTTACAGACCTACCTCCGATTCATTGACCATAAGTCACTCAATTCGACTCGGAATTTATTCAAATTCATGCCATTTGGAAGATGTCGAAGAGTAGTTAAAAACGAAAGAAACGGAGATGAAAAACTCCAAGTATTTTAAGAGTTATGATAGAAATAGTTAGACTCGCGCTTTCGCCTTGCAGTTTACAGATTTACCTCTGATTTAATTACCATAACTCACTCAATTCAACACGTAATTCAATGAAATTTGTACCATTTCGAAGGAGTCGAATTGTAGTTTAAAACGGAAGCAAAGGAGATGAAAAACTACTTGTATTTTGAGAGTTTTGATGAAAATAGTTAGATTCGCGCTTTGGTCTAGCAGTTTGTAGACATACCTCCGATTGAATGACAATAACTCACTCAATTCAACTCGAAATTCATTGAAATTTGTTCCATTTCGAAGGAGTCGAAGTGTAGTTTAAAACGGAAGAAACAGAGCAGAAAAACTCCAAGTATTTTGAGAGTTATGGTGGAAATAGTTAGACTCGCGCTTTGGTTTAGCAGTTTACAGACCTACCTCCGATTCATTGACCATAAGTCACTCATTTCGACTCGGAATTTATTCAAATTCATACCATTCTGAAGATATCGAAGTGTAGTTGAAAACGGAAGAAACGGAGATGAAAAACTCAAATTATTTTAAGAGTTATGATAGAAGTAGTTAGACTCGCGCTTTCGCCTGGCAGTTTACAGATCTACCTTCGAGTGAATGACCATAACCCACTCAATTCAACTCGAAATTTATTGAAATTTGTTTCATTTCGAAGAACTCGAAGTGTAGTTTAAAACGGAAGAAACGGAGATGAAAAAAGTCAAGTATTTTGAGAGTTATGGTGGAAATAGTTAGACTCGCACTTTGGTTTAGCAGTTTACAGACCAACCTCCAATTGATTGACCATAACTTACTCAATTTAACTCGGAATTGATTCAAATTCATGCCATTTTGAAGATATCGAAGTGTAGTTGAAAACGAAAGAAACAGAGATGAAATACTCCAAGTATCTTAAGAGTTATGATGGACATATTTAGACTCGCGCTTTGGTCTAGCAGTTTACGGACCTACCCCCGATTCATTGACCCACTCAATTCGACTCGGAATTTATTCAAATTCATTCCATTTGGAAGATGTCGAAGAGTAGTTGAAAACGAAAGAAATGGAGATGAAAAACTAAAAGTATTTAGAAGTTATGATAGAAATAGTTAGACTCGCGCTTTTGCCAAGCAGTTTACAAACCTACCTCCGATTTAATGACCATAACTCACTCAATTCAACAAGTAATTCACCGAAATTTGTTCCATTTCGAAGGAGTCGAAGTGTAGTTTAAAACGGAAGCAAAGGAGATGAAAAACTACTTGTATTTTGAGAGTTAAGATGGAAATAGTTAGATTTGCGCTTTGGTCTAGCAGTTTGTAGACATACCTCCGATTGAATGACCATAACTCACTCAATTCAACTCGGAATTCATTGAAATTTGTTCCATTTCGAAGGAGTCGAAGTGTACTTTAAAACGGAAGAAACAGAGATGAAAAACTCCAAGTATTTTGAGAGTTATGTTGGAAATAGTTAGACTCGCGCTTTGGTCTAGCAGTTTACTGACCTACCTCCGATTCATTGACCATAAGTCACTCATTTCGACTCGAAATTTATTCAAATTCATACCATTCTGAAGATATCGAAGTGTAGTTGAAAATGGAAGAAACGGAGATGAAAAACTCTAAATTTTTTAAGAGTTATGATAGAAATAGTTAGACTCGCGCTTTCGCCTAGCAGTTTACAGACCTACCTCCAATTTAATGACCATAACTCACTCAATTCAATACGTATTTAAATGAAATTTGTTCCATTTCGAAGGAGTCGAAGTGTAGTTTAAAACGGAAGAAACGGAGATGAAAAACTACTTGTATTTTGAAAGTTAGGATGCAAATAGTTAGATTCGCGCTTTGGTCTAGCAGTTTGAAGACATACCTCCGATTGAATGACCATAACTCACTCAATTCAACTCGTAATTCATTGAAATTTGTTCCATTTCGAAGGAGTCGAAGTGTAGTTTAAAACGGAAGTGTGGGACCCGATCCCGCGAGAGGGGTGGGGCGCGAGCCGCCACGCACTCTCTTGGTCTCTCGTACCCACGCGATTGGCGTGTGCATTTTAATTATTAATTTTAATTCATCTTTTATGTGAACTTGGGATCACTAAGGCAATCCGAATTCCACACAAAAGAGACTGACAGAGTCGCCACCTAGATGTGGGATCTAAGAACCCGAAATTAACCAGAAATCTAGACTCGCTACCTGGTTACAAGAATGGAAGGTATGGGGAGTTATCCACCACATGCACCATTCCTGCCCGATAATCGGTCTTCGATTTCAAAAGCTAACTCTTTTAAATTTATTTTAAATGGCTCATTCAACTCTAAGTTAATGTGCGAACTAAGTGACATGCATCCTAAAATCTAATTTCAATGTGAATCCTAAATGTGTATCTTGATTTCTTAATTTGTCTGGATTCATTCTAAGTGAAAGTTCTCCTAGAATTCTAATTTCATGGAAAGTCCTAAATGATTTGATTAAGCATTTACAAGAAAATTAATATACAAAACACCACAATTTGTTGTGGTGCCGACTCGCGATTGGTATGCCATCAGACATCCAAGCTGCCTACGTACCCAAGCCTCACTGGGATCAGAGTCGACGTAGTTCGGTGCACCTAAGCTAAGCTACTTATGCCTAACTCAACTAAGACACCGATCTAGACTGGAGTGACTGTTTCAACAGTTTTAGGAGAAGTTATTTAATTCAAGTTGAGGATTTTATTATCTTAAGATTTCATCTAAGATGCTATATGATTCTCATCTAAATGCAAGTTGTTCCTTAGACTAATGCAGGTTAACCTACATCCTAGGTAACTAGGCTTGTCCTAGGAAAGATTGGGTGACTAGTGTGACTAGACCTATGGCACGGTTGCTATCCATAGCAAGCGTCCGTGATGAGGCTAGACTCCTAACTCTAGGACTCCCTAAAACCTAAGACTCCCTAAAACCTAGGACACGACCTGACACCAGTGTTCCTAAATTGGGCTCTAATGGTACTTATGACGGAAATCATAATCCAATGGTTCCGAAAGACTCGAGACAAATCGATTCAAGCTCTTGAAGTTAATGAATTTCAGATTTCAAGGATTTTCAGTTTCTGGATATTTAAGGAATACCAATGGCTCTAAGGTTCAGCAATTTTGGCCCAGAATAGCATCCAAGGGAGGGAATCGTGCGCTCTTTCCTTGCGCAATTTAATACTTAGGTTATAGCATCTTATTGCCTGGCATATCTCAGGATTTCCGTGGACAGTAACCTCGGAGCCAACAACATGCTATAGCTTAAGTATTCAAATTGTCAAAGATCGGTTGCAATTGTGATACGATTATGGATGCACTGGCCATTTCTCCAGGGAAATCTAAAAATCCTAAAATTTCTGTTTCGATGGATTAAGAAATTGATATGTGACAGAGATTTAAGGTTCTTTAGAGATTTTCAGATGATTTTCGATTGATTTCGGATTTTCAATGAATTTTATCAATTTTAAACATATGAGTGATTTTACAAGTGAAACTGTTGCAAACGAATTCGAAATGAGTTGAAACTTCTACAGCAGCAAGATATGATGAAATGTATCTTACTGAAAGATTTTTACAGATTTTTACATTAAGCTCATATTTAAGTTTGATTTAACAATTAATTGATCAGATTGCAAGAATAACACAGAAACTACTAGAAATAGAAATCTAAATTCAATAAAATTTCTACAGAAATAAGATATGATTAAATATAGCATGCTGTGAGATTTTCATGAATTTTAGAAACTATTTACTATCAATTTCGGATTTTTCAATTTTCAGCCTAGATTATGAATTAACACTACATCCCATATGAAACAAGATCCAAAACACTTGAAACTTTTACACAAACAAGAAATATGGCACATAAGACTACTTTAAAAATATTGAGAATTTTATCTGTGATCTGATATCAGTAAAAATTGTCCCAAAATCTGATAATTTTCAAAGAAATCATAAAATAATATACCAAACCAATTCCAAAAATTCTCAAAAATTCATGGTAGAATGTATCAGCATTATATTATTTTATCACGAAATTTCATTAATTTTTGAATTCGTTTAGTATATATTTTATTTTTCTTCGTCGAAAAGATATTTTTGAAGAGTTTTCTATTTTTAAAACACGATTTTCGAGAAAATTACGACTCCGGAAAACATCCTCCAATCTTGTTCTGATGTGATGAACACAAGAAAAATTTTAAATTCCAAAAAATAGATCATCCTGAGATGGCTATTTTTTCGAATTTCGCAATTACTCAGCCATTATTTTAAATAAAATACCACTCTTCACTCAAATTTTTGAAAACCTTTGATCCAATGTCCGATCCGATCCGATAGTTATTTTACTCTATTTAAGTATAACATTGTATTAAATTTCGGGACGAAATAGAATTGAAACACTCATGCAGATCATGATTTTGAGCATATACATTTAATATTACATTAAATTCATTTAAATGCTTAAAAATCATGCAAAAATCCGAAAATATACCAAATCATCCGAGAAAAATATGAGAATAGTGTACTAACCTGTGATGGAGTTCTTCGCCGAATCCGAGAGCCGAAAAATTCGAAAATCGCGCCGCCGCTCGATCCGCTTTGTTTCCTTCTTCTCTTTTTCTTTTTTTTTTCTTTTTTTTTTTTCTTATTTTTCTTACTGTGAGAAAGAGATAGATAGATAAGAGTGAATGAGAGGGATAGAGAGAGATTGAGACCGAGAAAAACACAAAGAGATAGAGAGTTTGAGAGATGGAAAGTGAGAGATAGAGAGAGAGAGATAGAGAGTAAAAGAGAGTGAAAATGAGAGTGGGATGGAGACACAGGCAGGGAACGAGACACAGAGTGGAATGAGGGTGGGAGAGAGTGAAACAGGGAGTGGAGTAGGAGTGAGAGAGAGCGAAATAGAGAATGGAGCGAGGGTGAATCGTGGATGGAGGGAGTGAAAGAGTGAAAGATTGGCAAGAGGAGGAGACAGAGAGAAACAGAGTAAAGAGAATCGGTGAGGGAGAGTGAGAGAGAGAGAGAGAGAGAAAACAGAGCACACGAGCGTGTGCTCTGTTTTTCTCGTTCTTTTCTTTTTCTTTTTTCTTTTTAGTATGTTGTTGAGGGAGGTTTTGAGGGGAGATGAGAAAGAGAGAGTTAGATGAAGAGAGAGAGATGAAGAGAAAGAGAGGAAAAACAGAGTATGAACTACCCTGTTTTTCTTCACGTTTTTTTTTTTTAAATAAACACTGATGTTGGACCAACGTAACAGCCGAGAGAGAGAGGGAGTGAGTACGAGGATCGTGGGGAGATGGGGGAAGCAGAGCTGGGGAGAGCTAGAGGGATGGTGCCGTGCGGGGATGATCCAGAAGAAAACCGAGCCTCTCCCCTTTTTTCTTTCTTCGTTTCTTTTTTTTCTTCCTTAGCTGTTGCTCCAAAAAAAAACCGAGTATCTCCTCCCTCTTTTGTGAAAGTTTTCCTCCCTTAATATGTGACCTGCTTGCCCCTTTATTTCCATAGTGAAAGAATTATTTTAGACAACCTTTCTTTTGTTTACTTTATTTAGAACAATTACTAAATCTTTCAACGTGAGCTGCTTTCCATCCTCTTCTTCTTTTTCCAAGAGAGTGCAGACTTGCCTCTTTTTTTATAATGCAAGGATAGTGAGGCTTGCCTTTTAAATACAAGAGAGATAAGGGGTTGTTCGATTTGTTTTTATTGGGAAAAGAAAGTTGTCTAATTTCTTTGAAATATCTCAAAGCATCCCCAATCATACCTTTAACAGAGTTTTTTTTTCTTTTTCGATGGGAGATATAAGGGAGGTGAAGAATAAGAGTGGTCGGTTGGATTGCTATGGGGATGTGGGATTAACATGTGGATGTGTGATGTATAGCATATATAAAATCCTCCTCAAAATTGACCCCACCTATGATCAACCGAACATCCATTCCATTGTAAATGGGATACATGTTGTAAATGAACGTAGAATGAAATGAGTGGGGCCCTCATACAACTTGGACACTTTTCCTATACTTATAATTTTATATTTAAAAGCTTAGCGGGCCACACAAGAGATTAAATTTTGCCAGGACTCATCCTCTAGGCATCCTTTATTTTTTTCACACGTAACTCCTAGAGAAAACAATATAATGCACTGATGTCCTTGAGTGGGCCGCACCTCATAAGATGATCTAAACCGTTCACTTTGACAGGCCATGGCATGGACAGCTTGTATCCTCCAAATATCACCCCCATGGGATGATCCAAACCATTAATTTATAAAGTTGTGCCTCAAAAATCATTTCCGAGGGTTATCCGAATAGTTCAACTTGATGGTCACAATAAAAATTGGTTGTTAAAATAACCTCCCTGAGATCTTGACTGCTCCCTTGATGGGCATCTTTATGCATTGGATCAAAGTAGGCTCAACACTCATTTTTCATTAAAACAATATACGGGCCCCCTGCTTGATCCAAATCTACACAAATGCTCAATGCGGGCCCCCCCAAGCGGGTCCAAATTCTCCCTGGCTTGGATTCTCGCGAATAACCCTTCTCAACACTTAGCGGAAAAATGTGAAACACGGCATAAATGATTGGAAAGATTGAGGAAATATAAGAGACGGACACGGGAATGGAAAACACCGAAGAACCGATAGAAAAACACTAACTTCTCTGTTGACTAAGGCGGAGCAAAATGGGGGTGTCTATAGGAAGAAACAGAGATGAAAAACTCCAAGTATTTTGAGAGTTATTATGGAAATAGTAGGCTCGCACTTTGGTCTAGCAGTTTACAGACCTACCTCCGATTGATTGACTAAAACTCACTCAATTAAATTTGAAATGTATTCAAATTCTTGCCATTTCGAAGATGTCGAAGTGTAGTTGAAAACGGAAGAAATGGAGATGAAAAAGTCCAAGTATCTTAAGAACTATGGTGGAAATAGTTAGACTCGCGCTTTGGTCTAGCAGTTTACAAACCAACCTCTAATTGATTGACCATAACTTACTCAATTTCACTCGGAATTGATTCAAATTCATGCCATTTTGAAGATGTCGAAGAGTAGTTGAAAACGAAAGAAACGGAGATGAAAAACTCAAAGTATTTTATGAGTTATGATAGAAATAGTTAGACTTGCGCTTTCGCCTAGCAGTTTACAGACCTACCTCTGAATTAATGACCATAACTCAGTCAATTCCATACGTAATTCAATGAAATTTGTTCCATTTCGAAGGAGTCGAAGTGTGGTTTAAAACGGAAGAAACGGAGATGAAAAACTACTTGTATTTTGAAAGTTAGGATGGAAATAGTTAGATTCGCGCTTTGGTCTAGCAGTTTGCAGACATACCTCCGATTGGATAACCATAACTCACTCAATTCAACTCGGAATTCATTGAAATTTGTTCCATTTCGAAGGACCCGAAGTGTAGTTTAAAACGGAAGAAACAGAGATGAAAAAACCAAGTATTTGAGAGTTATGGTGGAAATAGTTAGACTCGCACTGTGGTCTAGCAGTTTACAGACCAACCTCCAATTGATTTACCATAACTTACTCAATTTCACTCGGAATTGATTCAAATTCATGCCATTTTGAAGATGTCGAAGTGTAGTTCAAAACGAAAGAAACAGAGATGAAAAACTCCAAGTATCTTAAGAGTTATGAGGGACATATTTAGACTCGCGCTTTGATCTAGCAGTTTACGGACCTACCCCCGATTCATTGACCCACTCAATTCGACTCAGAATTTATTCAAATTCATTCCATTTGGAAGATGTCGAAGAGTAGTTGAAAACGAAAGAAATGGAGATGAAAAACTCCAAGTATTTTAAGAGTTATGATAGAAATAGTTAGACTCGCGCTTTCGCCTAGCAGTTTACAAACCTACCTCCGATTTAATGACCATAACTCACTCAATTCAACACGTAATTCAGTGAAATTTGTTCCATTTCGAAGGAGTCGAAGTGTAGTTTAAAACAGAAGCAAAGGAGATGAAAAACTACTTGTATTTTGAGAGTTAAGATGGAAATAGTTAGATTCGCGCTTTGGTCTAGCAGTTTGTAGACATACCTCCGATTGAATGACCATAACTCACTCAATTCAACTCGGAATTCATTCAAATTTGTTCCATTTCGAAGGAGTCGAAGTGTAGTTTAAAACGGACGAAACAGAGATGAAAAACTTTAAGTATTTTGAGAGTTATGGTGGAAATAGTTAGACTCGCGCTTTGGTCTAGCAGTTTACAGACCTACCTCCGATTCATTGACCATAAGTCACTCATTTCGACACGGGATTTATTCAAATTCATACCATTCTGAAGATATCGAAGTGTAGTTGAAAACGGAAGAAACGGAGATGAAAAACTCAAATTATTTTAAGAGTTATGATAGAAATAGTTTGACTCGCGCTTTCGCCTGGCAGTTTACAGATCTACCTTCGAGTGAATCACCATAACTCACTCAATTCAACTCGAAATTCATTGAAATTTGTTTCATTTCGAAGGACTCGAAGTGTAGTTTAAAACGGAAGAAACGGAGATGAAAAAAGCCAAGTATTTTGAGAGTTATGGTGGAAATAGTTAGACTCGCACTTTGGTCTAGCAGTTTACAGACCAACCACCAATTGATTGACCATAACTTACTCAATTTAACTCGGAATTGATTCAAATTCATGCAATTTTTAAGATGTCGAAGTGAAGTTGAAAACGAAAGAAACAGAGATGAAAAACTCCAAGTATCTTAAGAGTTATGATGGAAATAGTTTGACTCGCGCTTTGGTCTAGCAGTTTACAGACCTACCTCCGATTCATTGACCATAAGTCACTCAATTCGACTCAGAATTTATTCAAATTCATACCATTCTGAAGATATCGAAGTTTAGTTGAAAACAAAAGAAACGGAGATGAAAGAAGCCAAGTATTTTGAAAGTTATGGTGGAAATAGTTAGACTCGCACTTTGGTCTAGCAGTTTACAGACCTACCTCCGATTCATTGACCATAAGTCACTCATTTCGACTCGGAATTTATTCAAATTCATACCATTCTGAAGATATCGAAGCGTAGTTGAAAACGGAAGAAACGGAGATGAAAAACTCAAATTATTTTAAGAGTTATGATAGAAATAGTTAGACTCGCGCTTTCGCCCGGCAGTTTACAGATCTACCTTCGAGTGAATGACCATAACCCACTCAATTCAACTCGAAATTCATTGAAATTTGTTTCATTTCGAAGGACTCGAAGTGTAGTTTAAAACGAAAGAAACGGAGATGAAAAAAGCTAAGTATTTTGAGAGTTATGGTGGAAATAGTTAGACTCGCACTTTGGTTTAGCAGTTTACAGACCAACCTCCAATTGATTGACCATAACTTACTCAATTTAACTCGGAATTTATTCAAATTCATGCCATTTTGAAGATATCGAAGTGTAGTTGAAAACGTAAGAAACAGAGATGAAATACTCCAAGTATCTTAAGAGTTATGATGGACATATTTAGACTCGCGCTTTGGTCTAGCAGTTTACGGACCTACCCCCGATTCATTGACCCACTCAATTCGAATCGGAATTTATTCAAATTCATTCCATTTGGAAGATGTCGAAGAGTAGTTGAAAACGAAAGAAATTGAGATGAAAAACTCCAAGTATTTTAAGAGTTATGATAGAAATAGTTAGACTCGCGCTTTCGCCAAGCAGTTTACAAACCTACCTCCGATTTAATGACCATAACTCACTCAATTCAACAAGTAATTCAGCGAAATTTGTTCCATTTCGAAGGAGTCGAAGTGTAGTTTAAAACGGAAGCGAAGGAGATGAAAAACTACTTGTATTTTGAGAGTTAAGATGGAAATAGTTAGATTCGCGCTTTGGTCTAGCAGTTTGTAGACATACCTCCGATTGAATGACCATAACTCACACAATTCAACTCAGAATTCATTGAAATTTGTTCCATTTCGAAGGAGTGGAAGTGTACTTTAAAACGGAAGAAACAGAGATGAAAAACTCCAAGTATTTTGAGAGTTACGGTGGAAATAGTTAGACTCGCGCTTTGGTCTAGCAGTTTACAGACCTACCTCCGATTCATTTACCATAAGTCACTCATTTCAACTCGGAATTTATTCAAATTCATACCATTCTGAAGATATCGAAGTATAGTTGAAAACGGAAGAAACGGAGATGAAAAACTCAAATTATTTTAAGAGTTATGATAGAAATAGTTAGACTCGCGCTTTCGCCTGGCAGTTTACAGATCTACCTCCGAGTGAATGACCATAACTCACTCAATTCAACTCGGAATTCATTGAAATTTGTTCCATTTCGAAGGACTCGAAGTGTAGTTTAAAACGGAAGAAACGGAGATGAAAAACTACTTGTATTTTGAAAGTTAGGATGCAAATAGTTAGATTCGCGCTTTGGTCTAGCAGTTTGAAGACATACCTCCGATTGAATGACCATAACTCACTCAATTCAACTCGGAATTCATTGAAATTTGTTCCATTTCGAAGGAGTCGAAGTGTAGTTTAACACAGAAGAAACAGAGATGAAAAACTCGAAGTATTTTGAGAGTTATTATGGAAATAGTAGGCTCGCACTTTGGTCTAGCAGTTTACAGACCTACCTCCGATTGATTGACTAAAACTCACTCAATTAAATTTGAAATGTATTCAAATTCTTGCCATTTCGAAGATGTCGAAGTGTAGTTGAAAACGGAAGAAATGGAGATGAAAAAGTCCAAGTATCTTAAGAACTATGGTGGAAATAGTTAGACTCGCGCTTTGGTCTAGCAGTTTACTGACCTACCTCCGATTCATTGACCATAAGTCACTCATTTCGACTCGAAATTTATTCAAATTCATACCATTCTGAAGATATCGAAGTATAGTTGAAAACGGAAGAAACGGAGATGAAAAACTCAAATTATTTTAAGAGTTATGATAGAAATAGTTAGACTCGCGCTTTCGCCTGGCAGTTTACAGATCTACCTCCGAGTGAATGACCATAACTCACTCAATTCAACTCGGAATTCATTGAAATTTGTTCCATTTCGAAGGACTCGAAGTGTAGTTTAAAACGGAAGAAACGGAGATGAAAAACTACTTGTATTTTGAAAGTTAGGATGCAAATAGTTAGATTCGCGCTTTGGTCTAGCAGTTTGAAGACATACCTCCGATTGAATGACCATAACTCACTCAATTCAACTCGGAATTCATTGAAATTTGTTCCATTTCGAAGGAGTCGAAGTGTAGTTTAAAACAGAAGAAACAGAGATGAAAAACTCGAAGTATTTTGAGAGTTATTATGGAAATAGTAGGCTCGCACTTTCGTCTAGCAGTTTACAGACCTACCTCCGATTGATTGACTAAAACTCACTCAATTAAATTTGAAATGTATTCAAATTCTTGCCATTTCGAAGATGTCGAAGTGTAGTTGAAAACGGAAGAAATGGAGATGAAAAAGTCCAAGTATCTTAAGAACTATGGTGGAAATAGTTAGACTCGCGCTTTGGTCTAGCAGTTTACTGACCTACCTCCGATTCATTGACCATAAGTCACTCATTTCGACTCGAAATTTATTCAAATTCATACCATTCTGAAGATAATGAAGCGTAGTTGAAAATGGAAGAAACGGAGATGAAAAACTCTAATAATTTTAAGAGTTATGATAGAAATAGTTAGACTCGCGCTTTCGCCTGGCAGTTTACAGATCTACCTCCGAGTGAATGACCATAACTCACTCAATTCAACTTGGAATTCATTAAAATTTGTTCCATTTCGAAGGACTCGAAATGTAGTTTAAAACGGAAGAAACGGAGATGAAAAAAGCCAAGTATTTTGAGAGTTATGATGGAAATAGTTAGACTTGCGCATTGGTCTAGCAGTTTACAGACCTACCTCCGATTCATTGAACATAAGTCACTCAATTCGACTCGGAATTTGTTCAAATTCATACCATTCTGAAGATATCGAAGTGTAGTTGAAAACGTAAGAAACGGAGATGAAAGAAGCCAAGTATTTTGAGAGTTATGGTGGAAATAGTTAGACTCGCACTTTGGTCAAGCAGTTTACAGACCAACCTCCAATTGATTGACCATAACTTACTCAATTTCACTCGGAATTGATTCAAATTCATGCCATTTTGAAGATGTCGAAGAGTAGTTGAAAACGAAAGAAACGGAGATGAAAAACTCCAAGTATTTTATGAGTTATGATAGAAATAGTTAGAGTCGCGCTTTCGCCTAGCAGTTTACAGACCTACCTCCGATTTAATGACCATAACTCATTCAATTCAACACGTAATTCAATGAAATTTGTTCTATTTCGAAAGAGTCGAAGTGTAGTTTAAAACGGAAGCAAAGGAGATGAAAAACTACTTGTATTTTGAGAGTTAAGATGGAATTAGTTAGATTCGCGCTTTGGTATAGCAGTTTACAAACCTACCTCCGATTCATTGACCATAAGTCACTGAATTCGACTCGGAATTTATTCAAATTCATGCCATTTGGAAGATGTCGAAGAGTAGTTTAAAACGAAAGAAACGGAGATGAAAAACTCCAAGTATTTTAAGAGTTATGATAGAAATAGTTAGACCCGCGCTTTCGCCTAGCAGTTTACAAACCTACCTCCGATTTAATGACCATAACTCACTCAATTCAACAAGTAATTCAGTGAAATTTGTTCCATTTCGAAGGAGTCGAAGTGTAGTTTAAAACGGAAGCAAAGGAGATGAAAAACTACTTGTATTTTGAGAGTTAAGATGGAAATAGTTAGATTCGCGCTTTGGTCTAGCAGTTTGTAGACATACCTCCGATTGAATGACCATAACTCACTCAATTCAACTCGGAATTCATTGAAATTTGTTCCATTTCGAAGGAGTCGAAGTGTAGTTTAAAACGGACGAAACAGAAATGAAAAACTCTAAGTATTTTGAGAGTTATGGTGGAAATAGTTAGACTCGCGCTTTGGTCTAGCAGTTTACAGACCTACCTCCGATTCATTGACCATAAGTCACTCATTTCGACTCGGAATTTATTCAAATTCATACCATTCTGAAGATATCGAAGCGTAGTTGAAAACGGAAGAAACGGAGATGAAAAACTCAAATTATTTTAAGAGTTATGATAGAAATAGTTAGACTCGCGCTTTCGCCTGGCAGTTTACAGATCTACCTTCGAGTGAATGACCATAACCCACTCAATTCAACTCGAAATTCATTGAAATTTGTTTCATTTCGAAGGACTCGAAGTGTAGTTTAAAACGGAAGAAACGGAGATGAAAAGAGCTAAGTATTTTGAGAGTTATGGTGGAAATAGTTAGACTCGCACTTTGGTTTAGCAGTTTACAGACCAACCTCCAATTGATTGACCATAACTTACTCAATTTAACTCAGAATTGATTCAAATTCATGCCATTTTGAAGATATCGAAGTGTAGTTGAAAACGAAAGAAACAGAGATGAAATACTCCAAGTATCTTAAGAGTTATGATGGACATATTTAGACTCGCGCTTTGGTCTAGCAATTTACGGACCTACCCCCGATTCATTGACCCACTCAATTCGACTCGGAATTTATTCAAATTCATTCCATTTGGAAGATGTCGAAGAGTAGTTGAAAACGAAAGAAATTGAGATGAAAAACTCCAAGTATTTTAAGAGTTATGATAGAAATAGTTAGACTCGCGCTTTCGCCAAGCAGTTTACAAACCTACCTCCGATTTAATGACCATAACTCACTCAATTTAACAAGTAATTCAGCGAAATTTGTTCCATTTCGAAGGAGTCGAAGTGTAGTTTAAAACGGAAGCAAATGAGATGAAAAACTACTTGTATTTTGAGAGTTAAGATGGAAATAGTTAGATTCGCGCTTTGGTCTAGCAGTTTGTAGACATACATCCGATTGAATGACCATAACTCACTCAATTCAACTCGGAATTCATTGAAATTTGTTCAATTTCGAAGGAGTGGAAGTGTACTTTAAAACGGAAGAAACAGAGATGAAAAACTCCAAGTATTTTGAGAGTTATGGTGGAAATAGTTAGACTCGCGCTTTGGTCTAAAAAGTTTACTGACCTACCTCCGATTCATTGACCATAAGTCACTTATTTCGACTCGAAATTTATTCAAATTCATACCATTCTGAAGATATCGAAGTGTAGTTGAAAATGGAAGAAACGGAGATGAAAAACTCTAATTATTTTAAGAGTTATGATAGAAATAGTTAGACTCGCGCTTTCGCCTAGCAGTTTACAGACCAACCTCCGATTTAATGACCATAACTCACTCAATTCAATACGTATTTCAATGAAATTTGTTCCATTTCGAAGGAGTCGAAGTGTAGTTTAAAACGGAAGAAACGGAGATGAAAAACTACTTGTATTTTGAAAGTTAGGATGCAAATAGTTAGATTCGCGCTTTGGTCTAGCAGTTTGAAGACATACCTCCGATTGAATGACCATAACTCACTCAATTCAACTCGGAATTCATTGAAATTTGTTCCATTTCGAAGGAGTCGAAGTGTAGTTTAAAACAGAAGAAACGAGATGAAAAACTCCAAGTATTTTGAGAGTTATTATGAAAATAGTAGCCTCGCACTTTGGTCTAGCAGTTTACAGACCTACCTCCGATTGATTGACTAAAACTCACTCAATTAAATTTGAAATGTATTCAAATTCTTGCCGTTTCGAAGATGTCGAAGTGTAGTTGAAAACGGAAGAAATGGAGATGAAAAAGTCCAAGTATCTTAAGAACTATGGTGGAAATAGTTAGACTCGCGCTTTGGTCTAGCAGTTTACTGACCTACCTCCGATTCATTGACCATAAGTCACTCATTTCGACTCGAAATTTATTCAAATTCATACCATTCTGAAGATATCGAAGTGTAGTTGAAAAGGGAAGAAACGGAGATGAAAAACTCTAATTATTTTAAGAGTTATGATAGAAATAGTTAGACTCGCGCTTTCGCCTGGCAATTTACAGATCTACCTCCGAGTGAATGACCATAACTCACTCAATTCAACTTGGAATTCATTAAAATTTGTTCCATTTCGAAGGACTCAAAATGTAGTTTAAAACGGAAGAAACGGAGATGAAAAAAGCCAAGTATTTTGAGAGTTATGGTGGAAATAGTTAGACTCGCACTTTGGTCTAGCAGTTTACAGACCAACCTCCAATTAATTGACCATAACTTACTCAATTTAACTCCGAATTGATTCAAACTCATGTCATTTTGAAGATGTCGAAGTGTAGTTGAAAACGAAAGAAACAGAGATGAAAAACTCCAAGTATCTTAAGAGTTATGATGGAAATAGTTAGACTCGCGCATTGGTCTAGCAGTTTACAGACCTACCTCCGATTCATTGACCATAAGTCACTCAATTCGACTCGGAATTTGTTCAAATTCATACCATTCTGAAGATATCAAAGTATAGTTGAAAACGGAAGAAACGGAGATGAAAGAAGCCAAGTATTTTGAGAGTTATGGTGGAAATAGTTAGACTCGCACTTTGGTCTAGCAGTTTACAGACCAACCTCCAATTGATTGACCATAACTTACTCAATTTCACTTGGAATTGATTCAAATTCATGCCATTTTGAAGATGTCGAAGAGTAGTTGAAAACGAAAGAAACGGAGATGAAAAACTCCAAGTATTTTATAAGTTATGATAGAAATAGTTAGACTCGCGCTTTCGCCTAGCAGTTTACAGACCTACCTCCGATTTAATGACCATAACTCATTAAATTCAACACGTAATTCAATGAAATTTGTTCTATTTCGAAAGAGTCGAAGTGTAGTTTAAAACGGAAGCAAAGGAGATGAAAAACTACTTGTATTTTGAGAGTTAAGATGGAAATAGTTAGATTCGCGCTTTGGTCTAGCAGTTTACAGACCTACCTCCGATTCATTGACCATAAGTCACTCAATTCGACTCGGAATTTATTGAAAATCATGCCATTTGGAAGATGTCGAAGAGTAGTTAAAAACGAAAGAAACGGAGATGAAAAACTCCAAGTATTTTAAGAGTTATGATAGAAATAGTTAGACCCGCGCTTTCGCCTAGCAGTTTACAAACCTACCTCCGATTTAATGACCATAACTCACTCAATTCAACAAGTAATTCAGTGAAATTTGTTCCATTTCGAAGGAGTCGAAGTGTAGTTTAAAACGGAAGCAAAGGAGATGAAAAACTACTTGTATTTTGAGAGTTAAGATGGAAATAGTTAGATTCGCGCTTTGGTCTAGCAGTTTGCAGACATACCTCCGATTGGATGACCATAACTCACTCAATTCAACTCGGAATTCATTGAAATTTGTTCCATTTCGAAGGAGTCGAAGTGTAGTTTAAAACGGAAGAAACAGAGATGAAAAACTCCAAGTATTTTGAGAGTTATTATGGAAATAGTTTGACTCGCACTTTGGTCTAGCAGTTTACAGACCTACCTCCGATTGATTGACTAAAACTCACTCAATTAAATTTGAAATGTATTCAAATTCATGCCATTCCGAAGATGTCAAAGTGCAGTTGAAAACGGAAGAAACGGAGATGAAAAACAGTAATTATTTTAAGAGTTATGATAGAAATAGTTAGACTCGCGCTTTCGCCTAGCAGTTTACAGATCTACCTCCGAGTGAATGACCATAACTCACTCAATTCAACTCGGAATTCATTGAAATTTGTTCCATTTCGAAGGACCCGAAGTGTAGTTTAAAACGGAAGAAACGGAGATGAAAAAAGCCAAGTATGTTGAGAGTTATGGTGGAAATAGTTAGACTCGCACTTTGGTCTAGCAGTTTACAGACCAACCTGCAATTTATTTACCATAACTTACTCAATTTCACTCGGAATTGATTCAAATTCATGCCATTTTGAAGATGTCGAAGTGTAGTTGAAAACGAAAGAAACAGAGATGAAAAACTCCAAGTATCTTAAGAGTTATGAGGGACATATTTAGACTCGCGCTTTGATCTAGCAGTTTACGGACCTACCCCCGATTCATTGACCCACTCAATTCGACTCGGAATTTATTCAAATTCATTCCATTTGGAAGATGTCGAAGAGTAGTTGAAAACGAAAGAAATGGAGATGAAAAACTCCAAGTATTTTAAGAGTTATGATAGAAATAGTTAGACTCGCGCTTTCGCCTAGCAGTTTACAAACCTACCTCCGATTTAATGACCATAACTCACTCAATTCAACAAGTAATTCAGTGAAATTTGTTCCATTTCGAAGGAGTCGAAGTTTAGTTTAAAACAGAAGCAAAGGAGATGAAAAACTACTTGTATTTTGAGAGTTAAGATGGAAATAGTTAGATTCGCGCTTTGGTCTCGCAGTTTGTAGACATACCTCCGTTTGAATGACCATAACTCACTCAATTCAACTCGGAATTCATTGAAATTTGTTCCATTTCGAAGGAGTCGAAGTGTAGTTTAAAACGGACGAAACAGAGATGAAAAACTTTAAGTATTTTGAGAGTTATGGAGGAAATAGTTAGACTCGCGCTTTGGTGTAGCAGTTTACAGACCTACCTCCGATTCATTGACCATAAGTCACTCATTTCGACACGGAATTTATTCAAATTCATACCATTCTGAAGATATCGAAGTGTAGTTGAAAACGGAAGAAACGGAGATGAAAAACTCAAATTATTTTAAGAGTTATGATAGAAATAGTTAGACTCGCGCTTTCGCCTGGCAGTTTACAGATCTACCTTCGAGTGAATCACCATAACTCACTCAATTCAACTCGAAATTCATTTAAATTTGTTTCATTTCGAAGGACTCGAAGTGTAGTTTAAAACAGAAGAAACGGAGATGAAAAAAGCCAAGTATTTTGAGAGTTATGGTGGAAATAGTTAGACTCGCACTTTGGTCTAGCAGTTTACAGACCAACCTCCAATTAATTGACCATAACTTACTCAATTTAACTCGGAATTGATTCAAATTCATGCAATTTTGAAGATGTCGAAGTGAAGTTGAAAACGAAAGAAACAGAGATGAAAAACTCCAAGTATCTTAAGAGTTATTATGGAAATAGTTAGACTCGCGCTTTGGTCTAGCAGTTTACAGACCTACCACCGATTCATTGACCATAAGTCACTCAATTCGACTCGGAATTTATTCAAATTCATACCATTCTGAAGATATCGAAGTTTAGTTGAAAACGGAAGAAACGGAGATGAAAGAAGCCAAGTATTTTGAAAGTTATGGGGGAAATAGTTAGACTCGCAGTTTGGTCTAGTAGTTTACAGACCAACCTCCAATTGATTGTCCATAACGTACTCAATTTAACTCGGAATTGATTCAAATTGATGCCATTTTGAAGATGTCGAAGGGTAGTTGAAAATGAAAGAAACAGAGATGAAAAACTCCAAGTATCTTAAGAGTTATGATGGACATATTTAGGCTCGCGCTTTGGTCTAGCAGTTTACGGACCTACCTCCGATTCATTGACCCACTCAATTCGACTCGGAATTTATTCAAATTCATGCCATTTGTAAGATGTCGAAGAGTAGTTAAAAACGACAGAAACGGAGATGAAAAACTCTAAGTATTTTAAGAGTTATGATAGAAATAGTTAGACTCGCGCTTTCGCCTAGCAGTTTACAAACCTACCTCCGATTTAATAACCATAAGTCACTCAATTCAACAAGTAATTCAGTGAAATTTGTTCCATTTCGAAGGAGTCGAAGTGTAGTTTAAAACGGAAGCAAAGGAGATGAAAAACTACTTGTATTTTGAGAGTTAAGATGGAAATAGTTAGATTCGCGCTTTGGTCTAGCAGTTTGTAGACATACCTCCGATTGAATGACCATAACTCACTCAATTCAACTCAGAATTCATTGAAATTTGTTCCATTTCGAAGGAGTCGAAGTGTAGTTTAAAACGGACGAAACAGAGATGAAAAACTCTAAGTATTTTGAGAGTTATGGTGGAAATAGTTAGACTCGCGCTTTGGTCTAGCAGTTTACAGACCTACCTCCGATTCATTGACCATAAGTCACTCATTTCGACTCGGAATTTATTCAAATTCATACCATTCTGAAGATATCGAAGTGTAGTTGAAAACGGAAGAAACGGAGATGAAAAACTCAAATTATTTTAAGAGTTATGATAGAAATAGTTAGACTCGCGCTTTCGTCTGGCAGTTTACAGATCTACCTTCGAGTGAATGACTATAACTCACTCAATTCAACTCGAAATTCATTGAAATTTGTTTCATTTCGAAGGACTCGACGTCTAGTTTAAAATGGAAGAAACGGAGATGAAAAAAGCCAAGTATTTTGAGAGTTATGGTGGAAATAGTTAGAGTCGCACTTTGGTCTAGCAGTTTACAGACCAACCTCCAATTGATTGACCATAACTTACTCAATTTAACTCGGAATTTATTCAAATTCATGAAATTTTGAAGATGTCGAAGTGAAGTTGAAAACGAAAGAAACAGAGATGAAAAACTCCAATTATCTTAAGAGCTATGATGGAAATAGTTAGACTCGCACTTTGGTCTAGCAGTTTACAGACCTACCTCCGATTCATTGACCATAAGACACTCAATTCGACTCGGAATTTATTCAAATTCATACCATTCTGAAGATATCGAAGTTTAGTTGAAAACGGACGAAACGGAGATGAAAGAAGCCAAGTATTTTGAAAGTTATGGTGGAAATAGTTAGAGTCGCACTTTGGTCTAGCAGTTTACAGACCAACCTCCAATTGATTGTCCATAACTTACTCAATTTAACTCGGAATTGATTCAAATTCATTCCATTGTGAAGATGTCGAAGTGTAGTTGAAAATGAAAGAAATAGAGATGAAAAACTCCAAGTATCTTAAGAGTTATGATGGACATATTTAGGCTCGCGGTATGGTCTAGCAGTTTACGGACCTACCTCCGATTCATTGACCCACTCAATTCGACTCGGAATTTATTCAAATTCATGCCATTTGTAAGATGTCGAAGAGTAGTTGAAAACGAAAGAAACGGAGATGAAAAACTCCAAGTATTTTAAGAGTTATGATAGAAATAGTTAGACTCGCGCTTTCGCCTAGCAGTTTACAAACTTACCTCCGATTTAATGACCATAACTCTCTCAATTCAACAAGTAATTCAGTGAAATTTGTTCCATTTCGAAGGAGTCGAAGTGTAGTTTAAAACGGAAGCAAAGGAGATGAAAAACTACTTGTATTTTGAGAGTTAAGATGAAAATAGTTAGATTCGCGCTTTGGTCTAGCAGTTTGTAAACATACCTCCGATTGAATGACCATAACTCACTCAATTCAACTCGGAATTCATTGAAATTTGTTCCATTTCGAAGGAGTCGAAGTGTAGTTTAAAACGGAAGAAACAGAGATGAAAAACTCTAAGTATTTTGAGAGTTATAGTGGAAATAGTTAGACTCGCGCTTTGGTCTAGAAGTTTACAGACCTACCTCCGATTCATTGACCATAAGTCACTCATTTCGACTCGGAATTTATTCAAATTTATACCATTCTGAAGATATCGAAGTGTAGTTGAAAACGGAAGAAACGGAGATGAAAAACTCAAATTATTTTAAGAGTTATGATAGAAATAGTTAGTCTCGCGCTTTCGTCTGGCAGTTTACAGATCTACCTTCGAGTGAATGACCATAACTCACTCAATTCAACTCGAAATTCATTGAAATTTGTTTCATTTCGAAGGACTCGAAGTGTAGTTTAAAAAGGAAGAAACGGAGATGAAAAAAGCCAAGTATTTTGAGAGTTATGGTGGAAATAGTTAGACTCGCACTTTGGTCTAGCAGTTTAAAGACCAACCTCCAATTGATTGACCATAACTTACTCAATTTAACTCGGAATTGATTCAAATTCCTGCAATTTTGAAGATGTCGAAGTGAAGTTGAAAACGAAAGAAACAGAGATGAAAAACTCCAAGTATCTTAAGAGTTATGATGGAAATAGTTAGACTCGCGCTTTGGTCTAGCAGTTTACAGACCTACCTCCGATTCATTGACCATAAGTCACTCAATTCGACTCGGAATTTATTCAAATTCATACCATTCTGAAGATATCGAAGTTTAGTTGAAATCGGAAGAAACGGAGATGAAAGAAACCAAGTATTTTGAAAGTTATGGTGGAAATAGTTAGACTCGCACTTTGGTCTAGCAGTTTACAGACCAACCTCCAATTGATTGTCCATAACTTACTTAATTTAACTCGGAATTGATTCAAATTCATGCCATTTTGAAGATGTCGAAGTGTAGTTGAAAATGAAAGAAACAGAGATGAAAAACTCCAAGTATCTTAAGAGTTATGATGGACATATTTAGGCTCGCGCTTTGGTCTAGCAGTTTACGGACCTACCTCCGATTCATTGACCCACTGAATTCGACTCGGAATTTATTCAAATTCATGCCATTTGTAAGATGACGAAGAGTAGTTGAAAACGAAAGAAACGGAGATGAAAAACTCTAAGTATTTTAAGAGTTATGATAGAAATAGTTAGACTCGCGCTTTCGCCTAGTAGTTTACAGACCTACCTCCGATTTAATGACCATAACTCATTAAATTCAACACGTAATTCAATGAAATTTGTTCCATTTCGAAAGAGTCGAAGTGTAGTTTAAAACGGAAGCAAAGGAGATGAAAAACTACTTGTTTTTTGAGAGTTAAGATGGAAATAGTTAGATTCGCGCTTTGGTCTAGCAGTTTACAGACCTACCTCCAATTGATTGACCATAACTTACTAAATTTAACTCGGAATTGATTCAAATTCATGCAATTTTGAAGATGTCGAAGTGAAGTTGAAAACGAAAGAAACAGAGATGAAAAACTCCAAGTATCTTAAGAGTTATGATGGAAATAGTTAGACTCGCGCTTTGGTCTAGCAGTTTACAGACCAACCTCCAATTGATTGACCATAACTTACTCAATTTAACTCGAATTTGATTCAAATTCATGCAATTTTGAAGATGTCGAAGTGAAGTTGAAAACGAAAGAAACAGAGATGAAAAACTCCAAGTATCTTAAGAGTTATGATGGAAATAGTTTGACTCGCGCTTTAGTCTAGCAGTTTACAGACCTACCTCTGATTCATTGACCATAAGTCACTCAATTCGACTCGGAATTTATTCAAATTCATACCATTTGGAAGATGTCGAAGAGTAGTTAAAAACGAAAGAAACGGAGATGAAAAACTCCAAGTATTTTAAGAGTTATGATAGAAATAGTTAGACTCGCGCTTTCGCCTATCTGTTTACAAACCTACCTCCGATTTAATGACCATAACTCACTCAATTCAACAAGTAATTCAGTGAAATTTGTTCCATTTCGAAGGAGTCGAAGTGTAGTTTAAACCGGAAGAAAGGAGATGAAAAACTACTTGTATTTTGAGAGTTAAGATGTAAATAGTTAGATTCGCGATTTGGTCTAGCAGTTTGCAGACATACCTCCGATTGAATGACCATAACTCACTCAATTCAACTCGAAATTCATTGAAATTTGTTCCATTTCGAAGGAGTCGAAGTGTAGTTTAAAACGGAAGAAACAGAGCAGAAAAACTCCAAGTATTTTGAGAGTTATGGTGGAAATAGTTAGACTCGCGCTTTAGTCTAGCAGTTTACAGACCTACCTCCGATTCATTGACCATAAGTCACTCATTTCGACTCGGAATTTATTCAAATTCATACCATTCTGAAGATATCGAAGTGTAGTTGAAAACGGAAGAAACGGAGATGAAAGAAGCCAAATTATTTTAAAAGTTATGATAGAAATAGTTAGACTCGCGCTTTCGCCTGGCAGTTTACAGATCTACCTCTGAGTGAATGACCATAACTCACTCAATTCAACTCGGAATTCATTGAAATTTGTTCCATTTCGAAGGACTCGAAGTGTAGTTTAAAACGGAAGAAACGGAGATGAAAAAAGCCAAGTATTTTGAGAGTTATAGTGGAAATAGTTAGACTCACACTTTGGTCTAGCAGTTTACAGACCAACCTCTAATTGATTGACCATAACTAACTCAATTTAACTCGGAATTGATTCAAATTCATGCCATTTTGAAGATGTCGAACAGTAGTTGAAAACGAAAGAAACGGAGATGAAAAACTCCAAGTATGTTAAGAGTTATGATAGAAATAGTTAGACTCGCGCTTTCGCCTAGCAGTTTACAGATCTACCTCCGAGTGAATGACCATAACTCACTCAATTCAACTCGGAATTCATTGAAATTTTTTCCATTTCGAAGAACTCAAAGTGTAGTTTAAAACGGAAGAAACGGAGATGAAAAAAGCCAAGTATTTTGAGAGTTATGTTGGAAAGAGTTAGACTCGCACTTTGGTCTAGCAGTTTACAGACCAACCTCCAATTGATTGACCATAACTTACTCAATTTAACTCGGAATTGATTCAAATTCATGCCATTTTGAAGATATCGAAGTGTAGTTGAAAATTAAAGAAACAGAGATGAAAAACTCATAGTATCTTAAGAGTTATGATGGAAATAGTTAGACTCGCGCTTTGGTCTAGCAGTTTACAGACCTACCTTCGATTCATTGACCATAAGTCACTCAATTCGACTCGGAATGTATTCAAATTCACACCATTCTGAAGATATCGAAGTGTAGTTGAAAACGGAAGAAACGGAGATGAAAGAAGCCAAGTATTTTGAGAGTTATGGTGGAAATAGTTAGACTCGCACTTTGGTCTACCAGTTTACAGACAAACCTCCAATTGATTGACCATAACTTACTTAATTTAACTCGGAATTGATTCAAATTCATGCCATTTTGAAGATGTCGAAGAGTTGTTGAAAACGAAAGAAACGGAGATGAAAAACTCCAAGTATGTTAAGAGTTATGATAGAAATAGTTAGACTCGCGCTTTCGCCAAGCAGTTTACAAACCTACCTCCGATTTAATGACCATAACTCACTCAATTGAACAAGTAATTAAGTGAAATTTGTTCCATTTCGAAGGAGTCGAAGTATATTTTAAAACGGAAGCAAAAGAGATGAAAAACTACTTGTATTTTGAGACTTAAGATGGAAATAGTTAGATTCGCGCTTTGGCCTAGCAGTTTGTAGACATACCTCCGATTGAATGACCATAACTCACTCAATTAAACTCGGAAATCATTGAAACTTGTTCCATTTCGAAAGAGTCGAAGTGTAGTTTAAAAGGGAAGAAACAGAGATGAAAAACTCCATGTATTTTGAGAGTTATGGTAGAAATAGTTAGACTCGCGCTTTGGTCTAGCAGTTTACAGACCTACCTCCGATTCATTGACCATAAGTCACTCATTTCGACTCGGAATTTATTCAAATTCATACCATTCTGAAGATATTGAAGTGTAGTTGAAAACGGAAGAAACGGAGATGAAAAACTCTAATTATTTTAAGAGTTATGATAGAAATAGTTAGACTCGCGCTTTCCCCTAGCAGTTTACAGATCTACCTCCGAGTGAATGACCATAACTCACTGAATTCAACTCGGAATTCATTGAAATTCATTCCATTTCGAAGGACTCGAACTGTAGTTTAAAACGGAAGAAACGGAGATGAAAAAAGCCAAGTATCTTGAGAGTTATGGTGGAAATAGTTAGACTCGCACTTTGGTCTAGCAGTTTACAGACCAACCTCCAATTGATTGACCATAACTTACTAAATTTAACTCGGAATTGGTTCAAATTCATGCCATTGTGAAGATGTCAAAGTGTAGTTGAAAACGAAAGAAACAGAGAAGAAAAACTCAAAGTATCTTAAGAGTTATGATGGAAATAGTTAGACTCGCGCTTTGGTCTAGCAGTTTACAGACCTACCTCCGATTCATTGACCATAAGTCACTCAATTCGACTCGGAATTTATTCAAATTCACACCATTCTGAAGATATCGAAGTGTAGTTGAAAACGGAAGAAACGGAGATGAAAAAAGCCAAGTATTTTGAGAGTTATGGTGGAAATAGTTAGACTCGCACTTTGGTCTAGCAGTTTACAGACCAACCTCCAATTGATTGACCATAACTTACTCAATTTAACTCGGAATTGATTCAAATTCATGCCATTGTGAAGATGTCGAAGTGTAGTTGAAAACGAAAGAAATTGAGATGAAAAACTCCAAGTATCTTAAGAGTTATGATGGGCATATTTAGACTCGCGCTTTGGTCTAGCAGTTTACGGACCTACCCCCGATTCATTGACCCACTCAATTCGACTCGAAATTTAGTCAAATTCATTCCATTTGGAAGATGTCGAATAGTAGTTGAAAACGAAAGAATTGGAGATGAAAAACTCCAAGTATTTTAAGAGTTATGATAGAAATAGTTAGACTCGCGCTTTCGCCTAGCAGTTTACAAACCTACCTCCGATTTAATGACCATAACTCACTCAATTGAACAAGTAATTAAGTGAAATTTGTTCCATTTCGAAGGAGTCGAAGTGTAGTTTAAAACGGAAGCAAAGGAGATGAAAAACTACTTGTATTTTGAGAGTTAAGATGGAAATAGTTAGATTCGCGCTTTGGTCTAGCAGTTTGTAGAAATACCTCCGATTGAATGACCATAACTCACTCAATTCAACTTGGAATTCATTGAAACTTGTTCCATTTCGAAAGAGTCGAAGTGTAGTTTAAAACGGAAGAAACAGAGATGAAAAACTCCAAGTATTTTGAGAGTTATGGTGGAAATAGTTAGACTCGCACTTTGGTCTAGCAGTTTACAGACCAACCTCCAATTGATTGGCCATAACTTACTCAATTTAACTCGGAATTGATTCAAATTCATGCCATTGTGAAGATGTCGAAGTGTAGTTGAAAACGAAAGAAACAGAGATGAAAAACTCTAATTATTTTAAGAGTTATGATAGAAATAGTTAGACTCGCGCTTTCGCCTGGCAGTTTACAGATCTACCTCCGAGTGAATGACCATAACTCACTCAATTCAACTCGGAATTCATTGAAATTTGTTCCATTTCGAATGACTCAAAATGTAGTTTAAAACAGAAGAAACAGAGATGAAAAAAGCCAAGTATGTTGAGAGTTATGGTGGAAATAGTTAGACTCGCACTTTGGTCTAGCAGTTTACAGACCAACCTCCAATTGATTGACCATAACTTACTCAATTTAACTCGGAATTAATTCAAATTCATTCCATTGTGAAGATGTCGAAGTGTAGTTGAAAACGAAAGAAACAGAGATGAAAAACTGCAAGTATCTTAAGAGTTATGATGGAAATAGTTAGACTCGCGCTTTGGTCTAGCAGTTTACAGACCTACCTCCGATTCATTGACCATAAGTCACTCAATTCGACTCGGAATTTATTCAAATTCATACCTTTCTGAAGATATCGAAGTGTAGTTGAAAACGGAAGAAACGGAGATGAAAGAAGCCAAGTATATTGAGAGTTATGGTGTAAATAGTTAGACTCGCACTTTGGTCTAGCAGTTTACAGACCAACCTCCAATTGATTGTCCATAACTTACTTAATTTAACTCGGAATTGATTCAAATTCATGCCATTTTGAAGATGTCGAAGTGTAGTTGAAAATGAAAGAAACAGAGATGAAAAACTCCAAGTATCTTAAGAATTATGATGGACATATTTAGGCTCGCGCTTTGGTCTAGCAGTTTACGGACCTACCTCCGATTCGTTGACCCACTCAATTCGACTCGGAATTTATTCAAATTCATGCCATTTGTAAGATGACGAAGAGTAGTTGAAAACGAAAGAAACGGAGATGAAAAAATCCAAGTATTTTAAGAGTTATGATAGAAATAGTTAGACTCGCGCTTTCGCCTAGTAGTTTACAGACCTACCTCCGATTTAATGACCATAACTCATTAAATTCAACACGTAATTCAATGAAATTTGTTCCATTTCGAAAGAGTCGAAGTGTAGTTTAAAACGGAAGCAAAGGAGATGAAAAACTACTTGTATTTTGAGAGTTCAGATGGAAATAGTTAGATTCGCGCTTTGGTCTAGCAGTTTACAGACCTACCTCCAATTGATTGACCATAACTTACTCAATTTAACTCGGAATTGATTCAAATTCATGCAATTTTGAAGATGTCGAAGTGAAGTTGAAAACGAAAGAAACAGAGATGAAAAACTCCAAGTATCTTAAGAGTTATGATGGAAATAGTTAGACTCGCGCTTTGGTCTAGCAGTTTACAGACCAACCTCCAATTGATTGACCATAACTTATTCAATTTAACTCGGAATTGATTCAAATTCATGCAATTTTGAAGATGTCGAAGTGAAGTTGAAAACGAAAGAAACAGAGATGAAAAACTCCAAGTATCTTAAGAGTTATGATGGAAATAGTTTGACTCGCGCTTTAGTCTAGCAGTTTACAGACCTACCTCTGATTCATTGACCATAAGTCACTCAATTCGACTCGGAATTTATTCAAATTCATACCATTTGGAAGATGTCGAAGAGTAGTTAAAAACGAAAGAAACGGAGATGAAAAACTCCAAGTATTTTAAGAGTTATGATAGAAATAGTTAGACTCGCGCTTTCGCCTATCTGTTTACAAACCTACCTCCGATTTAATGACCATAACTCACTCAATTCAACAAGTAATTCAGTGAAATTTGTTTCATTTCGAAGGAGTCGAAGTGTAGTTTAAAACGGAAGAAAGAAGATGAAAAACTACTTGTATTTTGAGAGTTAAGATGTAAATAGTTAGATTCGCGCTTTGGTCTAGCAGTTTGCAGACATACCTCCGATTGAATGACCATAACTCACTCAATTCAACTCGAAATTCATTGAAATTTGTTCCATTTCGAAGGAGTCGAAGTTTAGTTTAAAACGGAAGAAACAGAGCAGAAAAACTCCAAGTATTTTGAGAGTTATGGTGGAAATAGTTAGACTCGCGCTTTGGTCTAGCAGTTTACAGACCTACCTCCGATTCATTGACCATAAGTCACTCATTTCGACTCGAAATTTATTCAAATTCATACCATTCTGAAGATATCGAAGTGTAGTTGAAAACGGAAGAAACGGAGATGAAAGAAGCCAAATTATTTTAAGAGTTATGATAGAAATAGTTAGACTCGCGCTTTCGCCTGGCAGTTTACAGATCTACCTCTGAGTGAATGACCATAACTCACTCAATTCAACTCGGAATTCATTGAAATTTGTTCCATTTCGAAGGACTCGAAGTGTAGTTTAAAACGGAAGAAACGGAGATGAAAAAAGCCAAGTATTTTGAGAGTTATAGTGGAAATAGTTAGACTCACACTTTGGTCTAGCAGTTTACAGACCAACCTCTAATTGATTGACCATAACTTACTCAATTTAACTCGGAATTGATTCAAATTCATGCCATTTTGAAGATGTCGAACAGTAGTTGAAAACGAAAGAAACGGAGATGAAAAACTCCAAGTATGTTAAGAGTTATGATAGAAATAGTTAGACTCGCGCTTTCGCCTAGCAGTTTAC
This sequence comes from Tasmannia lanceolata, assembly GCF_043159265.1. Classification (NCBI taxonomy): domain Eukaryota; kingdom Viridiplantae; phylum Streptophyta; class Magnoliopsida; order Canellales; family Winteraceae; genus Tasmannia; species Tasmannia lanceolata. The sequence continues at coordinate 42,093,031 of NW_027518695.1, forward strand.
AGATCTACCTCCGAGTGAATGACCATAACTCACTCAATTCAACTCGGAATTCATTGAAATTTTTTCCATTTCGAAGAACTCGAAGTGTAGTTTAAAACGGAAGAAACGGAGATGAAAAAAGCCAAGTATTTTGAGAGTTATGGTGGAAAGAGTTAGACTCGCACTTTGGTCTAGCAGTTTACAAACCAACCTCCAATTGATTGACCATAACTTACTCAATTTAACTCGGAATTGATTCAAATTCATGCCATTTTGAAGATATCGAAGTGTAGTTGAAAATTAAAGAAACAGAGATGAAAAACTCATAGTATCTTAAGACTTATGATGGAAATAGTTAGACTCGCGCTTTGGTCTAGCAGTTTACAGACCTACCTTCGATTCATTGACCATAAGTCACTCAATTCGACTCGGAATGTATTGAAATTCACACCATTCTGAAGATATCGAAGTGTAGTTGAAAACGGAAGAAACGGAGATGAAAGAAGCCAAGTATTTTGAGAGTTATGGTGGAAATAGTTAGACTCGCACTTTGGTCTACCAGTTTACAGACAAACCTCCAACTGATTGACCATAACTTACTTAATTTAACTCGGAATTTATTCAAATTCATGCCATTTTGAAGATGTCGAACAGTTGTTGAAAACGAAAGAAACGTAGATGAAAAACTCCAAGTATGTTAAGAGTTATGATAGAAATAGTTAGACTCGCGCTTTCGCCAAGCAGTTTACAAACCTACCTCCGATTTAATGACCATAACTCACTCAATTGAACAAGTAATTCAGTGAAATTTGTTCCATTTCAAAGGAGTCGAAGTATAGTTTAAAACGGAAGCAAAGGAGATGAAAAACTACTTGTATTTTGAGAGTTATGGTGGAAATAGTTAGACTCGCGCTTTGGTCTAGCAGTTTACAGACCTACCTCCGATTCATTGACCATAAGTCACTCATTTCGACTCGGAATTTATTCAAATTCATACCATTCTGAAGATATCGAAGTGTAGTTGAAAACGGAAGAAACTGAGATGAAAAACTCTAATTATTTTAAGAAGTATGATAGAAATAGTTAGACTCGCGCTTTCGCCTAGCAGTTTACAGATCTACCTACGAGTGAATGACCATAACTCACTCAATTCAACTCGGAATTCATTGAAATTTGTTCCATTTCGAAGGACTCGAAATGTAGTTTAAAACGGAAGAAACAGAGTTGAAAAAAGCCAAGTATGTTGAGAGTTATGGTGGAAATAGTTAGACTCGCACTTTGGTCTAGCAGTTTACAGACCAACCCCCAATTGATTGACCGTAACTTAGTCAATTTAACTCGGAATTGGTTCAAATTCATGCCATTGTGAAGATGTCGAAGTGTAGTTGAAAACGAAAGAAACAGAGATGAAAAACTCAAAGTATCTTAAGAGTTATGATGGAAATAGTTAGACTCGCGCTTTGGTCTAGCAGTTTATAGACCTACCTCCGATTCATTGACCATAAGTCACTCAATTCGACTCGGAATTTATTCAAATTCACACCATTTTGAAGATATCGAAGTGTAGTTGAAAACGGAAGAAACGGAGATGAAAAAGCCAAGTATTTTGAGAGTTATGGTGGAAATAGTTAGACTCGCACTTTGGTCTAGCAGTTTACAGACCAACCTATAATTGATTGACCATAACTTACTCAATTTAACTCGGAATTGATTCAAATTCATGCCATTTTGAAGATGTCGAAGTGTAGTTGAAAACGAAAGAAACAGACATGAAAAACTCCAAGTATCTTAGGAGTTATGATGGACATATTTAGACTCGCGCTTTGATCTAGCAGTTTACAGACCTACCTCCGATTCATTGACCATAAGTCACTCAATTCGACTCGGAATTTTTTCAAATTCAGACCATTCTGAAGATATCGAAGTGTAGTTGAAAACGGAAGAAACGGAGATGAAAGAAGCCAAGTATTTTGAGAGTTATGGTGGAAAGAGTTAGACTCGCACTTTGGTCTAGCAGTTTACAGACCAACCTCCAATTGATTGACCAAAACTTACTCAATTTAACTCGGAATTGATTCAAATTCATGCCATTTTGAAGATATCGAAGTGTAGTTGAAAATTAAAGAAACAGAGATGAAAAACTCATAGTATCTTAAGAGTTATGATGGAAATAGTTAGACTCGCGCTTTGGTCTAGCAGTTTACAGACCTACCTTCGATTCATTGACCATAAGTCACTCAATTCGACTCGGAATGTATTCAAATTCACACCATTCTGAAGATATAGAAGTGTAGTTGAAAACGGAAGAAACGGAGATGAAAGAAGCCAAGTATTTTGAGAGTTATGGTGGAAATAGTTAGACTCGCACTTTGGTCTACCAGTTTACAGACAAACCTCCAATTGATTGACCATAACTTACTTAATTTAACTCGGAATTTATTCAAATTCATGCCATTTTGAAGATGTCGAACAGTTGTTGAAAACGAAAGAAACGGAGATGAAAAACTCCAAGTATGTTAAGAGTTATGATAGAAATAGTTAGACTCGCGCTTTCGCCAAGCAGTTTACAAACCTACCTCCGATTTAATGGCCATAACTCACTCAATTGAACAAGTAATTCAGTGAAATTTGTTCCATTTCGAAGGAGTCGAAGTATAGTTTAAAACGGAAGCAAAGGAGATGAAAAACTACTTGTATTTTGAGAGTTATGGTGGAAATAGTTAGACTCGCGCTTTGGTCTAGCAGTTTACAGACCTACCTCCGATTCATTGACCATAAGTCACTCATTTCGACTCGGAATTTATTCAAATTCATACCATTCTGAAGATATCGAAGTGTAGTTGAAAACGGAAGAAACTGAGATGAAAAACTCTAATTATTTTAAGAAGTATGATAGAAATAGTTAGACTCGCGCTTTCGCCTAGCAGTTTACAGATCTACCTCCGAGTGAATGACCATAACTCACTCAATTCAACTCGGAATTCATTGAAATTCGTTCCATTTCGAAGGACTCGAAATGTAGTTTAAAACGGAAGAAACAGAGTTGAAAAAAGCCAAGTATGTTGAGAGTTATGGTGGAAATAGTTAGACTCGCACTTTGGTCTAGCAGTTTACAGACCAACCCCCAATTGATTGACCGTAACTTAGTCAATTTAACTCGGAATTGGTTCAAATTCATGCCATTGTGAAGATGTCGAAGTGTAGTTGAAAACGAAAGCAACAGAGATGAAAAACTCAAAGTATCTTAAGAGTTATGATGGAAATAGTTAGACTCGCGCTTTGGTCTAGCAGTTTATAGACCTACCTCCGATTCATTGACCATAAGTCACTCAATTCGACTCGGAATTTATTCAAATTCACACCATTTTGAAGATATCGAAGTGTAGTTGAAAACGGAAGAAACGGAGATGAAAAAGCCAAGTATTTTGAGAGTTATGGTGGAAATAGTTAGACTCGCACTTTGGTCTAGCAGTTTACAGACCAACCTATAATTGATTGACCATAACTTACTCAATTTAACTCGGAATTGATTCAAATTCATGCCATTTTGAAGATGTCGAAGTGTAGTTGAAAACGAAAGAAACAGACATGAAAAACTCCAAGTATCTTAGGAGTTATGATGGACATATTTAGACTCGCGCTTTGATCTAGCAGTTTACAGACCTACCTCCGATTCATTGACCATAAGTCACTCAATTCGACTCGGAATTTTTTCAAATTCAGACCATTCTGAAGATATCGAAGTGTAGTTGAAAACGGAAGAAACGGAGATGAAAGAAGCCAAGTATTTTGAGAGTTATGGTGGAAAGAGTTAGACTCGCACTTTGGTCTAGCAGTTTACAGACCAACCTCCAATTGATTGACCATAACTTACTCAATTTAACTCGGAATTGATTCAAATTCATGCCATTTTGAAGATATCGAAGTGTAGTTGAAAATTAAAGAAATAGAGATGAAAAACTCATAGTATCTTAAGAGTTATGATGGAAATAGTTAGACTCGCGCTTTGGTCTAGCAGTTTACAGACCTACCTTCGATTCATTGACCATAAGTCACTCAATTCGACTCGGAATGTATTCAAATTCACACCATTCTGAAGATATAGAAGTGTAGTTGAAAACGGAAGAAACGGAGATGAAAGAAGCCAAGTATTTTGAGAGTTATGGTGGAAATAGTTAGACTCGCACTTTGGTCTACCAGTTTACAGACAAACCTCCAATTGATTGACCATAACTTACTTAATTTAACTCGGAATTTATTCAAATTCATGCCATTTTGAAGATGTCGAACAGTTGTTGAAAACGAAAGAAACGGAGATGAAAAACTCCAAGTATGTTAAGAGTTATGATAGAAATAGTTAGACTCGCGCTTTCGCCAAGCAGTTTACAAACCTACCTCCGATTTAATGACCATAACTCACTCAATTGAACAAGTAATTCAGTGAAATTTGTTCCATTTCGAAGGAGTCGAAGTATAGTTTAAAACGGAAGCAAAGGAGATGAAAAACTACTTGTATTTTGAGAGTTATGGTGGAAATAGTTAGACTCGCGCTTTGGTCTAGCAGTTTACAGACCTACCTCCGATTCATTGACCATAAGTCACTCATTTCGACTCGGAATTTATTCAAATTCATACCATTCTGAAGATATCGAAGTGTAGTTGAAAACGGAAGAAACTGAGATGAAAAACTCTAATTATTTTAAGAAGTATGATAGAAATAGTTAGACTCGCGCTTTCGCCTAGCAGTTTACAGATCTACCTCCGAGTGAATGACCATAACTCACTCAATTCAACTCGGAATTCATTGAAATTCGTTCCATTTCGAAGGACTCGAAATGTAGTTTAAAACGGAAGAAACAGAGTTGAAAAAAGCCAAGTATGTTGAGAGTTATGGTGGAAATAGTTAGACTCGCACTTTGGTCTAGCAGTTTACAGACCAACCCCCAATTGATTGACCGTAACTTAGTCAATTTAACTCGGAATTGGTTCAAATTCATGCCATTGTGAAGATGTCGAAGTGTAGTTGAAAACGAAAGAAACAGAGATGAAAAACTCAAAGTATCTTAAGAGTTATGATGGAAATAGTTAGACTCGCGCTTTGGTCTAGCAGTTTATAGACCTACCTCCGATTCATTGACCATAAGTCACTCAATTCGACTCGGAATTTATTCAAATTCACACCATTTTGAAGATATCGAAGTGTAGTTGAAAACGGAAGAAACGGAGATGAAAAAGCCAAGTATTTTGAGAGTTATGGTGGAAATAGTTAGACTCGCACTTTGGTCTAGCAGTTTACAGACCAACCTATAATTGATTGACCATAACTTACTCAATTTAACTCGGAATTTATTCAAATTCATGCCATTTTGAAGATGTCGAAGTGTAGTTGAAAACGAAAGAAACAGACATGAAAAACTCCAAGTATCTTAGGAGTTATGATGGACATATTTAGACTCGCGCTTTGATCTAGCAGTTTACAGACCTACCTCCGATTCATTGACCATAAGTCACTCAATTCGACTCGGAATTTTTTCAAATTCAGACCATTCTGAAGATATCGAAGTATAGTTGAAAACGGAAGAAACGGAGATGAAAGAAGCCAAGTATTTTGAGAGTTATGGTGGAAATAGTTAGACTCGCACTTTGGTCTAGCAGTTTACAGAAAAACCTCCAATTGATTGACCATAACTTACTTAATTTAACTCGGAATTGATTCAAATTCATGCCATTTTGAAGATGTCGAAGAGTTGTTGAAAACGAAAGAAACGGAGACGAAAAACTCCAAGTATGTTAAGAGTTATGATAGAAATAGTTAGACTCGCGCTTTCGCCAAGCAGTTTACAAACCTACCTCCGATTTAATGACCATAACTCACTCAATTGAACAAGTAATTAAGTGAAATTTGTTCCATTTCGAAGGAGTCGAAGTATATTTTAAAACGGAAGTAAAGGAGATGAAAAACTACTTGTATTTTGAGACTTAAGATGGAAATAGTTAGATTCGCGCTTTGGCCTAGCAGTTTGTAGACATACCTCCGATTGAATGACCATAACTCACTCAATTAAACTCGGAAATCATTGAAACTTGTTCCATTTCGAAAGAGTCGAAGTGTAGTTTAAAAGGGAAGAAACAGAGATGAAAAACTCCATGTATTTTGAGAGTTATGGTAGAAATAGTTAGACTCGCGCTTTGGTCTAGCAGTTTACAGACCTACCTCCGATTCATTGACCATAAGTCACTCATTTCGACTCGGAATTTATTCAAATTCATACCATTCTGAAGATATTGAAGTGTAGTTGAAAACGGAAGAAACGGAGATGAAAAACTCTAATTATTTTAAGAGTTATGATAGAAATAGTTAGACTCGCGCTTTCGCCTAGCAGTTTACAGATCTACCTCCGAGTGAATGACCATAACTCACTGAATTCAACTCGTAATTCATTGAAATTCGTTCCATTTCGAAGGACTCGAACTGTAGTTTAAAACGGAAGAAACGGAGATGAAAAAAGCCAAGTATCTTGAGAGTTATGGTGGAAATAGTTAGACTCGCACTTTGGTCTAGCAGTTTACAGACCAACCTCCAATTGATTGACCATAACTTACTCAATTTAACTCGGAATTGGTTCAAATTCATGCCATTGTGAAGATGTCGAAGTGTAGTTGAAAACGAAAGAAACAGAGAAGAAAAACTCAAAGTATCTTAAGAGTTATGATGGAAATAGTTAGACTCGCGCTTTGGTCTAGCAGTTTACAGACCTACCTCCGATTCATTGACCATAAGTCACTCAATTCGACTCAGAATTTATTCAAATTCACACCATTCTGAAGATATCGAAGTGTAGTTGAAAACGGAAGAAATGGAGATGAAAAAAGCCAAGTATTTTGAGAGTTATGGTGGAAATAGTTAGACTCGCACTTTGGTCTAGCAGTTTACAGACCAACCTCCAATTGATTGACCATAACTTACTCAATTTAACTCGGAATTGATTCAAATTCATGCCATTGTGAAGATGTCGAAGTGTAGTTGAAAACGAAAGAAATTGAGATGAAAAACTCCAAGTATCTTAAGAGTTATGATGGGCATATTTAGACTCGCGCTTTGGTCTAGCAGTTTACGGACCTACCCCCGATTCATTGACCCACTCAATTCGACTCGAAATTTAGTCAAATTCATTCCATTTGGAAGATGTCGAATAGTAGTTGAAAACGAAAGAATTGGAGATGAAAAACTCCAAGTATTTTAAGAGTTATGATAGAAATAGTTAGACTCGCGCTTTCGCCTACCAGTTTACAAACCTACCTCCGATTTAATAACCATAAGTCACTCAATTCAACAAGTAATTCAGTGAAATTTGTTCCATTTCGAAGGAGTCGAAGTGTAGTTTAAAACGGAAGCAAAGGAGATGAAAAACTACTTGTATTTTGAGAGTTAAGATGGAAATAGTTAGATTCGCGCTTTGGTCTAGCAGTTTGTAGAAATACCTCCGATTGAATGACCATAACTCACTCAATTCAACTTGGAATTCATTGAAACTTGTTCCATTTCGAAAGAGTCGAAGTGTAGTTTAAAACGGAAGAAACAGAGATGAAAAACTCCAAGTATTTTGAGAGTTATGGTGGAAATAGTTAGACTCGCACTTTGGTCTATCAGTTTACAGACCAACCTCCAATTGATTGGCCATAACTTACTCAATTTAACTCGGAATTGATTCAAATTCATGCCATTGTGAAGATGTCGAAGTGTAGTTGAAAACGAAAGAAACAGAGATGAAAAACTCTAATTATTTTAAGAGTTATGATAGAAATAGTTAGACTCGCGCTTTCGCCTGGCAGTTTACAGATCTACCTCCGAGTGAATGACCATAACTCACTCAATTCAACTCGGAATTCATTGAAATTTGTTCCATTTCGAAGGACTCAAAATGTAGTTTAAAACAGAAGAAACAGAGATGAAAAAAGCCAAGTATGTTGAGAGTTATGGTGGAAATAGTTAGACTCGCACTTTGGTCTAGCAGTTTACAGACCAACCTCCAATTGATTGACCATAACTTACTCAATTTAACTCGGAATTAATTCAAATTCATTCCATTGTGAAGATGTCGAAGTGTAGTTGAAAACGAAAGAAACAGAGATGAAAAACTGCAAGTATCTTAAGAGTTATGATGGAAATAGTTAGACTCGCGCTTTGGTCTAGCAGTTTACAGACCTACCTCCGATTCATTGACCATAAGTCACTCAATTCGACTCGGAATTTATTCAAATTCATACCTTTCTGAAGATATCGAAGTGTAGTTGAAAACGGAAGAAACGGAGATGAAAGAAGCCAAGTATTTTGAGAGTTATGGTGTAAATAGTTAGGCTCGCACTTTGGTCTAGCAGTTTACAGACCAACCTCCAATTGATTGTCCATAACTTACTTAATTTAACTCGGAATTGATTCAAATTCATGCCATTTTGAAGATGTCGAAGTATAGTTGAAAATGAAAGAAACAGAGATGAAAAACTCCAAGTATCTTAAGAGTTATGATGGACATATTTAGGCTCGCGCTTTGGTCTAGCAGTTTACGGACCTACCTCCGATTAATTGACCCACTCAATTCGACTCGGAATTTATTCAAATTCATGCCATTTGTAAGATGACGAAGAGTAGTTGAAAACGAAAGAAACGGAGATGAAAAACTCCAAGTATTTTAAGAGTTATGATAGAAATAGTTAGACTCGCGCTTTCGCCTAGTAGTTTACAGACCTACCTCCGATTTAATGACCATAACTCATTAAATTCAACACGTAATTCAATGAAATTTGTTACATTTCGAAAGAGTCGAAGTGTAGTTTAAAACGGAAGCAAAGGAGATGAAAAACTACTTGTATTTTGAGAGTTCAGATGGAAATAGTTAGATTCGCGCTTTGGTCTAGCAGTTTACAGACCTACCTCCAATTGATTGACCATAACTTACTCAATTTAACTCGGAATTGATTCAAATTCATGCAATTTTGAAGATGTCGAAGTGAAGTTGAAAACGAAAGAAACAGAGATGAAAAACTCCAAGTATCTTAAGAGTTATGATGGAAATAGTTAGATTCGCGCTTTGGTCTAGCAGTCTACAGACCTACCTCCAATTGATTGACCATAACTTACTCAATTTAACTCGGAATTGATTCAAATTCATGCAATTTTGAAGATGTCGAAGTGAAGTTGAAAACGAAAGAAACAGAGATGAAAAACTCCAAGTATCTTAAGAGTTATGATGGAAATAGTTAGACTCGCGCTTTGGTCTAGCAGTTTACAGACCAACCTCCAATTGATTGACCATAACTTATTCAGTTTACAGATCTACCTCCGAGTGAATGACCATAACTCACTCAATTCAACTCGGAATTCATTGAAATTTTTTCCATTTCGAAGAACTCGAAGTGTAGTTTAAAACGGAAGAAACGGAGATGAAAAAAGCCAAGTATTTTGAGAGTTATGGTGGAAAGAGTTAGACTCGCACTTTGGTCTAGCAGTTTACAGACCAACCTCCAATTGATTGACCATAACTTACTCAATTTAACTCGGAATTGATTCAAATTCATGCCATTTTGAAGATATCGAAGTGTAGTTGAAAATTAAAGAAACAGAGATGAAAAACTCATAGTATCTTAAGAGTTATGATGGAAATAGTTAGACTCGCGCTTTGGTCTAGCAGTTTACAGACCTACCTTCGATTCATTGACCATAAGTCACTCAATTCGACTCGAAATGTATTCAAATTCACACCATTCTGAAGATATCGAAGTGTAGTTGAAAACGGAAGAAACGGAGATGAAAGAAGCCAAGTATTTTGAGAGTTATGGTGGAAATAGTTAGACTCGCACTTTGGTCTACCAGTTTACAGACAAACCTCCAATTGATTGACCATAACTTACTTAATTTAACTCGGAATTTATTCAAATTTATGCCATTTTGAAGATGTCGAACAGTTGTTGAAAACGAAAGAAACGGAGATGAAAAACTCCAAGTATGTTAAGAGTTATGATAGAAATAGTTAGACTCGCGCTTTCGCCAAGCAGTTTACAAACCTACCTCCGATTTAATGACCATAACTCACTCAATTGAACAAGTAATTCAGTGAAATTTGTTCCATTTCGAAGGAGTCGAAGTATAGTTTAAAACGGAAGCAAAGGAGATGAAAAACTACTTGTATTTTGAGAGTTATGGTGGAAATAGTTAGACTCGCGCTTTGGTCTAGCAGTTTACAGACCTACCTCCGATTCATTGACCATAAGTCACTCATTTCGACTCGGAATTTATTCAAATTCATACCATTCTGAAGATATCGAAGTGTAGTTGAAAACGGAAGAAACTGAGATGAAAAACTCTAATTATTTTAAGAAGTATGATAGAAATAGTTAGACTCGCGCTTTCGCCTAGCAGTTTACAGATCTACCTCCGAGTGAATGACCATAACTCACTCAATTCAACTCGGAATTCATTGAAATTCGTTCCATTTCGAAGGACTCGAAATGTAGTTTAAAACGGAAGAAACAGAGTTGAAAAAAGCCAAGTATGTTGAGAGTTATGGTGGAAATAGTTAGACTCGCACTTTGGTCTAGCAGTTTACAGACCAACCCCCAATTGATTGACCGTAACTTAGTCAATTTAACTCGGAATTGGTTCAAATTCATGCCATTGTGAAGATGTCGAAGTGTAGTTGAAAACGAAAGAAACAGAGATGAAAAACTCAAAGTATCTTAAGAGTTATGATGGAAATAGTTAGACTCGTGCTTTGGTCTAGCAGTTTATAGACCTACCTCCGATTCATTGACCATAAGTCACTCAATTCGACTCGGAATTTATTCAAATTCACACCATTTTGAAGATATCGAAGTGTAGTTGAAAACGGAAGAAACGGAGATGAAAAAGCCAAGTATTTTGAGAGTTATGGTGGAAATAGTTAGACTCGCACTTTGGTCTAGCAGTTTACAGACCAACCTATAATTGATTGACCATAACTTACTCAATTTAACTCGGAATTGATTCAAATTCGTGCCATTTTGAAGATGTCAAAGTGTAGTTGAAAACGAAAGAAACAGACATGAAAAACTCCAAGTATCTTAGGAGTTATGATGGACATATTTAGACTCGCGCTTTGGTCTAGCAGTTTACAGACCTACCTCCGATTCATTGACCATAAGTCACTCAATTCGACTCGGAATTTATTCAAATTCAGACCATTCTGAAGATATCGAAGTGTAGTTGAAAACGGAAGAAACGGAGATGAAAGAAGCCAAGTATTTTGAGAGTTATGGTGGAAATAGTTAGACTCGCACTTTGGTCTAGCAGTTTACAGACAAACCTCCAATTGATTGACCATAACTTACTTAATTTAACTCGGAATTGATTCAAATTCATGCCATTTTGAAGATGTCGAAGAGTTGTTGAAAACGAAAGAAACGGAGATGAAAAACTCCAAGTATGTTAAGAGTTATGATAGAAATAGTTAGACTCGCGCTTTCGCCAAGCAGTTTACAAACCTACCTCCGATTTAATGACCATAACTCACTCAATTGAACAAGTAATTAAGTGAAATTTGTTCCATTTCGAAGGAGTCGAAGTATATTTTAAAACGGAAGCAAAGGAGATGAAAAACTACTTGTATTTTGAGACTTAAGATGGAAATAGTTAGATTCGCGCTTTGGCCTAGCAGTTTGTAGACATACCTCCGATTGAATGACCATAACTCACTCAATTAAACTCGGAAATCATTGAAACTTGTTCCATTTCAAAAGACTCGAGCTGTAGTTTAAAACGGAAGAAACGGAGATGAAAAAAGCCAAGTATCTTGAGAGTTATGGTGGAAATAGTTAGACTCGCACTTTGGTCTAGCAGTTTACAGACCAACCTCCAATTGATTGACCATAACTTACTAAATTTAACTCGGAATTGGTTCAAATTCATGCCATTGTGAAGATGTCGAAGTGTAGTTGAAAACGAAAGAAACAGAGAAGAAAAACTCAAAGTATCTTAAGAGTTATGATGGAAATAGTTAGACTCGCGCTTTGGTCTAGCAGTTTACAGACCTACCTCCGATTCATTGACCATAAGTCACTCAATTCGACTCGGAATTTATTCAAATTCACACCATTCTGAAGATATCGAAGTGTAGTTGAAAACGGAAGAAACGGAGATGAAAAAAGCCAAGTATTTTGAGAGTTATGGTGGAAATAGTTAGACTCGCACTTTGGTCTAGCAGTTTACAGACCAACCTCCAATTGATTGACCATAACTTACTCAATTTAACTCGGAATTGATTCAAATTCATGCCATTGTGAAGATGTCGAAGTGTAGTTGAAAACGAAAGAAATTGAGATGAAAAACTCCAAGTATGTTAAGAGTTATGATGGGCATATTTAGACTCGCGCTTTGGTCTAGCAGTTTACGGACCTACCCCCGATTCATTGACCCACTCAATTCGACTCGGAATTTAGTCAAATTCATTCCATTTGGAAGATGTCGAAGAGTAGTTGAAAACGAAAGAATTGGAGATGAAAAACTCCAAGTATTTTAAGAGTTATGATAGAAATAGTTAGACTCGCGCTTTCGCCTAGCAGTTTACAAACCTACCTCCGATTTAATAACCATAAGTCACTCAATTCAACAAGTAATTCAGTGAAATTTGTTCCATTTCGAAGGAGTCGAAGTGTAGTTTAAAACGGAAGCAAAGGAGATGAAAAACTACTTGTATTTTGAGAGTTAAGATGGAAATAGTTAGATTCGCGCTTTGGTCTAGCAGTTTGTAGAAATACCTCCGATTGAATGACCAGAACTCACTCAATTCAACTTTGAATTCATTGAAACTTGTTCCATTTCGAAAGAGTCGAAGTGTAGTTTAAAACAGAAGAACCAGAGATGAAAAACTCCAAGTATTTTGAGAGTTATGGTGGAAATAGTTAGACTCGCACTTTGGTCTAGCAGTTTACAGACCAACCTCCAATTGATTGGCCATAACTTACTCAATTTAACTCGGAATTGATTCAAATTCATGCCATTGTGAAGATGTCGAAGTGTAGTTGAAAACGAAAGAAACAGAGATGAAAAACTCTAATTATTTTAAGAGTTATAATAGAAATAGTTAGACTCGCGCTTTCGCCTGGCAGTTTACAGATCTACCTCCGAGTGAATGACCATAACTCACTCAATTCAACTCGGAATTCATTGAAATTTGTTCCATTTCGAAGGACTCAAAATGTAGTTTAAAACAGAAGAAACAGAGATGAAAAAAGCCAAGTATGTTGAGAGTTATGGTGGAAATAGTAAGACTCGCACTTTGGTCTAGCAGTTTACAGAACAACCTCCAATTGATTGACCATAACTTACTCAATTTAACTCGGAATTAATTCAAATTCATTCCATTGTGAAGATGTCGAAGTGTAGTTGAAAACGAAAGAAACAGAGATGAAAAACTGCAAGTATCTTAAGAGTTATGATGGAAATAGTTAGACTCGCGCTTTGGTCTAGCAGTTTACAGACCTACCTCCGATTCATTGACCATAAGTCACTCAATTCGACTCGGAATTTATTCAAATTCATACCTTTCTGAAGATATCGAAGTGTAGTTGAAAACGGAAGAAACGAAGATGAAAGAAGCCAAGTATTTTGAGAGTTATGGTGGAAATAGTTAGACTCGCACTTTGGTCTAGCAGTTAACAGACCAACCTCCAATTGATTGACCATAACTTACTCAATTTAACTCGGAATTGATTCAAATTCATGCCATTGTGAAGATGTCGAAGTGTAGTTGAAAACGAAAGAAACAGAGATGAAAAACTCCAAGTATCTTAAGAGTTATGAAGGAAATAGTTAGACTCGCGCTTTGGTCTACCAGTTTACAGACTTACCTCCGATTCATTGACCATAAGTCACTCATTTCGACTCGGAATTTATTCAAATTCATACCATTCTGAAGATATCGAAGTGTAGTTGAAAACGGAAGAAACGGAGATGAAAAACTCTAATTATTTTAAGAAGTATGATAGAAATAGTTAGACTCGCGCTTTCGCCTAGCAGTTTACAGATCTACCTCCGAGTGAATGACCATAACTCACTCAATTCAACTCGGAATTCATTGAAATTTTTTCCATTTCGTAGGACTCGAAGTGTAGTTTAAAACGGAAGAAACGGAGATGAAAAAAGCCAAGTATTTTGAGAGTTATGGTGGAAATAGTTCGACTCACACTTTGGTCTAGCAGTTTACAGACCAACCTCCAATTGATTGACCATAACTTACTCAATTTAACTCGGAATTGATTCAAATTCATGCCATTTTGAAGATGTCGAAGAGTACTTGAAAACGAAAGAAACGGAGATGAAAAACTCCAAGTATGTTAAGAGTTATGATAGAAATAGTTAGACTCGCGCTTTCGCCTAGCAGTTTACAGATCTACCTCCGAGTGAATGACCATAACTCACTCAATTCAACTCGGAATTCATTGAAATTTTTTCCATTTCGTAGGACTCGAAGTGTAGTTTAAAACGGAAGAAACGGAGATGAAAAAAGCCAAGTATTTTAAGAGTTATGGTGGAAATAGTTAGACTCACACTTTGGTCTAGCAGTTAACAGACCAACCTCCAATTGATTGACCATAACTTACTCAATTTAACTCGGAATTGATTCAAATTCATGCCATTGTGAAGATGTCGAAGTGTAGTTGAAAACGAAAGAAACAGAGATGAAAAACTCCAAGTATCTTAAGAGTTATGATGGAAATAGTTAGACTCGCACTTTGGTCTAGCAGTCTACAGACCTACCTCCGATTCATTGACCATAAGTCACTCAATTCGACTCGGAATTTATTCAAATTCATACCATTCTGAAGATATCGAAGTATAGTTGAAAACGGAAGAAACGGAGATGAAAGAAGCCAAGTACTTTGAGAGTTATGGTGGAAATAGTTGGACTCGCACTTTGGTCTAGCAGTTTACAGACTAACCTCCAATTGATTGACCATAACTTACTCAATTTAACTCCGAATTGATTCAAATTCATGCCATTTTGAAGATATCGAAGTGTAGTTGAAAACGAAAGAAACAGAGATGAAAAACTCATAGTATCTTAAGAGTTATGATGGAAATAGTTAGACTCGCGCTTTGGTCTAGCAGTTTACAGACCTACCTCTGATTCATTGACCATAAGTCACTCAATTCGACTCGGAATTTATCCAAATTCAGACCATTCTGAAGATATCGAAGTGTAGTTGAAAACGGAAGAAACGGAGATGAAAGAAGCCAAGTATTTTGAGAGTTGTGGTGGAAATAGTTAGACTCGCACTTTGGTCTAGCAGTTTACAGACAAACCTCCAATTGATTGACCATAACTTACTTAATTTAACTCGAAATTGATTCAAATGCATGCCATTTTGAAGATGTCGAAGAGTTGTTGAAAATGAAAGAAACGGAGATGAAAAACTCCAAGTATGTTAAGAGTTATGATAGAAATAGTTAGACTCGCGCTTTCGCCAAGCAGTTTACAAACCTACCTCCGATTTAATGACCATAACTCACTCAATTGAACAAGTAATTAAGTGAAATTTGTTCCATTTCGAAGGAGTCGAAGTATATTTTAAAACGGAAGCAAAGGAGATGAAAAACTACTTGTATTTTGAGACATAAGATGGAAATAGTTAGATTCGCGCTTTGGTCTAGCAGTTTGTAGACATACCTCATATTGAATGACCATAACTCACTCAATTAAACTCGGAATTCATTGAAACTTGTTCCATTTCGAAAGAGTCGAAGTCTAGTTTAAAACGGAAGAAACAGAGATGAAAAACTCTAAGTATTTTGAGAGTTATGGTAGAAATAGTTAGACACGCGCTTTGGTCTAGCAGTTTATAGACCTACCTCCGATTCAGTGACCATAAGTCACTCATTTCGACTCGGAATTTATTCAAATTCATACCATTCTGAAGATATCGAAGTGTAGTTGAAAACGGAAGAAACGGAGATGAAAAACTCTAATTATTTTAAGAGTTATGAGAGAAATAGTTAGACTCGCGCTTTAGCCTAGCAGTTTACAGATCTACCTCCGAGTGAATGACCATAACTCACTCAATTCAACTCGGAATTCATTGAAATTTTTTCCATTTCGTCGGACTCGAAGTGTAGTTTAAAACGGAAGAAACGGAGATGAAAAAAGCCAAGTATTTTGAGAGTTATGGTGGAAATAGTTAGACTCACACTTTGGTCTAGCAGTTAACAGACCAACCTCCAATTGATTGACCATAACTTACTCAATTTAACTCGGAATTGATTCAAATTCATGCCCTTGTGAAGATGTCGAAGTGTAGTTGAAAACGAAAGAAACAGAGATGAAAAACTCCAAGTATCTTAAGAGTTATGATGGAAATAGTTAGACTCGTGCTTTGGTCTAGCAGTTTATAGACCTACCTCCGATTCATTGACCATAAGTCACTCAATTCGACTCGGAATTTATTCAAATTCACACCATTTTGAAGATATCGAAGTGTAGTTGAAAACGGAAGAAACGGAGATGAAAAAGCCAAGTATTTTGAGAGTTATGGTGGAAATAGTTAGACTCGCACTTTGGTCTAGCAGTTTACAGACCAACCTATAATTGATTGACCATAACTTACTCAATTTAACTCGGAATTGATTCAAATTCGTGCCATTTTGAAGATGTCAAAGTGTAGTTGAAAACGAAAGAAACAGACATGAAAAACTCCAAGTATCTTAGGAGTTATGATGGACATATTTAGACTCGCGCTTTGGTCTAGCAGTTTACAGACCTACCTCCGATTCATTGATCATAAGTCACTCAATTCGACTCGGAATTTATTCAAATTCAGACCATTCTGAAGATATCGAAGTGTAGTTGAAAACGGAAGAAACGGAGATGAAAGAAGCCAAGTATTTTGAGAGTTATGGTGGAAATAGTTAGACTCGCACTTTGGTCTAGCAGTTTACAGACAAACCTCCAATTGATTGACCATAACTTACTTAATTTAACTCGGAATTGATTCAAATTCATGCCATTTTGAAGATGTCGAAGAGTTGTTGAAAACGAAAGAAACGGAGATGAAAAACTCCAAGTATGTTAAGAGTTATGATAGAAATAGTTAGACTCGCGCTTTCGCCAAGCAGTTTACAAACCTACCTCCGATTTAATGACCATAACTCACTCAATTGAACAAGTAATTAAGTGAAATTTGTTCCATTTCGAAGGAGTCGAAGTATATTTTAAAACGGAAGCAAAGGAGATGAAAAACTACTTGTATTTTGAGACTTAAGATGGAAATAGTTAGATTCGCGCTTTGGCCTAGCAGTTTGTAGACATACCTCCGATTGAATGACCATAACTCACTCAATTAAACTCGGAAATCATTGAAACTTGTTCCATTTCGAAAGACTCGAACTGTAGTTTAAAACGGAAGAAACGGAGATGAAAAAAGCCAAGTATCTTGAGAGTTATGGTGGAAATAGTTAGACTCGCACTTTGGTCTAGCAGTTTACAGACCAACCTCCAATTGATTGACCATAACTTACTAAATTTAACTCGGAATTGGTTCAAATTCATGCCATTGTGAAGATGTCGAAGTTTAGTTGAAAACGAAAGAAACAGAGAAGAAAAACTCAAAGTATCTTAAGAGTTATGATGGAAATAGTTAGACTCGCGCTTTGGTCTAGCAGTTTACAGACCTACCTCCGATTCATTGACCATAAGTCACTCAATTCGACTCGGAATTTATTCAAATTCACACCATTCTGAAGATATCGAAGTGTAGTTGAAAACGGAAGAAACGGAGATGAAAAAAGCCAAGTATTTTGAGAGTTATGGTGGAAATAGTTAGACTCGCACTTTGGTCTAGCAGTTTACAGACCAACCTCCAATTGATTGACCATAACTTACTCAATTTAACTCGGAATTGATTCAAATTCATGCCATTGTGAAGATGTCGAAGTGTAGTTGAAAACGAAAGAAATTGAGATGAAAAACTCCAAGTATGTTAAGAGTTATGATGGGCATATTTAGACTCGCGCTTTGGTCTAGCAGTTTACGGACCTACCCCCGATTCATTGACCCACTCAATTCGACTCGGAATTTAGTCAAATTCATTCCATTTGGAAGATGTCGAAGAGTAGTTGAAAACGAAAGAATTGGAGATGAAAAACTCCAAGTATTTTAAGAGTTATGATAGAAATAGTTAGACTCGCGCTTTCGCCTAGCAGTTTACAAACCTACCTCCGATTTAATAACCATAAGTCACTCAATTCAACAAGTAATTCAGTGAAATTTGTTCCATTTCGAAGGAGTCGAAGTGTAGTTTAAAACGGAAGCAAAGGAGATGAAAAACTACTTGTATTTTGAGAGTTAAGATGGAAATAGTTAGATTCGCGCTTTGGTCTAGCAGTTTGTAGAAATACCTCCGATTGAATGACCAGAACTCACTCAATTCAACTTTGAATTCATTGAAACTTGTTCCATTTCGAAAGAGTCGAAGTGTAGTTTAAAACAGAAGAACCAGAGATGAAAAACTCCAAGTATTTTGAGAGTTATGGTGGAAATAGTTAGACTCGCACTTTGGTCTAGCAGTTTACAGACCAACCTCCAATTGATTGGCCATAACTTACTCAATTTAACTCGGAATTGATTCAAATTCATGCCATTGTGAAGATGTCGAAGTGTAGTTGAAAACGAAAGAAACAGAGATGAAAAACTCTAATTATTTTAAGAGTTATAATAGAAATAGTTAGACTCGCGCTTTCGCCTGGCAGTTTACAGATCTACCTCCGAGTGAATGACCATAACTCACTCAATTCAACTCGGAATTCATTGAAATTTGTTCCATTTCGAAGGACTCAAAATGTAGTTTAAAACAGAAGAAACAGAGATGAAAAAAGCCAAGTATGTTGAGAGTTATGGTGGAAATAGTAAGACTCGCACTTTGGTCTAGCAGTTTACAGAACAACCTCCAATTGATTGACCATAACTTACTCAATTTAACTCGGAATTAATTCAAATTCATTCCATTGTGAAGATGTCGAAGTGTAGTTGAAAACGAAAGAAACAGAGATGAAAAACTGCAAGTATCTTAAGAGTTATGATGGAAATAGTTAGACTCGCGCTTTGGTCTAGCAGTTTACAGACCTACCTCCGATTCATTGACCATAAGTCACTCAATTCGACTCGGAATTTATTCAAATTCATACCTTTCTGAAGATATCGAAGTGTAGTTGAAAACGGAAGAAACGAAGATGAAAGAAGCCAAGTATTTTGAGAGTTATGGTGGAAATAGTTAGACTCGCACTTTGGTCTAGCAGTTAACAGACCAACCTCCAATTGATTGACCATAACTTACTCAATTTAACTCGGAATTGATTCAAATTCATGCCATTGTGAAGATGTCGAAGTGTAGTTGAAAACGAAAGAAACAGAGATGAAAAACTCCAAGTATCTTAAGAGTTATGATGGAAATAGTTAGACTCGCGCTTTGGTCTACCAGTTTACAGACTTACCTCCGATTCATTGACCATAAGTCACTCATTTCGACTCGGAATTTATTCAAATTCATACCATTCTGAAGATATCGAAGTGTAGTTGAAAACGGAAGAAACGGAGATGAAAAACTCTAATTATTTTAAGAAGTATGATAGAAATAGTTAGACTCGCGCTTTCGCCTAGGAGTTTACAGATCTACCTCCGAGTGAATGACCATAACTCACTCAATTCAACTCGGAATTCATTGAAATTTTTTCCATTTCGTAGGACTCGAAGTGTAGTTTAAAACGGAAGAAACGGAGATGAAAAAAGCCAAGTATTTTGAGAGTTATGGTGGAAATAGTTCGACTCACACTTTGGTCTAGCAGTTTACAGACCAACCTCCAATTGATTGACCATAACTTACTCAATTTAACTCGGAATTGATTCAAATTCATGCCATTTTGAAGATGTCGAAGAGTACTTGAAAACGAAAGAAACGGAGATGAAAAACTCCAAGTATGTTAAGAGTTATGATAGAAATAGTTAGACTCGCGCTTTCGCCTAGCAGTTTACAGATCTACCTCCGAGTGAATGACCATAACTCACTCAATTCAACTCGGAATTCATTGAAATTTTTTCCATTTCGTAGGACTCGAAGTGTAGTTTAAAACGGAAGAAACGGAGATGAAAAAAGCCAAGTATTTTAAGAGTTATGGTGGAAATAGTTAGACTCACACTTTGGTCTAGCAGTTAACAGACCAACCTCCAATTGATTGACCATAACTTACTCAATTTAACTCGGAATTGATTCAAATTCATGCCATTGTGAAGATGTCGAAGTGTAGTTGAAAACGAAAGAAACAGAGATGAAAAACTCCAAGTATCTTAAGAGTTATGATGGAAATAGTTAGACTCGCACTTTGGTCTAGCAGTCTACAGACCTACCTCCGATTCATTGACCATAAGTCACTCAATTCGACTCGGAATTTATTCAAATTCATACCATTCTGAAGATATCGAAGTATAGTTGAAAACGGAAGAAACGGAGATGAAAGAAGCCAAGTACTTTGAGAGTTATGGTGGAAATAGTTGGACTCGCACTTTGGTCTAGCAGTTTACAGACCAACCTCCAATTGATTGACCATAACTTACTCAATTTAACTCCGAATTGATTCAAATTCATGCCATTTTGAAGATATCGAAGTGTAGTTGAAAACGAAAGAAACAGAGATGAAAAACTCATAGTATCTTAAGAGTTATGATGGAAATAGTTAGACTCGCGCTTTGGTCTAGCAGTTTACAGACCTACCTCTGATTCATTGACCATAAGTCACTCAATTCGACTCGGAATTTATCCAAATTCAGACCATTCTGAAGATATCGAAGTGTAGTTGAAAACGGAAGAAACGGAGATGAAAGAAGCCAAGTATTTTGAGAGTTGTGGTGGAAATAGTTAGACTCGCACTTTGGTCTAGCAGTTTACAGACAAACCTCTAATTGATTGACCATAACTTACTTAATTTAACTCGAAATTGATTCAAATGCATGCCATTTTGAAGATGTCGAAGAGTTGTTGAAAATGAAAGAAACGGAGATGAAAAACTCCAAGTATGTTAAGAGTTATGATAGAAATAGTTAGACTCGCGCTTTCGCCAAGCAGTTTACAAACCTACCTCCGATTTAATGACCATAACTCACTCAATTGAACAAGTAATTAAGTGAAATTTGTTCCATTTCGAAGGAGTCGAAGTATATTTTAAAACGGAAGCAAAGGAGATGAAAAACTACTTGTATTTTGAGACTTAAGATGGAAATAGTTAGATTCGCGCTTTGGTCTAGCAGTTTGTAGACATACCTCATATTGAATGACCATAACTCACTCAATTAAACTCGGAATTCATTGAAACTTGTTCCATTTCGAAAGAGTCGAAGTCTAGTTTAAAACGGAAGAAACAGAGATGAAAAACTCTAAGTATTTTGAGAGTTATGGTAGAAATAGTTAGACACGCGCTTTGGTCTAGCAGTTTATAGACCTACCTCCGATTCAGTGACCATAAGTCACTCATTTCGACTCGGAATTTATTCAAATTCATACCATTCTGAAGATATCGAAGTGTAGTTGAAAACGGAAGAAACGGAGATGAAAAACTCTAATTATTTTAAGAGTTATGAGAGAAATAGTTAGACTCGCGCTTTAGCCTAGCAGTTTACAGATCTACCTCCGAGTGAATGACCATAACTCACTCAATTCAACTCGGAATTCATTGAAATTTTTTCCATTTCGTCGGACTCGAAGTGTAGTTTAAAACGGAAGAAACGGAGATGAAAAAAGCCAAGTATTTTGAGAGTTATGGTGGAAATAGTTAGACTCACACTTTGGTCTAGCAGTTAACAGACCAACCTCCAATTGATTGACCATAACTTACTCAATTTAACTCGGAATTGATTCAAATTCATGCCCTTGTGAAGATGTCGAAGTGTAGTTGAAAACGAAAGAAACAGAGATGAAAAACTCCAAGTATCTTAAGAGTTATGATGGAAATAGTTAGACTCGCGCTTTGGTCCAGCAGTTTACAGACCTACCTCCGATTCATTGACCATAAGTCACTCAATTCGACTCGGAATTTATTCAAATTCATACCATTCTGAAGATATCGAAGTGTAGTTGAAAACGGAAAAAACGGAGATGAAAGAAGCCAAGTACTTTGAGAGTTATGGTGGAAATAGTTGAACTCGCACTTTAGTCTAGTAGTTTACAGACAAACCTCCAATTGATTGACCATAACTTACTCAATTTAACTCGGAATTGATTCAAATTCATGCCATTTTGAAGATATCGAAGTGTAGTTGAAAACGAAAGAAACAGAAATGAAAAACTCATAGTATCTTATGAGTTATGATGGAAATAGTTAGACTCGCGCTTTGGTCTAGCAGTTTACAGACCTACCTCCGATTCATTGACCATAAGTCACTCAATTCGACACGGAATTTATTCAAATTCAGACCATTCTGAAGATATCGAAGTGTAGTTGAAAACGGAAGAAACGGAGATGAAAGAAGCCAAGTATTTTGTGAGTTATGGTGGAAATAGTTAGACTCGCACTTTGGTCTAGCAGTTTACAGACAAACCTCCAATTGATTGACCATAACTTACTTAGTTTAACTCGGAATTGATTCAAATTCATGCCATTTTGAAGATGTCGAAGTGTTGTTGAAAACGAAAGAAACGGAGATGAAAAACTCCAAGTATGTTAAGAGTTATGATAGAAGTAGTTAGACTCGCGCTTTCGCCAAGCAGTTTACAAACCTACCTCCGATTTAATGACCATAACTCACTCAATTGAACAAGTAATTAAGTGAAATTTGTTCCATTTCGAAGGAGTCGAAGTATATTTTAAAACAGAAGCAAAGGAGATGAAAAACTACTTGTATTTTGAGACTTAAGATGAAAATAGTTAGATTCGCACTTTGGTCTAGCAGTTTGTAGACATACCTAGGATTGAATGACCATAACTCACTCAATTAAACTCGGAATTCATTGAAACTTGTTCCATTTCGAAAGAGTCGAAGTGTAGTTTAAAACGAAAGAAACAGAGATGAAAAACTCCAAGTATTTTGAGAGTTATGGTAGAAATAGTTAGACTCGCGCTTTGGTCTAGCAGTTTACAGACCAACCTCCAATTGATTGACCATAACTTACTCAATTTAACTCGGAATTGATTCAAATTTATGCCATTTTGAAGATATCGAAGTGTAGTTGAAAACGAAAGAAACAGAAATGAAAAACTCATAGTATCTTAAGAGTTATGATGGAAATAGTTAGACTCGCGCTTTGGTCTAGCAGTTTACAGACCTACCTCCGATTCATTGACCATAAGTCACTCAATTCGATACGGAATTTATTCAAATTCAGACCGTTCTGAAGATATCGAAGTGTAGTTGAAAACGGAAGAAACGGAGATGAAAGAAGCCAAGTATTTTGAGAGTTATGGTGGAAATAGTTAGACTCGCACTTTGGTCTAGCAGTTTACAGACAAACCTCCAATTGATTGACCATAACTTACTTAGTTTAACTCGGAATTGATTCAAATTCATGCCATTTTGAAGATGTCGAAGTGTTGTTGAAAACGAAAGAAACGGAGATGAAAAACTCCAAGTATGTTAAGAGTTATGATAGAAGTAGTTAGACTCGCGCTTTTGCCAAGCAGTTTACAAACCTACCTCCGATTTAATGACCATAACTCACTCAATTGAACAAGTAATTAAGTGAAATTTGTTCCATTTCGAAGGAGTCGAAATATATTTTAAAACAGAAGCAAAGGAGATGAAAAACTACTTGTATTTTGAGACTTAAGATGAAAATAGTTAGATTCGCACTTTGGTCTAGCAGTTTGTAGACATACCTAGGATTGAATGACCATAACTCACTCAATTAAACTCGGAATTCATTGAAACTTGTTCCATTTTGAAAGAGTCGAAGTGTAGTTTAAAACGAAAGAAACAGAGATGAAAAACTCCAAGTATTTTGAGAGTTATGGTAGAAATAGTTAGACTCGCGCTTTGGTCTAGCAGTTTACAGACCAACCTCCAATTGATTGACCATAACTTACTCAATTTAACTCGGAATTGATTCAAATTCATGCCATTGTGAAGATGTCGAAGTGTAGTTGAAAACGAAAGAAACAGAGATGAAAAACTCTAATTATTTTAAGAGTTATGATAGAAATAGTTAGACTCGCGCTTTCGCCTGGCAGTTTACAGATCTACCTCCGAGTGAATGACCATAACTCACTCAATTCAACTCGGAATTCATTGAAATTTGTTCCATTTCGAAGGACTCGAAATGTAGTTTAAAACGGAAGAAACAGAGATGAAAAAAGCCAAGTATGTTGAGAGTTATGGTGGAAATAGTTAGACTCGCACTTTGGTCTAGCAGTTAACAGACCAACCTCCAATTGATTGACCATAACTTACTCAATTTAACTCGGAATTGATTCAAATTCATGCCATTGTGAAGATGTCGAAGTGTAGTTGAAAACGAAAGAAACAGAGATGAAAAACTGCAAGTATCTTAAGAGTTATGATGGAAATAGTTAGACTCGCGCTTTGGTCTAGCAGTTTACAGACCTACCTCCGATTCATTGACCATAAGTCACTCAATTCGACTCGGAATTTATTCAAATTCATACCATTCTGAAGATATCGAAGTGTAGTTGAAAACGGAAGAAACGGAGATGAAAGAAGCCAAGTATTTTGAGAGTTATGGTGGAAATAGTTAGATTCGAACTTTGGTCTAGCAGTTAACAGACCAACCTCCAATTGATTGACTATAACTTACTCAATTTAACTCGGAATTGATTCAAATTCATGCTATTGTGAAGATGTCGAAGTGTAGTTGAAAACGAAAGAAACAGAGATGAAAAACTCCAAGTATCTTAAGAGTTATGATGGAAATAGTTAGACTCGCGCTTTGGTCTAGCAGTTTACAGACCTACCTCCGTTTCATTCACCATAAGTCACTCAATTCGACTCGGAATTTATTCAAATTCATACCATTCTGAAGATATCGAAGTGTAGATGAAAACGGAAGAAACGGAGATGAAAAACTCTAATTATTTTAAGAAGTATGATAGAAATAGTTAGACTCGCGCTTTCGCCTCGCAGTTTACAGATCTACCTCCGAGTGAATGACCATAACTCACTCAATTAAACTCGGAATTCATTGAAACTTGTTCCATTTCGAAAGAGTCGAAGTGTAGTTTAAAACGAAAGAAACAGAGATGAAAAACTCCAAGTATTTTGAGAGTTATGGTAGAAATAGTTAGACTCGCGCTTTGGTCTAGCAGTTTACAGACCAACCTCCAATTGATTGACCATAACTTACTCAATTTAACTCGGAATTGATTCAAATTTATGCCATTTTGAAGATATCGAAGTGTAGTTGAAAACGAAAGAAACAGAAATGAAAAACTCATAGTATCTTAAGAGTTATGATGGAAATAGTTAGACTCGCGCTTTGGTCTAGCAGTTTACAGACCTACCTCCGATTCATTGACCATAAGTCACTCAATTCGATACGGAATTTATTCAAATTCAGACCGTTCTGAAGATATCGAAGTGTAGTTGAAAACGGAAGAAACGGAGATGAAAGAAGCCAAGTATTTTGAGAGTTATGGTGGAAATAGTTAGACTCGCACTTTGGTCTAGCAGTTTACAGACAAACCTCCAATTGATTGACCATAACTTACTTAGTTTAACTCGGAATTGATTCAAATTCATGCCATTTTGAAGATGTCGAAGTGTTGTTGAAAACGAAAGAAACGGAGATGAAAAACTCCAAGTATGTTAAGAGTTATGATAGAAGTAGTTAGACTCGCGCTTTTGCCAAGCAGTTTACAAACCTACCTCCGATTTAATGACCATAACTCACTCAATTGAACAAGTAATTAAGTGAAATTTGTTCCATTTCGAAGGAGTCGAAGTATATTTTAAAACAGAAGCAAAGGAGATGAAAAACTACTTGTATTTTGAGACTTAAGATGAAAATAGTTAGATTCGCACTTTGGTCTAGCAGTTTGTAGACATACCTAGGATTGAATGACCATAACTCACTCAATTAAACTCGGAATTCATTGAAACTTGTTCCATTTTGAAAGAGTCGAAGTGTAGTTTAAAACGAAAGAAACAGAGATGAAAAACTCCAAGTATTTTGAGAGTTATGGTAGAAATAGTTAGACTCGCGCTTTGGTCTAGCAGTTTACAGACCAACCTCCAATTGATTGACCATAACTTACTCAATTTAACTCGGAATTGATTCAAATTCATGCCATTGTGAAGATGTCGAAGTGTAGTTGAAAACGAAAGAAACAGAGATGAAAAACTCTAATTATTTTAAGAGTTATGATAGAAATAGTTAGACTCGCGCTTTCGCCTGGCAGTTTACAGATCTACCTCCGAGTGAATGACCATAACTCACTCAATTCAACTCGGAATTCATTGAAATTTGTTCCATTTCGAAGGACTCGAAATGTAGTTTAAAACGGAAGAAACAGAGATGAAAAAAGCCAAGTATGTTGAGAGTTATGGTGGAAATAGTTAGACTCGCACTTTGGTCTAGCAGTTAACAGACCAACCTCCAATTGATTGACCATAACTTACTCAATTTAACTCGGAATTGATTCAAATTCATGCCATTGTGAAGATGTCGAAGTGTAGTTGAAAACGAAAGAAACAGAGATGAAAAACTGCAAGTATCTTAAGAGTTATGATGGAAATAGTTAGACTCGCGCTTTGGTCTAGCAGTTTACAGACCTACCTCCGATTCATTGACCATAAGTCACTCAATTCGACTCGGAATTTATTCAAATTCATACCATTCTGAAGATATCGAAGTGTAGTTGAAAACGGAAGAAACGGAGATGAAAGAAGCTAAGTATTTTGAGAGTTATGGTGGAAATAGTTAGATTCGAACTTTGGTCTAGCAGTTAACAGACCAACCTCCAATTGATTGACTATAACTTACTCAATTTAACTCGGAATTGATTCAAATTCATGCTATTGTGAAGATGTCGAAGTGTAGTTGAAAACGAAAGAAACAGAGATGAAAAACTCCAAGTATCTTAAGAGTTATGATGGAAATAGTTAGACTCGCGCTTTGGTCTAGCAGTTTACAGACCTACCTCCGTTTCATTAACCATAAGTCACTCAATTCGACTCGGAATTTATTCAAATTCATACCATTCTGAAGATATCGAAGTGTAGATGAAAACGGAAGAAACGGAGATGAAAAACTCTAATTATTTTAAGAAGTATGATAGAAATAGTTAGACTCGCGCTTTCGCCTCGCAGTTTACAGATCTACCTCCGAGTGAATGACCATAACTCACTCAATTCAACTCGGAATTCATTGAAATTTGTTCCATTTCGTAGGACTCGAAGTGTAGTTTAAAACGGAAGAAACGGAGATGAAAAAAGCCAAGTATTTTGAGAGTTATGGTGGAAATAGTTAGACTCACACTTTGGTCTAGCAGTTTACAGACCAACCTCCAATTGATTGAACATAACTTACTCAATTTAACTCGGAATTGATTCAAATTCATGCCATTTTGAAGATGTCGAAGAGTAGTTGAAAACGAAAGAAACGGAGATGAAAAACTCCAAGTATGTTAAGAGTTATGATAGAAATAGTTAGACTCGCGCTTTCGCCTAGCAGTTTACAGATCTACCTCCGAGTGAATGACAATAACTCACTCAATTCAACTCGGAATTTTTTGAAATTTTTTCCATTTCGAAGAACTCGAAGTATAGTTTAAAACGAAAGAAACGGAGATGAAAAAAGCCGAGTATTTTTAGAGTTATGGTGGAAAGAGTTAGACTCGCACTTTGGTCTAGCAGTTTACAGACCAACCTCCAATTGATTGACCATAACTTACTCAATTTAACTCGGAATTGGTTCAAATTCATGCCATTTTGAAGAAATCGAAGTGTAGTTGAAAATTAAAGAAACAGAGATGAAAAACTCATAGTATCTTAAGAGTTATGATGGAAATAGTTAGACTCGCGCTTTGGTCTAGCAGTTTACAGACCTACCTCCGATTCATTGACCATAAGTCACTCAATTCGACTCGGAATGTATTCAAATTCATACCATTCTGAAGATATCGAAGTGTAGTTGAAAACGGAAGAAACGGAGATGAAAGAAGCCAAGTATTTTGAGAGTTATGGTGGAAATAGTTAGACTCGCACTTTGGTCTAGCAGTTTACAGACAAACCTCCAATTGATTGACCATAACTTACTGAATTTAACTCGGAATTGATTCAAATTCATGCCATTTTGAAGATGTCGAAGAGTTGTTGAAAACGAAAGAAACAGAGATGAAAAACTCCAAGTATGTTAAGAGTTATGATAGAAATAGTTAGACTCGCGCTTTCGCCAAGCAGTTTACAAACCTACCTCCGATTTAATGACCATAACTCACTCAATTGAACAAGTAATTCAGTGAAATTTGTTCCATTTCGAAGGAGTCGAAGTATAGTTTAAAACGGAAGCAAAGGAGATGAAAAACTACTTGTATTTTGAGACTTAAGATGGAAATAGTTAGATTCGCGCTTTGGTCTAGCAGTTTGTAGACATACCTCCGATTGAATGACCATAACTCACTCAATTAAACTCGGAATTCATTGAAACTTGTTCCATTTCGAAAGAGTCGAAATGTAGTTTAAAACGGAAGAAACAGAGATGAAAAACTCCAAGTATTTTGAGAGTTATGGTGGAAATAGTTAGACTCGCGCTTTGGTCTAGCAGTTTACAGACTTACCTCCGATTCATTGACCATAAGTCACTAATTTCGACTCGGAATTTATTCAAATTCATACCATTCTGAAGATATCGAAGTGTAGTTGAAAACGGAAGAAACGGAGATGAAAAACTCTAATTATTTTAAGAAGTATGATAGAAATAGTTAGACTCGCGCTTTCGCTTAGTAGTTTACAGATCTACCTCCGAGTGAATGACCATAACTCACTCAATTCAACTCGGAATTCATTGAAATTTGTTCCATTTCGAAATACTCGAAATGAAGTTTAAAACGGAAGAAACAGAGATGAAAAAAGCCAAGTATGTTGAGAGTTATGGTGGAAATAGTTAGTCTCGCACTTTGGTCTAGCAGTTTACAGACCAACCTCCAATTAATTGACCATAACTTACTCAATTTAACTCGGAATTGGTTCAAATTCATGCCATTGTGAAGATGTCGAAGTGTAATTGAAAACGAAAGAAACAGAGATGAAAAACTCAAAGTATCTTAAGAGTTATGATGGAAATAGTTAGACTCGCGCTTTGGTCTAGCAGTTTACAGACCTACCTCCGATTCATTGACCATAAGTCACTCAATTCGACTCGGAATTTATTCAAATTCTTACCATTCTGAAGATATCGAAGTGTAGTTAAAACGGAAGAAACGGAGATGAAAGAAGCCAAGTATTTTGAGAGTTATGGTAGAAATAGTTAGACTCGCACTTTGGTCTAGCAGTTTACAGACCAACCTCCAATTGATTGACCATAACTTACTCAATTTAACTCGAAATTGATTCAAATTCATGCCATTTTGAAGATGTCGAAGTGTAGTTGAAAATGAAAGAAACAGAGATGAAAAACTCCAAGTATCTTAAGAGTTATGATGGACATATTTAGACTCGCGCTTTGGTCTAGCAGTTTACAGACCTACCTCTGATTCATTGACCATAAGTCACTCAATTCGACTCGGAATTTATTCAAATTCATACCATTCTGAAGATATCGAAGTGTAGTTGAAAACGGAAGAAACAGAGATGAAAGAAGCCAAGTATTTTGAGAGTTATGGTGGAAATAGTTAGACTCGCACTTTGGTCTAGCAGTTAACAGACCAACCTCCAATTGATTGACCATAACTTACTCAATTTAACTCGGAATTGATTCAAATTCATGCCATTGTGAAGATGTCGAAGTGTAGTTGAAAACGAAAGAAACAGAGATGAAAAACTCCAAGTATCTTAAGAGTTATGATGGAAATAGTTAGACTCGCGCTTTGGTCTAGCTGTTTACAGACCTACCTCCGATTCATTGACCATAAGTCACTTAATTCGACTCGGAATTTATTCAAATTCACACCATTCTGAAGATATCGAAGTGTAGTTGAAAACAGAAGAAACGGAGATGAAAGAAGCTAAGTACTTTGAGAGTTATGGTGGAAATAGTTGGACTCGCACTTTGGTCTAGCAGTTTACAGACCAACCTCCAATTGATAGACCATAACTTACTCAATTTAACTCGGAATTGATTCAAATTCATGCTATTTTGAAGATATCGAAGTGTAGTTGAAAACGAAAGAAACAGAGATGAAAAACTCATAGTATCTTAAGAGTTATGATGGAAATAGTTAGACTCGCGCTTTGGTCTAGCAGTTTACAGACGTACCTCCGATTCATTGACCATAAGTCACTCAATTCGACTCGGAATTTATTCAAATTCAGACCATTCTGAACATATCAAAGTGTAGTTGAAAATGGAAGAAACGGAGATGAAAGAAGCCAAGTATTTTGAGAGTTATGGTGGAAATAGTTAGACGCGCACTTTGGTCTAGCAGTTTACAGACCAACCTCCAATTGATTGACCATAACTTACTCAATTTAACTCGGAATTGATTCAAATTCATGCCATTTTGAAGATGTCGAAGTGTAGTTGAGAACGAAAGAAACAGAGATGAAAAACTCCAAGTATCTTAAGAGTTATGATGGACATATTTAGACTCGCGCTTTGGTCTAGCAGTTTACAGACCTACCTCCGATTCATTGACCATAAGTCACTCAATTCGACTCGGAATTTATTCAAATTCATACCATTCTGAAGATATCGAAGTGTAGTTGAAAATGGAAGAAACGGAGATGAAAGAAGCCAAGTATTTTGAGAGTTATGGTGGAAATAGTTAGACTCGCACTTTGGTCTAGCAGTTAACAGACCAACCTCCAATTGATTGACCATAACTTACTCAATTTAACTCGGAATTGATTCAAATTCATGCCATTGTGAAGATGTCGAAGTGTAGTTGAAAACGAAAGAAACAGAGATGAAAAATTCCAAGTATCTTAAGAGTTATGATGGAAATAGTTAGACTCGCGCTTTGGTCCAGCAGTTTACAGACCTACCTCCGATTCATTGACCATAAGTCACTCAATTCGACTCGGAATTTATTCAAATTCATACCATTCTGAAGATATCGAAGTGTAGTTGAAAACGGAAAAAACGGAGATGAAAGAAGCCAAGTACTTTGAGAGTTATGGTGGAAATAGTTGAACTCGCACTTTAGTCTAGCAGTTTACAGACCAACCTCCAATTGATTGACCATAACTTACTCAATTTAACTCGGAATTGATTCAAATTCATGCCATTTTGAAGATATCGAAGTGTAGTTGAAAATTAAAGAAACAGAGATGAAAAACTCATAGTATCTTAAGAGTTATGATGGAAATAGTTAGACTCGCGCTTTGGTCTAGCAGTTTACAGACTTACCTCCGATTCATTGACCATAAGTCACTCAATTCGACTCGGAATTTATTCAAATTCATACCATTCTGAAGATATCGAAGTGTAGTTGAAAATGGAAGAAACGGAGATGAAAGAAGCCAAGTATTTTGAGAGTTATGGTGGAAATAGTTAGACTCGCACTTTGGTCTAGCAGTTAACAGACCAACCTCCAATTGATTGACCATAACTTACTCAATTTAACTCGGAATTGATTCAAATTCATGCCATTGTGAAGATGTCGAAGTGTAGTTGAAAACGAAAGAAACAGAGATGAAAAATTCCAACTATCTTAAGAGTTATGATGGAAATAGTTAGACTCGCGCTTTGGTCCAGCAGTTTACAGACCTACCTCCGATTCATTGACCATAAGTCACTCAATTCGACTCGGAATTTATTCAAATTCATACCATTCTGAAGATATCGAAGTGTAGTTGAAAACGGAAAAAACGGAGATAAAAGAAGCCAAGTACTTTGAGAGTTATGGTGGAAATAGTTGAACTCGCACCTTAGTCTAGCAGTTTACAGACCAACCTCCAATTGATTGACCATAACTTACTCAATTTAACTCGGAATTGATTCAAATTCATGCCATTTTGAAGATATCGAAGTGTAGTTGAAAATTAAAGAAACAGAGATGAAAAACTCATAGTATCTTAAGAGTTATGATGGAAATAGTTAGACTCGCGCTTTGGTCTAGCAGTTTACAGACCTACCTCCGATTCATTGACCATAAGTCACTCAATTCGACACGGAATTTATTCAAATTCAGACCATTCTGAAGATATCGAAGTGTAGTTGAAAACGGAAGAAACGGAGATGAAAGAAGCCAAGTATTTTGAGAGTTATGGTGGAAATAGTTAGACTCGCACTTTGGTCTAGCAGTTTACAGACAAACCTCCAATTGATTGACCATAACTTACTTAGTTTAACTCGGAATTGATTCAAATTCATGCCATTTTGAAGATGTCGAAGTGTTGTTGAAAACGAAAGAAACGGAGATGAA
This sequence comes from Tasmannia lanceolata, assembly GCF_043159265.1. Classification (NCBI taxonomy): domain Eukaryota; kingdom Viridiplantae; phylum Streptophyta; class Magnoliopsida; order Canellales; family Winteraceae; genus Tasmannia; species Tasmannia lanceolata. The sequence continues at coordinate 42,125,555 of NW_027518695.1, forward strand.
AAACTCCAAGTATGTTAAGAGTTATGATAGAAGTAGTTAGACTCGCGCTTTCGCCAAGCAGTTTACAAACCTACCTCCGATTTAATGACCATAACTCACTCAATTGAACAAGTAATTAAGTGAAATTTGTTCCATTTCGAAGGAGTCGAAGTATATTTTAAAACAGAAGCAAAGGAGATGAAAAACTACTTGTATTTTGAGACTTAAGATGAAAATAGTTAGATTCGCACTTTGGTCTAGCAGTTTGTAGACATACCTACGATGGAATGACCATAACTCACTCAATTAAACTCGGAATTCATTGAAACTTGTTCCATTTCGAAAGAGTCGAAGTGTAGTTTAAAACGAAAGAAACAGAGATGAAAAACTCCAAGTATTTTGAGAGTTATGGTAGAAATAGTTAGACTCGCGCTTTGGTCTAGCAGTTTACAGACCTACCTCCGATGCATTGACCATAAGTCACTCATTTCGACTCGGAATTTATTCAAATTCATACCATTCTGAAGATATCGAAGTGTAGTTGAAAACGGAAGAAAAGGAGATGAAAAACTCTAATTATTTTAAGAGTTATGATAGTAATAGTTAGACTCGCGCTTTCGCCTAGCAGTTTACATATCTACCTCCGAGTGAATGACCATAACTCACTCAATTCAACTCGGAATTCATTGAAATTTTTTCCATTTCGTCGGACTCGAAGTGTAGTTTAAAACGGAAGAAACGGAGATGAAAAAAGCCAAGTATTTTGAGAGTTATGGTGGAAATAGTTAGACTCATACTTTGGTCTAGCAGTTAACAGACCAACCTCTAATTGATTGACCATAACTTACTCAATTTAACTCGGAATTGGTTCAAATTCATGCCATTGTGAAGATGTCGAAGTATAGTTGAAAACGAAAGAAACAGAGATGACAAACTCTAAGTATCTTAAGAGTTATGATGGAAATAGTTAGACTCGTGCTTTGGTCTAGCAGTTTACAGACCTACCTCCGATTCATTGACCATAAGTCACTCAATTCGACTCGGAATTTATTCAAATTCATACCATTCTGAAGATATCGAAGTGTAGTTGAAAACGGAAGAAACGGAGATGAAAGAAGCCAAGTACTTTGAGAGTTATGGTGGAAATAGTTGGACTCGCACTTTGGTCTAGCAGTTTACAGACCAACCTCCAATTGATTGACCATAACTTACTCAATTTAACTCGGAATTGATTCAAATTCATGTCATTTTGAAGATGTCGAAGTGTAGTTGAAAACAAAAGAAAATGAGATGAAAAACTCCAAGTAGCTTAAGAGTTATGATGGGCATATTTAGACTCGCGCTTTGGTCTAGCAGTTTACGGACCTACCCCCGATTCATTGACCCACTCAATTCGACTCGGAATTTAGTCAAATTCATTCCATTTGGAAGATGTCGAAGTGTAGTTGAAAACGAAAGAAATGGAGATGAAAAACTCCAAGTATCTTAAGAGTTATGATGGGCATATTTAGACTCACGCTTTGGTCTAGCAGTTTACGGACCTACCCCCGATTCATTGACCCACTCAATTCGACTCGGAATTTAGTCAAATTCATTCCATTTGGAAGATGTCGAAGAGTAGTTGAAAACGAAAGAAATGGAGATGAAAAACTCCAAGTATTTTAAGAGTTATGATAGAAATAGTTAGACTCGCGCTTTCGCCTAGCAGTTTACAAACCTACCTCCGATTTAATAACCATAAGTCACTCAATTCAACAAGTAATTCAGTGAAATTTGTTCCATTTCGAAGGAGTCGAAGTGTAGTTTGAAACGGAAGCAAAGGAGATGAAAAACTACTTGTATTTTGAGAGTTTAGATGGAAATAGTTAGATTCGCGCTTTGGTCTAGCAGTTTGTAGACATACCTCCGATTGAATGACCATAACTCACTCAATTCAACTTGGAATTCATTGAAACTTGTTCCATTTCGAAGGAGTCGAAGTGTAGTTTAAAACGGAAGAAACAGAGATGAAAAACTCCAAGTATTTTGAGAGTTATGGTGGAAATAGGTAGACTCGCACTTTGGTCTAGCAGTTTACAGACCAACCTCCAATTGATTGACCATAACTTACTCAATTTAACTCGGAATTGATTCAAATTCATGCCATTGTGAAGATGTCGAAGTGTAGTTGAAAACGAAAGAAACAGAGATGAAAAACTCTAATTATTTTAAGAGTTATGATAGAAATACTTAGACTCGCGCTTTCGCCTGGCAGTTTACAGATCTACCTCCGAGTGAATGACCATAACTCACTCAATTCAACTCGGAATTCATTGAAATTTGTTCCATTTCGAAGGACTCGAAATGTAGTTTAAAACGGAAGAAACAGAGATGAAAAAAGCCAAGTATGTTGAGAGTTATGGTGGAAATAGTTAGACTCGCACTTTGGTCTAGCAGTTAACAGACCAACCTCCAATTGATTGACCATACTTACTCAATTTAACTCGGAATTGATTCAAATTCATGCCAATGTGAAGATGTCGAACTGTAGTTGAAAACGAAAGAAACAGAGATGAAAAACTGCAAGTATCTTAAGAGTTATGATGGAAATAGTTAGACTCGCGCTTTGGTCTAGCAGTTTACAGACCTACCTCCGATTCATTGACCATAAGTCACTCAATTCGACTCGGAATTTATTCAAATTCATACCATTCTGAAGATATCGAAGTGTAGTTGAAAACGGAAGAAACGGAGATGAAAGAAGCCAAGTATTTTGAGAGTTATGGTGGAAATAGTTAGACTCGCACTTTGGTCTAGCAGTTAACAGACCAACCTCCAATTGATTAACCATAACTTACTCAATTTAACTCGGAATTGATTCAAATTCATGCTATTGTGAAGATGTCGAAGTGTAGTTGAAAACGAAAGAAACAGAGATGAAAAACTCCAAGTATCTTAAGAGTTATGATGGAAATAGTTAGACTCGCGCTTTGGTCTAGTAGTTTACAGACCTACCTCCGATTCATTGACCATAAGTCACTCAATTCGACTCGGAATTTATTCAAATTCATACCATTCTGAAGATATCGAAGTGTAGATGAAAACGGAAGAAACGGAGATGAAAAACTCTAATTATTTTAAGAAGTATGATAGAAATAGTTAGACTCGCGCTTTCGCCTCGCAGTTTACAGATCTACCTCCGAGTAAATGACCATAACTCACTCAATTCAACTCGGAATTCATTGAAATTTGTTCCATTTCGTAGGACTCGAAGTGTAGTTTAAAACGGAAGAAACGGAGATGAAAAAAGCCAAGTATTTTGAGAGTTATGGTGGAAATAGTTAGACTCACACTTTGGTCTAGCAGTTTACAGACCAACCTCCAATTGATTGAACATAACTTACTCAATTTAACTCGGAATTGATTCAAATTCATGCCATTTTGAAGATGTCGAAGAGTAGTTGAAAACGAAAGAAACGGAGATGAAAAACTCCAAGTATGTTAAGAGTTATGATAGAAATAGTTAGACTCGCGCTTTCGCCTAGCAGTTTACAGATCTACCTCCGAGTGAATGACAATAACTCACTCAATTCAACTCGGAATTTTTTGAAATTTTTTCCATTTCGAAGAACTCGAAGTATAGTTTAAAACGAAAGAAACGGAGATGAAAAAAGCCGAGTATTTTTAGAGTTATGGTGGAAAGAGTTAGACTCGCACTTTGGTCTAGCAGTTTACAGACCAACCTCCAATTGATTGACCATAACTTACTCAATTTAACTCGGAATTGGTTCAAATTCATGCCATTTTGAAGAAATCGAAGTGTAGTTGAAAATTAAAGAAACAGAGATGAAAAACTCATAGTATCTTAAGAGTTATGATGGAAATAGTTAGACTCGCGCTTTGGTCTAGCAGTTTACAGACCTACCTCTGATTCATTGACCATAAGTCACTCAATTCGACTCGGAATTTATTCAAATTCATACCATTCTGAAGATATCGAAGTGTAGTTGAAAACGGAAGAAACGGAGATGAAAGAAGCCAAGTATTTTGAGAGTTATGGTGGAAATAGTTAGACTCGCACTTTGGTCTAGCAGTTAACAGACCAACCTCCAATTGATTGACCATAACTTACTCAATTTAACTCGGAATTGATTCAAATTCATGCCATTTTGAAGATGTCGAAGAGTAGTTGAAAACGAAAGAAACGGAGATGAAAAACTCCAAGTATGTTAAGAGTTATGATAGAAATAGTTAGACTCGCGCTTTTGCCTAGCAGTTTACAGATCTACCTCCGAGTGAATGACAATAACTCACTCAATTCAACTCGGAATTTTTTGAAATTTTTTCCATTTCGAAGAACTCGAAGTATAGTTTAAAACGAAAGAAACGGAGATGAAAAAAGCCGAGTATTTTTAGAGTTATGGTGGAAAGAGTTAGACTCGCACTTTGGTCTAGCAGTTTACAGACCAACCTCTAATTGATTGACCATAACTTACTCAATTTAACTCGGAATTGATTCAAATTCATGCCATTTTGAAGATGTCGAAGTGTAGTTGAAAACGAAAGAAACAGAGATGAAAAACTCCAAGTATCTTAAGAGTTATGATGGACATATTTAGACTCGCGCTTTGGTCTAGCAGTTTACAGACCTACCTCTGATTCATTGACCATAAGTCACTCAATTCGACTCGGAATTTATTCAAATTCATACCATTCTGAAGATATCGAAGTGTAGTTTAAAATGGAAGAAACGGAGATGAAAGAAGCCAAGTATTTTGAGAGTTATGGTGGAAATAGTTAGACTCGCACTTTGGTCTAGCAGTTAACAGACCAACCTCCAATTGATTGACCATAACTTACTCAATTTAACTCGGAATTGATTCAAATTCATGCCATTGTGAAGATGTCGAAGTGTAGTTGAAAACGAAAGAAACAGAGATGAAAAATTCCAAGTATCTTAAGAGTTATGATGGAAATAGTTAGACTCGCGCTTTGGTCCAGCAGTTTACAGACCTACCTCCGATTCATTGACCATAAGTCACTCAATTCGACTCGGAATTTATTCAAATTCATACCATTCTGAAGATATCGAAGTGTAGTTGAAAACGGAAAAAACGGAGATGAAAGAAGCCAAGTACTTTGAGAGTTATGGTGGAAATAGTTGAACTCGCACTTTTGTCTAGCAGTTTACAGACCAACCTCCAATTGATTGACCATAACTTACTCAATTTAACTCGGAATTGATTCAAATTCATGCCATTTTGAAGATATCGAAGTGTAGTTGAAAATTAAAGAAACAGAGATGAAAAACTCATAGTATCTTAAGAGTTATGATGGAAATAGTTAGACTCGCGCTTTGGTCTAGCAGTTTATAGACCTACCTCCGATTCATTGACCATAAGTCACTCAATTCGACACGGAATTTATTCAAATTCAGACCATTCTGAAGATATCGAAGTGTAGTTGAAAACGGAAGAAACGGAGATGAAAGAAGCCAAGTATTTTGAGAGTTATGGTGGAAATAGTTAGACTCGCACTTTGGTCTAGCAGTTTACAGACAAACCTCTAATTGATTGACCATAACTTACTTAGTTTAACTCGGAATTGATTCAAATTCATGCCATTTTGAAGATGTCGAAGTGTTGTTGAAAACGAAAGAAACGGAGATGAAAAACTCCAAGTATGTTAAGAGTTATGATAGAAGTAGTTAGACTCGCGCTTTCGCCAAGCAGTTTACAAACCTACCTCCGATTTAATGACCATAACTCACTCAATTGAACAAGTAATTAAGTGAAATTTGTTCCATTTCGAAGGAGTCGAAGTATATTTTAAAACAGAAGCAAAGGAGATGAAAAACTACTTGTATTTTGAGACTTAAGATGAAAATAGTTAGATTCGCACTTTGGTCTAGCAGTTTGTAGACATACCTACGATGGAATGACCATAACTCACTCAATTAAACTCGGAATTCATTGAAACTTGTTCCATTTCGAAAGAGTCGAAGTGTAGTTTAAAACGAAAGAAACAGAGATGAAAAACTCCAAGTATTTTGAGAGTTATGGTAGAAATAGTTAGACTCGCGCTTTGGTCTAGCAGTTTACAGACCTACCTCCGATTCATTGACCATAAGTCACTCATTTCGACTCGGAATTTATTCAAATTCATACCATTCTGAAGATATCGAAGTGTAGTTGAAAACGGAAGAAACGGAGATGAAAAACTCTAATTATTTTAAGAGTTATGATAGTAATAGTTAGACTCGCGCTTTCGCCTAGCAGTTTACATATCTACCTCCGAGTGAATGACCATAACTCACTCAATTCAACTCGGAATTCATTGAAATTTTTTCCATTTCGTCGGACTCGAAGTGTAGTTTAAAACGGAAGAAACGGAGATGAAAAAAGCCAAGTATTTTGAGAGTTATGGTGGAAATAGTTAGACTCATACTTTGGTCTAGCAGTTAACAGACCAACCTCTAATTGATTGACCATAACTTACTCAATTTAACTCGGAATTGGTTCAAATTCATGCCATTGTGAAGATGTCGAAGTATAGTTGAAAACGAAAGAAACAGAGATGAAAAACTCTAAGTATCTTAAGAGTTATGATGGAAATAGTTAGACTCGTGCTTTGGTCTAGCAGTTTACAGACCTACCTCCGATTCATTGACCATAAGTCACTCAATTCGACTCAGAATTTATTCAAATTCATACCATTCTGAAGATATCGAAGTGTAGTTGAAAACGGAAGAAACGGAGATGAAAGAAGCCAAGTACTTTGAGAGTTATGGTGGAAATAGTTGGACTCGCACTTTGGTCTAGCAGTTTACAGACCAACCTCCAATTGATTGACCATAACTTACTCAATTTAACTCGGAATTGATTCAAATTCATGTCATTTTGAAGATGTCGAAGTGTAGTTGAAAACGAAAGAAAATGAGATGAAAAACTCCAAGTATCTTAAGAGTTATGATGGGCATATTTAGACTCGCGCTTTGGTCTAGCAGTTTACGGACCTACCCCCGATTCATTGACCCACTCAATTCGACTCGGAATTTAGTCAAATTCATTCCATTTGGAAGATGTCGAAGTGTAGTTGAAAACGAAAGAAATGGAGATGAAAAACTCCAAGTATCTTAAGAGTTATGATGGGCATATTTAGACTCACGCTTTGGTCTAGCAGTTTACGGACCTACCCCCGATTCATTGACCCACTCAATTCGACTCGGAATTTAGTCAAATTCATTCCATTTGGAAGATGTCGAAGAGTAGTTGAAAACGAAAGAAATGGAGATGAAAAACTCCAAGTATTTTAAGAGTTATGATAGAAATAGTTAGACTCGCGCTTTCGCCTAGCAGTTTACAAACCTACCTCCGATTTAATAACCATAAGTCACTCAATTCAACAAGTAATTCAGTAAAATTTGTTCCATTTCGAAGGAGTCGAATTGTAGTTTGAAACGGAAGCAAAGGAGATGAAAAACTACTTGTATTTTGAGAGTTTAGATGGAAATAGTTAGATTCGCGCTTTGGTCTAGCAGTTTGTAGACATACCTCCGATTGAATGACCATAACTCACTCAATTCAACTTGGAATTCATTGAAACTTGTTCCATTTCGAAGGAGTCGAAGTGTAGTTTAAAACGGAAGAAACAGAGATGAAAAACTCTAAGTATTTTGAGAGTTATGGTGGAAATAGTTAGACTCGCACTTTGGTCTAGCAGTTTACAGACCAACCTCCAATTGATTGACCATAACTTACTCAATTTAACTCGGAATTGATTCAAATTCATGCCATTGTGAAGATGTCGAAGTGTAGTTGAAAACGAAAGAAACAGAGATGAAAAACTCTAATTATTTTAAGAGTTATGATAGAAATAGTTAGACTCGCGCTTTCGCCTGGCAGTTTACAGATCTACCTCCGAGTGAATGACCATAACTCACTCAATTCAACTCGGAATTCATTGAAATTTGTTCCATTTCGAAGGACTCGAAATGTAGTTTAAAACGGAAGAAACAGAGATGAAAAAAGCCAAGTATGTTGAGAGTTATGGTGGAAATAGTTAGACTCGCACTTTGGTCTAGCAGTTAACAGACCAACCTCCAATTGATTGACCATAACTTACTCAATTTAACTCGGAATTGATTCAAATTCATGCCAATGTGAAGATGTCGAAGTGTAGTTGAAAACGAAAGAAACAGAGATGAAAAACTGCAAGTATCTTAAGAGTTATGATGGAAATAGTTAGACTCGCGCTTTGGTCTAGCAGTTTACAGACCTACCTCCGATTCATTGACCATAAGTCACTCAATTCGACTCGGAATTTATTCAAATTCATACCATTCTGAAGATATCGAAGTGTAGTTGAAAACGGAAGAAACGGAGATGAAAGAAGCCAAGTATTTTGAGAGTTATGGTGGAAATAGTTAGACTCGCACTTTGGTCTAGCAGTTAACAGACCAACCTCCAATTGATTGACCATAACTTACTCAATTTAACTCGGAATTGATTCAAATTCATGCTATTGTGAAGATGTCGAAGTGTAGTTGAAAACGAAAGAAACAGAGATGAAAAACTCCAAGTATCTTAAGAGTTATGATGGAAATAGTTAGACTCGCGCTTTGGTCTAGTAGTTTACAGACCTACCTCCGATTCATTGACCATAAGTCACTCAATTCGACTCGGAATTTATTCAAATTCATACCATTCTGAAGATATCGAAGTGTAGATGAAAACGGAAGAAACGGAGATGAAAAACCCTAATTATTTTAAGAAGTATGATAGAAATAGTTAGACTCGCGCTTTCGCCTCGCAGTTTACAGATCTACCTCCGAGTGAATGACCATAACGCACTCAATTCAACTCGGAATTCATTGAAATTTGTTCCATTTCGTAGGATTCGAAGTGTAGTTTAAAACGGAAGAAACGGAGATGAAAAAAGCCAAGTATTTTGAGAGTTATGGTGGAAATAGTTAGACTCACACTTTGGTCTAGCAGTTTACAGACCAACCTCCAATTGATTGAACATAACTTACTCAATTTAACTCGGAATTGATTCAAATTCATGCCATTTTGAAGATGTCGAAGAGTAGTTGAAAACGAAAGAAACGGAGATGAAAAACTCCAAGTATGTTAAGAGTTATGATAGAAATAGTTAGACTCGCGCTTTCGCCTAGCAGTTTACAAATCTACCTCCGAGTGAATGACAATAACTCACTCAATTCAACTCGGAATTTTTTGAAATTTTTTCCATTTCGAAGAACTCGAAGTATAGTTTAAAACGAAAGAAACGGAGATGAAAAAAGCCGAGTATTTTGAGAGTTATGGTGGAAAGAGTTAGACTCGCACTTTGGTCTAGCAGTTTACAGACCAACCTCCAATTGATTGACCATAACTTACTCAATTTAACTCGGAATTGGTTCAAATTCATGCCATTTTGAAGATATCGAAGTGTAGTTGAAAATTAAAGAAACAGAGATGAAAAACTCATAGTATCTTAAGAGTTATGATGGAAATAGTTAGACTCGCGCTTTGGTCTACCAGTTTACAGACCTACTTCCGATTCATTGACCATAAGTCACTCAATTCGACTCGGAATGTATTCAAATTCATACCATTCTGAAGATATCGAAGTGTAGTTGAAAACGGAAGAAACGGAGATGAAAGAAGCCAAGTATTTTGAGAGTTATGGTGGAAATAGTTATACTCGCACTTTGGTCTAGCAGTTTACAGACAAACCTCCAATTGATTGACCATAACTTACTGAATTTAACTCGGAATTGATTCAAATTCATGCCATTTTGAAGATGTCGAAGAGTTGTTGAAAACGAAAGAAACAGAGATGAAAAACTCCAAGTATGTTAAGAGTTATGATAGAAATAGTTAGACTCGCGCTTTCGCCAAGCAGTTTACAAACCTACCTCCGATTTAATGACCATAACTCACTCAATTGAACAAGTAATTCAGTGAAATTTGTTCCATTTCGAAGGAGTCGAAGTATAGTTTAAAACGGAAGCAAAGGAGATGAAAAACTACTTGTATTTTGAGACTTAAGATGGAAATAGTTAGATATGCGCTTTGGTCTAGCAGTTTGTAAACATACCTCCGATTGAATGACCATAACTCACTCAATTAAACTCAGAATTCATTGAAACTTGTTCCATTTCGAAAGAGTCGAAGTGTAGTTTAAAATGGAAGAAACAGAGATGAAAAACTCCAAGTATTTTGAGAGTTATGGTGGAAATAGTTAGACTCGCGCTTTGGTCTAGCAGTTTACAGACTTACCTCCGATTCATTGACCATAAGTCACTAATTTCGACTCGGAATTTATTCAAATTCATACCATTCTGAAGATATCGAAGTGTAGTTGAAAACGGAAGAAACGGAGATGAAAAACTCTAATTATTTTAAGAAGTATGATAGAAATAGTTAGACTCGCGCTTTCGCTTAGTAGTTTACAGATCTACCTCCGAGTGAATGACCATAACTCACTCAATTCAACTCGGAATTCATTGAAATTCGTTCCATTTCGAAGGACTCGAAATGTAGTTTAAAACGGAAGAAACAGAGATGAAAAAAGCCAAGTATGTTGAGAGTTATGGTGGAAATAGTTAGACTCGCACTTTGGTCTAGCAGTTTACAGACCAACCTCCAATTAATTGACCATAACTTACTCAATTTAACTCGGAATTGGTTCAAATTCATGCCATTGTGAAGATGTCGAAGTGTAATTGAAAACGAAAGAAACAGAGATGAAAAACTCAAAGTATCTTAAGAGTTATGATGGAAATAGTTAGACTCGCGCTTTGGTCTAGCAATTTACAGACCTACCTCCGATTCATTGACCATAAGTCACTCAATTCAACTCGGAATTTATTCATATTCACACCATTCTGAAGATATCGAAGTGTAGTTGAAAACGGAAGAAACGGAGATGAAAGAAGCCAAGTATTTTGAGAGTTATGGTGGAAATAGTTAGACTCGCACTTTGGTCTAGCAGTTTACAGACCAACCTCCAATTGATTGACCATAACTTACTCAATTTAACTCGGAATTGATTCAAATTCATGCCATTTTGAAGATGTCGAAGTGTAGTTGAAAACGAAAGAAACAGAGATGAAAAACTCCAAGTATCTTAAGAGTTATGATGGACATATTTAGACTCGCGCTTTGGTCTAGCAGTTTACAGACCTACCTCTGATTCATTGACCATAAGTCACTCAATTCGACTCGGAATTTATTCAAATTCATACCATTCTGAAGATATCGAAGTGTAGTTGAAAACGGAAGAAACGGAGATGAAAGAAGCCAAGTATTTTGAGAGTTATGGTGGAAATAGTTAGACTCGCACTTTGGTCTAGCAGTTAACAGACCAACCTCCAATTGATTGACCATAACTTACTCAATTTAACTCGGAATTGATTCAAATTCATGCCATTGTGAAGATGTCGAAGTGTAGTTGAAAACGAAAGAAACAGAGATGAAAAACTCCAAGTATCTTAAGAGTTATGATGGAAATAGTTAGACTCGCGCTTTGGTCTAGCAGTTTACAGACCTACCTCCGATTCATTGACCATAAGTCACTCAATTCGACTCGGAATTTATTCAAATTCACACCATTCTGAAGATATCGAAGTGTAGTTGAAAACAGAAGAAACGGAGATGAAAGAAGCTTAGTACTTTGAGAGTTATGGTGGAAATAGTTGGACTCGCACTTTGGTCTAGCAGTTTACAGACCAACCTCCAATTGATAGACCATAACTTACTCAATTTAACTCGGAATTGATTCAAATTCATGCTATTTTGAAGATATCGAAGTGTAGTTGAAAACGAAAGAAACAGAGATGAAAAACTCATAGTATCTTAAGAGTTATGATGGAAATAGTTAGACTCGCGCTTTGGTCTAGCAGTTTACAGACGTACCTCCGATTCATTGACCATAAGTCACTCAATTCGACTCGGAATTTATTCAAATTCAGACCATTCTGAAGATATCAAAGTGTAGTTGAAAATGGAAGAAACGGAGATGAAAGAAGCTAAGTATTTTGAGAGTTATGGTGGAAATAGTTAGACGCGCACTTTGGTCTAGCAGTTTACAGACCAACCTCCAATTGATTGACCATAACTTACTCAATTTAACTCGGAATTGATTCAAATTCATGCCATTTTGAAGATGTCGAAGTGTAGTTGAAAACGAAAGAAACAGAGATGAAAAACTCCAAGTATCTTAAGAGTTATGATGGACATATTTAGACTCGCGCTTTGGTCTAGCAGTTTACAGACCTACCTCCGATTCATTGACCATAAGTCACTCAATTCGACTCGGAATTTATTCAAATTCATACCATTCTGAAGATATCGAAGTGTAGTTGAAAACAGAAGAAACGGAGATGAAAGAAGCCAAGTACTTTGAGAGTTATGGTGGAAATAGTTGGACTCGCACTTTGGTCTAGCAGTTTACAGACCAACCTCCAATTGATTGACCATAACTTACTCAATTTAACTCGGAATTGATTCAAATTCATGCCATTGTGAAGATGTCGAAGTTTAGTTGAAAACGAAAGAAACAGAGATGAAAAACTCCAAGTATCTTAAGAGTTATGATGGAAATAGTTAGACTCGCGCTTTGGTCTAGCAGTTTACAGACCTACCTCCGATTCATTGACCATAAGTTACTCAATTCGACTCGGAATTTATTCAAATTCATACCATTCTGAAGATATCGAAGTGTAGTTGAAAACGGAAGAAACAGAGATGAAAGAAGCCAAGTATTTTGAGAGTTATGGTGGAAATAGTTAGACTCGCACTTTGGTCTAGCAGTTAACAGACCAACCTCCAATTGATTGATCATAACTTACTCACTTTAACTCGGAATTGATTCAAATTCATGCCATTGTGAAGATGTCAAAGTGTAGTTGAAAACGAAAGAAACAGAGATGAAAGACTCCAAGTATGTTAAGAGTTATGATGGAAATAGTTAGACTCGCGCTTTGGTCTAGCAATTTACAGACCTACCTCCGATTCATTGACCATAAGTCACTCAATTCGACTCGGAATTTATTCAAATTCATACCATTCTGAAGATATCGAAGTGTAGTTGAAAACGGAAGAAACGGAGATGAAAGAAGCCAAGTACTTTGAGAGTTATGGTGGAAATAGTTAGACTCGCACTTTGGTCTAGCAGTTTACAGACTAACCTCCAATTGATTGACCATAACTTACTCAATTTAACTATGAATTGATTCAAATTCATGCCATTTTGAAGATGTCGAAGTGTAGTTGAAAACGAAAGAAACAGAGATGAAAAACTCCAAGTAACTTAAGAGTTATGATGGACATATTTAGACTCGCGCTTTGGTCTAGCAGTTTACGAACCTACCCCCGATTCATTGACCCACTCAAGTCGACTCGGAATTTAGTCAAATTCATTCAATTTGGAAGATGTCGAAGAGTAGTTGAAAACGAAAGAAATGAAGATGTCGAAGAGTAGTTGAAAACGAAAGAAGTAATTCAGTGAAATTTGTTCCAGGAGTCGAAGTTTAGTTTAAAACGGAAGCAAAGGAGATGAAAAACTACTTGTATTTTGAGAGTTAAGATGGAAATAGTTAGATTCGCGCTTTGGTCTAGCAGTTTGTAGACATACCTCCGATTGAATGACCTTAACTCACTCAATTCAACTCGGAATTCATTGAAACTTGTTCCATTTCGAAGGAGTCGAAGTGTAGTTTAAAACGGAAGAAACAGAGATGAAAAACTCCAAGTATTTTGAGAGTTATGGTGAAAATAGTTAGACTCGCACTTTGGTCTAGCAGTTTACAGACCAACCTCCAATTTATTGACCATAACTTACTCAATTTAACTCGAAATTGATTCAAATTCATGCCATTGTGAAGATGTCGAAGTGTAGTTGAAAACGAAAGAAACAGAGATGCAAAACTCTAATTATTTTAAGAGTTATGATAGAAATAGTTAGACTCGCGCTTTCGCCTTGCAGTTTACAGATCTACCTCCGAGTGAATGACCATAACTCACTCAATTCAACTCGGAATTCATTGAAATTTGTTCCATTTCGAAGGACTCGAAATGTAGTTTAAAACGGAAGAAACGGAGATGAAAAAAGCCAAGTATTTTGAGAGTTATGGTGGAAATAGTTAGACTTGCACTTTGGTCTAGCAGTTTACAGACCAACCTCCAATTGATTGACCATAACTTACTCAATTTAACTCGGAATTGATTTAAATTCATGCCATTGTGAAGATGTCGAAGTGTAGTTGAAAACGAAAGAAACAGAGATGAAAAACTCCAAGTATCTTAAGAGTTATGATGGAAATAGTTAGACTCGCGCTTTGGTCTAGCAGTTTACAGACCTCCCTCCGATTCATTGACGATAAGTCACTCAATTCGACTCGGAATTTATTCAAATTCATACCATTCTGAAGATATCGAAGTGTAGTTGAAAACGGAAGAAACGGAGATGAAAGAAGCCAAGTATTTTGAGAGTTTTGGTGGAAATAGTTAGACACGCACTTTGGTCTAGCAGTTTACAGACCAACCTTCAATTGAATGACCATAACTTACTCAATTTAACTCGGAATTGATTCAAATTCATGCCATTTTGAATATGTCGAAGTGTAGTTGAAAACGAAAGAAACAGAGATGAAAAACTCCAAGTATGTTAAGAGTTATGATGGACATATTTAGACTCGCGCTTTGGTCTAGCAGTTTACGGACCTACCCCCGATTCATTGACCCACTAAATTCGACTCGGAATTTACTCAAATTCATTCCATTTGGAAGATGTCGAAGGTTAGTTGAAAACGAAAGAAATGAAGATGAAAAACTCCATGTATTTAAGAGTTATGATAGAAATAGTTAGACTCGCGCTTTCGCCTAGCAGTTTACAAACCTACCCCCGATTTAATGACCATAACTCACTCAATTCAACAAGTAATTCAGTGAAATTTGTTCCATTTGGAAGGAGTCGAAGTGTAGTTTAAAACAGAAGCAAAGGAGATGAAAAACTACTTGTATTTTGAGAGTTAAGATGGAAATAGTTAGATTCGCGCTTTGGTCTAGCAGTTTGTAGACATACCTCTGATTGAATAACCATAACTCACTCAATTCAACTCGGAATTCATTGAAATTTGTTCCATTTCGAAGGAGTCGAAGTGTAGTTTAAAACGGAAGAAACAGAGATGAAAAACTCCAAGTATTTTGAGAGTTATGGTGGAAATAGTTAGACTCGCGCTTTGGTCTAGCAGTTTACAGACCTACCTCTGATTCATTGACCATAAGTCACTCATTTCGACTCGGAATTTATTCAAATTCATACCATTCTGAAGATCTCGAAGTGTAGTTTAAAACGGAAGAAACAGAGATGAAAAAAGCCAAGTATTTTGAGAGTTATGGTGGAAATAGTTAGACTCACACTTTGGTCTAGCAGTTTACAGACCAACCTCCAATTGATTGACCATAACTTACTCAATTTAACTCGGAATTGATTCAAATTCATGCCATTTTAAAGATGTCGAAGAGTAGTTGAAAACAAAAGAAACGGAGATGAAAAACTCCAAGTATGTTAAGAATTATGATAGAAATAGTTAGACTCGCGCTTTCGCCTCGCAGTTTACAGATCTACCTCCGAGTGAATGACCATAACTCACTCAATTCAACTCGGAATTCATTGAAATTTTTTCCATTTCGAAGGACTCGAAGTGTAGTTTAAAACGGAAGAAACGGGGATGAAAAAAGCCAAGTATTTTGAGAGGTATGGTGGAAATAGTTAGACTCACACTTTGGTCTAGCAGTTTACAGACCAACATCCAATTGATTGACCATAACTTACTCAATTTAACTCGGAATTGATTCAAATTCATGCCATTTTGAAGATGTCGAAGAGTAGTTGAAAACGAAAGAAACGGAGATGAAAAACTCCAAGTATGTTAAGTGTTATGATAGAAATAGTTAGACTCGCGCTTTCGCCTGGCAGTTTACAGACGTACCTCCGATTTAATGACCATAACTCACTCAATTCAATACGTAATTCAATGAAATTTGTTCCATTTCGAAGGAGTCGAAGTTTAGTTTAAAATGAAAGAAACGGAGATGAAAAACTACTTGTATTTTGAAAGTTAGGATGCAAATAGTTAGATTCGCGCTTTGGTCTAGCAGTTTGAAGACATACCTCCGATTGAATGACCATAACTCACTCAATTCAACTCGGAATTCATTGAAATTTGTTCCATTTCGAAGGAGTCGAAGTGTAGTTTAAAACGGAAGAAACAGAGATGAAAAACTCCAAGTATTTTGAGACTTATTATGGAAATAGTAGGCTCGCACTTTGGTCTATCAGTTTACAGACCTACCTCCGATTGATTGACTAAAACTCACTCAATTAAATTTGAAATGTATTCAAATTCTTGCCATTTCGAAGATGTCGAATTGTAGTTGAAAACGGAAGAAATGGAGATCAAAAAGTCCAAGTATCTTAAGAAATATGATGGAAATAGTTAGACTCGTGCTTTGGTCTAGCAGTTTACAGACCTACCTCCGATTCATTGACCATAACTCACTAAATTCGACTCGGAATTTATTCAAATTCATACCATTCTGAAGATATCGAAGTGTAGTTGAAAACGGAAGAAACGGAGATAAAATATTCTAATTGTTTTTATAGTTATGATAGAAATAGTTAGACTCACCCTTTCGCCTAGCAGTTTACAGATCTACCTCCGAGTGAATGACCATAACTCACTCAATTCAACTCGGAATTCGTTGAAATTTCTTCCATTTCGAAGGACTCGAAGTGTAGTTTAAAACGGAAGAAACGGAGATGAAAAAAGCCAAGTATTTTGAGAGTTATGGTGGAAATAGTTAGACTCGCACTTTGGTCTAGCAGTTTACAGACCAACCTCCAATTGATTGACCATAACTTACTCAATTTAACTAGGAATTGATTCAAATTCATGCCATTTTGAAGATATCAAAGTGTAGTTGAAAACGAAAGAAACAGAGATAAAATACTCCAAGTATCTTAAGATTTATGATGGACATATTTAGACTCGCGCTTTGGTTTAGCAGTTTACGGACCTACCCCCGATTCATTGACCCACTCAATTCGACTCGGAATTTAGTCAAATTCATTCCATTTGGAAGATGTCGAAGATTAGTTGAAAACGAAAGAAATGGAGATGAAAAACTCCAAGTATTTAAGAGTTATGATAGAAATAGTTAGACTCGCGCTTTCACCTAGCAGTTTACAAACCTACCCCCGATTTAATGACCATAACTCACTCAATTCAACAAGTAATTCAGTGAAATTTGTTCCATTTCGAAGGAGTCGAAGTGTAGTTTAAAACGGAAGCAAAGGAGATGAAAAACTACTTGTATTTTGAGAGTTAAGATGGAAATAGTTAGATTCGCGCTTTGGTCTAGCAGTTTGTAGACATACCTCCGATTGAATAACCATAACTCACTCAATTAAACTCAGAATTCATTGAAATTTGTTCCATTTCGAAGGAGTCGAAGTGTAGTTTAAAACGGAAGAAACAGAGATGAAAAACTCCAAGTATTTTGAGAGTTATGGTGGAAATAGTTAGACTCGCGCTTTGGTCTAGCAGTTTAAAGACCTACCTCTGATTCTTTGACCATAACTTACTCAATTTAACTCGGAATTTATTCAAATTCATGCCATTTTGAAGATGTCGAAGAGTAGTTGAAAACAAAAGAAACGGAGATGAAAAACTCCAAGTATGTTAAGAGTTATGATAGAAATAGTTAGACTCGCGCTTTCGCCTAGCAGTTTACAGATCTACCTCCGAGTGAATGACCATAACTCACTCAATTCAACTCGGAATTCATTGAAATTTTTTCCATTTCGAAGGACTCGAAGTGTAGTTTAAAACGGAAGAAACGGAGATGAAAAAAGCCAAGTATTTTGAGAGGTATGGTGGAAATAGTTAGACTCACACTTTGGTCTAGCAGTTTACAGACCAACCTCCAATTGATTGACCATAACTTACTCAATTTAACTCGGAATTGATTCAAATTCATGCCATTTTGAAGATGTCGAAGAGTAGTTGAAAACGAAAGAAACGGAGATGAAAAACTCCAAGTATGTTAAGAGTTATGATAGAAATAGTTAGACTCGCGCTTTCGCCTAGCAGTTTACAGATCTACCTCCGAGTGAATGACCATAACTCACTCAATTCAACTCGGAATTCATTAAAAAAATTTCCATTTCGAAGGACTCGAAGTGTAGTTTAAAACGGAAGAAACGGAGATAAAAAAAGCCAAGTATTTTGAGAGGTATGGTGGAAATAGTTAGACTCACACTTTGGTCTAGCAGTTTACGGACCAACCTCCAATTGAT
The DNA here is from genome assembly GCF_043159265.1 of Tasmannia lanceolata. Taxonomy (NCBI): domain Eukaryota; kingdom Viridiplantae; phylum Streptophyta; class Magnoliopsida; order Canellales; family Winteraceae; genus Tasmannia; species Tasmannia lanceolata. Next base: position 42,143,882 of record NW_027518695.1, read on the forward strand.
TGACCATAACTTACTCAATTTAACTCGTAATTGATTCAAATTCATGCCATTTTGAAGATGTCGAAGAGTAGTTGAAAACGAAAGAAACGGAGATGAAAAAATCCAAGTATGTTAAGAGTTATGATAGAAATAGTTAGACTCGCGCTTTCGCCTAGCAGTTTACAGATCTACCTCCGAGTGAATGACCATAACTCACTCAATTCAACTCGGAATTCATTGAAATTTTTTCCATTTCGAAGGACTCGAAGTGTAGTTTAAAACGGAAGAAACGGAGATAAAAAAAGCCAAGTATTTTGAGAGTTATGGTGGAAATAGTTAGACTCACACTTTGGTCTAGCAGTTTACAGACCAACCTCCAATTGATTGACCATAACTTACTCAATTTAACTCGGAATTGATTCAAATTCATGCCATTTTGAAGATGTCGAAGAGTAGTTGAAAACGAAAGAAACGGAGATGAAAAACTCCAAGTATGTTAAGAGTTTTGATAGAAATAGTTAGACTCGCGCTTTCGCCTAGCAGTTTACAGACCTACCTCCGATTTAATGACCATAACTCACTCAATTCAATACGTAATTCAATGAAATTTGTTCCATTTCGAAGGAGTCGAAGTGTAGTTTAAAACGGAAGAAACGGAGTTGAAAAACTACTTGTATTTTGAAAGTTAGGATGGAAATAGTTAGATTCGCGCTTTGGTCTAGCAGTTTGAAGACATACCGCCGATTGAATGACCATAACTCACTCAATTCAACTCGGAATTCATTGAAATTTATTCCATTTCGAAGGAGTCGAAGTGTAGTTTAAAACGGAAGAAACAGAGATGAAAAACTCCAAGTATTTTGAGAGTTATTATGGAAATAGTAGGCTCGCACTTTGGTCTAGCAGTTTACAGACCTACCTCCGATTGATTGACTAAAACTCACTAAATTAAATTTGAAATGTATTCAAATTCTTGCCATTTCGAAGATGTCGAAGTGTAGTTGAAAACGGAAGAAATGGAGATGAAAAAGTCCAAGTATCTTAAGAACTATGATGGAAATAGTTAGACTCGTGCTTTGGTCTAGCAGTTTACAGACCTACCTCCGATTCATTGACCATAACTCACTCAATTCGACTCGGAATTTATTCAAATTCATACCATTCTGAAGATATCGAAGTGTAGTTGAAAACGGAAGAAACGGAATAAAAAATTCTAATTATTTTAAGAGTTATGATAGAAATAGTTAGACTCGCCCTTTCACCTAGCAGTTTACAGATCTACCTCCGAGTGAATGACCATAACTCACTCAATTCAACTCGGAATTCATTGAAATTTCTTCCATTTCGAAGGACTCGAAGTGTAGTTTAAAACGGAAGAAACGGAGATGAAAAAAGCCAAGTATTTTGAGAGTTATGGTGGAAATAGTTAGACTCGCACTTTGGTCTAGCAGTTTACAGACCAACCTCCAATTGATTGACCATAACTTACTCAATTTGACTCGGAATTGATTCAAATTCATGCCATTTTGATGATATCAAAGTGTAGTTGAAAACGAAAGAAACAAAGATGAAATACTCCAAGTATCTTAAGAGTTATGATGGACATATTTAGACTCGCGCTTTGGTCTAGCAGTTTACGGACCTACCCCCGATTCATTGACCCACTTAATTCGACTCAGAATTTATTCAAATTCATTCCATTTGGAAGATGTTGAAGAGTAGTTGAAAACGAAAGAAATGGAGATGAAAAACTCCAAGTATTTTAAGAGTTATGATAGAAACAGTTAGAATCGCGCTTTCGCCAAGCAGTTTACAAACCTACCTCTGATTTAATGACCATAACTCACTCAATTCAACAAGTAATTCCGCGAAATTTGTTCCATTTCGAAGGAGTCGAAGTGTAGTTTAAAACGGAAGGAAAGGAGATGAAAACCTACTTGTATTTTGAGAGTTAAGATGGAAATAGTTAGATTCGCGCTTTGGTCTAGCAGTTTGTATACATACCTCCGATTGAATGACCATAACTCACTCAATTCAACTCGGAATTCATTGAAATTTGTTCCATTTTGAAGGAGTCGAAGTGTACTTTAAAACGGAAGAAACAGAGATGAAAAACTCCAAGTATTTTGAGAGTTATGGTGGAAATAGTTAGACTCGTGCTTTGGTCTAGCAGTTTACAGACTTACCTCCGATTCATTGACCATAAGTCACTCAATTCGACTCGAAATTTATTTAAATTCATACCATTCTGAAGATATCGAAGTGTAGTTTAAAATGGAAGAAACGGAGATGAAAAACTCTAATTATTTTAAGAGTTATGATAGAAATAGCTAGACTCGCGCTTTCGCCTGGCAGTTTACAGATCTACCTCCGAGTGAATGACCATAACTCACTCAATTCAACTCGGAATTCATTGAAATTTGTTCCATTTCGAAGGACTCGAAAATGTAGTTTAAAACGGAAGAAACGGAGATGAAAAAAGCCAAGTATTTTGAGAGTTATGGTGAAAATAGTTAGACTCGCACTTTGGTCTAGCAGTTTACAGACCAACCTCCAATTAATTGACCATAACTTACTCAATTTAACTCAGAATTGATTCAAATTCATGCCATTTTGAACATGTCCAACTGTAGTTGAAAACGAAAGAAACAGAGATGAAAAACTCCAAGTATCTTAAGAGTTATGATGGAAATAGTTAAACTCGCGCTTTGGTCTAGCAGTTTACAGACCTACCTCCGATTCATTGACCATAAGTCACTCAATTCGACTCGGAATTTATTCAAATTCATACCATTTTGAAGATATCGAAGTGTTGTTGAAAACGGAAGAAACGGAGATTAAAGAAGCCAAGTATTTTGAGAGTTATGGTGGAAATAGTTAGACTCGCACTTTGGTCTAGCAGTTTACAGACCAACCTCCAATTGATTGACAATAACTTACTCAATTTAACTCGGAATTGATTCAAATTCATGCCATTTTGAAGATGTCGAAGTGTAGTTGAAAATGAAAGAAACAGAGATTAAAAACTCCAAGTATCTTAAGAGTTATGATGGACATATTTAGACTCGCGCTTTGTCTAGCAGTTTACGGACCTACCCCCGATTCATTGACCCACTCAATTCGACTCGGAATTTAGTCAAATTCATTCCATTTGGAAGATGTCGAAGATTAGTTGAAAACGAAAGAAATGGATATGAAAAACTTCAAGTATTTTAAGAGTTATGATAGAAATAGTTAGACTCGCGCTTTCGCCTTGCAGTTTACAAACCTACCTCCGATTTAATGACCATAACTCACTCAATTCAACAAGTAATTCAGTGAAATTTGTTCCATTTCGAAGGAGTCAAAGTGTAGTTTAAAATGGAAGCAAAGGAGAGGAAAAACTACTTGTATTTTGAGAGTTAAGATGGAAATAGTTAGATTCGCGCTTTGGTCTAGCAGTTTGTAGACATACCTCCGATTGAATGACCATAACTCACTCAACTCAACTCGGAATTCATTGAAATTTGTTCCATTTCGAAGGAGTCGAATTGTAGTTTAAAACGGAAGAAACTGAGATGAAAAACTCCAAGTATTTTGAGAGTTATGGTGGAAATAGTTAGACTCGCGCTTTGGTTTAGCAGTTTACAGACCTACCTCAGATTCATTGACCATAAGTCACTCATTTCGACTCGGAATTTATTCAAATTCATACCATTCTGAAGATATCGAAGTGTAGTTGAAAATGGAAGAAACGGAGATGAAAAACTCTAATTATTTTAAGAGTTATGGTAGAAATAGTTAGACTCGCGCTTTCGCCTGGCAGTTTACAGGTCTACCTCCGAGTGAATGACCATAACTGACTCAATTCAACTCGGAATTCATTGAAATATGTTCCATTTCGAAGGACCCGAAGTGTAGTTTAAAACGGAAGAAACGGAGATGAAAAAAGCCAAGTATTTTGAGAGTTATGGTGGAAATAGTTAGACTCGCACTTTGGTCTAGCAGTTTACAGAACAACCTCCAATTAATTGACCATAACTTACTCAATTTCACTCGGAATTGATTCAAATTCATGCCATTTTGAAGATGTGGAAGAGTAGTTGAAAACGAAAGAAACGGAGATGAAAAATGCCAAGTATTTTAAGAGTTATGATAGAAATAGTTAGACTCGCGCTTTCTCCTAGCAGTTTACAGACCTACCTCCGATTTAATGATCATAACTCAGTCAATTCAATACGTAATTCAATGAAATTTGTTCCATTTCGAAGGAGTCGAAGTGTGGTTTAAAACGGAAGAAACGGAGATGAAAAACTACTTGTATTTTGAAAGTTAAGATGGAAATAGTTAGATTCGCGCTTTGGTCTAGCAGTTTGCAGACATACCTCCGATTGGATGACCATAACTCACTCAATTCAATTCGGAATTCATTGAAATTTCTTCTATTTCAAATGAGTCGAAGTGTAGTTTAAAACGGAAGAAACAGAGATGAAAAACTCAAAGTATTTTGAGAGTTATTATGGAAATAGTTAGACTCGCACTTTGGTCTAGCAGTTTACAGACCTACCCCGATTGATTGACTAAAACTCACTCAATTAAATTTGAAATGTATTCAAATTCATGCCATTTCGAAGATGTCGAAGTGTAGTTGAAAACGGAAGAAACGGAGATGAAAAACTCAAATTATTTTAAGAGTTATGATAGAAATAGTTAGACTCGCGCTTTCGCCTAGCAGTTTACAGATTTACCTCCGACTGAATCACCATAACCCACTCAATTCAACTCGGAATTCATTGAAATTTCTTACATTTCGAAGGACTCGAAGTGTAGTTTAAAACGGAAGAAACAGAGATGAAAAAAGCCAAGTATTTTGAGAGTTATGGTGGAAAGAGTTAGACTCGCACTTTGGTCTAGCAGTTTACAGACCAACCTCCAATTGATTACCATAACTTACTCAATTTAACTCGGAATTGATTCAAATTCATGCCATTTTGAAGATATCGAAGTGTAGTTGAAAACGAAAGAAACAGAGATGAAAAACTCCAAGTATCTTAAGAGTTATGATGGACATATTTAGACTCGCGCTTTGGTCTAGCAGTTTACAAACCTACCCCCGATTTAATGACCATAACTCACTCAATTCAACAAGTAATTCAGTGAAATTTGTTCCATTTGGAAGGAGTCGAAGTGTAGTTTAAAACGGAAGCAAAGGAGATGAAAAACTACTTGTATTTTGAGAGTTAAGATGGAAATAGTTAGATTCGCGCTTTGGTCTAGCAGTTTGTAGACATACCTCTGATTGAATAACCATAACTCACTCAATTCAACTCGGAATTCATTGAAATTTGTTCCATTTCGAAGGAGTCGAAGTGTAGTTTAAAACGGAAGAAACAGAGATGAAAAACTCCAAGTATTTTGAGAGTTATGGTGGAAATAGTTAGACTCGCGCTTTGGTCTAGCAGTTTACAGACCTACCTCTGATTCATTGACCATAAGTCACTCATTTCGACTCGGAATTTATTCAAATTCATACCATTCTGAAGATCTCGAAGTGTAGTTTAAAACGGAAGAAACAGAGATGAAAAAAGCCAAGTATTTTGAGAGTTATGGTGGAAATAGTTAGACTCACACTTTGGTCTAGCAGTTTACAGACCAACCTCCAATTGATTGACCATAACTTACTCAATTTAACTCGGAATTGATTCAAATTCATGCCATTTTGAAGATGTCGAAGAGTAGTTGAAAACAAAAGAAACGGAGATGAAAAACTCCAAGTATGTTAAGAATTATGATAGAAATAGTTAGACTCGCGCTTTCGCCTCGCAGTTTACAGATCTACCTCCGAGTGAATGACCATAACTCACTCAATTCAACTCGGAATTCATTGAAATTTTTTCCATTTCGAAGGACTCGAAGTGTAGTTTAAAACGGAAGAAACGGGGATGAAAAAAGCCAAGTATTTTGAGAGGTATGGTGGAAATAGTTAGACTCACACTTTGGTCTAGCAGTTTACAGACCAACATCCAATTCATTGACCATAACTTACTCAATTTAACTCGGAATTGATTCAAATTCATGCCATTTTGAAGATGTCGAAGAGTAGTTGAAAACGAAAGAAACGGAGATGAAAAACTCCAACTATGTTAAGAGTTATGATAGAAATAGTTAGACTCGCGCTTTCGCCTAGCAGTTTACAGATCTACCTCCGAGTGAATGACCATAACTCACTCAATTCAACTCGGAATTCATTGAAATTTTTTCCATTTCGAAGGACTCGAAGTGTAGTTTAAAACGGAAGAAACAGAGTTGAAAAAAGCCAAGTATTTTGAGAGTTATGTTGGAAATAGTTAAACTCACACTTTGGTCTAGCAGTTTACAGACCAACCTCCAATTGATTGACCATAACTTACTCAATTTAACTCGGAATTAATTCAAATTCATGCCATTTTGAAGATGTCGAAGAGTAGTTGAAAACGAAAGAAACGGAGATGAAAAACTCCAAGTATGTTAAGAGTTATGATAGAAATAGTTAGACTCGCGCTTTCGCCTGGCAGTTTACAGACGTACCTCCGATTTAATGACCATAACTCACTCAATTCAATACGTAATTCAATGAAATTTGTTCCATTTCGAAGGAGTCGAAGTTTAGTTTAAAACGAAAGAAACGGAGATGAAAAACTACTTGTATTTTGAAAGTTAGGATGCAAATAGTTAGATTTGCGCTTTGGTCTAGCAGTTTGAAGACATACCTCCGATTGAATGACCAGAACTCACTCAATTCAACTCGGAATTCATTGAAATTTGTTCTATTTCGAAGGAGTCGAAGTGTAGTTTAAAACGGAAGAAACAGAGATGAAAAACTCCAAGTATTTTGAGAGTTATTATGGAAATAGTAGGCTCGCACTTTGGTCTATCAGTTTACAGACCTACCTCCGATTGATTGACTAAAACTCACTCAATTAAATTTGAAATGTATTCAAATTCTTGCCATTTCGAAGATGTCGAATTGTAGTTGAAAATGGAAGAAATGGAGATCAAAAAGTCCAAGTATCTTAAGAACTATGGTGGAAATAGTTAGACTCGTGCTTTGGTCTAGCAGTTTACAGACCTACCTCCGATTCATTGACCATAACTCACTAAATTCGACTCGGAATTTATTCAAATTCATACCATTCTGAAGATATCGAAGTGTAGTTGAAAACGGAAGAAACGGAGATAAAATATTCTAATTGTTTTTATAGTTATGATAGAAATAGTTAGACTCACCCTTTCGCCTAGCAGTTTACAGATCTACCTCCGAGTGAATGACCATAACTCACTCAATTCAACTCGGAATTCATTGAAATTTCTTCCATTTCGAAGGACTCGAAGTGTAGTTTAAAACGGAAGAAACGGAGATGAAAAAAGTCAAGTATTTTGAGAGTTATGGTGGAAATAGTTAGACTCACACTTTGGTCTAGCAGTTTACAGACCAACCTCCAATTGATTGACCATAACTTACTCAATTTAACTCGGAATTGATTCAAATTCATGCCATTTTAAAGATGTCGAAGAGTAGTTGAAAACAAAAGAAACGGAGATGAAAAACTCCAAGTATGTTAAGAATTATGATAGAAATAGTTAGACTCGCGCTTTCGCCTCGCAGTTTACAGATCTACCTCCGAGTGAATGACCATAACTCACTCAATTCAACTCGGAATTCATTGAAATTTTTTCCATTTCGAAGGACTCGAAGTGTAGTTTAAAACGGAAGAAACGGGGATGAAAAAAGCCAAGTATTTTGAGAGGTATGGTGGAAATAGTTAGACTCACACTTTGGTCTAGCAGTTTACAGACCAACATCCAATTGATTGACCATAACTTACTCAATTTAACTCGGAATTGATTCAAATTCATGCCATTTTGAAGATGTCGAAGAGTAGTTGAAAACGAAAGAAACGGAGATGAAAAACTCCAAGTATGTTAAGTGTTATGATAGAAATAGTTAGACTCGCGCTTTCGCCTGGCAGTTTACAGACGTACCTCCGATTTAATGACCATAACTCACTCAATTCAATACGTAATTCAATGAAATTTGTTCAATTTCGAAGGAGTCGAAGTTTAGTTTAAAATGAAAGAAACGGAGATGAAAAACTACTTGTATTTTGAAAGTTAGGATGCAAATAGTTAGATTCGCGCTTTGGTCTAGCAGTTTGAAGACATACCTCCGATTGAATGACCATAACTCACTCAATTCAACTCGGAATTCATTGAAATTTGTTCCATTTCGAAGGAGTCGAAGTGTAGTTTAAAACGGAAGAAACAGAGATGAAAAACTCCAAGTATTTTGAGACTTATTATGGAAATAGTAGGCTCGCACTTTGGTCTATCAGTTTACAGACCTACCTCCGATTGATTGACTAAAACTCACTCAATTAAATTTGAAATGTATTCAAATTCTTGCCATTTCGAAGATGTCGAATTGTAGTTGAAAACGGAAGAAATGGAGATCAAAAAGTCCAAGTATCTTAAGAAATATGATGGAAATAGTTAGACTCGTGCTTTGGTCTAGCAGTTTACAGACCTACCTCCGATTCATTGACCATAACTCACTAAATTCGACTCGGAATTTATTCAAATTCATACCATTCTGAAGATATCGAAGTGTAGGTGAAAACGGAAGAAACGGAGATAAAATATTCTAATTGTTTTTATAGTTATGATAGAAATAGTTAGACTCACCCTTTCGCCTAGCAGTTTACAGATCTACCTCCGAGTGAATGACCATAACTCACTCAATTCAACTCGGAATTCGTTGAAATTTCTTCCATTTCGAAGGACTCGAAGTGTAGTTTAAAACGGAAGAAACGGAGATGAAAAAAGCCAAGTATTTTGAGAGTTATGGTGGAAATAGTTAGACTCGCACTTTGGTCTAGCAGTTTACAGACCAACCTCCAATTGATTGACCATAACTTACTCAATTTAACTCGGAATTGATTCAAATTCATGCCATTTTGAAGATATCAAAGTGTAGTTGAAAACGAAAGAAACAGAGATAAAATACTCCAAGTATCTTAAGATTTATGATGGACATATTTAGACTCGCGCTTTGGTTTAGCAGTTTACGGACCTACCCCCGATTCATTGACCCACTCAATTCGACTCGGAATTTAGTCAAATTCATTCCATTTGGAAGATGTCGAAGATTAGTTGAAAACGAAAGAAATGGAGATGAAAAACTCCAAGTATTTAAGAGTTATGATAGAAATAGTTAGACTCGCGCTTTCACCTAGCAGTTTACAAACCTACCCCCGATTTAATGACCATAACTCACTCAATTCAACAAGTAATTCAGTGAAATTTGTTCCATTTCGAAGGAGTCGAAGTGTAGTTTAAAACGGAAGCAAAGGAGATGAAAAACTACTTGTATTTTGAGAGTTAAGATGGAAATAGTTAGATTCGCGCTTTGGTCTAGCAGTTTGTAGACATACCTCCGATTGAATAACCATAACTCACTCAATTCAACTCGGAATTCATTGAAATTTGTTCCATTTCGAAGGAGTCGAAGTGTAGTTTAAAACGGAAGAAACAGAGATGAAAAACTCCAAGTATTTTGAGAGTTATGGTGGAAATAGTTAGATTCGCGCTTTGGTCTAGCAGTTTAAAGACCTACCTCTGATTCTTTGACCATAACTTACTCAATTTAACTCGGAATTTATTCAAATTCATGCCATTTTGAAGATGTCGAAGAGTAGTTGAAAACAAAAGAAACGGAGATGAAAAACTCCAAGTATGTTAAGAGTTATGATAGAAATAGTTAGACTCGCGCTTTCGCCTAGCAGTTTACAGATCTACCTCCGAGTGAATGACCATAACTCACTCAATTCAACTCGGAATTCATTGAAATTTTTTCCATTTCGAAGGACTCGAAGTGTAGTTTAAAACGGAAGAAACGGAGATGAAAAAAGCCAAGTATTTTGAGAGGTATGGTGGAAATAGTTAGACTCACACTTTGGTCTAGCAGTTTACAGACCAACCTCCAATTGATTGACCATAACTTACTCAATTTAACTCGGAATTGATTCAAATTCATGCCATTTTGAAGATGTCGAAGAGTAGTTGAAAACGAAAGAAACGGAGATGAAAAACTCCAAGTATGTTAAGAGTTATGATAGAAATAGTTAGACTCGCGCTTTCGCCTAGCAGTTTACAGATCTACCTCCGAGTGAATGACCATAACTCACTCAATTCAACTCGGAATTCATTAAAAAAATTTCCATTTCGAAGGACTCGAAGTGTAGTTTAAAACGGAAGAAACGGAGATAAAAAAAGCCAAGTATTTTGAGAGGTATGGTGGAAATAGTTAGACTCACACTTTGGTCTAGCAGTTTACGGACCAACCTCCAATTGATTGACCATAACTTACTCAATTTAACTCGTAATTGATTCAAATTCATGCCATTTTGAAGATGTCGAAGAGTAGTTGAAAACGAAAGAAACGGAGATGAAAAACTCCAAGTATGTTAAGAGTTATGATAGAAATAGTTAGACTCGCGCTTTCGCCTAGCAGTTTACAGATCTACCTCCGAGTGAATGACCATAACTCACTCAATTCAACTCGGAATTCATTGAAATTTTTTCCATTTCGAAGGACTCGAAGTGTAGTTTAAAACGGAAGAAACGGAGATAAAAAAAGCCAAGTATTTTGAGAGTTATGGTGGAAATAGTTAGACTCACACTTTGGTCTAGCAGTTTACAGACCAACCTCCAATTGATTGACCATAACTTACTCAATTTAACTCGGAATTGATTCAAATTCATGCCATTTTGAAGATGTCGAAGAGTAGTTGAAAACGAAAGAAACGGAGATGAAAAACTCCAAGTATGTTAAGAGTTTTGATAGAAATAGTTAGACTCGCGCTTTCGCCTAGCAGTTTACAGACCTACCTCCGATTTAATGACCATAACTCACTCAATTCAATACGTAATTCAATGAAATTTGTTCCATTTCGAAGGAGTCGAAGTGTAGTTTAAAACGGAAGAAACGGAGTTGAAAAACTACTTGTATTTTGAAAGTTAGGATGGAAATAGTTAGATTCGCGCTTTGGTCTAGCAGTTTGAAGACATACCGCCGATTGAATGACCATAACTCACTCAATTCAACTCGGAATTCATTGAAATTTATTCCATTTCGAAGGAGTCGAAGTGTAGTTTAAAACGGAAGAAACAGAGATGAAAAACTCCAAGTATTTTGAGAGTTATTATGGAAATAGTAGGCTCGCACTTTGGTCTAGCAGTTTACAGACCTACCTCCGATTGATTGACTAAAACTCACTAAATTAAATTTGAAATGTATTCAAATTCTTGCCATTTCGAAGATGTCGAAGTGTAGTTGAAAACGGAAGAAATGGAGATGAAAAAGTCCAAGTATCTTAAGAACTATGATGGAAATAGTTAGACTCGTGCTTTGGTCTAGCAGTTTACAGACCTACCTCCGATTCATTGACCATAACTCACTCAATTCGACTCGGAATTTATTCAAATTCATACCATTCTGAAGATATCGAAGTGTAGTTGAAAACGGAAGAAACGGAATAAAAAATTCTAATTATTTTAAGAGTTATGATAGAAATAGTTAGACTCGCCCTTTCACCTAGCAGTTTACAGATCTACCTCCGAGTGAATGACCATAACTCACTCAATTCAACTCGGAATTCATTGAAATTTCTTCCATTTCGAAGGACTCGAAGTGTAGTTTAAAACGGAAGAAACGGAGATGAAAAAAGCCAAGTATTTTGAGAGTTATGGTGGAAATAGTTAGACTCGCACTTTGGTCTAGCAGTTTACAGACCAACCTCCAATTGATTGACCATAACTTACTCAATTTGACTCGGAATTGATTCAAATTCATGCCATTTTGATGATATCAAAGTGTAGTTGAAAACGAAAGAAACAAAGATGAAATACTCCAAGTATCTTAAGAGTTATGATGGACATATTTAGACTCGCGCTTTGGTCTAGCAGTTTACGGACCTACCCCCGATTCATTGACCCACTTAATTCGACTCAGAATTTATTCAAATTCATTCCATTTGGAAGATGTTGAAGAGTAGTTGAAAACGAAAGAAATGGAGATGAAAAACTCCAAGTATTTTAAGAGTTATGATAGAAACAGTTAGAATCGCGCTTTCGCCAAGCAGTTTACAAACCTACCTCTGATTTAATGACCATAACTCACTCAATTCAACAAGTAATTCCGCGAAATTTGTTCCATTTCGAAGGAGTCGAAGTGTAGTTTAAAACGGAAGGAAAGGAGATGAAAACCTACTTGTATTTTGAGAGTTAAGATGGAAATAGTTAGATTCGCGCTTTGGTCTAGCAGTTTGTATACATACCTCCGATTGAATGACCATAACTCACTCAATTCAACTCGGAATTCATTGAAATTTGTTCCATTTTGAAGGAGTCGAAGTGTACTTTAAAACGGAAGAAACAGAGATGAAAAACTCCAAGTATTTTGAGAGTTATGGTGGAAATAGTTAGACTCGTGCTTTGGTCTAGCAGTTTACAGACTTACCTCCGATTCATTGACCATAAGTCACTCAATTCGACTCGAAATTTATTTAAATTCATACCATTCTGAAGATATCGAAGTGTAGTTTAAAATGGAAGAAACGGAGATGAAAAACTCTAATTATTTTAAGAGTTATGATAGAAATAGCTAGACTCGCGCTTTCGCCTGGCAGTTTACAGATCTACCTCCGAGTGAATGACCATAACTCACTCAATTCAACTCGGAATTCATTGAAATTTGTTCCATTTCGAAGGACTCGAAAATGTAGTTTAAAACGGAAGAAACGGAGATGAAAAAAGCCAAGTATTTTGAGAGTTATGGTGAAAATAGTTAGACTCGCACTTTGGTCTAGCAGTTTACAGACCAACCTCCAATTAATTGACCATAACTTACTCAATTTAACTCAGAATTGATTCAAATTCATGCCATTTTGAACATGTCCAACTGTAGTTGAAAACGAAAGAAACAGAGATGAAAAACTCCAAGTATCTTAAGAGTTATGATGGAAATAGTTAAACTCGCGCTTTGGTCTAGCAGTTTACAGACCTACCTCCGATTCATTGACCATAAGTCACTCAATTCGACTCGGAATTTATTCAAATTCATACCATTTTGAAGATATCGAAGTGTTGTTGAAAACGGAAGAAACGGAGATTAAAGAAGCCAAGTATTTTGAGAGTTATGGTGGAAATAGTTAGACTCGCACTTTGGTCTAGCAGTTTACAGACCAACCTCCAATTGATTGACAATAACTTACTCAATTTAACTCGGAATTGATTCAAATTCATGCCATTTTGAAGATGTCGAAGTGTAGTTGAAAATGAAAGAAACAGAGATTAAAAACTCCAAGTATCTTAAGAGTTATGATGGACATATTTAGACTCGCGCTTTGTCTAGCAGTTTACGGACCTACCCCCGATTCATTGACCCACTCAATTCGACTCGGAATTTAGTCAAATTCATTCCATTTGGAAGATGTCGAAGATTAGTTGAAAACGAAAGAAATGGATATGAAAAACTTCAAGTATTTTAAGAGTTATGATAGAAATAGTTAGACTCGCGCTTTCGCCTTGCAGTTTACAAACCTACCTCCGATTTAATGACCATAACTCACTCAATTCAACAAGTAATTCAGTGAAATTTGTTCCATTTCGAAGGAGTCAAAGTGTAGTTTAAAATGGAAGCAAAGGAGAGGAAAAACTACTTGTATTTTGAGAGTTAAGATGGAAATAGTTAGATTCGCGCTTTGGTCTAGCAGTTTGTAGACATACCTCCGATTGAATGACCATAACTCACTCAACTCAACTCGGAATTCATTGAAATTTGTTCCATTTCGAAGGAGTCGAATTGTAGTTTAAAACGGAAGAAACTGAGATGAAAAACTCCAAGTATTTTGAGAGTTATGGTGGAAATAGTTAGACTCGCGCTTTGGTTTAGCAGTTTACAGACCTACCTCAGATTCATTGACCATAAGTCACTCATTTCGACTCGGAATTTATTCAAATTCATACCATTCTGAAGATATCGAAGTGTAGTTGAAAATGGAAGAAACGGAGATGAAAAACTCTAATTATTTTAAGAGTTATGGTAGAAATAGTTAGACTCGCGCTTTCGCCTGGCAGTTTACAGGTCTACCTCCGAGTGAATGACCATAACTGACTCAATTCAACTCGGAATTCATTGAAATATGTTCCATTTCGAAGGACCCGAAGTGTAGTTTAAAACGGAAGAAACGGAGATGAAAAAAGCCAAGTATTTTGAGAGTTATGGTGGAAATAGTTAGACTCGCACTTTGGTCTAGCAGTTTACAGAACAACCTCCAATTAATTGACCATAACTTACTCAATTTCACTCGGAATTGATTCAAATTCATGCCATTTTGAAGATGTGGAAGAGTAGTTGAAAACGAAAGAAACGGAGATGAAAAATGCCAAGTATTTTAAGAGTTATGATAGAAATAGTTAGACTCGCGCTTTCTCCTAGCAGTTTACAGACCTACCTCCGATTTAATGATCATAACTCAGTCAATTCAATACGTAATTCAATGAAATTTGTTCCATTTCGAAGGAGTCGAAGTGTGGTTTAAAACGGAAGAAACGGAGATGAAAAACTACTTGTATTTTGAAAGTTAAGATGGAAATAGTTAGATTCGCGCTTTGGTCTAGCAGTTTGCAGACATACCTCCGATTGGATGACCATAACTCACTCAATTCAATTCGGAATTCATTGAAATTTCTTCTATTTCAAATGAGTCGAAGTGTAGTTTAAAACAGAAGAAACAGAGATGAAAAACTCAAAGTATTTTGAGAGTTATTATGGAAATAGTTAGACTCGCACTTTGGTCTAGCAGTTTACAGACCTACCCCGATTGATTGACTAAAACTCACTCAATTAAATTTGAAATGTATTCAAATTCATGCCATTTCGAAGATGTCGAAGTGTAGTTGAAAACGGAAGAAACGGAGATGAAAAACTCAAATTATTTTAAGAGTTATGATAGAAATAGTTAGACTCGCGCTTTCGCCTAGCAGTTTACAGATTTACCTCCGACTGAATCACCATAACCCACTCAATTCAACTCGGAATTCATTGAAATTTCTTACATTTCGAAGGACTCGAAGTGTAGTTTAAAACGGAAGAAACAGAGATGAAAAAAGCCAAGTATTTTGAGAGTTATGGTGGAAAGAGTTAGACTCGCACTTTGGTCTAGCAGTTTACAGACCAACCTCCAATTGATTACCATAACTTACTCAATTTAACTCGGAATTGATTCAAATTCATGCCATTTTGAAGATATCGAAGTGTAGTTGAAAACGAAAGAAACAGAGATGAAAAACTCCAAGTATCTTAAGAGTTATGATGGACATATTTAGACTCGCGCTTTGGTCTAGCAGTTTACAAACCTACCCCCGATTTAATGACCATAACTCACTCAATTCAACAAGTAATTCAGTGAAATTTGTTCCATTTGGAAGGAGTCGAAGTGTAGTTTAAAACGGAAGCAAAGGAGATGAAAAACTACTTGTATTTTGAGAGTTAAGATGGAAATAGTTAGATTCGCGCTTTGGTCTAGCAGTTTGTAGACATACCTCTGATTGAATAACCATAACTCACTCAATTCAACTCGGAATTCATTGAAATTTGTTCCATTTCGAAGGAGTCGAAGTGTAGTTTAAAACGGAAGAAACAGAGATGAAAAACTCCAAGTATTTTGAGAGTTATGGTGGAAATAGTTAGACTCGCGCTTTGGTCTAGCAGTTTACAGACCTACCTCTGATTCATTGACCATAAGTCACTCATTTCGACTCGGAATTTATTCAAATTCATACCATTCTGAAGATCTCGAAGTGTAGTTTAAAACGGAAGAAACAGAGATGAAAAAAGCCAAGTATTTTGAGAGTTATGGTGGAAATAGTTAGACTCACACTTTGGTCTAGCAGTTTACAGACCAACCTCCAATTGATTGACCATAACTTACTCAATTTAACTCGGAATTGATTCAAATTCATGCCATTTTGAAGATGTCGAAGAGTAGTTGAAAACAAAAGAAACGGAGATGAAAAACTCCAAGTATGTTAAGAATTATGATAGAAATAGTTAGACTCGCGCTTTCGCCTCGCAGTTTACAGATCTACCTCCGAGTGAATGACCATAACTCACTCAATTCAACTCGGAATTCATTGAAATTTTTTCCATTTCGAAGGACTCGAAGTGTAGTTTAAAACGGAAGAAACGGGGATGAAAAAAGCCAAGTATTTTGAGAGGTATGGTGGAAATAGTTAGACTCACACTTTGGTCTAGCAGTTTACAGACCAACATCCAATTCATTGACCATAACTTACTCAATTTAACTCGGAATTGATTCAAATTCATGCCATTTTGAAGATGTCGAAGAGTAGTTGAAAACGAAAGAAACGGAGATGAAAAACTCCAACTATGTTAAGAGTTATGATAGAAATAGTTAGACTCGCGCTTTCGCCTAGCAGTTTACAGATCTACCTCCGAGTGAATGACCATAACTCACTCAATTCAACTCGGAATTCATTGAAATTTTTTCCATTTCGAAGGACTCGAAGTGTAGTTTAAAACGGAAGAAACAGAGTTGAAAAAAGCCAAGTATTTTGAGAGTTATGTTGGAAATAGTTAAACTCACACTTTGGTCTAGCAGTTTACAGACCAACCTCCAATTGATTGACCATAACTTACTCAATTTAACTCGGAATTAATTCAAATTCATGCCATTTTGAAGATGTCGAAGAGTAGTTGAAAACGAAAGAAACGGAGATGAAAAACTCCAAGTATGTTAAGAGTTATGATAGAAATAGTTAGACTCGCGCTTTCGCCTGGCAGTTTACAGACGTACCTCCGATTTAATGACCATAACTCACTCAATTCAATACGTAATTCAATGAAATTTGTTCCATTTCGAAGGAGTCGAAGTTTAGTTTAAAACGAAAGAAACGGAGATGAAAAACTACTTGTATTTTGAAAGTTAGGATGCAAATAGTTAGATTTGCGCTTTGGTCTAGCAGTTTGAAGACATACCTCCGATTGAATGACCATAACTCACTCAATTCAACTCGGAATTCATTGAAATTTGTTCTATTTCGAAGGAGTCGAAGTGTAGTTTAAAACGGAAGAAACAGAGATGAAAAACTCCAAGTATTTTGAGAGTTATTATGGAAATAGTAGGCTCGCACTTTGGTCTATCAGTTTACAGACCTACCTCCGATTGATTGACTAAAACTCACTCAATTAAATTTGAAATGTATTCAAATTCTTGCCATTTCGAAGATGTCGAATTGTAGTTGAAAATGGAAGAAATGGAGATCAAAAAGTCCAAGTATCTTAAGAACTATGGTGGAAATAGTTAGACTCGTGCTTTGGTCTAGCAGTTTACAGACCTACCTCCGATTCATTGACCATAACTCACTAAATTCGACTCGGAATTTATTCAAATTCATACCATTCTGAAGATATCGAAGTGTAGTTGAAAACGGAAGAAACGGAGATAAAATATTCTAATTGTTTTTATAGTTATGATAGAAATAGTTAGACTCACCCTTTCGCCTAGCAGTTTACAGATCTACCTCCGAGTGAATGACCATAACTCACTCAATTCAACTCGGAATTCATTGAAATTTCTTCCATTTCGAAGGACTCGAAGTGTAGTTTAAAACGGAAGAAACGGAGATGAAAAAAGTCAAGTATTTTGAGAGTTATGGTGGAAATAGTTAGACTCACACTTTGGTCTAGCAGTTTACAGACCAACCTCCAATTGATTGACCATAACTTACTCAATTTAACTCGGAATTGATTCAAATTCATGCCATTTTAAAGATGTCGAAGAGTAGTTGAAAACAAAAGAAACGGAGATGAAAAACTCCAAGTATGTTAAGAATTATGATAGAAATAGTTAGACTCGCGCTTTCGCCTCGCAGTTTACAGATCTACCTCCGAGTGAATGACCATAACTCACTCAATTCAACTCGGAATTCATTGAAATTTTTTCCATTTCGAAGGACTCGAAGTGTAGTTTAAAACGGAAGAAACGGGGATGAAAAAAGCCAAGTATTTTGAGAGGTATGGTGGAAATAGTTAGACTCACACTTTGGTCTAGCAGTTTACAGACCAACATCCAATTGATTGACCATAACTTACTCAATTTAACTCGGAATTGATTCAAATTCATGCCATTTTGAAGATGTCGAAGAGTAGTTGAAAACGAAAGAAACGGAGATGAAAAACTCCAAGTATGTTAAGTGTTATGATAGAAATAGTTAGACTCGCGCTTTCGCCTGGCAGTTTACAGACGTACCTCCGATTTAATGACCATAACTCACTCAATTCAATACGTAATTCAATGAAATTTGTTCAATTTCGAAGGAGTCGAAGTTTAGTTTAAAATGAAAGAAACGGAGATGAAAAACTACTTGTATTTTGAAAGTTAGGATGCAAATAGTTAGATTCGCGCTTTGGTCTAGCAGTTTGAAGACATACCTCCGATTGAATGACCATAACTCACTCAATTCAACTCGGAATTCATTGAAATTTGTTCCATTTCGAAGGAGTCGAAGTGTAGTTTAAAACGGAAGAAACAGAGATGAAAAACTCCAAGTATTTTGAGACTTATTATGGAAATAGTAGGCTCGCACTTTGGTCTATCAGTTTACAGACCTACCTCCGATTGATTGACTAAAACTCACTCAATTAAATTTGAAATGTATTCAAATTCTTGCCATTTCGAAGATGTCGAATTGTAGTTGAAAACGGAAGAAATGGAGATCAAAAAGTCCAAGTATCTTAAGAAATATGATGGAAATAGTTAGACTCGTGCTTTGGTCTAGCAGTTTACAGACCTACCTCCGATTCATTGACCATAACTCACTAAATTCGACTCGGAATTTATTCAAATTCATACCATTCTGAAGATATCGAAGTGTAGGTGAAAACGGAAGAAACGGAGATAAAATATTCTAATTGTTTTTATAGTTATGATAGAAATAGTTAGACTCACCCTTTCGCCTAGCAGTTTACAGATCTACCTCCGAGTGAATGACCATAACTCACTCAATTCAACTCGGAATTCGTTGAAATTTCTTCCATTTCGAAGGACTCGAAGTGTAGTTTAAAACGGAAGAAACGGAGATGAAAAAAGCCAAGTATTTTGAGAGTTATGGTGGAAATAGTTAGACTCGCACTTTGGTCTAGCAGTTTACAGACCAACCTCCAATTGATTGACCATAACTTACTCAATTTAACTCGGAATTGATTCAAATTCATGCCATTTTGAAGATATCAAAGTGTAGTTGAAAACGAAAGAAACAGAGATAAAATACTCCAAGTATCTTAAGATTTATGATGGACATATTTAGACTCGCGCTTTGGTTTAGCAGTTTACGGACCTACCCCCGATTCATTGACCCACTCAATTCGACTCGGAATTTAGTCAAATTCATTCCATTTGGAAGATGTCGAAGATTAGTTGAAAACGAAAGAAATGGAGATGAAAAACTCCAAGTATTTAAGAGTTATGATAGAAATAGTTAGACTCGCGCTTTCACCTAGCAGTTTACAAACCTACCCCCGATTTAATGACCATAACTCACTCAATTCAACAAGTAATTCAGTGAAATTTGTTCCATTTCGAAGGAGTCGAAGTGTAGTTTAAAACGGAAGCAAAGGAGATGAAAAACTACTTGTATTTTGAGAGTTAAGATGGAAATAGTTAGATTCGCGCTTTGGTCTAGCAGTTTGTAGACATACCTCCGATTGAATAACCATAACTCACTCAATTCAACTCGGAATTCATTGAAATTTGTTCCATTTCGAAGGAGTCGAAGTGTAGTTTAAAACGGAAGAAACAGAGATGAAAAACTCCAAGTATTTTGAGAGTTATGGTGGAAATAGTTAGACTCGCGCTTTGGTCTAGCAGTTTAAAGACCTACCTCTGATTCTTTGACCATAACTTACTCAATTTAACTCGGAATTTATTCAAATTCATGCCATTTTGAAGATGTCGAAGAGTAGTTGAAAACAAAAGAAACGGAGATGAAAAACTCCAAGTATGTTAAGAGTTATGATAGAAATAGTTAGACTCGCGCTTTCGCCTAGCAGTTTACAGATCTACCTCCGAGTGAATGACCATAACTCACTCAATTCAACTCGGAATTCATTGAAATTTTTTCCATTTCGAAGGACTCGAAGTGTAGTTTAAAACGGAAGAAACGGAGATGAAAAAAGCCAAGTATTTTGAGAGGTATGGTGGAAATAGTTAGACTCACACTTTGGTCTAGCAGTTTACAGACCAACCTCCAATTGATTGACCATAACTTACTCAATTTAACTCGGAATTGATTCAAATTCATGCCATTTTGAAGATGTCGAAGAGTAGTTGAAAACGAAAGAAACGGAGATGAAAAACTCCAAGTATGTTAAGAGTTATGATAGAAATAGTTAGACTCGCGCTTTCGCCTAGCAGTTTACAGATCTACCTCCGAGTGAATGACCATAACTCACTCAATTCAACTCGGAATTCATTAAAAAAATTTCCATTTCGAAGGACTCGAAGTGTAGTTTAAAACGGAAGAAACGGAGATAAAAAAAGCCAAGTATTTTGAGAGGTATGGTGGAAATAGTTAGACTCACACTTTGGTCTAGCAGTTTACGGACCAACCTCCAATTGATTGACCATAACTTACTCAATTTAACTCGTAATTGATTCAAATTCATGCCATTTTGAAGATGTCGAAGAGTAGTTGAAAACGAAAGAAACGGAGATGAAAAACTCCAAGTATGTTAAGAGTTATGATAGAAATAGTTAGACTCGCGCTTTCGCCTAGCAGTTTACAGATCTACCTCCGAGTGAATGACCATAACTCACTCAATTCAACTCGGAATTCATTGAAATTTTTTCCATTTCGAAGGACTCGAAGTGTAGTTTAAAACGGAAGAAACGGAGATAAAAAAAGCCAAGTATTTTGAGAGTTATGGTGGAAATAGTTAGACTCACACTTTGGTCTAGCAGTTTACAGACCAACCTCCAATTGATTGACCATAACTTACTCAATTTAACTCGGAATTGATTCAAATTCATGCCATTTTGAAGATGTCGAAGAGTAGTTGAAAACGAAAGAAACGGAGATGAAAAACTCCAAGTATGTTAAGAGTTTTGATAGAAATAGTTAGACTCGCGCTTTCGCCTAGCAGTTTACAGACCTACCTCCGATTTAATGACCATAACTCACTCAATTCAATACGTAATTCAATGAAATTTGTTCCATTTCGAAGGAGTCGAAGTGTAGTTTAAAACGGAAGAAACGGAGTTGAAAAACTACTTGTATTTTGAAAGTTAGGATGGAAATAGTTAGATTCGCGCTTTGGTCTAGCAGTTTGAAGACATACCGCCGATTGAATGACCATAACTCACTCAATTCAACTCGGAATTCATTGAAATTTATTCCATTTCGAAGGAGTCGAAGTGTAGTTTAAAACGGAAGAAACAGAGATGAAAAACTCCAAGTATTTTGAGAGTTATTATGGAAATAGTAGGCTCGCACTTTGGTCTAGCAGTTTACAGACCTACCTCCGATTGATTGACTAAAACTCACTAAATTAAATTTGAAATGTATTCAAATTCTTGCCATTTCGAAGATGTCGAAGTGTAGTTGAAAACGGAAGAAATGGAGATGAAAAAGTCCAAGTATCTTAAGAACTATGATGGAAATAGTTAGACTCGTGCTTTGGTCTAGCAGTTTACAGACCTACCTCCGATTCATTGACCATAACTCACTCAATTCGACTCGGAATTTATTCAAATTCATACCATTCTGAAGATATCGAAGTGTAGTTGAAAACGGAAGAAACGGAATAAAAAATTCTAATTATTTTAAGAGTTATGATAGAAATAGTTAGACTCGCCCTTTCACCTAGCAGTTTACAGATCTACCTCCGAGTGAATGACCATAACTCACTCAATTCAACTCGGAATTCATTGAAATTTCTTCCATTTCGAAGGACTCGAAGTGTAGTTTAAAACGGAAGAAACGGAGATGAAAAAAGCCAAGTATTTTGAGAGTTATGGTGGAAATAGTTAGACTCGCACTTTGGTCTAGCAGTTTACAGACCAACCTCCAATTGATTGACCATAACTTACTCAATTTGACTCGGAATTGATTCAAATTCATGCCATTTTGATGATATCAAAGTGTAGTTGAAAACGAAAGAAACAAAGATGAAATACTCCAAGTATCTTAAGAGTTATGATGGACATATTTAGACTCGCGCTTTGGTCTAGCAGTTTACGGACCTACCCCCGATTCATTGACCCACTTAATTCGACTCAGAATTTATTCAAATTCATTCCATTTGGAAGATGTTGAAGAGTAGTTGAAAACGAAAGAAATGGAGATGAAAAACTCCAAGTATTTTAAGAGTTATGATAGAAACAGTTAGAATCGCGCTTTCGCCAAGCAGTTTACAAACCTACCTCTGATTTAATGACCATAACTCACTCAATTCAACAAGTAATTCCGCGAAATTTGTTCCATTTCGAAGGAGTCGAAGTGTAGTTTAAAACGGAAGGAAAGGAGATGAAAACCTACTTGTATTTTGAGAGTTAAGATGGAAATAGTTAGATTCGCGCTTTGGTCTAGCAGTTTGTATACATACCTCCGATTGAATGACCATAACTCACTCAATTCAACTCGGAATTCATTGAAATTTGTTCCATTTTGAAGGAGTCGAAGTGTACTTTAAAACGGAAGAAACAGAGATGAAAAACTCCAAGTATTTTGAGAGTTATGGTGGAAATAGTTAGACTCGTGCTTTGGTCTAGCAGTTTACAGACTTACCTCCGATTCATTGACCATAAGTCACTCAATTCGACTCGAAATTTATTTAAATTCATACCATTCTGAAGATATCGAAGTGTAGTTTAAAATGGAAGAAACGGAGATGAAAAACTCTAATTATTTTAAGAGTTATGATAGAAATAGCTAGACTCGCGCTTTCGCCTGGCAGTTTACAGATCTACCTCCGAGTGAATGACCATAACTCACTCAATTCAACTCGGAATTCATTGAAATTTGTTCCATTTCGAAGGACTCGAAAATGTAGTTTAAAACGGAAGAAACGGAGATGAAAAAAGCCAAGTATTTTGAGAGTTATGGTGAAAATAGTTAGACTCGCACTTTGGTCTAGCAGTTTACAGACCAACCTCCAATTAATTGACCATAACTTACTCAATTTAACTCAGAATTGATTCAAATTCATGCCATTTTGAACATGTCCAACTGTAGTTGAAAACGAAAGAAACAGAGATGAAAAACTCCAAGTATCTTAAGAGTTATGATGGAAATAGTTAAACTCGCGCTTTGGTCTAGCAGTTTACAGACCTACCTCCGATTCATTGACCATAAGTCACTCAATTCGACTCGGAATTTATTCAAATTCATACCATTTTGAAGATATCGAAGTGTTGTTGAAAACGGAAGAAACGGAGATGAAAGAAGCCAAGTATTTTGAGAGTTATGGTGGAAATAGTTAGACTCGCACTTTGGTCTAGCAGTTTACAGACCAACCTCCAATTGATTGACAATAACTTACTCAATTTAACTCGGAATTGATTCAAATTCATGCCATTTTGAAGATGTCGAAGTGTAGTTGAAAATGAAAGAAACAGAGATTAAAAACTCCAAGTATCTTAAGAGTTATGATGGACATATTTAGACTCGCGCTTTGTCTAGCAGTTTACGGACCTACCCCCGATTCATTGACCCACTCAATTCGACTCGGAATTTAGTCAAATTCATTCCATTTGGAAGATGTCGAAGATTAGTTGAAAATGAAAGAAATGGATATGAAAAACTTCAAGTATTTTAAGAGTTATGATAGAAATAGTTAGACTCGCGCTTTCGCCTTGCAGTTTACAAACCTACCTCCGATTTAATGACCATAACTCACTCAATTCAACAAGTAATTCAGTGAAATTTGTTCCATTTCGAAGGAGTCAAAGTGTAGTTTAAAATGGAAGCAAAGGAGAGGAAAAACTACTTGTATTTTGAGAGTTAAGATGGAAATAGTTAGATTCGCGCTTTGGTCTAGCAGTTTGTAGACATACCTCCGATTGAATGACCATAACTCACTCAACTCAACTCGGAATTCATTGAAATTTGTTCCATTTCGAAGGAGTCGAATTGTAGTTTAAAACGGAAGAAACTGAGATGAAAAACTCCAAGTATTTTGAGAGTTATGGTGGAAATAGTTAGACTCGCGCTTTGGTTTAGCAGTTTACAGACCTACCTCAGATTCATTGACCATAAGTCACTCATTTCGACTCGGAATTTATTCAAATTCATACCATTCTGAAGATATCGAAGTGTAGTTGAAAATGGAAGAAACGGAGATGAAAAACTCTAATTATTTTAAGAGTTATGGTAGAAATAGTTAGACTCGCGCTTTCGCCTGGCAGTTTACAGGTCTACCTCCGAGTGAATGACCATAACTGACTCAATTCAACTCGGAATTCATTGAAATATGTTCCATTTCGAAGGACCCGAAGTGTAGTTTAAAACGGAAGAAACGGAGATGAAAAAAGCCAAGTATTTTGAGAGTTATGGTGGAAATAGTTAGACTCGCACTTTGGTCTAGCAGTTTACAGAACAACCTCCAATTAATTGACCATAACTTACTCAATTTCACTCGGAATTGATTCAAATTCATGCCATTTTGAAGATGTGGAAGAGTAGTTGAAAACGAAAGAAACGGAGATGAAAAATGCCAAGTATTTTAAGAGTTATGATAGAAATAGTTAGACTCGCGCTTTCTCCTAGCAGTTTACAGACCTACCTCCGATTTAATGATCATAACTCAGTCAATTCAATACGTAATTCAATGAAATTTGTTCCATTTCGAAGGAGTCGAAGTGTGGTTTAAAACGGAAGAAACGGAGATGAAAAACTACTTGTATTTTGAAAGTTAAGATGGAAATAGTTAGATTCGCGCTTTGGTCTAGCAGTTTGCAGACATACCTCCGATTGGATGACCATAACTCACTCAATTCAATTCGGAATTCATTGAAATTTCTTCTATTTCAAATGAGTCGAAGTGTAGTTTAAAACGGAAGAAACAGAGATGAAAAACTCAAAGTATTTTGAGAGTTATTATGGAAATAGTTAGACTCGCACTTTGGTCTAGCAGTTTACAGACCTACCCCGATTGATTGACTAAAACTCACTCAATTAAATTTGAAATGTATTCAAATTCATGCCATTTCGAAGATGTCGAAGTGTAGTTGAAAACGGAAGAAACGGAGATGAAAAACTCAAATTATTTTAAGAGTTATGATAGAAATAGTTAGACTCGCGCTTTCGCCTAGCAGTTTACAGATTTACCTCCGACTGAATCACCATAACCCACTCAATTCAACTCGGAATTCATTGAAATTTCTTACATTTCGAAGGACTCGAAGTGTAGTTTAAAACGGAAGAAACAGAGATGAAAAAAGCCAAGTATTTTGAGAGTTATGGTGGAAAGAGTTAGACTCGCACTTTGGTCTAGCAGTTTACAGACCAACCTCCAATTGATTACCATAACTTACTCAATTTAACTCGGAATTGATTCAAATTCATGCCATTTTGAAGATATCGAAGTGTAGTTGAAAACGAAAGAAACAGAGATGAAAAACTCCAAGTATCTTAAGAGTTATGATGGACATATTTAGACTCGCGCTTTGGTCTAGCAGTTTACAAACCTACCCCCGATTTAATGACCATAACTCACTCAATTCAACAAGTAATTCAGTGAAATTTGTTCCATTTGGAAGGAGTCGAAGTGTAGTTTAAAACGGAAGCAAAGGAGATGAAAAACTACTTGTATTTTGAGAGTTAAGATGGAAATAGTTAGATTCGCGCTTTGGTCTAGCAGTTTGTAGACATACCTCTGATTGAATAACCATAACTCACTCAATTCAACTCGGAATTCATTGAAATTTGTTCCATTTCGAAGGAGTCGAAGTGTAGTTTAAAACGGAAGAAACAGAGATGAAAAACTCCAAGTATTTTGAGAGTTATGGTGGAAATAGTTAGACTCGCGCTTTGGTCTAGCAGTTTACAGACCTACCTCTGATTCATTGACCATAAGTCACTCATTTCGACTCGGAATTTATTCAAATTCATACCATTCTGAAGATCTCGAAGTGTAGTTTAAAACGGAAGAAACAGAGATGAAAAAAGCCAAGTATTTTGAGAGTTATGGTGGAAATAGTTAGACTCACACTTTGGTCTAGCAGTTTACAGACCAACCTCCAATTGATTGACCATAACTTACTCAATTTAACTCGGAATTGATTCAAATTCATGCCATTTTGAAGATGTCGAAGAGTAGTTGAAAACAAAAGAAACGGAGATGAAAAACTCCAAGTATGTTAAGAATTATGATAGAAATAGTTAGACTCGCGCTTTCGCCTCGCAGTTTACAGATCTACCTCCGAGTGAATGACCATAACTCACTCAATTCAACTCGGAATTCATTGAAATTTTTTCCATTTCGAAGGACTCGAAGTGTAGTTTAAAACGGAAGAAACGGGGATGAAAAAAGCCAAGTATTTTGAGAGGTATGGTGGAAATAGTTAGACTCACACTTTGGTCTAGCAGTTTACAGACCAACATCCAATTCATTGACCATAACTTACTCAATTTAACTCGGAATTGATTCAAATTCATGCCATTTTGAAGATGTCGAAGAGTAGTTGAAAACGAAAGAAACGGAGATGAAAAACTCCAACTATGTTAAGAGTTATGATAGAAATAGTTAGACTCGCGCTTTCGCCTAGCAGTTTACAGATCTACCTCCGAGTGAATGACCATAACTCACTCAATTCAACTCGGAATTCATTGAAATTTTTTCCATTTCGAAGGACTCGAAGTGTAGTTTAAAACGGAAGAAACAGAGTTGAAAAAAGCCAAGTATTTTGAGAGTTATGTTGGAAATAGTTAAACTCACACTTTGGTCTAGCAGTTTACAGACCAACCTCCAATTGATTGACCATAACTTACTCAATTTAACTCGGAATTAATTCAAATTCATGCCATTTTGAAGATGTCGAAGAGTAGTTGAAAACGAAAGAAACGGAGATGAAAAACTCCAAGTATGTTAAGAGTTATGATAGAAATAGTTAGACTCGCGCTTTCGCCTGGCAGTTTACAGACGTACCTCCGATTTAATGACCATAACTCACTCAATTCAATACGTAATTCAATGAAATTTGTTCCATTTCGAAGGAGTCGAAGTTTAGTTTAAAACGAAAGAAACGGAGATGAAAAACTACTTGTATTTTGAAAGTTAGGATGCAAATAGTTAGATTTGCGCTTTGGTCTAGCAGTTTGAAGACATACCTCCGATTGAATGACCATAACTCACTCAATTCAACTCGGAATTCATTGAAATTTGTTCTATTTCGAAGGAGTCGAAGTGTAGTTTAAAACGGAAGAAACAGAGATGAAAAACTCCAAGTATTTTGAGAGTTATTATGGAAATAGTAGGCTCGCACTTTGGTCTATCAGTTTACAGACCTACCTCCGATTGATTGACTAAAACTCACTCAATTAAATTTGAAATGTATTCAAATTCTTGCCATTTCGAAGATGTCGAATTGTAGTTGAAAATGGAAGAAATGGAGATCAAAAAGTCCAAGTATCTTAAGAACTATGGTGGAAATAGTTAGACTCGTGCTTTGGTCTAGCAGTTTACAGACCTACCTCCGATTCATTGACCATAACTCACTAAATTCGACTCGGAATTTATTCAAATTCATACCATTCTGAAGATATCGAAGTGTAGTTGAAAACGGAAGAAACGGAGATAAAATATTCTAATTGTTTTTATAGTTATGATAGAAATAGTTAGACTCACCCTTTCGCCTAGCAGTTTACAGATCTACCTCCGAGTGAATGACCATAACTCACTCAATTCAACTCGGAATTCATTGAAATTTCTTCCATTTCGAAGGACTCGAAGTGTAGTTTAAAACGGAAGAAACGGAGATGAAAAAAGTCAAGTATTTTGAGAGTTATGGTGGAAATAGTTAGACTCGCACTTTGGTCTAGCAGTTTACAGACCAACCTCCAATTGATTGACCATAACTTACTCAATTTAACTCGGAATTGATTCAAATTCATGCCATTTTGAAGATATCAAAGTGTAGTTGAAAACGAAAGAAACAGAGATAAAATACTCTAAGTATCTTAAGAGTTATGATGGACATATTTAGACTCGCGCTTTGGTTTAGCAGTTTACGGACCTACCCCCGATTCATTGACCCACTCAATTCGACTCGGAATTTAGTCAAATTCATTCCATTTGGAAGATGTCGAAGATTAGTTGAAAACGAAAGAAATGGAGATGAAAAACTCCAAGTATTTAAGAGTTATGATAGAAATAGTTAGACTCGCGCTTTCGCCTAGCAGTTTACAAACCTACCCCCTATTTAATGACCATAACTCACTCAATTCAACAAGTAATTCAGTGAAATTTGTTCCATTTCGAAGGAGTCGAAGTGTAGTTTAAAACGGAAGCAAAGGAGATGAAAAACTACTTGTATTTTGAGAGTTAAGATGGAAATAGTTAGATTCGCGCTTTGGTCTAGCAGTTTGTAGACATACCTCCGATTGAATAACCATAACTCACTCAATTAAACTCGGAATTCATTGAATTTTGTTCCATTTCGAAGGAGTCGAAGTGTAGTTTAAAACGGAAGAAACAGAGATCAAAAACTCCAAGTATTTTGAGAGTTATGGTGGAAATAGTTAGACTCGCGCTTTGGTCTAGCAGTTTACAGACCAACCTCCAATTGATTGACCATAACTTACTCAATTTAACTCGGAATTGATTCAAATTCATGCCATTTTGAAGATGTCGAAGAGTAGTTGAAAACGAAAGAAACGGAGATGAAAAACTCCAAGTATGTTAAGAGTTATGATAGAAATAGTTAGACTCGCGCTTTCGCCTAGCAGTTTACAGATCTACCTCCGAGTGAATGACCATAACTCACTCAATTCAACTCGGAATTCATTGAAATTTTTTCCATTTCGAAGGACTAGAAGTGTAGTTTAAAACGGAAGAAACGGAGATGAAAAAAGCCAAGTATTTTGAGAGGTATGGTGGAAATAGTTAGACTCACACTTTGGTCTAGCAGTTTACAGACCAACCTCCAATTGATTGACCATAACTTACTCAATTTAACTCGGAATTGATTCAAATTCATGCCATTTTGAAGATGTCGAAGAGTAGTTGAAAACGAAAGAAACGGAGATGAAAAACTCCAAGTATGTTAAGAGTTATGATAGAAATAGTTAGACTCGCGCTTTCGCCTAGCAGTTTACAGATCTACCTCCGAGTGAATGACCATAACTCACTCAATTCAACTCGGAATTCATTAAAAAAATTTCCATTTCGAAGGACTCGAAGTGTAGTTTAAAACGGAAGAAACGGAGATAAAAAAAGCCAAGTATTTTGAGAGGTATGGTGGAAATAGTTAGACTCACACTTTGGTCTAGCAGTTTACGGACCAACCTCCAATTGATTGACCATAACTTACTCAATTTAACTCGTAATTGATTCAAATTCATGCCATTTTGAAGATGTCGAAGAGTAGTTGAAAACGAAAGAAACGGAGATGAAAAACTCCAAGTATGTTAAGAGTTATGATAGAAATAGTTAGACTCGCGCTTTCGCCTAGCAGTTTACAGATCTACCTCCGAGTGAATGACCATAACTCACTCAATTCAACTCGGAATTCATTGAAATTTTTTCCATTTCGAAGGACTCGAAGTGTAGTTTAAAACGGAAGAAACGGAGATAAAAAAAGCCAAGTATTTTGAGAGTTATGGTGGAAATAGTTAGACTCACACTTTGGTCTAGCAGTTTACAGACCAACCTCCAATTGATTGACCATAACTTACTCAATTTAACTCGGAATTGATTCAAATTCATGCCATTTTGAAGATGTCGAAGAGTAGTTGAAAACGAAAGAAACGGAGATGAAAAACTCCAAGTATGTTAAGAGTTTTGATAGAAATAGTTAGACTCGCGCTTTCGCCTAGCAGTTTACAGACCTACCTCCGATTTAATGACCATACGTAATTCAATGAAATTTGTTCCATTTCGAAGGAGTCGAAGTGTAGTTTAAAATGGAAGAAACGGAGTTGAAAAACTACTTGTATTTTGAAAGTTAGGATGGAAATAGTTAGATTCACGCTTTGGTCTAGCAGTTTGAAGACATACCGCCGATTGAATGACCATAACTCACTCAATTCAACTCGGAATTCATTGAAATTTCTTCCATTTCGAAGGACTCGAAGTGTAGTTTAAAACGGAAGAAACGGAGATGAAAAAAGCCAAGTATTTTGAGAGTTATGGAGGAAATAGTTAGACTCGCACTTTGGTCTAGCAGTTTACAGACCAACCTCCAATTGATTGACCATAACTTACTCAATTTGACTCGGAATTGATTCAAATTCATGCAATTTTGATGATATCAAAGTGTAGTTGAAAACGAAAGAAACAAAGATGAAATACTCCAAGTATCTTAAGAGTTATGATGGACATATTTAGACTCGCGCTTTGGTCTAGCAGTTTACGGACCTACCCCCGATTCATTGACCCACTTAATTCGACTCAGAATTTATTCAAATTCATTCCATTTGGAAGATGTTGAAGAGTAGTTGAAAACGAAAGAAATTGAGATGAAAAACTCCAAGTATTTTAAGAGTTATGATAGAAACAGTTAGAATCGCGCTTTCGCCAAGCAGTTTACAAACCTACCTCTGATTTAATGACCATAACTCACTCAATTCAACAAGTAATTCTGCGAAATTTGTTCCATTTCGAAGGAGTCGAAGTGTAGTTTAAAACGGAAGGAAAGGAGATGAAAAACTACTTGTATTTTGAGAGTTAAGATGGAAATAGTTAGATTCGCGCTTTGGTCTAGCAGTTTGTATACATACCTCCGATTGAATGACCATAACTCACTCAATTCAACTCGGAATTCATTGAAATTTGTTCCATTTTGAAGGAGTCGAAGTGTACTTTAAAACGGAAGAAACAGAGATGAAAAACTCCAAGTATTTTGAGAGTTATGGTGGAAATAGTTAGACTCGTGCTTTGGTCTAGCAGTTTACAGACTTACCTCCGATTCATTGACCATAAGTCACTCAATTCGACTCGAAATTTATTTAAATTCATACCATTCTGAAGATATCGAAGTGTAGTTTAAAATGGAAGAAACGGAGATGAAAAACTCTAATTATTTTAAGAGTTATGATAGAAATAGCTAGACTCGCGCTTTCGCCTGGCAGTTTACAGATCTACCTCCGAGTGAATGACCATAACTCACTCAATTCAACTCGGAATTCATTGAAATTTGTTCCATTTCGAAGGACTCGAAAATGTAGTTTAAAACGGAAGAAACGGAGATGAAAAAAGCCAAGTATTTTGAGAGTTATGGTGAAAATAGTTAGACTCGCACTTTGGTCTAGCAGTTTACAGACCAACCTCCAATTAATTAACCATAACTTACTCAATTTAACTCAGAATTGATTCAAATTCATGCCATTTTGAACATGTCCAACTGTAGTTGAAAACGAAAGAAACAGAGATGAAAAACTCCAAGTATCTTAAGAGTTATGATGGAAATAGTTAAACTCGCGCTTTGGTCTAGCAGTTTACAGACCTACCTCCGATTCATTGACCATAAGTCACTCAATTCGACTCAGAATTTATTCAAATTCATACCATTCTGAAGATATCGAAGTGTTGTTGAAAACGGAAGAAACGGAGATGAAAGAAGCCATGTATTTTGAGAGTTATGGTGGAAATAGTTAGACTCGCACTTTGGTCTAGCAGTTTACAGACCAACCTCCAATTGATTGACAATAACTTACTCAATTTAACTCGGAATTGATTCAAATTCATGCCATTTTGAAGATGTCGAAGTGTAGTTGAAAATGAAAGAAACAGAGATTAAAAACTCCAAGTATCTTAAGAGTTATGATGGACATATTTAGACTCGCGCTTTGGTCTAGCAGTTTACGGACCTACCCCCGATTCATTGACCCACTCAATTCGACTCGGAATTTAGTCAAATTCATTCCATTTGGAAGATGTCGAAGATTAGTTGAAAACGAAAGAAATGGAGATGAAAAACTTCAAGTATTTTAAGAGTTATGATAGAAATAGTTAGACTAGCGCTTTCGCCTTGCAGTTTACAAACCTACCTCCGATTTAATGACCATAACTCACTCAATTCAACAAGTAATTCAGTGAAATTTGTTCCATTTCGAAGGAGTCGAAGTGTAGTTTAAAATGGAAGCAAAGGAGAGGAAAAACTACTTGTATTTTGAGAGTTAAGATGGAAATAGTTACATTCGCGCTTTGGTCTAGCAGTTTGTAGACATACCTCCGATTGAATGACCATAACTCACTCAATTCAACTCGGAATTCATTTAAATTTGTTCCATTTCGAAGGAGTCGAATTGTAGTTTAAAACGGAAGAAACTGAGATGAAAAACTCCAAGTATTTTGAGAGTTATGGTGGAAATAGTTAGACTCGCGCTTTGGTTTAGCAGTTTACAGACCTACCTCAGATTCATTGACCATAAGTCACTCATTTCGACTCGGAATTTATTCAAATTCATACCATTCTGAAGATATCGAAGTGTAGTTGAAAATGGAAGAAACGGAGATGAAAAACTCTAATTATTTTAAGAGTTATGGTAGAAATAGTTAGACTCGCGCTTTCGCCTGGCAGTTTACAGGTCTACCTCCGAGTGAATGACCATAACTCACTCAATTCAACTCGGAATTCATTGAAATATGTTCCATTTCGAAGGACCCGAAGTGTAGTTTAAAACGGAAGAAACGGAGATGAAAAAAGCCAAGTATTTTGAGAGTTATGGTGGAAATAGTTAGACTCGCACTTTGGTCTAGTAGTTTACAGAACAACCTCCAATTAATTGACCATAACTTACTCAATTTCACTCGGAATTGATTCAAATTCATGCCATTTTGAAGATGTGGAAGAGTAGTTGAAAACGAAAGAAACGGAGATGAAAAATGCCAAGTATTTTAAGAGTTATGATAGAAATAGTTAGACTCGCGCTTTCTCCTAGCAGTTTACAGACCTACCTCCGATTTAATGATCATAACTCAGTCAATTCAATACGTAATTCAATGAAATTTGTTCCATTTCAAAGGAGTCGAAGTGTGGTTTAAAACGGAAGAAACGGAGATGAAAAACTACTTGTATTTTGAAAGTTATGATGGAAATAGTTAGATTCGCGCTTTGGTCTAGCAGTTTGCAGACATACCTCCGATTGGATGACCATAACTCACTCAATTCAATTCGGAATTCATTGAAATTTGTTCCATTTCAAATGAGTCGAAGTGTAGTTTAAAACGGAAGAAACAGAGATGAAAAACTCCAAGTATTTTGAGAGTTATTATGGAAATAGTTAGACTCGCACTTTGGTCTAGCAGTTTACAGACCAACCTCCAATTGATTACCATAACTTACTCAATTTAACTCGGAATTGATTCAAATTCATGCCATTTTGAAGATATCGAAGTGTAGTTGAAAACGAAAGAAACAGAAATGAAAAACTCCAAGTATCTTAAGAGTTATGATGGACATATTTAGACTCGCGCTTTGGTCTAGCAGTTTACGGACCTACCCCCGATTCATTGACCCACTCAATTCGACTCGGAATTTATTCAAATTCATTCCATTTGGAAGATGTCGAAGAGTAGTTGAAAACGAAAGAAATTGAGATGAAAAACTCCAAGTATTTTAAGAGTTATGATAGAAATAGTTAGACTCGCGCTTTCGCGAACCAGTTTACAAACCAACCTCCGATTTAATGACCATAACTCACTCAATTCAACAAGTAATTCAGCGAAATTTGTTCCATTTCGAAGGAGTCGAAGTGTAGTTTAAAACGGAAGCAAAGGAGATGAAAAACTACTTGTATTTTGAGAGTTAAGATGGAAATAGTAAGATTCGTGCTTTGGTCTAGCAGTTTGTAGACATACCTCCGATTGAATGACCATAACTCACTCAATTCAACTCGGAATTAATTGAAATTTGTTCCATTTCGAAAGAGTCAAAATGTAGTTTAAAATCGAAGAAACAGAGATGAAAAACTCCAAGTATTTTGAGAGTTATGGAGGAAATAGTTAAACTCGCGCTTTGGTCTAGCAGTTTACAGACCTACCTCCGATTCATTGGCCATAAGTCACTCATTTCGACTCGGAATTTATTCAAATTCATACCATTCTGAAGATATCGAAGTGTAGTTGAAAATGAAAGAAACGGAGATGAAAAACTCTAATTATTTTAAGAGTTATGATAGAAATAGTTAGGCTCACGCTTTCGCCTGGCAGTTTACAGATCTACCTCCGAGTGAATGACCATAAGTCACTCAATTCAACTCGGAATTCATTGAAATTTGTTCCATTTCGAAGGACTCGAAGTGTAGTTTAAAACGGAAGAAACGGAGATGAAAAAAGCCAAGTATTTTGAGAGTTATGGTGGAAAGAGTTAGACTCGCACTTTGGTCTAGCAGTTTACAGACCAACCTCCAATTGATTGACCATAACTTACTCAATTTAACTCGGAATTGATTCAAATTCATGCCATTTTGAAGATGTCGAAGTGTAGTTGAAAACGAAAGAAACAGAGATGAAAAACTCCAAGTATTTTGAGAGTTATGGTGGAAATAGTTAGACTCGCGCTTTGGTTTAGCAGTTTACAGACCTACCTCAGATTCATTGACCATAAGTCACTCATTTCGACTCGGAATTTATTCAAATTCATACCATTCTGAAGATATCGAAGTGTAGTTGAAAATGGAAGAAACGGAGATGAAAAACTCTAATTATTTTAAGAGTTATGGTAGAAATAGTTAGACTCGCGCTTTTGCCTGGCAGTTTACAGATCTACCTCCGAGTGAATGACCATAACTCACTCAATTCAACTCGGAATTCATTGAAATATGTTCCATTTCGAAGGACCCGAAGTGTAGTTTAAAACGGAAGAAACGGAGATGAAAAAAGCCAAGTATTTTGAGAGTTATGGTGGAAATAGTTAGACTCGCACTTTGGTCTAGCAGTTTACAGAACAACCTCCAATTAATTGACCATAACTTACTCAATTTCACTCGGAATTGATTCAAATTCATGCCATTTTGAAGATGTGGAAGAGTAGTTGAAAACGAAAGAAACGGAGATGAAAAATGCCAAGTATTTTAGGAGTTATGATAGAAATAGTTAGACTCGTGCTTTCTCCTAGCAGTTTACAGACCTATCTCCGATTTAATGATCATAACTCAGTCAATTCAATACGTAATTCAATGAAATTTGTTCCATTTCGAAGGAGTCAAAGTGTGGTTTAAAACGGAAGAAACGGAGATGAAAAACTACTTGTATTTTGAAAGTTATGATGAAAATAGTTAGATTCGCGCTTTGGTCTAGCAGTTTGCAGACATACCTCCGATTGGATGACCATAACTCACTCAATTCAATTCGGAATTCATTGAAATTTGTTCCATTTCAAATGAGTCGAAGTGTAGTTTAAAACGGAAGAAACAGAGATGAAAAACTCCAAGTATTTTGAGAGTTATTATGGAAATAGTTAGACTCGCACTTTGGTCTAGCAGTTTACAGACCTACCCCGATTGATTGACTAAAACTCACTCAATTAAATTTGAAATGTATTCAAATTCATGCCATTTCGAAGATGTCGAAGTGTAGTTGAAAACGGAAGAAACGGAGATGAAAAACTCAAATTATTTTAAGAGTTATGATAGAAATAGTTAGACTCGCGCTTTCGCCTAGCAGTTTACAGATTTACCTCCGACTGAATGACCATAACCCACTCAATTCAACTCGGAATTCATTGAAATTTCTTACATTTCGAAGGACTCGAAGTGTAGTTTAAAACGGAAGAAACAGAGATGAATTCATGCCATTTTGAAGATATCGAAGTGTAGTTGAAAACGAAAGAAACAGAGATGAAAAACTCCAAGTATCTTAAGAGTTATGATGGACATATTTAGACTCGCGCTTTGGTCTAGCAGTTTACGGACCTACCCCCGATTCATTGACCCACTCAATTCGACTCGGAATTTATTCAAATTCATTCCATTTGGAAGATGTCGAAGAGTAGTTGAAAACGAAAGAAATGGAGATGAAAAAATCCAAGTATTTTAAGAGTTATGATAGAAATAGTTAGACTCGCGCTTTTGCGAAGCAGTTTACAAACCTACCTCCGATTTAATGACCATAACTCACTCAATTCAACAAGTAATTCAGTGAAATTAGTTCCATTTCGAAGGAGTCGAAGTGTAGTTTAAAACGGAAGCAAAGGAGATGAAAAACTACTTGTGTTTTGAGAGTTAAGATGGAAATAGTAAGATTCGCGCTTTGGTCTAGCAGTTTGTAGACATACCTCCGATTGAATGACCATAACTCACTCAATTCAACTCGGAATTAATTGAAATTTGTTCCATTTCGAAAGAGTCAAAATGTAGTTTAAAATCGAAGAAACAGAGATGAAAAACTCCAAGTATTTTGAGAGTTATGGTGGAAATAGTTAAACTCGCGCTTTGGTCTAGCAGTTTACAGACCTACCTCCGATTCATTGACCATAAGTCACTCATTTCGACTCGGAATTTATTCAAATTCATACCATTCTGAAGATATCGAAGTGTAGTTGAAAATGAAAGAAACGAAGATGAAAAACTCTAATTATTTTAAGAGTTATGATAGAAATAGTTAGACTCGCGCTTTCGCCTAGCAGTTTACAGATTTACCTCCGACTGAATGACCATAACCCACTCAATTCAACTCGGAATTCATTGAAATTTCTTACATTTCGAAGGACTCGAAGTGTAGTTTAAAACGGAAGAAACAGAGATGAAAAAAGCCAAGTATTTTGAGAGTTATGATGGAAAGAGTTAGACTCGCACTTTGGTCTAGCAGTTTACAGACCAACCTCCAATTGATTACCATAACTTACTCAATTTAACTCGGAATTGATTCAAATTCATGCCATTTTGAAGATATCGAAGTGTAGTTGAAAACGAAAGAAACAGAGATGAAAAACTCCCAGTATCTTAAGAGTTATGATGGACATATTTAGACTCGCGCTTTGGTCTAGCAGTTTACGGACCTACCCCCGATTCATTGACCCACTCAATTCGACTCGGAATTTATTCAAATTCATTCCATTTGGAAGATGTCGAAGAGTAGTTGAAAACGAAAGAAATGGAGATGAAAAAATCCAAGTATTTTAAGAGTTATGATAGAAATAGTTAGACTCGCGCTTTTGCGAAGCAGTTTACAAACCTACCTCCGATTTAATGACCATAACTCACTCAATTCAACAAGTAATTCAGTGAAATTAGTTCCATTTCGAAGGAGTCGAAGTGTAGTTTAAAACGGAAGCAAAGGAGATGAAAAACTACTTGTGTTTTGAGAGTTAAGATGGAAATAGTAAGATTCGCGCTTTGGTCTAGCAGTTTGTAGACATACCTCCGATTGAATGACCATAACTCACTCAATTCAACTCGGAATTAATTGAAATTTGTTCCATTTCGAAAGAGTCAAAATGTAGTTTAAAATCGAAGAAACAGAGATGAAAAACTCCAAGTATTTTGAGAGTTATGGTGGAAATAGTTAAACTCGCGCTTTGGTCTAGCAGTTTACAGACCTACCTCCGATTCATTGACCATAAGTCACTCATTTCGACTCGGAATTTATTCAAATTCATACCATTCTGAAGATATCGAAGTGTAGTTGAAAATGAAAGAAACGGAGATGAAAAACTCTAATTATTTTAAGAGTTATGATAGAAATAGTTAGACTCGCGCTTTCGCCTAGCAGTTTACAGATTTACCTCCGACTGAATGACCATAACCCACTCAATTCAACTCGGAATTCATTGAAATTTCTTACATTTCGAAGGACTCGAAGTGTAGTTTAAAACGGAAGAAACAGAGATGAAAAAAGCCAAGTATTTTGAGAGTTATGGTGGAAAGAGTTAGACTCGCACTTTGGTCTAGCAGTTTACAGACCAACCTCCAATTGATTACCATAACTTACTCAATTTAACTCGGAATTGATTCAAATTCATGCCATTTTGAAGATATCGAAGTGTAGTTGAAAACGAAAGAAACAGAGATGAAAAACTCCAAGTATCTTAAGAGTTATGATGGACATATTTAGACTCGCGCTTTGGTCTAGCAGTTTACGGACCTACCCCCGATTCATTGACCCACTCAATTCGACTCGGAATTTATTCAAATTCATTCCATTTGGAAGATGTCGAAGAGTAGTTGAAAACGAAAGAAATGGAGATGAAAAAATCCAAGTATTTTAAGAGTTATGATAGAAATAGTTAGACTCGCGCTTTTGCGAAGCAGTTTACAAACCTACCTCCGATTTAATGACCATAACTCACTCAATTCAACAAGTAATTCAGTGAAATTAGTTCCATTTCGAAGGAGTCGAAGTGTAGTTTAAAACGGAAGCAAAGGAGATGAAAAACTACTTGTGTTTTGAGAGTTAAGATGGAAATAGTAAGATTCGCGCTTTGGTCTAGCAGTTTGTAGACATACCTCCGATTGAATGACCATAACTCACTCAATTCAACTCGGAATTAATTGAAATTTGTTCCATTTCGAAAGAGTCAAAATGTAGTTTAAAATCGAAGAAACAGAGATGAAAAACTCCAAGTATTTTGAGAGTTATGGTGGAAATAGTTAAACTCGCGCTTTGGTCTAGCAGTTTACAGACCTACCTCCGATTCATTGACCATAAGTCACTCATTTCGACTCGGAATTTATTCAAATTCATACCATTCTGAAGATATCGAAGTGTAGTTGAAAATGAAAGAAACGGAGATGAAAAACTCTAATTATTTTAAGAGTTATGATAGAAATAGTTAGACTCGCGCTTTCGCCTAGCAGTTTACAGATTTACCTCCGACTGAATGACCATAACCCACTCAATTCAACTCGGAATTCATTGAAATTTCTTACATTTCGAAGGACTCGAAGTGTAGTTTAAAACGGAAGAAACAGAGATGAAAAAAGCCAAGTATTTTGAGAGTTATGGTGGAAAGAGTTAGACTCGCACTTTGGTCTAGCAGTTTACAGACCAACCTCCAATTGATTACCATAACTTACTCAATTTAACTCGGAATTGATTCAAATTCATGCCATTTTGAAGATATCGAAGTGTAGTTGAAAACGAAAGAAACAGAGATGAAAAACTCCAAGTATCTTAAGAGTTATGATGGACATATTTAGACTCGCGCTTTGGTCTAGCAGTTTACGGACCTACCCCCGATTCATTGACCCACTCAATTCGACTCGGAATTTATTCAAATTCATTCCATTTGGAAGATGTCGAAGAGTAGTTGAAAACGAAAGAAATGGAGATGAAAAAATCCAAGTATTTTGAGAGTTATGATAGAAATAGTTAGACTCGCGCTTTTGCGAAGCAGTTTACAAACCTACCTCCGATTTAATGACCATAACTCACTCAATTCAACAAGTAATTCAGTGAAATTAGTTCCATTTCGAAGGAGTCGAAGTGTAGTTTAAAACGGAAGCAAAGGAGATGAAAAACTACTTGTGTTTTGAGAGTTAAGATGGAAATAGTAAGATTCGCGCTTTGGTCTAGCAGTTTGTAGACATACCTCCGATTGAATGACCATAACTCACTCAATTCAACTCGGAATTAATTGAAATTTGTTCCATTTCGAAAGAGTCAAAATGTAGTTTAAAATCGAAGAAACAGAGATGAAAAACTCCAAGTATTTTGAGAGTTATGGTGGAAATAGTTAAACTCGCGCTTTGGTCTAGCAGTTTACAGACCTACCTCCGATTCATTGACCATAAGTCACTCATTTCGACTCGGAATTTATTCAAATTCATACCATTCTGAAGATATCGAAGTGTAGTTGAAAATGAAAGAAACGGAGATGAAAAACTCTAATTATTTTAAGAGTTATGATAGAAATAGTTAGACTCACGCTTTCGCCTGGCAGTTTACAGATCTACCTCCGAGTGAATGACCATAAGTCACTCAATTCAACTCGGAATTCATTGAAATTTGTTCCATTTCGAAGGACTCGAAGTGTAGTTTAAAACGGAAGAAACGGAGATGAAAAAAGCCAAGTATTTTGAGAGTTATGGTGGAAAGAGTTAGACTTGCACTTTGGTCTAGCAGTTTACAGACCAACCTCCAATTGATTGACCATAACTTACTCAATTTAACTCGGAATTGATTCAAATTCATGCCATTTTGAAGATGTCGAAGTGTAGTTGAAAACGAAAGAAACAGAGATGAAAAACTCCAAGTATTTTGAGAGTTATGGTGGAAATAGTTAGACTCGCGCTTCTGTCTAGCAGTTTACAGACCTACCTCTGATTCATTGACCATAAGTCACTCATTTCGACTCGGAATTTATTCAAATTCATACCATTCTGAAGATATCGAAGTGTAGCTGAAAATGAAAGAAACGGAGATGAAAAATTCTAATTATTTTAAGAGTTATCATAGAAATAGTTAGACTCACGCTTTCGCCTGGCAGTTTACAGATCTACCTCCGAGTGAATGACCATAAGTCACTCAATTCAACTCGGAATTCATTTAAATTTGTTCCATTTCGAAGGACTCGAAGTGTAGTTTAAAACGGAAGAAACGGAGATGAAAAAAGCCAAATATTTTGAGAGTTATGGTGGAAAGAGTTAGACTCGCACTTTGGTCGAGCAGTTTACAGACCAACCTCCAATTGATTGACCATAACTTACTCAATTTAACTCGGAATTGATTCAAATTCATGCCATTTTGAAGATATCAAAGTGTAGTTGAAAACGAAAGAAATAGAGATGAAAAACTCCAAGTATCTTAAGAGTTATGATGGAAATAGTTAGACTCGCGCTTTGGTCTAGCAGTTTA
Source organism: Tasmannia lanceolata (assembly GCF_043159265.1). NCBI lineage: Eukaryota > Viridiplantae > Streptophyta > Magnoliopsida > Canellales > Winteraceae > Tasmannia > Tasmannia lanceolata. The sequence goes on from NW_027518695.1 coordinate 42,184,914, forward strand.
CAGACCTACCCCCGATTCATTGAGCATAAGTCACTCAATTCGACTCGGAATTTATTCTAATTCATACTATTTTGAAGATATCGAAGTGTAGTTGAAAACGAAAGAAACAGAGATGAAAAACTCCAAGTATCTTAAGAGTTATGATGGACATATTTAGGCTCGCGCTTTGGTCTAGCAGTTTACGTACCTACCTCCGATTCATTGACCCACTCAATTCGAGTTGGAATTTATTCAAATTCATGCCATTTGGAAGATGTCGAAGAGTAGTTGAAAACGAAAGAAACGGAGATGAAAAACTCCAAGTATTTTAAGAGTTATGATAGAAATAGTTAGACTCGCGCTTTCGCCTAGTAGTTTACAGACCTACCTCTGATTTAATGACCATAACTCATTCATTTCAACACGTAATTCAATGAAATTTGTTCCATTTCGAAGGAGTCGAAGTGTAGTTAAAAACGGAAGCAAAGGAGATGAAAAACTACTTGTATTTTGAGAGTTAAGATGGAAATAGTTAGATTCGCGCTTTGGTCTAGCAGTTTACAAAACTACCTCCGATTCATTGACCATAAGTCACTCAATTCGACTCGGAATTTATTCAAATTCATGCCATTTGGAAGATGTCGAAGAGTAGTTAAAAACGAAAGAAACGGAGATGAAAAACTCCAAGTATTTTAAGAGTTATGATACAAATAGTTAGACTCGCGCTTTCGCCTTGCAGTTTACAGATTTACCTCCGATTTAATGACCATAAGTCACTCAATTCATCACGTAACTCAATGAAATTTGTACCATTTCGAAGGAGACGAAGTGTAGTTTAAAACGGAAGAAAGAAGATGAAAAACTACTTGTATTTTGAGAGTTAAGATGGAAATAGTTAGATTCGCGCTTTGGTCTAGCAGTTTGCAGACATACCTCCGATTGAATGACCATAACTCACTCAATTCAACTCGAAATTCATTGAAATTTGTTCCATTTCGAAGGAGTCGAAGTGTAGTTTAAAACGGAAGAAACAGAGCTGAAAAACTCAAAGTATTTTGAGAGTTATGGTGGAAATAGTTAGACTCGCGCTTTGGTCTAGCAGTTTACAGACCTACCTCCGATTCATTGACCATAAGTCACTCATTTTGACTCGGAATTTATTCAAATTCATACCATTCTGAAGATATCGAAGTGTAGTTGAAAACGGAAGAAACGGAGATGAAAAACTCAAATTATTTTAAGAGTTATGATGGCCATATTTACACTCGCGCTTTGGTCTAGCAGTTTACGGACCTACCCCCGATTCATTGACCCACTCAATTCAACTCGGAATTTATTCAAATTCATTCCATTTGGAAGATGTCGAAGAGTAGTTGCAAACGAAAGAAATGGAGATGAAAAACTCCAAGTATTTTAAGAGTTATGATAGAAATAGTTAGACTCGCGCTTTCGCCAAGCAGTTTACAAACCTACCTCCGATTTAATGACCATAACTCACTCAATTCAACAAGTAATTCAGTGAAATTTGTTCCATTTCGAATGAGTCGAAGTATAGTTTAAAACGGAAGCAAAGGAGATGAAAAACTACTTGTATTTTGAGAGTTAAGATGGAAATAGTTAGATTCGCGCTTTGGTCTAGCAGTTTGTAGACATACCTCCGATTGAATGACCATAACTCACTCAATTCAACTCGGAATTAATTGAAATTTGTTCCATTTCGAAGGAGTCGAAATGTAGTTTAAAATCGAAGAAACAGAGATGAAAAACTCCAAGTATTTTGAGAGTTATGGTGGAAATAGTTAGACTCGCGCTTTGGTCTAGCAGTTTACAGACCTACCTCCGATTCAATGACCATAAGTCACTCATTTCGACTCAGAATTTATTCAAATTCATACCATTCTGAAGATATCGAAGTGTAGTTGAAAATGAAAGAAACGGAGATGAAAAACTCTAATTATTTTAAGAGTTATGATAGAAATAGTTAGACTCACGCTTTCGCCCGGCAGTTTACAGATCTAATTCCGAGTGAATGACCATAAGTCACTCAATTCAACTCGGAATTCATTGAAATTTGTTCCATTTCGAAGGACTCGAAGTGTAGTTTAAAACGGAAGAAACGGAGATGAAAAAAGCCAAGTATTTTGAGAGTTATGGTGGAAATAGTTAGACTCGCACTTTGGTCTAGCAGTTTACAGACCAACCTCCAATTGATTGAACATAACTTACTCAATTTAACTCGGAATTGATTCAAATTCATGCAATTTTGAAGATGTCGAAGTGAAGTTGAAAACGAAAGAAACAGAGATGAAAAACTCCAAGTATCTTAAGAGTTATGATGGAAATAGTTAGACTCGCGCTTTGGTCTAGCAGTTTACAGACCTACCCCCGATTCATTGAGCATAAGTCACTCAATTCGACTCGGAATTTATTCTAATTCATACCATTTTGAAGATATCGAAGTGTAGTTGAAAACGAAAGAAACAGAGATGAAAAACTCCAAGTATCTTAAGAGTTATGATGGACATATTTAGGCTCGCGCTTTGGTCTAGCAGTTTACGTACCTACCTCCGATTCATTGACCCACTCAATTCGACTTTGAATTTATTCAAATTCATGCCATTTGGAAGATGTCGAAGAGTAGTTGAAAACGAAAGAAACGGAGATGAAAAACTCCAAGTATTTTAAGAGTTATGATAGAAATAGTTAGACTCGCGCTTTCGCCTAGTAGTTTACAGACCTACCTCCGATTTAATGAGCATAACTCATTCAATTCAACACGTAATTCAATGAAATTTGTTCCATTTCGAAGGAGTCGAAGTGTAGTTTAAAACGGAAGCAAAGGAGATGAAAAACTACTTGTATTTTGAGAGTTAAGATGGAAATAGTTAGATTCGCGCTTTGGTCTAGCAGTTTACAGAACTACCTACGATTCATTGACCATAAGTCACTCAAGTCGACTCGGAATTTATTCAAATTCATGCCATTTGGAAGATGTCGAAGAGTAGTTAAAAACGAAAGAAACGGAGATGAAAAACTCTAAGTATTTTAAGAGTTATGATACAAATAGTTAGACTCGCGCTTTCGCCTTGCAGTTTACAGATTTACCTCCGATTTAATGACCATAAGTCACTCAATTCATCACGTAACTCAATGAAATTTGTACCATTTCGAAGGAGACGAAGTGTAGTTTAAAACGGAAGAAAGGAGATGAAAAACTACTTGTATTTTGAGAGTTAAGATGGAAATAGTTAGATTCGCGCTTTGGTCTAGCAGTTTGCAGACATACCTCCGATTGAATGACCATAACTCACTCAATTCAACTCGAAATTCATTGAAATTTGTTCCATTTCGAAGGAGTCGAAGTGTAGTTTAAAACGGAAGAAACAGAGCTGAAAAACTCCAAGTATTTTGAGAGTTATGGTGGAAATAGTTAGACTCGCGCTTTGGTCTAGCAGTTTACAGACCTACCTACGATTCATTGACCATAAGTCACTCATTTGGACTCGGAATTTATTCAAATTCATACCATTCTGAAGATATCGAAGTGTAGTTGAAAACGGAAGAAACGGAGATGAAAAACTCAAATTATTTTAAGAGTTATGATGGCCATATTTACACTCGCGCTTTGGTCTAGCAGTTTACGGACCTACCCCCGATTCATTGACCCACTCAATTCAACTCGGAATTTATTCAAATTCATTCCATTTGGAAGATGTCGAAGAGTAGTTGCAAACGAAAGAAATGGAGATGAAAAACTCCAAGTATTTTAAGAGTTATGATAGAAATAGTTAGACTCGCGCTTTCGCCAAGCAGTTTACAAACCTACCTCCGATTTAATGACCATAACTCACTCAATTCAACAAGTAATTCAGTGAAATTTGTTCCATTTCGAATGAGTCGAAGTATAGTTTAAAACGGAAGCAAAGGAGATGAAAAACTACTTGTATTTTGAGAGTTAAGATGGAAATAGTTAGATTCGCGCTTTGGTCTAGCAGTTTGTAGACATACCTCCGATTGAATGACCATAACTCATTCAATTCAACTCGGAATTAATTGAAATTTGTTCCATTTCGAAGGAGTCAAAATGTAGTTTAAAATCGAAGAAACAGAGATGAAAAACTCCAAGTATTTTGAGAGTTATGGTGGAAATAGTTAGACTCGCGCTTTGGTCTAGCAGTTTACAGACCTACCTCCGATTCAATGACCATAAGTCACTCATTTCGACTCGGAATTTATTCAAATTCATACCATTCTGAAGATATCGAAGTGTTGTTGAAAATGAAAGAAACGGAGATGAAAAACTCTAATTATTTTAAGAGTTATGATAGAAATAGTTAGACTCACGCTTTCGCCCGGCAGTTTACAGATCTACCTCCGAGTGAATGACCATAAGTCACTCAATTCAACTCGGAATTCATTGAAATTTGTTCCATTTCGAAGGACTCGAAGTGTAGTTTAAAACGGAAGAAACGGAGATGAAAAAAGCCAAGTATTTTGAGAGTTATGGTGGAAATAGTTAGACTCGCACTTTGGTCTAGCAGTTTACAGACCAACCTCCAATTGATTGAACATAACTTTCTCAATTTAACTCGGAATTCATTCAAATTCATGCAATTTTGAAGATGTCGAAGTGAAGTTGAAAACGAAAGAAACAGAGATGAAAAACTCCAAGTATCTTAAGAGTTATGATGGAAATAGTTAGACTCGCGCTTTGGTCTAGCAGTTTACAGACCTACCCCCGATTCATTGAGCATAAGTCACTCAATTCGACTCGGAATTTATTCTAATTCATACCATTTTGAAGATATCGAAGTGTAGTTGAAAACGAAAGAAACAGAGATGAAAAACTCCAAGTATCTTAAGAGTTATGATGGACATATTTAGGCTCGCGCTTTGGTCTAGCAGTTTACGTACCTACCTCCGATTCATTGACCCACTCAATTCGACTTGGAATTTATTCAAATTCATGCCATTTGGAAGATGTCGAAGAGTAGTTGAAAACGAAAGAAACGGAGATGAAAAACTCCAAGTATTTTAAGAGTTATGATAGAAATAGTTAGACTCGCGCTTTCGCCTAGTAGTTTACAGACATACCTCCGATTTAATGACCATAACTCAGTCAATTCAACACGTAATTCAATGAAATTTGTTCCATTTCGAAGGAGTCGAAGTGTAGTTTAAAACGGAAGCAAAGGAGATGAAAAACTACTTGTATTTTGAGAGTTAAGATGGAAATAGTTAGATTCGCGCTTTGGTCTAGCAGTTTACAGAACTACCTCCGATTCATTGACCATAAGTCACTCAATTCGACTCGGAATTTATTCAAATTCATGCCATTTGGAAGATGTCGAAGAGTAGTTAAAAACGAAAGAAACGGAGATGAAAAACTCCAAGTATTTTAAGAGTTATGATACAAATAGTTAGACTCGCGCTTTCGCCTTGCAGTTTACAGATTTACCTCCGATTTAATGACCATAAGTCACTCAATTCATCACGTAACTCAATGAAATTTGTACCATTTCGAAGGAGACGAAGTGTAGTTTAAAACGGAAGAAAGGAGATGAAAAACTACTTGTATTTTGAGAGTTAAGATGGAAATAGTTAGATTCGCGCTTTGGTCTAGCAGTTTGCAGACATACCTCCGATTGAATGACCATAACTCACTCAATTCAACTCGAAATTCATTGAAATTTGTTACATTTCGAAGGAGTCGAAGTGTAGTTTAAAACGGAAGAAACAGAGCTGAAAAACTCCAAGTATTTTGAGAGTTATGGTGGAAATAGTTAGACTCGCGCTTTGGTCTAGCAGTTTACAGACCTACCTCCGATTCATTAACCATAAGTCACTCATTTTGACTCGGAATTTATTCAAATTCATACCATTCTGAAGATATCGAAGTGTAGTTGAAAACGGAAGAAACGGAGATGAAAAACTCAAATTATTTTAAGAGTTATGATGGCCATATTTACACTCGCGCTTTGGTCTAGCAGTTTACGGACCTACCCCCGATTCATTGACCCACTCAATTCAACTCGGAATTTATTCAAATTAATTCCATTTGGAAGATGTCGAAGAGTAGTTGGAAACGAAAGAAATGGAGATGAAAAACTCCAATTATTTTAAGAGTTATGATAGAAATAGTTAGACTCGCGCTTTCGCCAAGCAGTTTACAAACCTACCTCCGATTTAATGACCATAACTCACTCAATTCAACAAGTAATTCAGTGAAATTTGTTCCATTTCGAAGGAGTCGAAGTGTAGTTTAAAACGGAAGCAAAGGAGATGAAAAACTACTTGTATTTTGAGAGTTAAGATGGAAATAGTTAGATTCGCGCTTTGGTCTAGCAGTTTGTAGACATACCTCCGATTGAATGACCATAACTCACTCAATTCAACTCGGAATTAATTGAAATTTGTTCCATTTCGAAGGAGTCGAAATGTAGTTTAAAATCGAAGAAACAGAGATGAAAAACTCCAAGTATTTTGAGAGTTATGGTGGAAATAGTTAGACTCGCGCTTTGGTCTAGCAGTTTACAGACCTACCTCCGATTCAATGACCATAAGTCACTCATTTCGACTCGGAATTTATTCAAATTCATACCATTCTGAAGATATCGAAGTGTAGTTGAAAATGAAAGAAACTGAGATGCAAAACTCTAATTATTTTAAGAGTTATGATAGAAATAGTTAGATTCGCGCTTTCGCCTAGCCGTTTACAGATCTACCTCCGAGTGAATGACCATAAGTCACTCAATTCAACTCGGAATTCATTGAAATTTGTTCCATTTCGAAGGACTCGAAGTGTAGTTTAAAACGGAAGAAACGGAGATGAAAAAAGCCAAGTATTTTGAGAGTTATGGTGGAAATAGTTAGACTCGTACTTTGGTCTAGCAGTTTACAGACCAACCTCCAATTGATTGAACCTAACTTACTCAATTTAACTCGGAATTGATTCAAATTCATGCAATTTTGAAGATGTCGAAGTGAAGTTGAAAACGAAAGAAACAGAGATGAAAAACTCCAAGTATCTTAAGAGTTATGATGGAAATAGTTAGACTCGCGCTTTGGTCTAGCAGTTTACAGACCTACCTCCGATTCATTGACCATAAGTCACTCAATTCGACTCGGAATTTATTCAAATTCATACCATTTTGAAGATATCGAAGTGTAGTTGAAAACGAAAGAAACAGAGATGAAAAACTCCAAGTATCTTAAGAGTTATGATGGACATATTTAGGCTCGCGCTTTGGTCTAGCAGTTTACGGACCTACCTCCGATTCATTGACCCACTCAATTCGACTTGGAATTTATTCAAATTCATGCCATTTGGAAGATGTCGAAGAGTAGTTGAAAACGAAAGAAACGGAGATGAAAAACTCCAAGTATTTTAAGAGTTATGATAGAAATAGTTAGACTCGCGCTTTCACCTAGGAGTTTACAGACCTACCTCCGATTTAATGACCATAACTCATTCAATTCAACACGTAATTCAATGAAATTTGTTCCATTTCGAAGGAGTCGAAGTGTAGTTTAAAATGGAAGCAAAGGAGTTGAAAAACTACTTGTATTTTGAGAGTTAAGATGGAAATAGTTAGATTCGCGCTATGGTCTAGCAGTTTGCAGACATACCTCTGATTGAATGACCATAACTCACTCAATTCAACTCGAAATTCATTGAAATTTGTTCCATTTCGAAGGAGTCGAAGTGTAGTTTAAAACGGAAGAAACAGAGCTTAAAAACTCTAAGTATTTTGAGAGTTATGGTGGAAATAGTTAGACTCGCGCTTTGGTCTAGCAGTTTACAGACCTACCTCCGATTCATTAACCATAAGTCACTCAATTCGACTCGGAATTTATTCAAATTCATACCATTTTGAAGATATCGAAGTGTAGTTGAAAACGAAAGAAACAGAGATGAAAAACTCCAAGTATCTTAAGAGTTATGATGGACATATTTAGGCTCGCGCTTTGGTCTAGCAGTTTACGGACTTACCTCCGATTCATTGACCCACTCAATTCGACTTGGAATTTATTCAAATTCATGCCATTTGGAAGATGTCGAAGAGTAGTTGAAAAACTACTTGTATTTTGAGAGTTAAGATGGAAATAGTTAGATTCGCGCTTTGGCCTAGCAGTTTACAGACCTACCTCCGATTCATTGACCATAAGTCACTCAATTCGACTCGGAATTTATTCAAATTCATGCCATTTGGAAGATGTCAAAGAGTAGTTAAAAACGCAAGAAACGGAGATGAAAAATTCCAAGTATTTTAAGAGTTATGATAGAAATAGTTAGACTCGCGCTTTCGCCTAGCAGATTACAGATTTACCTCCGATTTAATGACCATAACTCACTCAATTCAATACGTAATTCAATGAAATTTGTTCCATTTCGAAGGAGTCGAAGTGTAGTTTAAAACGGAAGAAACGAGATGAAAAACTACTTGTATTTTGAAAGTTAAGATGGAAATAGTTAGACTCGCGCTTTGGTCTAGCAGTTTACAGACCTACCTCCGATTCATTGACCATAAGTCACTCAATTCGACCCGGAATTTATTCAAATTCATACCATTCTGAACATATCGAAGTGTAGTTGAAAACGGAAGAAACGGAGATGAAAGAAGCCAAGTATTTTGAGAGTTATGGTGGAAATAGTTAGACTCACACTTTGGTCTAGCAGTTTACAGACCAACCTCCAATTGATTGTTCATAACTTACTCAATTTAACTCGGAATTGATTCAAATTCATTCCATTTTGAACATGTCGAAGTGTAGTTGAAAACAAAAGAAACAGAGATGAAAAACTCCAAGTATCTTAAGAGTTATGATGGAAATAGTTAGACTCGCGCTTTGGTCTAGCAGTTTACAGACCTACGTCCGATTCATTGACCATAAGTCACTCAATTCGACTCGGAATTTATTCAAATTCATATCATTCTGAAGATATCGAAGTGTACTTGAAAACGGAAGAAACGGAGTTGAAAGAAGCCAAGTATTTTGAGAGTTATGGTGGAAATAGTTAGACTCGCACTTTGGTCTAGCAGTTTACAGACCAACCTCCAATTGATTGTCCATAACTTACTCAATTTAACTCGGAATTGATTCAAAATCATGCCATTTGGAAGATGTCGAAGAGTAGTTGAAAACGAAAGAAACGGAGATGAAAAACTCCAAGTATGTTAAGAGTTATGATAGAAATAGTTAGACTCGCGCTTTGGTCTAGCAGTTTACAGACCTACCTCCGATTTAATGACCATAACTCATTCAATTCAACACGTAATTCAATGAAATTTGTTCCATTTCGAAGGAGTCGAAGTGTAGTTTAAAACGGAAGCAAAGGAGATGAAAAACTACTTGTATTTTGAGAGTTAAGATGGAAATAGTTAGATTCGCGCTATGGCATAGCAGTTTACAGACCTACCTCCGATTCATTGACCATAAGTCACTCAATTCGACTCGGAATTTATTCAAATTCATGCCATTTGGAAGATGTCAAAGAGTAGTTAAAAACGCAAGAAACGGAGATGAAAAATTCCAAGTATTTTAAGAGTTATGATAGAAATAGTTAGACTCGCGCTTTCGCCTAGCAGATTACAGATTTACCTCCGATATAATGGCCATAACTCACTCAATTCAACACGTAATTCAATGAAATTTGTTCCATTTCGAAGGAGTCGAAGTGTAGTTTAAAACGGAAGAAACGAGATGAAAAACTACTTGTATTTTGAGAGTTAAGATGGAAATAGTTAGACTCGCGCTTTGGTCTAGCAGTTTACAGACCTACCTCCGATTCATTGACCATAAGTCACTCAATTCGACTCAGAATTTATTCCAATTCATACCATTCTGAAGATATCGAAGTGTAGTTGAAAACGGAAAAAACGGAGATGAAAAACTCTAATTATTTTAGGAGTTATGATAGAAATAGTTAGACTCGCGCTTTCGCATAGCAGTTTACAGATCTACCTCCGAGTGAATGACCATAACTTAGTAAATTCAACTCGGAATTCATTGAAATTTGTTCCATTTCGAAGGACTCGAAGTGTAGTTCAAAACGGAAGAAACGGAGATGAAAGAAGCCAAGTATTTTAAGAGTTATGGTGGAAATAGTTAGACTCGCGCTTTGGTCTAGCAGTTTACAGACCAACCTCCGATTGATTGATTAAAAGTCACTCAATTAAATTTGAAATAGATTCAAATTCATGCCATTTCGAAGATATCGAAGTGTAGTTGAAAACGGAAGAAACGGAGATGAAAAACTCCAAGTATTTTAAGAGTTATGATAGAAATAGTTAGACTCGCGCTTTCGCCTAGCAGATTACAGATTTACCTCCGATATAATGGCCATAACTCACTCAATTCAACACGTAATTCAATGAAATTTGTTCCATTTCGAAGGAGTCGAAGTGTAGTTTAAAACGGAAGAAACGAGATGAAAAACTACTTGTATTTTGAGAGTTAAGACGGAAATAGTTAGACTCGTGCTTTGGTCTAGCAGTTTACACACCTACCTCCGATTCATTGACCATAAGTCACTCAATTCGACTCGGAATTTATTCAAATTCATACCATTATGAAGATATCGAAGTGTAGTTGAAAACGGAAGAAACGGAGAGGAAAAACTCTAATTATTTTAAGAGTTATGATAGAAATAGTTAGACTCGCGCTTTCGCCTCGCAGTTTACAGATCTACCTCCGAGTGAATGACCATAACTCACTCAATTAAACTCGGAATTCATTGAAATTTGTTCAATTTCGAAGGACTCGAAGTGTAGTTTAAAACGGAAGAAACACAGATGAAAGAAGCCAAGGATTTTGAGAGTTATGATGGAAATAGTTAGACTCGCACTTTGGTCTAGCAGTTTAGAGACCAACCTCCAATTGATTGACCATAACTTACTCAATTTAACCCGGAATTGATTCAAATTCATGCCATTTTGAACATGTCGAAGTGTAGTTGAAAACGAAAGAAACAGAGGTGAAAAACTCCAAGTATCTTAAGGGTTATAATGGAAATAGTTAGATTCGCGCTTTGTTCTAGCAGTTTGCAGACATACCTCCGATTGAATGACCATAACTCACTCAATTCAACTCGAAATTCATTGAAATTTGTTCCATTTCGAAAGAGTCGAAGTGTAGTTTAAAACGGAAGAAACAGAGCTGAAAAACTCCAAGTATTTTGAAAGTTATGGTGGAAATAGTTAGACTCGCGCTTTGGTCTAGCAGTTTACAGACCTACCTCCGATTCATTGACCATAAGTCACTCATTTCGACTCGGCATTTATTCAAATTCATACCATTCTGAAGATATCGAAGTGTAGTTGAAAACGGAAGAAACGGAGATGGAAAACTCTATTTATTTTAAGAGTTATGATAGAAATAGTTAGCATCGCGCTTTCGCCTAGCACTTTACAGATCTACCTCCGAGTGAATGACCATAACTCACTCAATTCAACTCCGAATTCATTGAAATTTGTTCCATTTCGACGGACTCGAAGTGTAGTTTAAAACGGAAGAAACGGAGATGAAAGAAGCCAAGTATTTTGAGAGTTATGGTGCATATAGTTAGACTTGCGCTTTGGTCTAGCAGTTCACAGACCTACCTCCGATTGATTGACTAAAAGTCACTCAATTAAATTTGAAATGGATTCAAATTCATGCCATTTCAAAGATGTCGAAGTGTAGTTGAAAACGGAAGAAACGGAGATGAAAAACTCCAAGTATATTAAGAGTTATGATGGAAATAGTTAGACTCGTGCTTCGGTCTAACAGTTTACACACCTACCTCCGATTCATTGACCATAAGTCACTAAATTCGACTCGGAATTTATTCAAATTCATACCATTATGAAGATATCGAAGTATAGTTGAAAACGGAAGACACGGAGAGGAAAAACTCTAATTATTTTAAGAATTATGATAGAAATAGTTAGACTCGCGCTTTCGCCTAGCAGTTTACAGATCTACCTCCGAGTGAATGACCATAACTCACTCAATTCAACTCGGAATTCATTGAAATTTGTTCCATTTCGAAGGACTCGAAGTGTAGTTTAAAACGGAAGAAACGGAGATGAAACAAGCCAATTATTTTGAGAGTTATGGTGGAAATAGTTAGACTCGCACTTTGGTCTAGCAGTTTACAGACCTACCTCCGATTCATTGACCATAAGTCACTCAATTCGACTCAAAATTTATTCAAATTCATACCATTCTGAAGATATCGAAGTGTAGTTGAAAATGGAAGAAACGGAGATGAAAAACTCTAATTATTTTCGGAGTTATGCTAGAAATATATAGACTCGCGCTTTCGCCTAGCAGTTTACAGATCTACCTCCGAGTGAATGACCATAACTCAGTCAATTCAACTCGGAATTCATTGAAATTTGTTCCATTTCGAAGGACTCGAAGTGTAGTTTAAAACGAAAGAAACGGAGATGAAAGAAGCCAAGTATTTTGAGAGTTATGGTGGAAATAGTTAGACTCGCGCTTTGGTCTAGCAGTTTACAGACCTACCTCCGATTGATTGACTAAAAGTCACTCAATTAAATTTGAAATGGATTCAAATTCATGCCATTTCGAAGATGTCGAAGTGTAGTTGAAAACGGAAGAAATGGAGATGAAAAACTCCAAGTATCTTAAGAGTTATCATGGAAATAGTTAGACTCGTGCTTTGGTCTAGCAGTTTACAGACCTACCTCCGATTCATTTACCATAAGTCACTCAATTCGACTCGGAATTTATTCAAATTCATACCATTATGAAGATATCGAAGTGTAGTTGAAAACGGAAGAAACGGAGAGGAAAAACTCTAATTATTTTAAGAGTTATGATAGAAATAGTTAGACTCGCGCTTTCGCCTCGAAGTTTACAGATCTACCTCCGAGTGAATGACCAGAACTCACTCAATTCAACTCGGAATTCATTGAAATTTGTTCAATTTCGAAGGACTCGAAGTGTAGTTTAAAACGGAAGAAACAGAGATGAAAGAAGCCAAGTATTTTGAGAGTTATGATGGAAATATTTAGACTCGCACTTTGGTCTAGCAGTTTAGAGACAAACCTCCAATTGATTGACCATAACTTACTCAATTTAACTCGGAATTGATTCAAATTCATGCCATTTTAAGCATGTCGAAGTGTAGTTGAAAACGAAAGAAACAGAGATGAAAAACTCCAAGTATCTTAAGAGTTATAATGGAAATAGTTAGATTCGCGCTTTGGTCTAGCAGTTTGCAGACATACCTCCGATTGAATGACCATAACTCACTCAATTCAACTCGAAATTCATTGAAATTTGTTCCATTTCGAAGGAGTCGAAGTGTAGTTTAAAACAGAAGAAACAGAGCTGAAAAACTCCAAGTATTTTGACAGTTATGGTGGAAATAGTTAGACTCGCGCTTTGGTCTAGCAGTTTACAGACCTACCTCCGATTCATTGACCATAAGTCACTCATTTCGACTCGGAATTTATTCAAATTCATACCATTCTGAAGATATCAAAGTGTAGTTGAAAACGGAAGAAACGGAGATGAAAAACTCTAATTATTTTAAGAGTTATGATAGAAATAGTTAGCATCGCGCTTTCGCCTAGCAGTTTACAGATCTACCTCCGAGTGAATGACCATAACTCACTCAATTCAACTCCGAATTCAATGAAATTTGTTCCATTTCGACGGACTCAAAGTGTAGTTTAAAACAGAAGAAACGGAGATGAAAGAAGCCAAGTATTTTGAGAGTTATGGTGGAAATAGTTAGACTCGCACTTTGGTCTAGCAGTTTCCAGACCAACCTCCAATTGATTGACCATAACTTACTCAATTTAACTCGGAATTGATTCAAATTCATGCCATTTGGAAGATGTCGAAGTGTAGTTGAAAACGAAAGAAATAGAGATGAAAAACTCCAAGTATCTTAAGAGTTATGATGGAAATTGTTAGACTCGCGCTTTGGTCTAGCAGTTTACGGACCTACCTCCGATTCATTGACCCACTCAATTCGACTTGGAATTTATTCAAATTCATGCCATTTGGAAGATGTCGAAGAGTAGTTGAAAACGAAAGAAACGAAAATGAAAAGCTCCAAGTATTTTAAGAGTTATGATAGAAATAGTTAGACTCGCGCTTTCGCCTAGCAGTTTACAGACTTACCTCCAATTTAATGATTATAACTCACTCAATTCAACACGTAATTCAATGAAATTTGTTCCATTTCGAAGGAGTCGAAGTGTAGGTTAAAACGGAAGCAAAGGAGATGAAAAACTACTTGTATTTTGAGAGTTAAGATGGAAATAGTTAGATTCGCGCTTTGGTCTAGCAGTTTGCAGACATACCTCAGATTGAATGACCATAACTCACTCAATTCAACTCGAAATTCATTGAAATTTGTTCAATTTTGAAGGAGTCGAAGTGTAGTTTAAAACGAAAGAAATGGAGATGAAAGAAGGCAAGTATTTTGAGAGTTATGGTGGAAATAGTTAGACTCGCACTTTGGTCTAGCAGTTTACAGACCAACCTCCAATTGGTTGTCCATAACTTACTCAATTTAACTCGGAATTGATTCAAATTCATGCCATTTTGAAGATGTCGAAGTGTAGTTGAAAATGAGAGAAACAGTGATGAAAAACTCCAAGTATCTTAAGAGTTATGATGGACTTATTTAGGCTCGCGCTTTGGTCTAGCAGTTTACAGATCTACCTCCGAGTGAATGACCATAACTCACTCAATTCAACTCGGAATTCATTGAAATTTGTTCCATTTCGAAGGACTCGAAGTGTAGTTTGAAACGGAAGAAACGGAGATGAAAAAAGCCAAGTATTTTGAGAGTTATGGTGGAAATAGTTAGACTCGCACTTTGGTCTAGCAGTTTCCAGACCAACCTCCAATTGATTGACCATAACTGACTCAATTCAACAAGTAATTCAGTGAAATTTGTTCCATTCCGAAGGAGTCAAAGTGTAATTTAAAACGAAAGCAAAGGAGATGAAAAACTACTTGTATTTTGAGAGTTAAGATGGAAATAGTTAGATTCGCGCTTTGGTCTAGCAGTTTGTAGACATACCTCCGATTGAATGACCATAACTCACTCAATTCAACTCAGAATTCATTGAAATTTGTTCCATTTCGAAGGAGTCGAAGCGTAGT
Organism: Tasmannia lanceolata; assembly: GCF_043159265.1. Lineage (NCBI taxonomy): Eukaryota > Viridiplantae > Streptophyta > Magnoliopsida > Canellales > Winteraceae > Tasmannia > Tasmannia lanceolata. Next base: position 42,200,031 of record NW_027518695.1, read on the forward strand.
TTAAAACGGAAGAAACAGAGATGAAAAACTCCAAGTATTTTGAGAGTTATGGCAGAAATAGTTTGACTCGCGCTTTGGTCTAGCAGTTTACAGACTTACCTCCGATTCATTGACCATAAGTCACTCATTTCGACTCGGAATTTATTCAAATTCATACCATTCTGAAGATATCGAACTGTAGTTGAAAACGGAAGAAACGGAGATGAAAAACTCTAATTAGTTTAAGTGTTATGATAGAAATAGTTAGACTCGCGCTTTCGCCTAGCAGTTTGCAGATCTACCTCCGAGTGAATGACCATAAATCACTCAATTCAACTCGGAATTCAATGAAATTTGTTCCATTGCGAAGGACTCGAAGTGTATTTTAAAATGGAAGAAACAGAGATGAAAAAAGCCAAGTATTTTGAGAGTTATGGTGGAAATAATTAGACTCGCACTTTGGTCTAGCAGTTTCCAGACCAAGCTCCAATTGATTGACCATAACTTACTCAATTAAACTCGGAATTGATTCAAATTCATGCGATTGTGAAGATGTCGAACTGTAGTTGAAAATGAAAGAAACAGAGATGAAAAACTACAAGTATCTTAAGAGTTATGATTGACATATTTAGACTCGCGCTTTGGTCTAGCAGTTTACGGACCTACCTCCGATTCAATGACCCACTCAATTCGACTCGGAATTTATTCAAATTCATGCCATTTGGAAGATGACGAAGAGTAGTTGAAAACGAAGAAACGGAGATGAAAAACTCCAAGTATTTTAAGAGTTATGATAGAAATAGTTAGACTCGCGCTTTCGCCTAGCAGTTTGCAGACCTACCTCCGATTTAATGACCATAATTCACTCAATTCAACAGGTAATTCAATGAAATTTGTTCCATTTCGAAGGAGTCGAAGTGTAGTTTAAAACGGTAGCAAAGGAGATGAAAAACTACTTGTATTTTGAGAGTTAAGATGGAAATAGTTAGATTCGCGCTTTGGTCTAGAAGTTTACACACCTACCTCCGATTCATTGACCATAAGTCAGTTAATTCGACTCGGAATTTATTCAAATTCATGCCATTCTGAAGATATCGAAGAGTAGTTGAAAACGAACGAAACGGAGATGAAAAACTCCAAGTATTTTAAGAGTTATGATAGAAATAGTTAGACTCGTGCTTTCGCCTAGCAGTTTACAGACCTACCTCCGATTTAATGACCATAACTCACTGAATTCAACACGTAATTCAATGAAATTTGTTCCATTTCGAAGGAGTCGAAGTGTAGTTTAAAACGGAAGCAAAGGAGATGAAAAACTACTTGTATTTTGAGAGTTAAGATGGAAATAGTTAGATTCGCGCTTTGGTCTAGGAGTTAACAGACCTACCTCCGATTCATTGACCATAAGTCACTTAATTCGACTCGGAATTTATTCAAATTCATACCATTCTGAAGATATCGAAGTGTAGTTGAAAACGGAAGAAACGGAGATGAAAAACTCTAATTATTTTAAGAGTTATGATAGAAATAGTTAGACTCGCGCTTTCGCCTACAGTTTACAGATCTACCTCCGAGTGAATGACCATAACTCACTCAATTCAACTCGGAATTGAATGACATTTGTTCAATTTCGAAGGACTCAAAGTGTAGTTCAAAACGGAAGAAACGGAGATGAAAAAAGCCAAGTATTTTGAGAGTTATGGTGGAAATAGTTAGACTCGCACTTTGGTCTAGCACTTTACAGACCAACCTCCAATTGACTGACCATAACTTACTCAGTTTAACTCAGAATTGATTCAAATTCATTCCATTGTGAAGATGTCGAAGTGTAGTTGAAAATGAAAGAAACAGAGATGAAAAACTCCAAGTATCTTAAGAGTTATAATGGACATATTTAGACTCGCGCTTTGGTCTAGCAGTTTACGGACCTACCTCCGATTCATTGACCCACTCAATTCGACTCGGAATTTATTCAAATTCATGTCATTTGGAAGATGTCGAAGAGTAGTTGAAAATGAAGAAACGGAGCTGAAAAACTCCAAGTATTTTAAGAGTTATGATAGAAATAGTTAGACTTGCGCTTTCGCCTAGCAGTTTACAGACCTACCTCCGATTTAATGACCATAACTCACTCAATTCAACACGTAATTCAATGAAATTTGTTCCATTTCAAAGGAGTCGAAGTGTAGTTTAAAACGGAAGCAAAGGAGATGAAAAAACGACTTGTATTTTGAGAGTTAAGATGGAAATAGTTAGATTCGCGCTTTGGTCTAGCAGTTTACAGACCTACCTCCGATTCATTGACCATAAGTCACTCAATTCGACTCGAAATTTATTCAAATTCATGCCATTTGGAAGATGTCGAAGAGTAGTTGAAAACGAACGAAACGGAGATGAAGAACTACAAGTATTTTAAGAGTTATGATAGAAATAGTTAGACTTGCGCTTTCGCCTAGCAGTTTACAGACCTACCTCCGATTTAATGACCAGAACTCACTCAATTCAACACGTAATTCAATGAAATTTGTTCCATTTCGAAGGAGTCGAAGTGTAGTTTAAAACGGAAGAAAAGTTGATGAAAAACTACTTGTATTTTGAGAGTTAAGATGGAAATAGTTACATTCGCGCTTTGGTCTAGCAGTTTGCAGACATACCACCGATTGAATGACCATAACTCACTCAAATTTCAACTCGAAATTCATTGAAATTTGTTCCATTTCGAAGGAGTCGAAGTGTAGTTTAAAACGGAAGAAACAGAGAAGAAAAACTCCAAGTATTTTGAGAGTTATTGTGGAAATAGTTAGACTCGCGCTTTGGTCTAGCAGTTTACAGACCTACCTCCGATTGATTGACTGAAACTCACTAAATTAAATTTGAAATGAATTCAAATTCATGCAATTTCGAAGATGTCGAAGTGTAGTTGAAAACGGAAGAAACGGAGATGAAAAACACCAAGTATCCTAAGAGTTATGATGGAAATAGTTAGACTCGTGCTTTGGTCTAGAAGTTTACACACCTACCTCCGATTCATTGACCATAAGTCACTCAATTCGACTCGGAATTTATTCCAATTCATACCATTCTGAAGATATCAAAGTGTAGTTGAAAACGAAAGAAACGGAGATGAAAAACTCTAATTATTTTAAGAGTTATGATAGAAATAGTTAGACTCGCGCTTTCGCCTAGCAGTTTACAGATCTACCTCCGAGTGAATGACCATAACTCACTCAATTCACCTCGGAATTCATTGAAATTTAATCCATTTCGAAGGACTCGAAGTGTAGTTTAAAACGGAAGAAACGGAGATGAAAAAAGCCAAGTACTTTAAGAGTTCTGGTGGAAATAGTTAGACTCGCACTTTGGTCTAGCAGTTTACAGACCAACCTCCAATTGATTGACCATAACTTACTCAATATAACTCGGAATTGATTCAAATTCATGCCATTTTGAAGATGTTGAAGTGTAGTTGAAAACGAAAGAAACAGAGATGAAAAACTCCAAGTATCTTAAGAGTTATGATGGAAATAGTTAGACTCGTGCTTTGGTCTAGAAGTTTACACACCTACCTCCGATTCATTGACCATAAGTCACTCAATTCGACTCGGAATTTATTCCAATTCATACCATTCTGAAGATATCGAAGTGTAGTTGAAAACGGAAGAAACGGAGATGAAAAACTCTAATTATTTTAAGAGTTATGATAGAAATAGTTAGACTCGCGCTTTCGCCTAGCAGTTTACAGACCTACCTCCGATTTAATGACCATAACTCTCTCAATTCAACACGTAATTCAATGAAATTTGTTCCATTTCGAAGGAGTCGAAGTGTAGTTTAAAACGGAAGCAAAGGAGATGAAAAACTACTTGTATTTTGAGAGTTAAGATGGAAATAGTTAGATTCGCGCTTTGGTCTAGCAGTTTACAGACCTACCTCCGATTCATTGACCATAAGTCACTCAATTCGACTCGGAATTTATTCAAATTCATGCCATTTGGAAGATGTCGAAGAGCAGTAGAAAACGAAAGAAACGGAGATGAAAAACTCCAAGTATCTTAAGAGTTATGATGGAAATAGTTAGACTCGTGCTTTGGTCTAGGAGTTTACACACCTACCTCCGATTCATTGACCATAAGTCACTCAATTCGACTCGAAATTTATTCCGATTCATATCATTCTGAAGATATCGAAGTGTAGTTGAAAACGGAAGAAACGTAGATGAAAAACTCTAATTATTTTAAGAGTTATGATAGAAATAGTTAGACTCGCGCTTTCGCCTAGCAGTTTACAGACCTACCTCCGATTTAATGACCATAACTCACTCAATTCAACAAGTAATTCAATGAAATTTGTTCCATTTCGAAGGAGTCGAAGTGTAGTTTAAAATGGAAGCAAAGGAGATGAAAAACTACTTGTATTTTGAGACTTAAGATGGAAATAGTTAGATTCGCGCTTTGGTCTAGCAGTTTACAGACCTACCTCCGATTCATTGACCATAAGTCACTCAATTCGACTCGGAATTTATTCAAATTCATGCCATTTGGAAGATGTCGAAGAGTAGTTGAAAACGAACGAAACGGAGATGAAAAACTCCAAGTATTTTAAGAGTTATGATAGAAATAGTTAGACTCGCGCTTTCGCCTAGCAGTTTACAGACCTACCTCCAATTTAATGACCATAACTCACTCAATTCAACACGTAATTCAATGAAATTTGTTCCATTTCGAAGGAGTCGAAGTGTAGTTTAAAACGGAAGAAAAGGAGATGAAAAACTACTTGTATTTTGAGAGTTAAGATGGAAATAGTTACATTCGCGCTTTGGTCTAGCAGTTTGCAGACATACCTCCGATTGAATGACCATAACTCACTCAATTCAACTCGAAATTCATTGAAGTTTGTTCCATTTCGAAGGAGTCGAAGTGTAGTTTAAAACGGAAGAAACAGAGAAGAAAAACTCCAAGTATTTTGAGAGTTATTGTGGAAATAGTTAGACTCGCGCTTTGGTCTAGAAGTTTACAGACCTACCTCCGATTGATTGACTAAAACTCACTCAATTAAATTTTAAATGGATTCAAATTCATGCCATTTCGAAGATGTCGAAGTGTAGTTGAAAACGGAAGAAACGGAGATGAAAAACTCCAAGTATCTTAAGAGTTATGATGGAAATAGTTAGACTCGTGCTTTAGTCTAGCAGAGTACACACGTACCTCCGATTCATTGACCATAAGTCACTCAATTCGACTCGGAATTTATTCAAATTCATACCATTCTGAAGATATCGAAGTGTAGTTGAAAACGGAAGAAACGGAGATGAAAAACTCTAATTATTTTAAGAGTTATGATAGAAATAGTTAAACTCGCGCTTTCGCCTAGCAGTTTACAGATCTACCTCCGAGTGAATGACCATAACTCACTCAATTCACCTCGGAATTCATTGAAATTTGTTCCATTTCGAAGGACTCGAAGTGTAGTTTAAAACGGAAGAAACGGAGATGAAAAAAGCCAAGTATTTTGAGAGTTATGATAGAAATAGTTAGACTCGCGCTTTCGCCTAGCAGTTTACAGACCTACCTCCGATTTAATGACCACAACTCACTCAATTCAATAAGTAATTCAATGAAATTTGTTCCATTTCGAAGGAGTCGAAGTGTAGTTTAAAACGGAAGCAAAGGAGATGAAAAACTACTTGTATTTTGAGAGTTAAGATGGAAATAGTTAGATTCGCGCTTTGGTCTAGCAGTTTACAGACCTACCTCCGATTCATTGACCATAAGTCACTCAATTCGACTCAGAATTTATTCAAATTCATGCCATTTGGAAGATGTCGAAGAGTAGTTGAAAACGAACGAAACGGAGATGAAAAACTCTAAGTATTTTAAGAGTTATGATAGTAATAGTTAGACTCGCGCTTTCGCGTAGCAGTTTACAGACCTACCTCCGATTTAATGACCATAACTCACTCAATTCAACACGTAATTCAATAAAATTTGTTCCATTTCGAAGGAGTCGAAGTGTAGTTTAAAACGGAAGAAAAGGAGATGAAAAACTACTTGTATTTTGAGAGTTAAGATGGAAATAGTTACATTCGCGCTTTGGTCTAGCAGTTTGCAGACATACCTCCGATTGAATGACCATAACTCACTCAATTCAACTCGAAATTCATTGAAGTTTGTTCCATTTCGAAGGAGTCAAAGTGTAGTTTAAAACGGAAGAAACAGAGAAGAAAAACTCCAAGTATTTTGAGAGTTATTGTGGAAATAGTTAGACTCGCGCTTTGGTCTAGCAGTTTACAGACCTACCTCCGATTGATTGACTAAAACTCACTCAATTAAATTTTAAATGGATTCAAATTCATGCCATTTCGAAGATGTCGAAGTGTAGTTGAAAACGGAAGAAACGGAGATGAAAAACTCCAAGTATCTTAAGAGTTATGATGGAAATAGTTAGACTCGTGCTTTAGTCTAGCAGAGTACACACCTACCTCCGATTCATTGACCATAAGTCACTCAATTCGACTCGGAATTTATTCCAATTCATACCATTCTGAAGATATCGAAGTGTAGTTAAAAACGGAAGAAACGGAGATGAACAACTCTAATTATTTTAAGAGTTATGATAGAAATAGTTAGACTCGCGCTTTCGCCTAGCAGTTTACAGACCCACCTCCGATTTAATGACCATAACTCTCTCAATTCAACACGTAATTCAATGAAAATTGTTCCATTTCGAAGGAGTCGAAGTGTAGTTTAAAACGGAAGCAAAGGAGATGAAAAACTACTTGTATTTTGAGAGTTAAGATGGAAATAGTTAGATCGCGCATTGGTCTAGCAGTTTACAGACCTACCTCCGATTCATTGACCATAAGTCACTCAATTCGACTCGGAATTTATTCAAATTCATGCCATTTGGAAGATGTCGAAGAGCAGTAGAAAACGAAAGAAACGGAGATGAAAAACTCCAAGTATCTTAAGAGTTATGATGGAAATAGTTAGACTCGTGCTTTGGTCTAGGAGTTTACACACCTACCTCCGATTCATTGACCATAAGTCACTCAATTCGACTCGAAATTTATTCCAATTCATACCATTCTGAAGATATCGAAGTGTAGTTGAAAACGGAAGAAACGGAGATGAAAAACTCTAATTATTTTAAGAGTTATGATAGAAATAGTTAGACTCGCGCTTTCGCCTAGCAGTTTACAGACCTACCTCCGATTTAATGACCATAACTCACTCAATTCAACAAGTAATTCAATGAAATTTGTTCCATTTCGAAGGAGTCGAAGTGTAGTTTAAAACGGAAGCAAAGGAGATGAAAAACTACTTGTATTTTGAGAGTTAAGATGGAAATAGTTAGATTCGCGCTTTGGTCTAGCAGTTTACAGACCTACCTCCGATTCATTGACCATAAGTCACTCAATTCGACTCAGAATTTATTCAAATTCATGCCATTTGGAAGATGTCGAAGAGTAGTTGAAAACGAACGAAACGGAGATGAAAAACTCTAAGTATTTTAAGAGTTATGATAGTAATAGTTAGACTCGCGCTTTCGCGTAGCAGTTTACAGACCTACCTCCGATTTAATGACCATAACTCACTCAATTCAACACGTAATTCAATAAAATTTGTTCCATTTCGAAGGAGTCGAAGTGTAGTTTAAAACGGAAGAAAAGGAGATGAAAAACTACTTGTATTTTGAGAGTTAAGATGGAAATAGTTAGATTCGCGCTTTGGTCTAGCAGTTTACAGACCTACCTCCGATTCATTGACCATAAGTCACTCAATTCGACTCGGAATTTATTCAAATTCATGCCATTTGGAAGATGTCGAAGAGCAGTAGAAAACGAAAGAAACGGAGATGAAAAACTCCAAGTATCTTAAGAGTTATGATGGAAATAGTTAGACTCGTGCTTTGGTCTAGGAGTTTACACACCTACCTCCGATTCATTGACCATAAGTCACTCAATTCGACTCGAAATTTATTCCGATTCATACCATTCTGAAGATATCGAAGTGTAGTTGAAAACGGAAGAAACGTAGATGAAAAACTCTAATTATTTTAAGAGTTATGATAGAAATACTTAGACTCGCGCTTTCGCCTAGCAGTTTACAGACCTACCTCCGATTTAATGACCATAACTCACTCAATTCAACAAGTAATTCAATGAAATTTGTTCCATTTCGAAGGAGTCGAAGTGTAGTTTAAAACGGAAGCAAAGGAGATGAAAAACTACTTGTATTTTGAGAGTTAAGATGGAAATAGTTAGATTCGCGCTTTGGTCTAGCAGTTTACAGACCTACCTCCGATTCATTGACCATAAGTCACTCAATTCGACTCAGAATTTATTCAAATTCATGCCATTTGGAAGATGTCGAAGAGTAGTTGAAAACGAACGAAACGGAGATGAAAAACTCTAAGTATTTTAAGAGTTATGATAGTAATAGTTAGACTCGCGCTTTCGCCTAGCAGTTTACAGACCTACCTCCGATTTAATGACCATAACTCACTCAATTCAACACGTAATTCAATAAAATTTGTTCCATTTCGAAGGAGTCGAAGTGTAGTTTAAAACGGAAGAAAAGGAGATGAAAAACTACTTGTATTTTGAGAGTTAAGATGGAAATAGTTACATTCGCGTTTTGGTCTAGCAGTTTGCAGACATACCTCCGATTGAATGACCATAACTCACTCAATTCAACTCGAAATTTATTGAAGTTTGTTCCATTTCGAAGGAGTCGAAGTGTAGTTTAAAACGGAAGAAACAGAGAAGAAAAACTCCAAGTATTTTGAGAGTTATTGTGGAAATAGTTAGACTCGCGCTTTGGTCTAGCAGTTTACAGACCTACCTCCGATTGATTGACTAAAACTCACTCAATTAAATTTTAAATGGATTCAAATTCATGCCATTTCGAAGATGTCGAAGTGTAGTTGAAAACGGAAGAAACGGAGATTAAAAACTCCAAGTATCTTAAGAGTTATGATGGAAATAGTTAGACTCGTGCTTTAGTCTAGCAGAGTACACACGTACCTCCGATTCATTGACCATAAGTCACTCAATTCGACTCGGAATTTATTCAAATTCATACCATTCTGAAGATATCGAAGTGTAGTTGAAAACGGAAGAAACGGAGATGAAAAACTCTAATTATTTTAAGAGTTATGATAGAAATAGTTAGACTCGCGCTTTCGCCTAGCAGTTTACAGATCTACCTCCGAGTGAATGACCATAACTCACTCAATTCACCTCGGAATTCATTGAAATTTGTTCCATTTCGAAGGACTCGAAGTGTAGTTTAAAACGGAAGAAACGGAGATGAAAAAAGCCAAGTATTTTGAGAGTTATGGTGGAAATAGTTAGACTCGCACTTTGGTCTAGCAGTTTACAGACAAACCTCCAATTGATTGACCATATCTTACTGAATTTAACTCGGAATTTATTCAAATTCATGCCATTTTGATGATGTCGAAGTGTAGTTGAAAATGAAAGAAATAGAGATGAAAAACTCCAAGTATCTTAAGAGTTATGATGGAAATAGTTAGACTCGCGCTTTGGTCTAGCAGTTTACAGACCTACCTCCGATTCATTGACCATAAGTCACTCAATTCGACTCGGAATTTATTCAAATTCATAGCATTCTGAAGATATTGAAGTGTAGTTGAAATCGGAAGAAACGGAGATGAAAAACTCTAATTATTTTAAGAGTTATGATAGAAATAGTTAGACTCGCGCTTTCGCCTAGCGGTTTACAGATCTACCTCCGAGTGAATGACCATAACTCACTCAATTCAACTCGGAATTCATTGAAATTTAATCCATTTCGAAGGACTCGAAGTGTAGTTTAAAACGGAAGAAACGGAGATGAAAAAAGCCAAGTACTTTAAGAGTTATGGTGGGAATATGTTAGACTCGCACTTTGGTCTAGCAGTTTACAGACCAACCTCCAATTGATTGACCATAACTTACTCAATATAACTCGGAATTGATTCAAATTCATGCCATTTTGAAGATGTCGAAGTGTAGTTGAAAACGAAAGAAACAGAGATGAAAAACTCCAAGTATCTTAAGAGTTATGATTGAAATAGTTAGACTCGTGCTTTGGTCTAGAAGTTTACACACCTACCTCCGATTCATTAACCATAAGTCACTCAATTCGACTCGGAATTTATTCCAATTCATACCATTCTGAAGATATCGAAGTGTAGTTGAAAACGGAAGAAACGGAGATGAAAAACTCTAATTATTTTAAGAGTTATGATAGAAATAGTTAGACTCGCGCTTTCGCCTAGCAGTTTACAGACCTACCTCCGATTTAATGACCATAACTCTCTCAATTCAACACGTAATTCAATGAAATTTGTTCCATTTCGAAGGAGTCGAAGTGTAGTTTAAAACGGAAGCAAAGGAGATGAAAAACTACTTGTATTTTGAGAGTTAAGATGGAAATAGTTAGATTCGCGCTTTGGTCTAGCAGTTTACAGACCTACCTCCGATTCATTGACCATAAGTCACTCAATTCGACTCGGAATTTATTCAAATTCATGCCATTTGGAAGATGTCGAAGAGCAGTAGAAAACGAAAGAAACGGAGATGAAAAACTCCAAGTATCTTAAGAGTTACGATGGAAATAGTTAGACTCGTGCTTTGGTCTAGGAGTTTACACACCTACCTCCGATTCATTGACCATAAGTCACTCAATTCGACTCGAAATTTATTCCAATTCATACCATTCTGAAGATATCGAAGTGTAGTTGAAAACGGAAGAAACGGAGATGAAAAACTCTAATTATTTTAAGAGTTATGATAGAAATAGTTAGACTCGCGCTTTCGCCTAGCAGTTTACAGACCTACCTCCGATTTAATGACCATAACTCACTCAATTCAACAAGTAATTCAATGAAATTTGTTCCATTTCGAAGGAGTCGAAGTGTAGTTTAAAACGGAAGCAAAGGAGATGAAAAACTACTTGTATTTTGAGAGTTAAGATGGAAATAGTTAGATTCGCGCTTTGGTCTAGCAGTTTACAGACCTACCTCCGATTCATTGACCATAAGTCACTCAATTCGACTCAGAATTTATTCAAATTCATGCCATTTGGAAGATGTCGAAGAGTAGTTGAAAACGAACGAAACGGAGATGAAAAACTCTAAGTATTTTAAGAGTTATGATAGTAATAGTTAGACTCGCGCTTTCGCCTAGCAGTTTACAGACCTACCTCCGATTCATTGACCATAAGTCACTCAATTCGACTCGGAATTTATTCAAATTCATGCCATTTGGAAGATGTCGAAGAGCAGTAGAAAACGAAAGAAACGGAGATGAAAAACTCCAAGTATCTTAAGAGTTATGATGGAAATAGTTAGACTCGTGCTTTGGTCTAGGAGTTTACACACCTACCTCCGATTCATTGACCATAAGTCACTCAATTCGACTCGAAATTTATTCCAATTCATACCATTCTGAAGATATCGAAGTGTAGTTGAAAACGGAAGAAACGGAGATGAAAAACTCTAATTATTTTAAGAGTTATGATAGAAATAGTTAGACTCGCGCTTTCGCCTAGCAGTTTACAGACCTACCTCCGATTTAATGACCATAACTCACTCAATTCAACAAGTAATTCAATGAAATTTGTTCCATTTCGAAGGAGTCGAAGTGTAGTTTAAAACGGAAGCAAAGGAGATGAAAAACTACTTGTATTTTGAGAGTTAAGATGGAAATAGTTAGATTCGCGCTTTGGTCTAGCAGTTTACAGACCTACCTCCGATTCATTGACCATAAGTCACTCAATTCGACTCAGAATTTATTCAAATTCATGCCATTTGGAAGATGTCGAAGAGTAGTTGAAAACGAACGAAACGGAGATGAAAAACTCTAAGTATTTTAAGAGTTATGATAGTAATAGTTAGACTCGCGCTTTCGCCTAGCAGTTTACAGACCTACCTCCGATTTAATGACCATAACTCACTCAATTCAACACGTAATTCAATAAAATTTGTTCCATTTCGAAGGAGTCGAAGTGTAGTTTAAAACGGAAGAAAAGGAGATGAAAAACTACTTGTATTTTGAGAGTTAAGATGGAAATAGTTACATTCGCGTTTTGGTCTAGCAGTTTGCAGACATACCTCCGATTGAATGACCATAACTCACTCAATTCAACTCGAAATTTATTGAAGTTTGTTCCATTTCGAAGGAGTCGAAGTGTAGTTTAAAACGGAAGAAACAGAGAAGAAAAACTCCAAGTATTTTGAGAGTTATTGTGGAAATAGTTAGACTCGCGCTTTGGTCTAGCAGTTTACAGACCTACCTCCGATTGATTGACTAAAACTCACTCAATTAAATTTTAAATGGATTCAAATTCATGCCATTTCGAAGATGTCGAAGTGTAGTTGAAAACGGAAGAAACGGAGATTAAAAACTCCAAGTATCTTAAGAGTTATGATGGAAATAGTTAGACTCGTGCTTTAGTCTAGCAGAGTACACACGTACCTCCGATTCATTGACCATAAGTCACTCAATTCGACTCGGAATTTATTCAAATTCATACCATTCTGAAGATATCGAAGTGTAGTTGAAAACGGAAGAAACGGAGATGAAAAACTCTAATTATTTTAAGAGTTATGATAGAAATAGTTAGACTCGCGCTTTCGCCTAGCAGTTTACAGATCTACCTCCGAGTGAATGACCATAACTCACTCAATTCACCTCGGAATTCATTGAAATTTGTTCCATTTCGAAGGACTCGAAGTGTAGTTTAAAACGGAAGAAACGGAGATGAAAAAAGCCAAGTATTTTGAGAGTTATGGTGGAAATAGTTAGACTCGCACTTTGGTCTAGCAGTTTACAGACAAACCTCCAATTGATTGACCATATCTTACTGAATTTAACTCGGAATTTATTCAAATTCATGCCATTTTGATGATGTCGAAGTGTAGTTGAAAATGAAAGAAATAGAGATGAAAAACTCCAAGTATCTTAAGAGTTATGATGGAAATAGTTAGACTCGCGCTTTGGTCTAGCAGTTTACAGACCTACCTCCGATTCATTGACCATAAGTCACTCAATTCGACTCGGAATTTATTCAAATTCATAGCATTCTGAAGATATTGAAGTGTAGTTGAAATCGGAAGAAACGGAGATGAAAAACTCTAATTATTTTAAGAGTTATGATAGAAATAGTTAGACTCGCGCTTTCGCCTAGCGGTTTACAGATCTACCGCCGAGTGAATGACCATAACTCACTCAATTCAACTCGGAATTCATTGAAATTTAATCCATTTCGAAGGACTCGAAGTGTAGTTTAAAACGAAAGAAACGGAGATGAAAAAAGCCAAGTACTTTAAGAGTTATGGTGGGAATATGTTAGACTCGCACTTTGGTCTAGCAGTTTACAGACCAACCTCCAATTGATTGACCATAACTTACTCAATATAACTCGGAATTGATTCAAATTCATGCCATTTTGAAGATGTCGAAGTGTAGTTGAAAACGAAAGAAACAGAGATGAAAAACTCCAAGTATCTTAAGAGTTATGATTGAAATAGTTAGACTCGTGCTTTGGTCTAGAAGTTTACACACCTACCTCCGATTCATTAACCATAAGTCACTCAATTCGACTCGGAATTTATTCCAATTCATACCATTCTGAAGATATCGAAGTGTAGTTGAAAACGGAAGAAACGGAGATGAAAAACTCTAATTATTTTAAGAGTTATGATAGAAATAGTTAGACTCGCGCTTTCGCCTAGCAGTTTACAGACCTACCTCCGATTTAATGACCATAACTCTCTCAATTCAACACGTAATTCAATGAAATTTGTTCCATTTCGAAGGAGTCGAAGTGTAGTTTAAAACGGAAGCAAAGGAGATGAAAAACTACTTGTATTTTGAGAGTTAAGATGGAAATAGTTAGATTCGCGCTTTGGTCTAGCAGTTTACAGACCTACCTCCGATTCATTGACCATAAGTCACTCAATTCGACTCGGAATTTATTCAAATTCATGCCATTTGGAAGATGTCGAAGAGCAGTAGAAAACGAAAGAAACGAAGATGAAAAACTCCAAGTATCTTAAGAGTTACGATGGAAATAGTTAGACTCGTGCTTTGGTCTAGGAGTTTACACACCTACCTCCGATTCATTGACCATAAGTCACTCAATTCGACTCGAAATTTATTCCAATTCATACCATTCTGAAGATATCGAAGTGTAGTTGAAAACGGAAGAAACGGAGATGAAAAACTCTAATTATTTTAAGAGTTATGATAGAAATAGTTAGACTCGCGCTTTCGCCTAGCAGTTTACAGACCTACCTCCGATTTAATGACCATAACTCACTCAATTCAACAAGTAATTCAATGAAATTTGTTCCATTTCGAAGGAGTCGAAGTGTAGTTTAAAATGGAAGCAAAGGAGATGAAAAACTACTTGTATTTTGAGAGTTAAGATGGAAATAGTTAGATTCGCGCTTTGGTCTAGCAGTTTACAGACCTACCTCCGATTCATTGACCATAAGTCACTCAATTCGACTCAGAATTTATTCAAATTCATGCCATTTGGAAGATGTCGAAGAGTAGTTGATAACGAACGAAACGGAGATGAAAAACTCTAAGTATTTTAAGAGTTATGATAGTAATAGGTAGACTCGCGCTTTCGCCTAGCAGTTTACAGACCTACCTCCGATTTAATGACCATAACTCACTCAATTCAACACGTAATTCAATAAAATTTGTTCCATTTCGAAGGAGTCGAAGTGTAGTTTAAAACGGAAGAAAAGGAGATGAAAAACTACTTGTATTTTGAGAGTTAAGATGGAAATAGTTAGATTCGCGCTTTGGTCTAGCAGTTTACAGACCTACCTCCGATTCATTGACCATAAGTCACTCAATTCGACTCAGAATTTATTCAAATTCATGCCATTTGGAAGATGTCGATGAGTAGTTGAAAACGAACGAAACGGAGATGAAAAACTCTAAGTATTTTAAGAGTTATGATAGTAATAGTTAGACTCGCGCTTTCGCCTAGCAGTTTACAGACCTACCTCCGATTCATTGACCATAAGTCACTCAATTCGACTCGGAATTTATTCAAATTCATGCCATTTGGAAGATGTCGAAGAGCAGTAGAAAACGAAAGAAACGGAGATGAAAAACTCCAAGTATCTTAAGAGTTATGATGGAAATAGTTAGACTCGTGCTTTGGTCTAGGAGTTTACACACCTACCTCCGATTCATTGACCATAAGTCACTCAATTCGACTCGAAATTTATTCCAATTCATACCATTCTGAAGATATCGAAGTGTAGTTGAAAACGGAAGAAACGGAGATGAAAAACTCTAATTATTTTAAGAGTTATGATAGAAATAGTTAGACTCGCGCTTTCGCCTAGCAGTTTACAGACCTACCTCCGATTTAATGACCATAACTCTCTCAATTCAACACGTAATTCAATGAAATTTGTTCCATTTCGAAGGAGTCGAAGTGTAGTTTAAAACGGAAGCAAAGGAGATGAAAAACTACTTGTATTTTGAGAGTTAAGATGGAAATAGTTAGATTCGCGCTTTGGTCTAGCAGTTTACAGACCTACCTCCGATTCATTGACCATAAGTCACTCAATTCGACTCGGAATTTATTCAAATTCATGCCATTTGGAAGATGTCGAAGAGCAGTAGAAAACGAAAGAAACGGAGATGAAAAACTCCAAGTATCTTAAGAGTTACGATGGAAATAGTTAGACTCGTGCTTTGGTCTAGGAGTTTACACACCTACCTCCGATTCATTGACCATAAGTCACTCAATTCGACTCGAAATTTATTCCAATTCATACCATTCTGAAGATATCGAAGTGTAGTTGAAAACGGAAGAAACGGAGATGAAAAACTCTAATTATTTTAAGAGTTATGATAGAAATAGTTAGACTCGCGCTTTCGCCTAGCAGTTTACAGACCTACCTCCGATTTAATGACCATAACTCACTCAATTCAACAAGTAATTCAATGAAATTTGTTCCATTTCGAAGGAGTCGAAGTGTAGTTTAAAACGGAAGCAAAGGAGATGAAAAACTACTTGTATTTTGAGAGTTAAGATGGAAATAGTTAGATTCGCGCTTTGGTCTAGCAGTTTACAGACCTACCTCCGATTCATTGACCATAAGTCACTCAATTCGACTCAGAATTTATTCAAATTCATGCCATTTGGAAGATGTCGAAGAGTAGTTGATAACGAACGAAACGGAGATGAAAAACTCTAAGTATTTTAAGAGTTATGATAGTAATAGGTAGACTCGCGCTTTCGCCTAGCAGTTTACAGACCTACCTCCGATTTAATGACCATAACTCACTCAATTCAACACGTAATTCAATAAAATTTGTTCCATTTCGAAGGAGTCGAAGTGTAGTTTAAAACGGAAGAAAAGGAGATGAAAAACTACTTGTATTTTGAGAGTTAAGATGGAAATAGTTAGATTCGCGCTTTGGTCTAGCAGTTTACAGACCTACCTCCGATTCATTGACCATAAGTCACTCAATTCGACTCAGAATTTATTCAAATTCATGCCATTTGGAAGATGTCGATGAGTAGTTGAAAACGAACGAAACGGAGATGAAAAACTCTAAGTATTTTAAGAGTTATGATAGTAATAGTTAGACTCGCGCTTTCGCCTAGCAGTTTACAGACCTACCTCCGATTCATTGACCATAAGTCACTCAATTCGACTCGGAATTTATTCAAATTCATGCCATTTGGAAGATGTCGAAGAGCAGTAGAAAACGAAAGAAACGGAGATGAAAAACTCCAAGTATCTTAAGAGTTATGATGGAAATAGTTAGACTCGTGCTTTGGTCTAGGAGTTTACACACCTACCTCCGATTCATTGACCATAAGTCACTCAATTCGACTCGAAATTTATTCCAATTCATACCATTCTGAAGATATCGAAGTGTAGTTGAAAACGGAAGAAACGGAGATGAAAAACTCTAATTATTTTAAGAGTTATGATAGAAATAGTTAGACTCGCGCTTTCGCCTAGCAGTTTACAGACCTACCTCCGATTTAATGACCATAACTCACTCAATTCAACAAGTAATTCAATGAAATTTGTTCCATTTCGAAGGAGTCGAAGTGTAGTTTAAAACGGAAGCAAAGGAGATGAAAAACTACTTGTATTTTGAGAGTTAAGATGGAAATAGTTAGATTCGCGCTTTGGTCTAGCAGTTTACAGACCTACCTCCGATTCATTGACCATAAGTCACTCAATTCGACTCAGAATTTATTCAAATTCATGCCATTTGGAAGATGTCGAAGAGTAGTTGAAAACGAACGAAACGGAGATGAAAAACTCTAAGTATTTTAAGAGTTATGATAGTAATAGTTAGACTCGCGCTTTCGCCTAGCAGTTTACAGACCTACCTCCGATTTAATGACCATAACTCACTCAATTCAACACGTAATTCAATAAAATTTGTTCCATTTCGAAGGAGTCGAAGTGTAGTTTAAAACGGAAGAAAAGGAGATGAAAAACTACTTGTATTTTGAGAGTTAAGATGGAAATAGTTACATTCGCGTTTTGGTCTAGCAGTTTGCAGACATACCTCCGATTGAATGACCATAACTCACTCAATTCAACTCGAAATTTATTGAAGTTTGTTCCATTTCGAAGGAGTCGAAGTGTAGTTTAAAACGGAAGAAACAGAGAAGAAAAACTCCAAGTATTTTGAGAGTTATTGTGGAAATAGTTAGACTCGCGCTTTGGTCTAGCAGTTTACAGACCTACCTCCGATTGATTGACTAAAACTCACTCAATTAAATTTTAAATGGATTCAAATTCATGCCATTTCGAAGATGTCGAAGTGTAGTTGAAAACGGAAGAAACGGAGATTAAAAACTCCAAGTATCTTAAGAGTTATGATGGAAATAGTTAGACTCGTGCTTTAGTCTAGCAGAGTACACACGTACCTCCGATTCATTGACCATAAGTCACTCAATTCGACTCGGAATTTATTCAAATTCATACCATTCTGAAGATATCGAAGTGTAGTTGAAAACGGAAGAAACGGAGATGAAAAACTCTAATTATTTTAAGAGTTATGATAGAAATAGTTAGACTCGCGCTTTCGCCTAGCAGTTTACAGATCTACCTCCGAGTGAATGACCATAACTCACTCAATTCACCTCGGAATTCATTGAAATTTGTTCCATTTCGAAGGACTCGAAGTGTAGTTTAAAATGGAAGAAACGGAGATGAAAAAAGCCAAGTATTTTGAGAGTTATGGTGGAAATAGTTAGACTCGCACTTTGGTCTAGCAGTTTACAGACAAACCTCCAATTGATTGACCATATCTTACTGAATTTAACTCGGAATTTATTCAAATTCATGCCATTTTGATGATGTCGAAGTGTAGTTGAAAATGAAAGAAATAGAGATGAAAAACTCCAAGTATCTTAAGAGTTATGATGGAAATAGTTAGACTCGCGCTTTGGTCTAGCAGTTTACAGACCTACCTCCGATTCATTGACCATAAGTCACTCAATTCGACTCGGAATTTATTCAAATTCATAGCATTCTGAAGATATTGAAGTGTAGTTGAAATCGGAAGAAACGGAGATGAAAAACTCTAATTATTTTAAGAGTTATGATAGAAATAGTTAGACTCGCGCTTTCGCCTAGCGGTTTACAGATCTACCTCCGAGTGAATGACCATAACTCACTCAATTCAACTCGGAATTCATTGAAATTTAATCCATTTCGAAGGACTCGAAGTGTAGTTTAAAACGGAAGAAACGGAGATGAAAAAAGCCAAGTACTTTAAGAGTTATGGTGGGAATATGTTAGACTCGCACTTTGGTCTAGCAGTTTACAGACCAACCTCCAATTGATTGACCATAACTTACTCAATACAACTCGGAATTGATTCAAATTCATGCCATTTTGAAGATGTCGAAGTGTAGTTGAAAACGAAAGAAACAGAGATGAAAAACTCCAAGTATCTTAAGAGTTATGATTGAAATAGTTAGACTCGTGCTTTGGTCTAGAAGTTTACACACCTACCTCCGATTCATTAACCATAAGTCACTCAATTCGACTCGGAATTTATTCCAATTCATACCATTCTGAAGATATCGAAGTGTAGTTGAAAACGGAAGAAACGGAGATGAAAAACTCTAATTATTTTAAGAGTTATGATAGAAATAGTTAGACTCGCGCTTTCGCCTAGCAGTTTACAGACCTACCTCCGATTTAATGACCATAACTCTCTCAATTCAACACGTAATTCAATGAAATTTGTTCCATTTCGAAGGAGTCGAAGTGTAGTTTAAAACGGAAGCAAAGGAGATGAAAAACTACTTGTATTTTGAGAGTTAAGATGGAAATAGTTAGATTCGCGCTTTGGTCTAGCAGTTTACAGACCTACCTCCGATTCATTGACCATAAGTCACTCAATTCGACTCGGAATTTATTCAAATTCATGCCATTTGGAAGATGTCGAAGAGCAGTAGAAAACGAAAGAAACGGAGATGAAAAACTCCAAGTATCTTAAGAGTTACGATGGAAATAGTTAGACTCGTGCTTTGGTCTAGGAGTTTACACACCTACCTCCGATTCATTGACCATAAGTCACTCAATTCGACTCGAAATTTATTCCAATTCATACCATTCTGAAGATATCGAAGTGTAGTTGAAAACGGAAGAAACGGAGATGAAAAACTCTAATTATTTTAAGAGTTATGATAGAAATAGTTAGACTCGCGCTTTCGCCTAGCAGTTTACAGACCTACCTCCGATTTAATGACCATAACTCACTCAATTCAACAAGTAATTCAATGAAATTTGTTCCATTTCGAAGGAGTCGAAGTGTAGTTTAAAACGGAAGCAAAGGAGATGAAAAACTACTTGTATTTTGAGAGTTAAGATGGAAATAGTTAGATTCGCGCTTTGGTCTAGCAGTTTACAGACCTACCTCCGATTCATTGACCATAAGTCACTCAATTCGACTCAGAATTTATTCAAATTCATGCCATTTGGAAGATGTCGAAGAGTAGTTGATAACGAACGAAACGGAGATGAAAAACTCTAAGTATTTTAAGAGTTATGATAGTAATAGGTAGACTCGCGCTTTCGCCTAGCAGTTTACAGACCTACCTCCGATTTAATGACCATAACTCACTCAATTCAACACGTAATTCAATAAAATTTGTTCCATTTCGAAGGAGTCGAAGTGTAGTTTAAAACGGAAGAAAAGGAGATGAAAAACTACTTGTATTTTGAGAGTTAAGATGGAAATAGTTAGATTCGCGCTTTGGTCTAGCAGTTTACAGACCTACCTCCGATTCATTGACCATAAGTCACTCAATTCGACTCGGAATTTATTCAAATTCATGCCATTTGGAAGATGTCGAAGAGCAGTAGAAAACGAAAGAAACGGAGCTGAAAAACTCCAAGTATCTTAAGAGTTATGATGGAAATAGTTAGACTCGTGCTTTGGTCTAGGAGTTTACACACCTACCTCCGATTCATTGACCATAAGTCACTCAATTCGACTCGAAATTTATTCCGATTCATACCATTCTGAAGATATCGAAGTGTAGTTGAAAACGGAAGAAACGTAGATGAAAAACTCTAATTATTTTAAGAGTTATGATAGAAATAGTTAGACTCGCGCTTTCGCCTAGCAGTTTACAGACCTACCTCCGATTTAATGACCATAACTCACTCAATTCAACAAGTAATTCAATGAAATTTGTTCCATTTCGAAGGAGTCGAAGTGTAGTTTAAAACGGAAGCAAAGGAGATGAAAAACTACTTGTATTTTGAGAGTTAAGATGGAAATAGTTAGATTCGCGCTTTGGTCTAGCAGTTTACAGACCTACCTCCGATTCATTGACCATAAGTCACTCAATTCGACTCCGAATTTATTCAAATTCATGCCATTTGGAAGATGTCGAAGAGTAGTTGAAAACGAACGAAACGGAGATGAAAAACTCTAAGTATTTTAAGAGTTATGATAGTAATAGTTAGACTCGCGCTTTCGCGTAGCAGTTTACAGACCTACCTCCGATTTAATGACCATAACTCACTCAATTCAACACGTAATTCAATAAAATTTGTTCCATTTCGAAGGAGTCGAAGTGTAGTTTAAAACGGAAGAAAAGTAGATGAAAAACTACTTGTATTTTGAGAGTTAAGATGGAAATAGTTACATTCGCGCTTTGGTCTAGCAGTTTGCAGACATACCTCCGATTGAATGACCATAACTCACTCAATTCAACTCGAAATTCATTGAAGTTTGTTCCATTTCGAAGGAGTCAAAGTGTAGTTTAAAACGGAAGAAACAGAGAAGAAAAACTCCAAGTATTTTGAGAGTTATTGTGGAAATAGTTAGACTCGCGCTTTGGTCTAGCAGTTTACAGACCTACCTCCGATTCATTGACCATAAGTCACTCAATTCGACTCCGAATTTATTCAAATTCATGCCATTTGGAAGATGTCGAAGAGTAGTTGAAAACGAACGAAACGGAGATGAAAAACTCTAAGTATTTTAAGAGTTATGATAGAAATAGTTAGACTCGCGCTTTCGCCTAGCAGTTTACAGACCTACCTCCGATTTAATGACCATAACTCACTCAATTCAACAAGTAATTCAATGAAATTTGTTCAATTTCGAAGGAGTCGAAGTGTAGTTTAAAACGGAAGCAAAGGAGATGAAAAACTACTTGTATTTTGAGAGTTAAGATGTAAATAGTTAGATTCGCGCTTTGGTCTAGCAGTTTACAGACCTACCTCCGATTCATTGACCATAAGTCACTCAATTCGACTCGAAATTTATTCAAATTCATGCCATTTGGAAGATGTCGAAGAGTAGTTGAAAACGAACGAAACGGAGATGAAAAACTCCAAGTATTTTAAGAGTTATGATAGAAATAGTTAGACTCGCGCTTTCGCCTAGCAGTTTACAGACCTACCTCCAATTTAATGACCATAACTCACTCAATTCAACACGTAATTCAATGAAATTTGTTCCATTTCGAAGGAGTCGAAGTGTAGTTTAAAACGGAAGAAAAGGAGATGAAAAACTACTTGTATTTTGAGAGTTAAGATGGAAATAGTTACATTCGCGCTTTGGTCTAGCAGTTTGCAGACATACCTCCGATTGAATGACCATAACTCACTCAATTCAACTCGAAATTCATTGAAGTTTGTTCCATTTCGAAGGAGTCGAAGTGTAGTTTAAAACGGAAGAAACAGAGAAGAAAAACTCCAAGTATTTTGAGAGTTATTGTGGAAATAGTTAGACTCGCGCTTTGGTCTAGCAGTTTACAGACCTACCTCCGATTGATTGACTAAAACTCACTCAATTAAATTTTAAATGGATTCAAATTCATGCCATTTCGAAGATGTCGAAGTGTAGTTGAAAACGGAAGAAACGGAGATGAAAAACTCCAAGTATCTTAAGAGTTATGATGGAAATAGTTAGACTCGTGCTTTAGTCTAGCAGAGTACACACGTACCTCCGATTCATTGACCATAAGTCACTCAATTCGACTCGAAATTTATTCCGATTCATACCATTCTGAAGATATCGAAGTGTAGTTGAAAACGGAAGAAACGTAGATGAAAAACTCTAATTATTTTAAGAGTTATGATAGAAATAGTTAGACTCGCGCTTTCGCCTAGCAGTTTACAGACCTACCTCCGATTTAATGACCATAACTCACTCAATTCAACAAGTAATTCAATGAAATTTGTTCCATTTCGAAGGAGTCGAAGTGTAGTTTAAAACGGAAGCAAAGGAGATGAAAAACTACTTGTATTTTGAGAGTTAAGATGGAAATAGTTAGATTCGCGCTTTGGTCTAGCAGTTTACAGACCTACCTCCGATTCATTAACCATAAGTCACTCAATTCGACTCCGAATTTATTCAAATTCATGCCATTTGGAAGATGTCGAAGAGTAGTTGAAAACGAACGAAACGGAGATGAAAAACTCTAAGTATTTTAAGAGTTATGATAGTAATAGTTAGACTCGCGCTTTCGCGTAGCAGTTTACAGACCTACCTCCGATTTAATGACCATAACTCACTCAATTCAACACGTAATTCAATAAAATTTGTTCCATTTCGAAGGAGTCGAAGTGTAGTTTAAAACGGAAGAAAAGGAGATGAAAAACTACTTGTATTTTGAGAGTTAAGATGGAAATAGTTACATTCGCGCTTTGGTCTAGCAGTTTGCAGACATACCTCCGATTGAATGACCATAACTCACTCAATTCAACTCGAAATTCATTGAAGTTTGTTCCATTTCGAAGGAGTCAAAGTGTAGTTTAAAACGGAAGAAACAGAGAAGAAAAACTCCAAGTATTTTGAGAGTTATTGTGGAAATAGTTAGACTCGCGCTTTGGTCTAGCAGTTTACAGACCTACCTCCGATTGATTGACTAAAACTCACTCAATTAAATTTTAAATGGATTCAAATTCATGCCATTTCGAAGATGTCGAAGTGTAGTTGAAAACGGAAGAAACGGAGATTAAAAACTCCAAGTATCTTAACAGTTATGATGGAAATAGTTAGACTCGTGCTTTAGTCTAGCAGAGTACACACCTACCTCCGATTCATTGACCATAAGTCACTCAATTCGACTCGGAATTTATTCCAATTCATACCATTCTGAAGATATCGAAGTGTAGTTAAAAACGGAAGAAACGGAGATGAAAAACTCTAATTATTTTAAGAGTTATGATAGAAATAGTTAGACTCGCGCTTTCGCCTAGCAGTTTACAGACCCACCTCCGATTTAATGACCATAACTCTCTCAATTCAACACGTAATTCAATGAAAATTGTTCCATTTCGAAGGAGTCGAAGTGTAGTTTAAAACGGAAGCAAAGGAGATGAAAAACTACTTGTATTTTGAGAGTTAAGATGGAAATAGTTAGATCGCGCATTGGTCTAGCAGTTTACAGACCTACCTCCGATTCATTGACCATAAGTCACTCAATTCGACTCGGAATTTATTCAAATTCATGCCATTTGGAAGATGTCGAAGAGCAGTAGAAAACGAAAGAAACGGAGATGAAAAACTCCAAGTATCTTAAGAGTTATGATGGAAATAGTTAGACTCGTGCTTTGGTCTAGGAGTTTACACACCTACCTCCGATTCATTGACCATAAGTCACTCAATTCGACTTGAAATTTATTCCAATTCATACCATTCTGAAGATATCGAAGTGTAGTTGAAAACGGAAGAAACGGAGATGAAAAACTCTAATTATTTTAAGAGTTATGATAGAAATAGTTAGACTCGCGCTTTCGCCTAGCAGTTTACAGACCTACCTCCGATTTAATGACCATAACTCACTCAATTCAACAAGTAATTCAATGAAATTTGTTCCATTTCGAAGGAGTCGAAGTGTAGTTTAAAACGGAAGCAAAGGAGATGAAAAACTACTTGTATTTTGAGAGTTAAGATGGAAATAGTTAGATTCGCGCTTTGGTCTAGCAGTTTACAGACCTACCTCCGATTCATTGACCATAAGTCACTCAATTCGACTCAGAATTTATTCAAATTCATGCCATTTGGAAGATGTCGAAGAGTAGTTGAAAACGAACGAAACGGAGATGAAAAACTCTAAGTATTTTAAGAGTTATGATAGTAATAGTTAGACTCGCGCTTTCGCCTAGCAGTTTACTGACCTACCTCCGATTTAATGACCATAACTCACTCAATTAAACACGTAATTCAATAAAATTTGTTCCATTTCGAAGGAGTCGAAGTGTAGTTTAAAACGGAAGAAAAGGAGATGAAAAACTACTTGTATTTTGAGAGT
The DNA here is from genome assembly GCF_043159265.1 of Tasmannia lanceolata. NCBI lineage: Eukaryota > Viridiplantae > Streptophyta > Magnoliopsida > Canellales > Winteraceae > Tasmannia > Tasmannia lanceolata. Next base: position 42,224,819 of record NW_027518695.1, read on the forward strand.
TAAGATGGAAATAGTTACATTCGCGTTTTGGTCTAGCAGTTTGCAGACATACCTCCGATTGAATGACCATAACTCACTCAATTCAACTCGAAATTTATTGAAGTTTGTTCCATTTCGAAGGAGTCGAAGTGTAGTTTAAAACGGAAGAAACAGAGAAGAAAAACTCCAAGTATTTTGAGAGTTATTGTGGAAATAGTTAGACTCGCGCTTTGGTCTAGCAGTTTACAGACCTACCTCCGATTGATTGACTAAAACTCACTCAATTAAATTTTAAATGGATTCAAATTCATGCCATTTCGAAGATGTCGAAGTGTAGTTGAAAACGGAAGAAACGGAGATGAAAAACTCCAAGTATCTTAAGAGTTATGATGGAAATAGTTAGACTCGTGCTTTTGTCTAGCAGAGTACACACGTACCTCCGATTCATTGACCATAAGTCACTCAATTCGACTCGAAATTTATTCCGATTCATACCATTCTGAAGATATCGAAGTGTAGTTGAAAACGGAAGAAACGTAGATGAAAAACTCTAATTATTTTAAGAGTTATGATAGAAATAGTTAGACTCGCGCTTTCGCCTAGCAGTTTACAGACCTACCTCCGATTTAATGACCATAACTCACTCAATTCAACAAGTAATTCAATGAAATTTGTTCCATTTCGAAGGAGTCGAAGTATAGTTTAAAACGGAAGCAAAGGAGATGAAAAACTACTTGTATTTTGAGAGTTAAGATGGAAATAGTTAGATTCGCGCTTTGGTCTAGCAGTTTACAGACCTACCTCCGATTCATTGACCATAAGTCACTCAATTCGACTCGGAATTTATTCAAATTCATGCCATTTGGAAGATGTCGAAGAGTAGTTGAAAACGAACGAAACGGAGATGAAAAACTCCAAGTATTTTAAGAGTTATGATAGAAATAGTTAGACTCGCGCTTTCGCCTAGCAGTTTACAAACCTACCTCCAATTTAATGACCATAACTCACTCAATTCAACACGTAATTCAATGAAATTTGTTCCATTTCGAAGGAGTCGAAGTGTAGTTTAAAACGGAAGAAAAGGAGATGAAAAACTACTTGTATTTTGAGAGTTAAGATGGAAATAGTTACATTCGCGCTTTGGTCTAGCAGTTTGCAGACATACCTCCGATTGAATGACCATAACTCACTCAATTCAACTCGAAATTCATTGAAGTTTGTTCCATTTCGAAGGAGTCAAAGTGTAGTTTAAAACGGAAGAAACAGAGAAGAAAAACTCCAAGTATTTTGAGAGTTATTGTGGAAATAGTTAGACTCGCGCTTTGGTCTAGCAGTTTACAGACTTACCTCCGATTGATTGACTAAAACTCACTCAATTAAATTTTAAATGGATTCAAATTCATGCCATTTCAAAGATGTCGAAGTGTAGTTGAAAACGGAAGAAACGGAGATTAAAAACTCCAAGTATCTTAAGAGTTATGATGGAAATAGTTAGACTCGTGCTTTAGTCTAGCAGAGTACACACCTACCTCCGATTCATTGACCATAAGTCACTCAATTCGACTCGGAATTTATTCCAATTCATACCATTCTGAAGATATCGAAGTGTAGTTAAAAACGGAAGAAACGGAGATGAAAAACTCTAATTATTTTAAGAGTTATGATAGAAATAGTTAGACTCGCGCTTTCGCCTAGCAGTTTACAGATCTACCTCTGAGTGAATGACCATAACTCACTCAATTCACCTCGGAATTCATTGAAATTTGTTCCATTTCGAAGGACTCGAAGTGTAGTTTAAAACGGAAGAAACGGAGATGAAAAAAGCCAAGTATTTTGAGAGTTATGGTGGAAATAGTTAGACTCGCACTTTGGTCTAGCAGTTTACAGACAAACCTCCAATTGATTGACCATAACTTACTGAATTTAACTCGGAATTTATTCAAATTCATGCCATTTGGAAGATGTCGAAGAGCAGTAGAAAACGAAAGAAACGGAGATGAAAAACTCCAAGTATCTTAAGAGTTATGATGGAAATAGTTAGACTCGTGCTTTGGTCTAGGAGTTTACACACCTACCTCCGATTCATTGACCATAAGTCACTCAATTCGACTTGAAATTTATTCCAATTCATACCATTCTGAAGATATCGAAGTGTAGTTGAAAACGGAAGAAACGGAGATGAAAAACTCTAATTATTTTAAGAGTTATGATAGAAATAGTTAGACTCGCGCTTTCGCCTAGCAGTTTACAGACCTACCTCCGATTTAATGACCATAACTCACTCAATTCAACAAGTAATTCAATGAAATTTGTTCCATTTCGAAGGAGTCGAAGTGTAGTTTAAAACGGAAGCAAAGGAGATGAAAAACTACTTGTATTTTGAGAGTTAAGATGGAAATAGTTAGATTCGCGCTTTGGTCTAGCAGTTTACAGACCTACCTCCGATTCATTGACCATAAGTCACTCAATTCGACTCAGAATTTATTCAAATTCATGCCATTTGGAAGATGTCGAAGAGTAGTTGAAAACGAACGAAACGGAGATGAAAAACTCTAAGTATTTTAAGAGTTATGATAGTAATAGTTAGACTCGCGCTTTCGCCTAGCAGTTTACTGACCTACCTCCGATTTAATGACCATAACTCACTCAATTCAACACGTAATTCAATAAAATTTGTTCCATTTCGAAGGAGTCGAAGTGTAGTTTAAAACGGAAGAAAAGGAGATGAAAAACTACTTGTATTTTGAGAGTTAAGATGGAAATAGTTACATTCGCGTTTTGGTCTAGCAGTTTGCAGACATACCTCCGATTGAATGACCATAACTCACTCAATTAAACTCGAAATTTATTGAAGTTTGTTCCATTTCGAAGGAGTCGAAGTGTAGTTTAAAACGGAAGAAACAGAGAAGAAAAACTCCAAGTATTTTGAGAGTTATTGTGGAAATAGTTAGACTCGCGCTTTGGTCTAGCAGTTTACAGACCTACCTCCGATTGATTGACTAAAACTCACTCAATTAAATTTTAAATGGATTCAAATTCATGCCATTTCGAAGATGTCGAAGTGTAGTTGAAAACGGAAGAAACGGAGATGAAAAACTCCAAGTATCTTAAGAGTTATGATGGAAATAGTTAGACTCGTGCTTTTGTCTAGCAGAGTACACACGTACCTCCGATTCATTGACCATAAGTCACTCAATTCGACTCGAAATTTATTCCGATTCATACCATTCTGAAGATATCGAAGTGTAGTTGAAAACGGAAGAAACGTAGATGAAAAACTCTAATTATTTTAAGAGTTATGATAGAAATAGTTAGACTCGCGCTTTCGCCTAGCAGTTTACAGACCTACCTCCGATTTAATGACCATAACTCACTCAATTCAACAAGTAATTCAATGAAATTTGTTCCATTTCGAAGGAGTCGAAGTGTAGTTTAAAACGGAAGCAAAGGAGATGAAAAACTACTTGTATTTTGAGAGTTAAGATGGAAATAGTTAGATTCGCGCTTTGGTCTAGCAGTTTACAGACCTACCTCCGATTCATTGACCATAAGTCACTCAATTCGACTCGGAATTTATTCAAATTCATGCCATTTGGAAGATGTCGAAGAGTAGTTGAAAACGAACGAAACGGAGATGAAAAACTCCAAGTATTTTAAGAGTTATGATAGAAATAGTTAGACTCGCGCTTTCGCCTAGCAGTTTACAGACCTACCTCCAATTTAATGACCATAACTCACTCAATTCAACACGTAATTCAATGAAATTTGTTCCATTTCGAAGGAGTCGAAGTGTAGTTTAAAACGGAAGAAAAGGAGATGAAAAACTACTTGTATTTTGAGAGTTAAGATGGAAATAGTTACATTCGCGCTTTGGTCTAGCAGTTTGCAGACATACCTCCGATTGAATGACCATAACTCACTCAATTCAACTCGAAATTCATTGAAGTTTGTTCCATTTCGAAGGAGTCAAAGTGTAGTTTAAAACGGAAGAAACAGAGAAGAAAAACTCCAAGTATTTTGAGAGTTATTGTGGAAATAGTTAGACTCGCGCTTTGGTCTAGCAGTTTACAGACTTACCTCCGATTGATTGACTAAAACTCACTCAATTAAATTTTAAATGGATTCAAATTCATGCCATTTCAAAGATGTCGAAGTGTAGTTGAAAACGGAAGAAACGGAGATTAAAAACTCAAAGTATCTTAAGAGTTATGATGGAAATAGTTAGACTCGTGCTTTAGTCTAGCAGAGTACACACCTACCTCCGATTCATTGACCATAAGTCACTCAATTCGACTCGGAATTTATTCCAATTCATACCATTCTGAAGATATCGAAGTGTAGTTAAAAACGGAAGAAACGGAGATGAAAAACTCTAATTATTTTAAGAGTTATGATAGAAATAGTTAGACTCGCGCTTTCGCCTAGCAGTTTACAGATCTACCTCTGAGTGAATGACCATAACTCACTCAATTCACCTCGGAATTCATTGAAATTTGTTCCATTTCGAAGGACTCGAAGTGTAGTTTAAAACGGAAGAAACGGAGATGAAAAAAGCCAAGTATTTTGAGAGTTATGGTGGAAATAGTTAGACTCGCACTTTGGTCTAGCAGTTTACAGACAAACCTCCAATTGATTGACCATAACTTACTGAATTTAACTCGGAATTTATTCAAATTCATGCCATTTGGAAGATGTCGAAGAGCAGTAGAAAACGAAAGAAACGGAGATGAAAAACTCCAAGTATCTTAAGAGTTATGATGGAAATAGTTAGACTCGTGCTTTGGTCTAGGAGTTTACACACCTACCTCCGATTCATTGACCATAAGTCACTCAATTCGACTCGAAATTTATTCCAATTCATACCATTCTGAAGATATCGAAGTGTAGTTGAAAACGGAAGAAACGGAGATGAAAACCTCTAATTATTTTAAGAGTTATGATAGAAATAGTTAGACTCGCGCTTTCGCCTAGCAGTTTACAGACCTACCTCCGATTTAATGACCATAACTCACTCAATTCAACAAGTAATTCAATGAAATTTGTTCCATTTCGAAGGAGTCGAAGTGTAGTTTAAAACGGAAGCAAAGGAGATGAAAAACTACTTGTATTTTGAGAGTTAAGATGGAAATAGTTAGATTCGCGCTTTGGTCTAGCAGTTTACAGACCTACCTCCGATTCATTGACCATAAGTCACTCAATTCGACTCAGAATTTATTCAAATTCATGCCATTTGGAAGATGTCGAAGAGTAGTTGAAAACGAACGAAACGGAGATGAAAAACTCTAAGTATTTTAAGAGTTATGATAGTAATAGTTAGACTCGCGCTTTCGCCTAGCAGTTTACAGACCTACCTCCGATTTAATGACCATAACTCACTCAATTCAACACGTAATTCAATAAAATTTGTTCCATTTCGAAGGAGTCGAAGTGTAGTTTAAAACGGAAGAAAAGGAGATGAAAAACTACTTGTATTTTGAGAGTTAAGATGGAAATAGTTACATTCGCGCTTTCGTCTAGCAGTTTGCAGACATACCTCCGATTGAATGACCATAACTCACTCAATTCAACTCGAAATTCATTGAAGTTTGTTCCATTTCGAAGGAGTCAAAGTGTAGTTTAAAACGGAAGAAACAGAGAAGAAAAACTCCAAGTATTTTGAGAGTTATTGTGGAAATAGTTAGACTCGCGCTTTGGTCTAGCAGTTTACAGACCTACCTCCGATTGATTGACTAAAACTCACTCAATTAAATTTTAAATGGATTCAAATTCATGCCATTTCGAAGATGTCGAAGTGTAGTTGAAAACGGAAGAAACGGAGATGAAAAACTCCAAGTATCTTAAGAGTTATGATGGAAATAGTTAGACTCGTGCTTTAGTCTAGCAGAGTACACACCTACCTCCGATTCATTGACCATAAGTCACTCAATTCGACTCGGAATTTATTCCAATTCATACCATTCTGAAGATATCGAAGTGTAGTTAAAAACGGAAGAAACGGAGATGAAAAACTCTAATTATTTTAAGAGTTATGATAGAAATAGTTAGACTCGCGCTTTCGCCTAGCAGTTTACACACCCACCTCCGATTTAATGACCATAACTCTCTCAATTCAACACGTAATTCAATGAAAATTGTTCCATTTCGAAGGAGTCGAAGTGTAGTTTAAAACGGAAGCAAAGGAGATGAAAAACTACTTGTATTTTGAGAGTTAAGATGGAAATAGTTAGATCGCGCATTGGTCTAGCAGTTTACAGACCTACCTCCGATTCATTGACCATAAGTCACTCAATTCGACTCGGAATTTATTCAAATTCATGCCATTTGGAAGATGTCGAAGAGCAGTAGAAAACGAAAGAAACGGAGATGAAAAACTCCAAGTATCTTAAGAGTTATGATGGAAATAGTTAGACTCGTGCTTTGGTCTAGGAGTTTACATACCTACCTCCGATTCAGTGACCATAAGTCACTCAATTCGACTCGAAATTTATTCCAATTCATACCATTCTGAAGATATCGAAGTGTAGTTGAAAACGGAAGAAACGGAGATGAAAAACTCTAATTATTTTAAGAGTTATGATAGAAATAGTTAGACTCGCGCTTTCGCCTAGCAGTTTAGAGACCTACCTCCGATTTAATGACCATAACTCACTCAATTCAACAAGTAATTCAATGAAATTTGTTCCATTTCGAAGGAGTCGAAGTGTAGTTTAAAACGGAAGCAAAGGAGATGAAAAACTACTTGTATTTTGAGAGTTAAGATGGAAATAGTTAGATTCGCGCTTTGGTCTAGCAGTTTACAGACCTACCTCCGATTCATTGACCATAAGTCACTCAATTCGACTCAGAATTTATTCAAATTCATGCCATTTGGAAGATGTCGAAGAGTAGTTGAAAACGAACGAAACGGAGATGAAAAACTCTAAGTAATTTAAGAGTTATGATAGTAATAGGTAGACTCGCGCTTTCGCCTAGCAGTTTACAGACCTACCTCCGATTTAATGACCATAACTCACTCAATTCAACACGTAATTCAATAAAATTTGTTCCATTTCGAAGGAGTCGAAGTGTAGTTTAAAACGGAAGAAAAGGAGATGAAAAACTACTTGTATTTTGAGAGTTAAGATGGAAATACTTAGATTCGTGCTTTGGTCTAGCAGTTTACAGACCTACCTCCGATTCATTGACCATAAGTCACTCAATTCGACTCGGAATTTATTCAAATTCATGCCATTTGGAAGATGTCGAAGAGCAGTAGAAAACGAAAGAAACGGAGATGAAAAACTCCAAGTATCTTAAGAGTTATGATGGAAATAGTTAGACTCGTGCTTTGGTCTAGGAGTTTACACACCTACCTCCGATTCATTGACCATAAGTCACTCAATTCGACTCGAAATTTATTCCGATTCATACCATTCTGAAGATATCGAAGTGTAGTTGAAAACGGAAGAAACGTAGATGAAAAACTCTAATTATTTTAAGAGTTATGATAGAAATAGTTAGACTCGCGCTTTCGCCTAGCAGTTTACAGACCTACCTCCGATTTAATGACCATAACTCACTCAATTCAACAAGTAATTCAATGAAATTTGTTCCATTTCGAAGGAGTCGAAGTGTAGTTTAAAACGGAAGCAAAGGAGATGAAAAACTACTTGTATTTTGAGAGTTAAGATGGAAATAGTTAGATTCGCGCTTTGGTCTAGCAGTTTACAGACCTACCTCCGATTCATTGACCATAAGTCACTCAATTCGACTCCGAATTTATTCAAATTCATGCCATTTGGAAGATGTCGAAGAGTAGTTGAAAACGAACGAAACGGAGATGAAAAACTCTAAGTATTTTAAGAGTTATGATAGTAATAGTTAGACTCGCGCTTTCGCGTAGCAGTTTACAGACCTACCTCCGATTTAATGACCATAACTCACTCAATTCAACACGTAATTCAATAAAATTTGTTCCATTTCGAAGGAGTCGAAGTGTAGTTGAAAACGGAAGAAACGGAGATGAAAAACTCCAAGTATCTTAAGAGTTATGATGGAAATAGTTAGACTCGTGCTTTAGTCTAGCAGAGTACACACCTACCTCCGATTCATTGACCATAAGTCACTCAATTCGACTCGGAATTTATTCCAATTCATACCATTCTGAAGATATCGAAGTGTAGTTAAAAACGGAAGAAACGGAGATGAAAAACTCTAATTATTTTAAGAGTTATGATAGAAATAGTTAGACTCGCGCTTTCGCCTAGCAGTTTACAGACCCACCTCCGATTTAATGACCATAACTCTCTCAATTCAACACGTAATTCAATGAAAATTGTTCCATTTCGAATGAGTCGAAGTGTAGTTTAAAACGGAAGCAAAGGAGATGAAAAACTACTTGTATTTTGAGAGTTAAGATGGAAATAGTTAGATCGCGCATTGGTCTAGCAGTTTACAGACCTACCTCCGATTCATTGACCATAAGTCACTCAATTCGACTCGGAATTTATTCAAATTCATGCCATTTGGAAGATGTCGAAGAGCAGTAGAAAACGAAAGAAACGGAGATGAAAAACTCCAAGTATCTTAAGAGTTATGATGGAAATAGTTAGACTCGTGCTTTGGTCTAGGAGTTTACATACCTACCTCCGATTCAGTGACCATAAGTCACTCAATTCGACTCGAAATTTATTCCAATTCATACCATTCTGAAGATATCGAAGTGTAGTTGAAAACGGAAGAAACGGAGATGAAAAACTCTAATTATTTTAAGAGTTATGATAGAAATAGTTAGACTCGCGCTTTCGCCTAGCAGTTTAGAGACCTACCTCCGATTTAATGACCATAACTCACTCAATTCAACAAGTAATTCAATGAAATTTGTTCCATTTCGAAGGAGTCGAAGTGTAGTTTAAAACGGAAGCAAAGGAGATGAAAAACTACTTGTATTTTGAGAGTTAAGATGGAAATAGTTAGATTCGCGCTTTGGTCTAGCAGTTTACAGACCTACCTCCGATTCATTGACCATAAGTCACTCAATTCGACTCAGAATTTATTCAAATTCATGCCATTTGGAAGATGTCGAAGAGTAGTTGAAAACGAACGAAACGGAGATGAAAAACTCTAAGTAATTTAAGAGTTATGATAGTAATAGGTAGACTCGCGCTTTCGCCTAGCAGTTTACAGACCTACCTCCGATTTAATGACCATAACTCACTCAATTCAACACGTAATTCAATAAAATTTGTTCCATTTCGAAGGAGTCGAAGTGTAGTTTAAAACGGAAGAAAAGGAGATGAAAAACTACTTGTATTTTGAGAGTTAAGATGGAAATACTTAGATTCGTGCTTTGGTCTAGCAGTTTACAGACCTACCTCCGATTCATTGACCATAAGTCACTCAATTCGACTCGGAATTTATTCAAATTCATGCCATTTGGAAGATGTCGAAGAGCAGTAGAAAACGAAAGAAACGGAGATGAAAAACTCCAAGTATCTTAAGAGTTATGATGGAAATAGTTAGACTCGTGCTTTGGTCTAGGAGTTTACACACCTACCTCCGATTCATTGACCATAAGTCACTCAATTCGACTCGAAATTTATTCCGATTCATACCATTCTGAAGATATCGAAGTGTAGTTGAAAACGGAAGAAACGTAGATGAAAAACTCTAATTATTTTAAGAGTTATGATAGAAATAGTTAGACTCGCGCTTTCGCCTAGCAGTTTACAGACCTACCTCCGATTTAATGACCATAACTCACTCAATTCAACAAGTAATTCAATGAAATTTGTTCCATTTCGAAGGAGTCGAAGTGTAGTTTAAAACGGAAGCAAAGGAGATGAAAAACTACTTGTATTTTGAGAGTTAAGATGGAAATAGTTAGATTCGCGCTTTGGTCTAGCAGTTTACAGACCTACCTCCGATTCATTGACCATAAGTCACTCAATTCGACTCCGAATTTATTCAAATTCATGCCATTTGGAAGATGTCGAAGAGTAGTTGAAAACGAACGAAACGGAGATGAAAAACTCTAAGTATTTTAAGAGTAATGATAGTAATAGTTAGACTCGCGCTTTCGCGTAGCAGTTTACAGACCTAACTCCGATTTAATGACCATAACTCACTCAATTCAACACGTAATTCAATAAAATTTGTTCCATTTCGAAGGAGTCGAAGGGTAGTTTAAAACGGAAGAAAAGGAGATGAAAAACTACTTGTATTTTGAGAGTTAAGATGGAAATAGTTACATTCGCGCTTTGGTCTAGCAGTTTGCAGACATACCTCCGATTGAATGACCATAACTCACTCAATTCAACTCGAAATTCATTGAAGTTTGTTCCATTTCGAAGGAGTCAAAGTGTAGTTTAAAAAGGAAGAAACAGAGAAGAAAAACTCCAAGTATTTTGAGAGTTATTGTTGAAATAGTTAGACTCGCGCTTTGGTCTAGCAGTTTACAGACCTACCTCCGATTCATTGACCATAAGTCACTCAATTCGACTCCGAATTTATTCAAATTCATGCCATTTGGAAGATGTCGAAGAGTAGTTGAAAACGAACGAAACGGAGATGAAAAACTCTAAGTATTTTAAGAGTTATGATAGAAATAGTTAGACTCGCGCTTTCGCCTAGCAGTTTACAGACCTACCTCCGATTTAATGACCATAACTCACTCAATTCAACAAGTAATTCAATGAAATTTGTTCCATTTCGAAGGAGTCGAAGTGTAGTTTAAAACGGAAGCAAAGGAGATGAAAAACTACTTGTATTTTGAGAGTTAAGATGTAAATAGTTAGATTCGCGCTTTGGTCTAGCAGTTTACAGACCTACCTCCGATTCATTGACCATAAGTCACTCAATTCGACTCGGAATTTATTCAAATTCATGCCATTTGGAAGATGTCGAAGAGTAGTTGAAAACGAACGAAACGGAGATGAAAAACTCCAAGTATTTTAAGAGTTATGATAGAAATAGTTAGACTCGCGCTTTCGCCTAGCAGTTTACAGACCTACCTCCAATTTAATGACCATAACTCACTCAATTCAACACGTAATTCAATGAAATTTGTTCCATTTCGAAGGAGTCGAAGTGTAGTTTAAAACGGAAGAAAAGGAGATGAAAAACTACTTGTATTTTGAGAGTTAAGATGGAAATAGTTACATTCGCGCTTTGGTCTAGCAGTTTGCAGACATACCTCCGATTGAATGACCATAACTCACTCAATTCAACTCGAAATTCATTGAAGTTTGTTCCATTTCGAAGGAGTCGAAGTGTAGTTTAAAACGGAAGAAACAGAGAAGAAAAACTCCAAGTATTTTGAGAGTTATTGTGGAAATAGTTAGACTCGCGCTTTGGTCTAGCAGTTTACAGACCTACCTCCGATTGATTGACTAAAACTCACTCAATTAAATTTTAAATGGATTCAAATTCATGCCATTTCGAAGATGTCGAAGTGTAGTTGAAAACGGAAGAAACGGAGATGAAAAACTCCAAGTATCTTAAGAGTTATGATGGAAATAGTTAGACTCGTGCTTTAGTCTAGCAGAGTACACACGTACCTCCGATTCATTGACCATAAGTCACTCAATTCGACTCGAAATTTATTCCGATTCATACCATTCTGAAGATATCGAAGTGTAGTTGAAAACGGAAGAAACGTAGATGAAAAACTCTAATTATTTTAAGAGTTATGATAGAAATAGTTAGACTCGCGCTTTCGCCTAGCAGTTTACAGACCTACCTCCGATTTAATGACCATAACTCACTCAATTCAACAAGTAATTCAATGAAATTTGTTCCATTTCGAAGGAGTCGAAGTGTAGTTTAAAACGGAAGCAAAGGAGATGAAAAACTACTTGTATTTTGAGAGTTAAGATGGAAATAGTTAGATTCGCGCTTTGGTCTAGCAGTTTACAGACCTACCTCCGATTCATTGACCATAAGTCACTCAATTCGACTCCGAATTTATTCAAATTCATGCCATTTGGAAGATGTCGAAGAGTAGTTGAAAACGAACGAAACGGAGATGAAAAACTCTAAGTATTTTAAGAGTTATGATAGTAATAGTTAGACTCGCGCTTTCGCGTAGCAGTTTACAGACCTACCTCCGATTTAATGACCATAACTCACTCAATTCAACACGTAATTCAATAAAATTTGTTCCATTTCGAAGGAGTCGAAGTGTAGTTTAAAACGGAAGAAAAGGAGATGAAAAACTACTTGTATTTTGAGAGTTAAGATGGAAATAGTTACATTCGCGCTTTGGTCTAGCAGTTTGCAGACATACCTCCGATTGAATGACCATAACTCACTCAATTCAACTCGAAATTCATTGAAGTTTGTTCCATTTCGAAGGAGTCAAAGTGTAGTTTAAAACGGAAGAAACAGAGAAGAAAAACTCCAAGTATTTTGAGAGTTATTGTGGAAATAGTTAGACTCGCGCTTTGGTCTAGCAGTTTATAGACCTACCTCCGATTGATTGACTAAAACTCACTCAATTAAATTTTAAATGGATTCAAATTCATGCCATTTCGAAGATGTCGAAGTGTAGTTGAAAACGGAAGAAACGGAGATTAAAAACTCCAAGTATCTTAAGAGTTATGATGGAAATAGTTAGACTCGTGCTTTAGTCTAGCAGAGTACACACCTACCTCCGATTCATTGACCATAAGTCACTCAATTCGACTCGGAATTTATTCCAATTCATACCATTCTGAAGATATCGAAGTGTAGTTAAAAACGGATGAAACGGAGATGAAAAACTCTAATTATTTTAAGAGTTATGATAGAAATAGTTAGACTCGCGCTTTCGCCTAGCAGTTTACAGACCCACCTCCGATTTAATGACCATAACTCTCTCAATTCAACACGTAATTCAATGAAAATTGTTCCATTTCGAAGGAGTCGAAGTGTAGTTTAAAACGGAAGCAAAGGAGATGAAAAACTACTTGTATTTTGAGAGTTAAGATGGAAATAGTTAGATCGCGCATTGGTCTAGCAGTTTACAGACCTACCTCCGATTCATTGACCATAAGTCACTCAATTCGACTCGGAATTTATTCAAATTCATGCCATTTGGAAGATGTCGAAGAGCAGTAGAAAACGAAAGAAACGGAGATGAAAAACTCCAAGTATCTTAGGAGTTATGATGGAAATAGTTAGACTCGTGCTTTGGTCTAGGAGTTTACACACCTACCTCCGATTCATTGACCATAAGTCACTCAATTCGACTCGAAATTTATTCCAATTCATACCATTCTGAAGATATCGAAGTGTAGTTGAAAACGGAAGAAACGGAGATGAAAAACTCTAATTATTTTAAGAGTTATGATAGAAATAGTTAGACTCGCGCTTTCGCCTAGCAGTTTACAGACCTACCTCCGATTTAATGACCATAACACACTCAATTCAACAAGTAATTCAATGAAATTTGTTCCATTTCGAAGGAGTCGAAGTGTAGTTTAAAACGGAAGCAAAGGAGATGAAAAACTACTTGTATTTTAAGAGTTAAGATGGAAATAGTTAGATTCGCGCTTTGGTCTAGCAGTTTACAGACCTACCTCCGATTCATTGACCATAAGTCACTCAATTCGACTCAGAATTTATTCAAATTCATGCCATTTGGAAGATGTCGAAGAGTAGTTGAAAACGAACGAAACGGAGATGAAAAACTCTAAGTATTTTAAGAGTTATGATAGTAATAGTTAGACTCGCGCTTTCGCCTACCAGTTTACTGACCTACCTCTGATTTAATGACCATAACTCACTCAATTAAACACGTAATTCAATAAAATTTGTTCCATTTCGAAGGAGTCGAAGTGTAGTTTAAAACGGAAGAAAAGGAGATGAAAAACTACTTGTATTTTGAGAGTTAAGATGGAAATAGTTACATTCGCGTTTTGGTCTAGCAGTTTGCAGACATACCTCCGATTGAATGACCATAACTCACTCAATTCAACTCGAAATTTATTGAAGTTTGTTCCATTTCGAAGGAGTCGAAGTGTAGTTTAAAACGGAAGAAACAGAGAAGAAAAACTCCAAGTATTTTGAGAGTTATTGTGGAAATAGTTAGACTCGCGCTTTGGTCTAGCAGTTTACAGACCTACCTCCGATTGATTGACTAAAACTCACTCAATTAAATTTTAAATGGATTCAAATTCATGCCATTTCGAAGATGTCGAAGTGTAGTTGAAAACGGAAGAAACGGAGATGAAAAACTCCAAGTATCTTAAGAGTTATGATGGAAATAGTTAGACTCGTGCTTTAGTCTAGCAGAGTACACACGTACCTCCGATTCATTGACCATAAGTCACTCAATTCGACTCGAAATTTATTCCGATTCATACCATTCTGAAGATATCGAAGTGTAGTTGAAAACGGAAGAAACGTAGATGAAAAACTCTAATTATTTTAAGAGTTATGATAGAAATAGTTAGACTCGCGCTTTCGCCTAGCAGTTTACAGACCTACCTCCGATTTAATGACCATAACTCACTCAATTCAACAAGTAATTCAATGAAATTTGTTCCATTTCGAAGGAGTCGAAGTATAGTTTAAAACGGAAGCAAAGGAGATGAAAAACTACTTGTATTTTGAGAGTTAAGATGGAAATAGTTAGATTCGCGCTTTGGTCTAGCAGTTTACAGACCTACCTCCGATTCATTGACCATAAGTCACTCAATTCGACTCGGAATTTATTCAAATTCATGCCATTTGGAAGATGTCGAAGAGTAGTTGAAAACGAACGAAACGGAGATGAAAAACTCCAAGTATTTTAAGAGTTATGATAGAAATAGTTAGACTCGCGCTTTCGCCTAGCAGTTTACAGACCTACCTCCAATTTAATGACCATAACTCACTCAATTCAACACGTAATTCAATGAAATTTGTTCCATTTCGAAGGAGTCGAGGTGTAGTTTAAAACGGAAGAAAAGGAGATGAAAAACTACTTGTATTTTGAGAGTTAAGATGGAAATAGTTACATTCGCGCTTTGGTCTAGCAGTTTGCAGACATACCTCCGATTGAATGACCATAACTCACTCAATTCAACTCGAAATTCATTGAAGTTTGTTCCATTTCGAAGGAGTCAAAGTGTAGTTTAAAACGGAAGAAACAGAGAAGAAAAACTCCAAGTATTTTGAGAGTTATTGTGGAAATAGTTAGACTCGCGCTTTGGTCTAGCAGTTTACAGACCTACCTCCGATTGATTGACTAAAACTCACTCAATTAAATTTTAAATGGATTCAAATTCATGCCATTTCGAAGATGTCGAAGTGTAGTTGAAAACGGAAGAAACGGAGATTAAAAACTCCAAGTATCTTAAGAGTTATGATGGAAATAGTTAGACTCGTGCTTTAGTCTAGCAGAGTACACACCTACCTCCGATTCATTGACCATAAGTCACTCAATTCGACTCGGAATTTATTCCAATTCATACCATTCTGAAGATATCGAAGTGTAGTTAAAAACGGAAGAAACGGAGATGAAAAACTCTAATTATTTTAAGAGTTATGATAGAAATAGTTAGACTCGCGCTTTCGCCTAGCAGTTTACAGACCCACCTCCGATTTAATGACCATAACTCTCTCAATTCAACACGTAATTCAATGAAAATTGTTCCATTTTGAAGGAGTCGAAGTGTAGTTTAAAACGGAAGCAAAGGAGATGAAAAACTACTTGTATTTTGAGAGTTAAGATGGAAATAGTTAGATCGCGCATTGGTCTAGCAGTTTACAGACCTACCTCCGATTCATTGACCATAAGTCACTCAATTCGACTCGGAATTTATTCAAATTCATGCCATTTGGAAGATGTCGAAGAGCAGTAGAAAACGAAAGAAACGGAGATGAAAAACTCCAAGTATCTTAAGAGTTATGATGGAAATAGTTAGACTCGTGCTTTGGTCTAGGAGTTTACACACCTACCTCCGATTCATTGACCATAAGTCACTCAATTCGACTCGAAATTTATTCCAATTCATACCATTCTGAAGATATCGAAGTGTAGTTGAAAACGGAAGAAACGGAGATGAAAAACTCTAATTATTTTAAGAGTTATGATAGAAATAGTTAGACTCGCGCTTTCGCCTAGCAGTTTACAGACCTACCTCCGATTTAATGACCATAACTCACTCAATTCAACAAGTAATTCAATGAAATTTGTTCCATTTCGAAGGAGTCGAAGTGTAGTTTAAAACGGAAGCAAAGGAGATGAAAAACTACTTGTATTTTGAGAGTTAAGATGGAAATAGTTAGATTCGCGCTTTGGTCTAGCAGTTTACAGACCTACCTCCGATTCATTGACCATAAGTCACTCAATTCGACTCAGAATTTATTCAAATTCATGCCATTTGGAAGATGTCGAAGAGTAGTTGAAAACGAACGAAACGGAGATGAAAAACTCTAAGTATTTTAAGAGTTATGATAGTAATAGTTAGACTCGCGCTTTCGCCTAGCAGTTTACAGACCTACCTCCGATTTAATGACCATAACTCACTCAATTCAACATGTAATTCAATAAAATTTGTTCCATTTCGAAGGAGTCGAAGTGTAGTTTAAAACGGAAGAAAAGGAGATGAAAAACTACTTGTATTTTGAGAGTTAAGATGGAAATAGTTACATTCGCGTTTTGGTCTAGCAGTTTGCAGACATACCTCCGATTGAATGACCATAACTCACTCAATTCAACTCGAAATTTATTGAAGTTTGTTCCATTTCGAAGGAGTCGAAGTGTAGTTTAAAACGGAAGAAACAGAGAAGAAAAACTCCAAGTATTTTGAGAGTTATTGTGGAAATAGTTAGACTCGCGCTTTGGTCTAGCAGTTTACAGACCTACCTCCGATTGATTGACTAAAACTCACTCAATTAAATTTTAAAAGGATTCAAATTCATGCCATTTCGAAGATGTCGAAGTGTAGTTGAAAACGGAAGAAACGGAGATTAAAAACTCCAAGTATCTTAAGAGTTATGATGGAAATAGTTAGACTCGTGCTTTAGTCTAGCAGAGTACACACGTACCTCCGATTCATTGACCATAAGTCACTCAATTCGACTCGGAATTTATTCAAATTCATACCATTCTGAAGATATCGAAGTGTAGTTGAAAACGGAAGAAACGGAGATGAAAAACTCTAATTATTTTAAGAGTTATGATAGAAATAGTTAGACTCGCGCTTTCGCCTAGCAGTTTACAGATCTACCTCCGAGTGAATGACCATAACTCACTCAATTCACCTCGGAATTCATTGAAATTTGTTCCATTTCGAAGGACTCGAAGTGTAGTTTAAAACGGAAGAAACGGAGATGAAAAAAGCCAAGTATTTTGAGAGTTATGGTGGAAATAGTTAGACTCGCACTTTGTTCTAGCAGTTTACAGACAAACCTCCAATTGATTGACCATATCTTACTGACTTTAACTCGGAATTTATTCAAATTCATGCCATTTTGATGATGTCGAAGTGTAGTTGAAAATGAAAGAAATAGAGATGAAAAACTCCAAGTATCTTAAGAGTTATGATGGAAATAGTTAGACTCGCGCTTTGGTCTAGCAGTTTACAGACCTACCTCCGATTCATTGACCATAAGTCACTCAATTCGACTCGGAATTTATTCAAATTCATAGCATTCTGATGATATTGAAGTGTAGTTGAAATCGGATGAAACGGAGATGAAAAACTCTAATTATTTTAAGAGTTATGATAGAAATAGTTAGACTCGCGCTTTCGCCTAGCGGTTTACAGATCTACCACCGAGTGAATGACCATAACTCACTCAATTCAACTCGGAATTCATTGAAATTTAATCCATTTCGAAGGACTCGAAGTGTAGTTTAAAACGGAAGAAACGGAGATGAAAAAAGCCAAGTACTTTAAGAGTTATGGTGGGAATATGTTAGACTCGCACTTTGGTCTAGCAGTTTACAGACCAACCTCCAATTGATTGACCATAACTTACTCAATATAACTCGGAATTGATTCAAATTCATGCCATTTTGAAGATGTCGAAGTGTAGTTGAAAACGAAAGAAACAGAGATGAAAAACTCCAAGTATCTTAAGAGTTATGATTGAAATAGTTAGACTCGTGCTTTGGTCTAGAAGTTTACACACCTACCTCCGATTCATTAACCATAACTCACTCAATTCGACTCGGAATTTATTCCAATTCATACCATTCTGAAGATATCGAAGTGTAGTTGAAAACGGAAGAAACGGAGATGAAAAACTCTAATTATTTTAAGAGTTATGATAGAAATAGTTAGACTCGCGCTTTCGCCTAGCAGTTTACAGACCTACCTCCGATTTAATGACCATAACTCTCTCAATTCAACACGTAATTCAATGAAATTTGTTCCATTTCGAATGAGTCGAAGTGTAGTTTAAAACGGAAGCAAAGGAGATAAAAAACTACTTGTATTTTGAGAGTTAAGATGGAAATAGTTAGATTCGTGCTTTGGTCTAGCAGTTTACAGACCTACCTCCGATTCATTGACCATAAGTCACTCAATTCGACTCGGAATTTATTCAAATTCATGCCATTTGGAAGATGTCGAAGAGAAGTAGAAAACGAAAGAAACGGAGATGAAAAACTCCAAGTATCTTAAGAGTTATGATGGAAATAGTTAGACTCGTGCTTTGGTCTAGGAGTTTACACACCTACCTCCGATTCATTGACCATAAGTCACTCAATTCGACTCGAAATTTATTCCAATTCATACCATTCTGAAAATATCGAAGTGTAGTTGAAAACGGAAGAAACGGAGATGAAAAACTCTAATTATTTTAAGAGTTATGATAGAAATAGTTAGACTCGCGCTTTCGCCTAGCAGTTTACAGACCTACCTCCGATTTAATGACCATAACTCACTCAATTCAACAAGTAATTCAATGAAATTTGTTCCATTTCGAAGGAGTCGAAGTGTAGTTTAAAACGGAAGCAAAGGAGATGAAAAACTACTTGTATTTTGAGAGTTAAGATGGAAATAGTTAGATTCGCGCTTTGGTCTAGCAGTTTACAGACCTACCTCCGATTCATTGACCATAAGTCACTCAATTCGACTCAGAATTTATTCAAATTCATGCCATTTGGAAGATGTCGAAGAGTAGTTGATAACGAACGAAACGGAGATGAAAAACTCTAAGTATTTTAAGAGTTATGATAGTAATAGTTAGACTCGCGCTTTCGCCTAGCAGTTTACAGACCTACCTCCGATTTAATGACCATAACTCACTCAATTCAACACGTAATTCAATAAAATTTGTTCCATTTCGAAGGAGTCGAAGTGTAGTTTAAAACGGAAGAAAAGGAGATGAAAAACTACTTGTATTTTGAGAGTTAAGATGGAAATAGTTACATTCGCGTTTTGGTCTAGCAGTTTGCAGACATACCTCCGATTGAATGACCATAACTCACTCAATTCAACTCGAAATTTATTGAAGTTTGTTCCATTTCGAAGGAGTTGAAGTGTAGTTTAAAACGGAAGAAACAGAGAAGAAAAACTCCAAGTATTTTGAGAGTTATTGTGGAAATAGTTAGACTCGCGCTTTGGTCTAGCAGTTTACAGACCTACCTCCGATTGATTGACTAAAACTCACTCAATTAAATTTTAAATGGATTCAAATTCATGCCATTTCGAAGATGTCGAAGTGTAGTTGAAAACGGAAGAAACGGAGATTAAAAACTCCAAGTATCTTAAGAGTTATGATGGAAATAGTTAGACTCGTGCTTTAGTCTAGCAGAGTACACACGTACCTCCGATTCATTGACCATAAGTCACTCAATTCGACTCGGAATTTATTCAAATTCATACCATTCTGAAGATATCGAAGTGTAGTTGAAAACGGAAGAAACGGAGATGAAAAACTCTAATTATTTTAAGAGTTATGATAGAAATAGTTAGACTCGCGCTTTCGCCTAGCAGTTTACAGATCTACCTCTGAGTGAATGACCATAACTCACTCAATTCACCTCGGAATTCATTGAAATTTGTTCCATTTCGAAGGACTCGAAGTGTAGTTTAAAACGGAAGAAACGGAGATGAAAAAAGCCAAGTATTTTGAGAGTTATGGTGGAAATAGTTAGACTCGCACTTTGGTCTAGCAGTTTACAGACAAACCTCCAATTGATTGACCATAACTTACTGAATTTAACTCGGAATTTATTCAAATTCATGCCATTTGGAAGATGTCGAAGAGCAGTAGAAAACGAAAGAAACGGAGATGAAAAACTCCAAGTATCTTAAGAGTTATGATGGAAATAGTTAGACTCGTGCTTTGGTCTAGGAGTTTACACACCTACCTCCGATTCATTGACCATAAGTCACTCAATTCGACTCGAAATTTATTCCAATTCATACCATTCTGAAGATATCGAAGTGTAGTTGAAAACGGAAGAAACGGAGATGAAAAACTCTAATTATTTTAAGAGTTATGATAGAAATAGTTAGACTTGCGCTTTCGCCTAGCAGTTTACAGACCTACCTCCGATTTAATGACCATAACTCACTCAATTCAACAAGTAATTCAATGAAATTTGTTCCATTTCGAAGGAGTCGAAGTGTAGTTTAAAACGGAAGCAAAGGAGATGAAAAACTACTTGTATTTTGAGAGTTAAGATGGAAATAGTTAGATTCGCGCTTTGGTCTAGCAGTTTACAGACCTACCTCCGATTCATTGACCATAAGTCACTCAATTCGACTCAGAATTTATTCAAATTCATGCCATTTGGAAGATGTCGAAGAGTAGTTGAAAACGAACGAAACGGAGATGAAAAACTCTAAGTATTTTAAGAGTTATGATAGTAATAGTTAGACTCGCGCTTTCGCCTAGCAGTTTACAGACCTACCTCCGATTTAATGACCATAACTCACTCAATTCAACACGTAATTCAATAAAATTTGTTCCATTTCGAAGGAGTCGAAGTGTAGTTTAAAACGGAAGAAAAGGAGATGAAAAACTACTTGTATTTTGAGAGTTAAGATGGAAATAGTTACATTCGCGTTTTGGTCTAGCAGTTTGCAGACATACCTCCGATTGAATGACCATAACTCACTCAATTCAACTCGAAATTTATTGAAGTTTGTTCCATTTCGAAGGAGTTGAAGTGTAGTTTAAAACGGAAGAAACAGAGAAGAAAAATTCCAAGTATTTTGAGAGTTATTATGGAAATAGTTAGACTCGCGCTTTGGTCTAGCAGTTTACAGACCTACCTCCGATTGATTGACTAAAACTCACTCAATTAAATTTTAAATGGATTCAAATTCATGCCATTTCGAAGATGTCGAAGTGTAGTTGAAAACGGAAGAAACGGAGATTAAAATCTCCAAGTATCTTAAGAGTTATGATGGAAATAGTTAGACTCGTGCTTTAGTCTAGAAGAGTACACACGTACCTCCGATTCATTGACCATAAGTCACTCAATTCGACTCGGAATTTATTCAAATTCATACCATTCTGAAGATATCGAAGTGTAGTTGAAAACAGAAGAAACGGAGATGAAAAACTCTAATTATTTTAAGAGTTATGATAGAAATAGTTAGACTCGCGCTTTCGCCTAGCAGTTTACAGATCTACCTCCGAGTGAATGACCATAACTCACTCAATTCACCTCGGAATTCATTGAAATTTGTTCCATTTCGAAGAATTCGAAGTGTAGTTTAAAACGGAAGAAACGGAGATGAAAAAAGCCAAGTATTTTGAGAGTTATGGTGGAAATAGTTAGACTCGCACTTTGGTCTAGCAGTTTACAGACAAACGTCCAATTGATTGACCATAACTTACTGAATTTAACTCGGAATTTATTCAAATTCATGCCATTTGGAAGATGTCGAAGAGCAGTAGAAAACGAAAGAAACGGAGATGAAAAACTCCAAGTATCTTAAGAGTTATGATGGAAATAGTTAGACTCGTGCTTTGGTCTAGGAGTTTACACACCTACTTCCGATTCATTGACCATAAGTCACTCAATTCGACTCGAAATTTATTCCAATTCATACCATTCTGAAGATATCGAAGTGTAGTTGAAAACGGAAGAAACGGAGATGAAAAACTCTAATTATTTTAAGAGTTATGATAGAAATAGTTAGACTTGCGCTTTCGCCTAGCAGTTTACAGACCTACCTCCGATTTAATGACCATAACTCACTCAATTCAACAAGTAATTCAATGAAATTTGTTCCATTTCGAAGGAGTCGAAGTGTAGTTTAAAACGGAACCAAAGGAGATGAAAAACTACTTGTATTTTGAGAGTTAAGATGGAAATAGTTAGATTCGCGCTTTGGTCTAGCAGTTTACAGACCTACCTCCGATTCATTGACCATAAGTCACTCAATTCGACTCAGAATTTATTCAAATTCATGCCATTTGGAAGATGTCGAAGAGTAGTTGAAAACGAACGAAACGGAGATGAAAAACTCTAAGTATTTTAAGAGTTATGATAGTAATAGTTAGACTCGCGCTTTCGCCTAGCAGTTTACAGACCTACCTCCGATTTAATGACCATAACTCACTCAATTCAACACGTAATTCAATAAAATTTGTTCCATTTCGAAGGAGTCGAAGTGTAGTTTAAAATGGAAGAAAAGGAGATGAAAAACTACTTGTATTTTGAGAGTTAAGATGGAAATAGTTACATTCGCGTTTTGGTCTAGCAGTTTGCAG
Organism: Tasmannia lanceolata; assembly: GCF_043159265.1. Classification (NCBI taxonomy): domain Eukaryota; kingdom Viridiplantae; phylum Streptophyta; class Magnoliopsida; order Canellales; family Winteraceae; genus Tasmannia; species Tasmannia lanceolata. The sequence goes on from NW_027518695.1 coordinate 42,247,430, forward strand.
ACATACCTCCGATTGAATGACCATAACTCACTCAATTCAACTCGAAATTTATTGAAGTTTGTTCCATTTCGAAGGAGTTGAAGTGTAGTTTAAAACGGAAGAAACAGAGAAGAAAAATTCCAAGTATTTTGAGAGTTATTATGGAAATAGTTAGACTCGCGCTTTGGTCTAGCAGTTTACAGACCTACCTCCGATTGATTGACTAAAACTCACTCAATTAAATTTTAAATGGATTCAAATTCATGCCATTTCGAAGATGTCGAAGTGTAGTTGAAAACGGAAGAAACGGAGATTAAAATCTCCAAGTATCTTAAGAGTTATGATGGAAATAGTTAGACTCGTGCTTTAGTCTAGAAGAGTACACACGTACCTCCGATTCATTGACCATAAGTCACTCAATTCGACTCGGAATTTATTCAAATTCATACCATTCTGAAGATATCGAAGTGTAGTTGAAAACAGAAGAAACGGAGATGAAAAACTCTAATTATTTTAAGAGTTATGATAGAAATAGTTAGACTCGCGCTTTCGCCTAGCAGTTTACAGATCTACCTCCGAGTGAATGACCATAACTCACTCAATTCACCTCGGAATTCATTGAAATTTGTTCCATTTCGAAGGACTCGAAGTGTAGTTTAAAACGGAAGAAACGGAGATGAAAAAAGCCAAGTATTTTGAGAGTTATGGTGGAAATAGTTAGACTCGCACTTTGGTCTAGCAGTTTACAGACAAACGTCCAATTGATTGACCATAACTTACTGAATTTAACTCGGAATTTATTCAAATTCATGCCATTTGGAAGATGTCGAAGAGCAGTAGAAAACGAAAGAAACGGAGATGAAAAACTCCAAGTATCTTAAGAGTTATGATGGAAATAGTTAGACTCGTGCTTTGGTCTAGGAGTTTACACACCTACCTCCGATTCATTGACCATAAGTCACTCAATTCGACTCGAAATTTATTCCAATTCATACCATTCTGAAGATATCGAAGTGTAGTTGAAAACGGAAGAAACGGAGATGAAAAACTCTAATTATTTTAAGAGTTATGATAGAAATAGTTAGACACGCGCTTTCGCCTAACAGTTTACAGACCTACCTCCGATTTAATGACCATAACTCACTCAATTCAACAAGTAATTCAATGAAATTTGTTCCATTTCGAAGGAGTCGAAGTGTAGTTTAAAACGGAAGCAAAGGAGATGAAAAACTACTTGTATTTTGAGAGTTAAGATGGAAATAGTTAGATTCGCTCTTTGGTCTAGCAGTTTACAGACCTACCTCCGATTCATTGACCATAAGTCACTCAATTCGACTCAGAATTTATTCAAATTCATGCCATTTGGAAGATGTCGAAGAGTAGTTGAAAACGAACGAAACGGAGATGAAAAACTCTAAGTATTTTAAGAGTTATGATAGTAATAGTTAGACTCGCGCTTTCGCCTAGCAGTTTACAGACTTACCTCCGATTTAATGACCATAACTCACTCAATTCAACACGTAATTCAATAAAATTTGTTCCATTTCGAAGGAGTCGAAGTGTAGTTTAAAACGGAAGAAAAGGAGATGAAAAACTACTTGTATTTTGAGAGTTAAGATGGAAATAGTTACATTCGCGCTTTGGTCTAGCAATTTGCAGACATACCTCCGATTGAATGACCATAACTCACTCAATTCAACTCGAAATTCATTGAAGTTTGTTCCATTTCGAAGGAGTCGAAGTGTAGTTTAAAACGGAAGAAACAGAGAAGAAAAAATCCAAGTATTTTGAGAGTTATTGTGGAAATAGTTAGACTCGCGCTTTGGTCTAGCAGTTTACAGACCTACCTCCGATTGATTGACTAAAACTCACTCAATTAAATTTTAAATGGATTCAAATTCATGCCATTTCGAAGATGTCGAAGTGTAGTTGAAAACGGAAGAAACGGAGATGAAAAACTCCAAGTATCTTAAGAGTTATGATGGAAATAGTTAGACTCGTGCTTTAGTCTAGCAGAGTACACACGTACCTCCGATTCATTGACCATAAGTCACTCAATTCGACTCGGAATTTTTTCAAATTCATACCATTCTGAAGATATCGAAGTGTAGTTGAAAACGGAAGAAACGGAGATGAAAAACTCTAATTATTTTAAGAGTTATGATAGAAATAGTTAGACTCGCGCTTTCGCCTAGCAGTTTACAGATCTACCTCCGAGTGAATCACCATAACTCACTCAATTCACCTCGGAATTCATTGAAATTTGTTCCATTTCGAAGGACTCGAAGTGTAGTTTAAAACGGAAGAAACGGAGATGAAAAAAGCCAAGTATTTTGAGAGTTATGGTGGAAATAGTTAGACTCGCACTTTGGTCTAGCAGTTTACAGACAAACCTCCAATTGATTGACCATAACTTACTGAATTTAACTCGGAATTTATTCAAATTCATGCCATTTTGATGATGTCGAAGTGTAGTTGAAAATGAAAGAAATAGAGATGAAAAACTCCAAGTATCTTAAGAGTTATGATGGAAATAGTTAGACTCGCGCTTTGGTCTAGCAGTTTACAGACCTACCTCCGATTCATTGACCATAAGTCACTCAATTCGACTCGGAATTTATTCAAATTCATAGCATTCTGAAGATATTGAAGTGTAGTTGAAATCGGAAGAAACGGAGATGAAAAACTCTAATTATTTTAAGAGTTATGATAGAAATAGTTAGACTCGCGCTTTCGCCTAGCGGTTTACAGATCTACCTCCGAGTGAATGACCACAACTCACTCAATTCAACTCGGAATTCATTGAAATTTAATCCATTTCGAAGGACTCGAAGTGTAGTTTAAAACGGAAGAAACGGAGATGAAAAAAGCCAAGTACTTTAAGAGTTATGGTGGAAATAGTTAGACTCGCACTTTGGTCTAGCAGTTTACAGACCAACCTCCAATTGATTGACCATAACTAACTCAATATAACTCGGAATTGATTCAAATTCATGCCATTTTGAAGATGTCGAAGTGTAGTTGAAAACGAAAGAAACAGAGATGAAAAACTCCAAGTATCTTAAGGGTTATGATGGAAATAGTTAGACTCGTGCTTTGGTCTAGAAGTTTACACACCTACCTCCGATTCATTGACCATAAGTCACTCAATTCGACTCGGAATTTATTCCAATTAATACCATTCTGAAGATATCGAAGCGTAGTTGAAAACGGAAGAAACGGAGATGAAAAACTCTAATTATTTTAAGAGTTATGATAGAAATAGTTAGACTCGCGCTTTCGCCTAGCAGTTTACAGACCTACCTCCGATTTAATGACCATAACTCTCTCAATTGAACACGTAATTCAATGAAATTTGTTCCATTTCGAAGGAGTCGAAGTGTAGTTTAAAACGGAAGCAAAGGAGATGAAAAACTACTTGTATTTTGAGAGTTAAGATGGAAATAGTTAGATTCGCGCTTTGGTCTAGCAGTTTACAGACCTACCTCCGATTCATTGACAATAAGTCACTCAATTCGACTCGGAATTTATTCAAATTCATGCCATTTGGAAGATGTCGAAGAGCAGTAGAAAACGAAAGAAATGGAGATGAAAAACTCCAAGTATCTTAAGAGTTATGATGGAAATAGTTAGACTCGTGCTTTGGTCTAGGAGTTTACACACCTACCTCCGATTCATTGACCATAAGTCACTCAATTCGACTCGAAATTTATTCCAATTCATACCATTCTGAAGATATCGAAGTGTAGTTGAAAACGGAAGAAGCGGAGATGAAAAACTCTAATTATTTTAAGAGTTATGATAGAAATAGTTAGACTCGCGCTTTCGCCTAGCAGTTTACAGACCTACCTCCGATTTAATGACCATAACTCACTCAATTCAACAAGTAATTCAATGAAATTTGTTCCATTTCGAAGGAGTCGAAGTGTAGTTTAAAACGGAACCAAAGGAGATGAAAAACTACTTGTATTTTGAGAGTTAAGATGGAAATAGTTAGATTCGCGCTTTGGTCTAGCAGTTTGCAGACATACCTCCGATTGAATGACCATAACTCACTAAATTCAACTCGAAATTCATTGAAATTTGTTCCATTTCGAAGGAGTCGAAGTGTAGTTTAAAACGAAAGAAACAGAGAAGAAAAACTCCAACTATTTTGAGAGTTATTGTGGAAATAGTTAGACTCGCGCTTTGGTCTAGCAGTTTACAGACCTACGTCCGATTGATTGACTAAAACTCACTCAATTAAATTTTAAATGGATTCAAATTCATGCCATTTCGAAGATGTCGAAGTGAAGTTGAAAACGGAAGAAACGGAGATGAAAAACTCCAAGTATCGTAAGAGTTATGATGGAAATAGTTAGACTCGTGCTTTAGTCTAGCAGAGTACACACGTACCTCCGATTCATTGACCATAAGTCACTCAATTCGACTCGGAATTTATTCAAATTCATACCATTCTGAAGATATCGAAGTGTAGTTGAAAACGGAAGAAACGGAGATGAAAAACTCTAATTATTTTAAGAGTTATGATAGAAATAGTTAGACTCGCGCTTTCGCCTAGCAGTTTACAGACCTACCTCCGATTTAATGACCATAACTCACTCAATTCAACAAGTAATTCAATGAAATTTGTTCCATTTCGAAGGAGTCGAAGTGTAGTTTAAAACGGAAGCAAAGGAGATGAAAAACTACTTGTATTTTGAGAGTTAAGATGGAAATAGTTAGATTCGCGCTTTGGTCTAGCAGTTTATAGACCTACCTCCGATTCATTGACCATAAGTCACTCAATTCGACTCCGAATTTATTCAAATTCATGCCATTTGGAAGATGTCGAAGAGTAGTTGAAAACGAACGAAACGGAGATGAAAAACTCTAAGTATTTTAAGAGTTATGATAGTAATAGTTAGACTCGCGCTTTCGCGTAGCAGTTTACAGACCTACCTCCGATTTAATGACCATAACTCACTCAATTCAACACGTAATTCAATAAAATTTGTTCCATTTCGAAGGAGTCGAAGTGTAGTTTAAAACGGAAGAAAAGGAGATGAAAAACTACTTGTATTTTGAGAGTTAAGATGGAAATAGTTACATTCGCGCTTTGGTCTAGCAGTTTGCAGACATACCTCCGATTGAATGACCATAACTCACTCAATTCAACTCGAAATTCATTGAAGTTTGTTCCATTTCGAAGGAGTCAAAGTGTAGTTTAAAACGGAAGAAACAGAGAAGAAAAACTCCAAGTATTTTGAGAGTTATTGTGGAAATAGTTAGACTCGCGCTTTGGTCTAGCAGTTTATAGACCTACCTCCGATTGATTGACTAAAACTCACTCAATTAAATTTTAAATGGATTCAAATTCATGCCATTTCGAAGATGTCGAAGTGTAGTTGAAAACGGAAGAAACGGAGATTAAAAACTCCAAGTATCTTAAGAGTTATGATGGAAATAGTTAGACTCGTGCTTTAGTCTAGCAGAGTACACACCTACCTCCGATTCATTGACCATAAGTCACTCAATTCGACTCGGAATTTATTCCAATTCATACCATTCTGAAGATATCGAAGTGTAGTTAAAAACGGATGAAACGGAGATGAAAAACTCTAATTATTTTAAGAGTTATGATAGAAATAGTTAGACTCGCGCTTTCGCCTAGCAGTTTACAGACCCACCTCCGATTTAATGACCATAACTCTCTCAATTCAACACGTAATTCAATGAAAATTGTTCCATTTCGAAGGAGTTGAAGTGTAGTTTAAAACGGAAGCAAAGGAGATGAAAAACTACTTGTATTTTGAGAGTTAAGATGGAAATAGTTAGATCGCGCATTGGTCTAGCAGTTTACAGACCTACCTCCGATTCATTGACCATAAGTCACTCAATTCGACTCGGAATTTATTCAAATTCATGCCATTTGGAAGATGTCGAAGAGCAGTAGAAAACGAAAGAAACGGAGATGAAAAACTCCAAGTATCTTAGGAGTTATGATGGAAATAGTTAGACTCGTGCTTTGGTCTAGGAGTTTACACACCTACCTCCGATTCATTGACCATAAGTCACTCAATTCGACTCGAAATTTATTCCAATTCATACCATTCTGAAGATATCGAAGTGTAGTTGAAAACGGAAGAAACGGAGATGAAAAACTCTAATTATTTTAAGAGTTATGATAGAAATAGTTAGACTCGCGCTTTCGCCTAGCAGTTTACAGACCTACCTCCGATTTAATGACCATAACACACTCAATTCAACAAGTAATTCAATGAAATTTGTTCCATTTCGAAGGAGTCGAAGTGTAGTTTAAAACGGAAGCAAAGGAGATGAAAAACTACTTGTATTTTAAGAGTTAAGATGGAAATAGTTAGATTCGCGCTTTGGTCTAGCAGTTTACAGACCTACCTCCGATTCATTGACCATAAGTCACTCAATTCGACTCAGAATTTATTCAAATTCATGCCATTTGGAAGATGTCGAAGAGTAGTTGAAAACGAACGAAACGGAGATGAAAAACTCTAAGTATTTTAAGAGTTATGATAGTAATAGTTAGACTCGCGCTTTCGCCTACCAGTTTACTGACCTACCTCTGATTTAATGACCATAACTCACTCAATTAAACACGTAATTCAATAAAATTTGTTCCATTTCGAAGGAGTCGAAGTGTAGTTTAAAACGGAAGAAAAGGAGATGAAAAACTACTTGTATTTTGAGAGTTAAGATGGAAATAGTTACATTCGCGTTTTGGTCTAGCAGTTTGCAGACATACCTCCGATTGAATGACCATAACTCACTCAATTCAACTCGAAATTTATTGAAGTTTGTTCCATTTCGAAGGAGTCGAAGTGTAGTTTAAAACGGAAGAAACAGAGAAGAAAAACTCCAAGTATTTTGAGAGTTATTGTGGAAATAGTTAGACTCGCGCTTTGGTCTAGCAGTTTACAGACCTACCTCCGATTGATTGACTAAAACTCACTCAATTAAATTTTAAATGGATTCAAATTCATGCCATTTCGAAGATGTCGAAGTGTAGTTGAAAACGGAAGAAACGGAGATGAAAAACTCCAAGTATCTTAAGAGTTATGATGGAAATAGTTAGACTCGTGCTTTAGTCTAGCAGAGTACACACGTACCTCCGATTCATTGACCATAAGTCACTCAATTCGACTCGAAATTTATTCCGATTCATACCATTCTGAAGATATCGAAGTGTAGTTGAAAACGGAAGAAACGTAGATGAAAAACTCTAATTATTTTAAGAGTTATGATAGAAATAGTTAGACTCGCGCTTTCGCCTAGCAGTTTACAGACCTACCTCCGATTTAATGACCATAACTCACTCAATTCAACAAGTAATTCAATGAAATTTGTTCCATTTCGAAGGAGTCGAAGTATAGTTTAAAACGGAAGCAAAGGAGATGAAAAACTACTTGTATTTTGAGAGTTAAGATGGAAATAGTTAGATTCGCGCTTTGGTCTAGCAGTTTACAGACCTACCTCCGATTCATTGACCATAAGTCACTCAATTCGACTCGGAATTTATTCAAATTCATGCCATTTGGAAGATGTCGAAGAGTAGTTGAAAACGAACGAAACGGAGATGAAAAACTCCAAGTATTTTAAGAGTTATGATAGAAATAGTTAGACTCGCGCTTTCGCCTAGCAGTTTACAGACCTACCTCCAATTTAATGACCATAACTCACTCAATTCAACACGTAATTCAATGAAATTTGTTCCATTTCGAAGGAGTCGAGGTGTAGTTTAAAACGGAAGAAAAGGAGATGAAAAACTACTTGTATTTTGAGAGTTAAGATGGAAATAGTTACATTCGCGCTTTGGTCTAGCAGTTTGCAGACATACCTCCGATTGAATGACCATAACTCACTCAATTCAACTCGAAATTCATTGAAGTTTGTTCCATTTCGAAGGAGTCAAAGTGTAGTTTAAAACGGAAGAAACAGAGAAGAAAAACTCCAAGTATTTTGAGAGTTATTGTGGAAATAGTTAGACTCGCGCTTTGGTCTAGCAGTTTACAGACCTACCTCCGATTGATTGACTAAAACTCACTCAATTAAATTTTAAATGGATTCAAATTCATGCCATTTCGAAGATGTCGAAGTGTAGTTGAAAACGGAAGAAACGGAGATTAAAAACTCCAAGTATCTTAAGAGTTATGATGGAAATAGTTAGACTCGTGCTTTAGTCTAGCAGAGTACACACCTACCTCCGATTCATTGACCATAAGTCACTCAATTCGACTCGGAATTTATTCCAATTCATACCATTCTGAAGATATCGAAGTGTAGTTAAAAACGGAAGAAACGGAGATGAAAAACTCTAATTATTTTAAGAGTTATGATAGAAATAGTTAGACTCGCGCTTTCGCCTAGCAGTTTACAGACCCACCTCCGATTTAATGACCATAACTCTCTCAATTCAACACGTAATTCAATGAAAATTGTTCCATTTTGAAGGAGTCGAAGTGTAGTTTAAAACGGAAGCAAAGGAGATGAAAAACTACTTGTATTTTGAGAGTTAAGATGGAAATAGTTAGATCGCGCATTGGTCTAGCAGTTTACAGACCTACCTCCGATTCATTGACCATAAGTCACTCAATTCGACTCGGAATTTATTCAAATTCATGCCATTTGGAAGATGTCGAAGAGCAGTAGAAAACGAAAGAAACGGAGATGAAAAACTCCAAGTATCTTAAGAGTTATGATGGAAATAGTTAGACTCGTGCTTTGGTCTAGGAGTTTACACACCTACCTCCGATTCATTGACCATAAGTCACTCAATTCGACTCGAAATTTATTCCAATTCATACCATTCTGAAGATATCGAAGTGTAGTTGAAAACGGAAGAAACGGAGATGAAAAACTCTAATTATTTTAAGAGTTATGATAGAAATAGTTAGACTCGCGCTTTCGCCTAGCAGTTTACAGACCTACCTCCGATTTAATGACCATAACTCACTCAATTCAACAAGTAATTCAATGAAATTTGTTCCATTTCGAAGGAGTCGAAGTGTAGTTTAAAACGGAAGCAAAGGAGATGAAAAACTACTTGTATTTTGAGAGTTAAGATGGAAATAGTTAGATTCGCGCTTTGGTCTAGCAGTTTACAGACCTACCTCCGATTCATTGACCATAAGTCACTCAATTCGACTCAGAATTTATTCAAATTCATGCCATTTGGAAGATGTCGAAGAGTAGTTGAAAACGAACGAAACGGAGATGAAAAACTCTAAGTATTTTAAGAGTTATGATAGTAATAGTTAGACTCGCGCTTTCGCCTAGCAGTTTACAGACCTACCTCCGATTTAATGACCATAACTCACTCAATTCAACATGTAATTCAATAAAATTTGTTCCATTTCGAAGGAGTCGAAGTGTAGTTTAAAACGGAAGAAAAGGAGATGAAAAACTACTTGTATTTTGAGAGTTAAGATGGAAATAGTTACATTCGCGTTTTGGTCTAGCAGTTTGCAGACATACCTCCGATTGAATGACCATAACTCACTCAATTCAACTCGAAATTTATTGAAGTTTGTTCCATTTCGAAGGAGTCGAAGTGTAGTTTAAAACGGAAGAAACAGAGAAGAAAAACTCCAAGTATTTTGAGAGTTATTGTGGAAATAGTTAGACTCGCGCTTTGGTCTAGCAGTTTACAGACCTACCTCCGATTGATTGACTAAAACTCACTCAATTAAATTTTAAAAGGATTCAAATTCATGCCATTTCGAAGATGTCGAAGTGTAGTTGAAAACGGAAGAAACGGAGATTAAAAACTCCAAGTATCTTAAGAGTTATGATGGAAATAGTTAGACTCGTGCTTTAGTCTAGCAGAGTACACACGTACCTCCGATTCATTGACCATAAGTCACTCAATTCGACTCGGAATTTATTCAAATTCATACCATTCTGAAGATATCGAAGTGTAGTTGAAAACGGAAGAAACGGAGATGAAAAACTCTAATTATTTTAAGAGTTATGATAGAAATAGTTAGACTCGCGCTTTCGCCTAGCAGTTTACAGATCTACCTCCGAGTGAATGACCATAACTCACTCAATTCACCTCGGAATTCATTGAAATTTGTTCCATTTCGAAGGACTCGAAGTGTAGTTTAAAACGGAAGAAACGGAGATGAAAAAAGCCAAGTATTTTGAGAGTTATGGTGGAAATAGTTAGACTCGCACTTTGTTCTAGCAGTTTACAGACAAACCTCCAATTGATTGACCATATCTTACTGACTTTAACTCGGAATTTATTCAAATTCATGCCATTTTGATGATGTCGAAGTGTAGTTGAAAATGAAAGAAATAGAGATGAAAAACTCCAAGTATCTTAAGAGTTATGATGGAAATAGTTAGACTCGCGCTTTGGTCTAGCAGTTTACAGACCTACCTCCGATTCATTGACCATAAGTCACTCAATTCGACTCGGAATTTATTCAAATTCATAGCATTCTGATGATATTGAAGTGTAGTTGAAATCGGATGAAACGGAGATGAAAAACTCTAATTATTTTAAGAGTTATGATAGAAATAGTTAGACTCGCGCTTTCGCCTAGCGGTTTACAGATCTACCACCGAGTGAATGACCATAACTCACTCAATTCAACTCGGAATTCATTGAAATTTAATCCATTTCGAAGGACTCGAAGTGTAGTTTAAAACGGAAGAAACGGAGATGAAAAAAGCCAAGTACTTTAAGAGTTATGGTGGGAATATGTTAGACTCGCACTTTGGTCTAGCAGTTTACAGACCAACCTCCAATTGATTGACCATAACTTACTCAATATAACTCGGAATTGATTCAAATTCATGCCATTTTGAAGATGTCGAAGTGTAGTTGAAAACGAAAGAAACAGAGATGAAAAACTCCAAGTATCTTAAGAGTTATGATTGAAATAGTTAGACTCGTGCTTTGGTCTAGAAGTTTACACACCTACCTCCGATTCATTAACCATAAGTCACTCAATTCGACTCGGAATTTATTCCAATTCATACCATTCTGAAGATATCGAAGTGTAGTTGAAAACGGAAGAAACGGAGATGAAAAACTCTAATTATTTTAAGAGTTATGATAGAAATAGTTAGACTCGCGCTTTCGCCTAGCAGTTTACAGACCTACCTCCGATTTAATGACCATAACTCTCTCAATTCAACACGTAATTCAATGAAATTTGTTCCATTTCGAATGAGTCGAAGTGTAGTTTAAAACGGAAGCAAAGGAGATAAAAAACTACTTGTATTTTGAGAGTTAAGATGGAAATAGTTAGATTCGTGCTTTGGTCTAGCAGTTTACAGACCTACCTCCGATTCATTGACCATAAGTCACTCAATTCGACTCGGAATTTATTCAAATTCATGCCATTTGGAAGATGTCGAAGAGAAGTAGAAAACGAAAGAAACGGAGATGAAAAACTCCAAGTATCTTAAGAGTTATGATGGAAATAGTTAGACTCGTGCTTTGGTCTAGGAGTTTACACACCTACCTCCGATTCATTGACCATAAGTCACTCAATTCGACTCGAAATTTATTCCAATTCATACCATTCTGAAAATATCGAAGTGTAGTTGAAAACGGAAGAAACGGAGATGAAAAACTCTAATTATTTTAAGAGTTATGATAGAAATAGTTAGACTCGCGCTTTCGCCTAGCAGTTTACAGACCTACCTCCGATTTAATGACCATAACTCACTCAATTCAACAAGTAATTCAATGAAATTTGTTCCATTTCGAAGGAGTCGAAGTGTAGTTTAAAACGGAAGCAAAGGAGATGAAAAACTACTTGTATTTTGAGAGTTAAGATGGAAATAGTTAGATTCGCGCTTTGGTCTAGCAGTTTACAGACCTACCTCCGATTCATTGACCATAAGTCACTCAATTCGACTCAGAATTTATTCAAATTCATGCCATTTGGAAGATGTCGAAGAGTAGTTGATAACGAACGAAACGGAGATGAAAAACTCTAAGTATTTTAAGAGTTATGATAGTAATAGTTAGACTCGCGCTTTCGCCTAGCAGTTTACAGACCTACCTCCGATTTAATGACCATAACTCACTCAATTCAACACGTAATTCAATAAAATTTGTTCCATTTCGAAGGAGTCGAAGTGTAGTTTAAAACGGAAGAAAAGGAGATGAAAAACTACTTGTATTTTGAGAGTTAAGATGGAAATAGTTACATTCGCGTTTTGGTCTAGCAGTTTGCAGACATACCTCCGATTGAATGACCATAACTCACTCAATTCAACTCGAAATTTATTGAAGTTTGTTCCATTTCGAAGGAGTTGAAGTGTAGTTTAAAACGGAAGAAACAGAGAAGAAAAACTCCAAGTATTTTGAGAGTTATTGTGGAAATAGTTAGACTCGCGCTTTGGTCTAGCAGTTTACAGACCTACCTCCGATTGATTGACTAAAACTCACTCAATTAAATTTTAAATGGATTCAAATTCATGCCATTTCGAAGATGTCGAAGTGTAGTTGAAAACGGAAGAAACGGAGATTAAAAACTCCAAGTATCTTAAGAGTTATGATGGAAATAGTTAGACTCGTGCTTTAGTCTAGCAGAGTACACACGTACCTCCGATTCATTGACCATAAGTCACTCAATTCGACTCGGAATTTATTCAAATTCATACCATTCTGAAGATATCGAAGTGTAGTTGAAAACGGAAGAAACGGAGATGAAAAACTCTAATTATTTTAAGAGTTATGATAGAAATAGTTAGACTCGCGCTTTCGCCTAGCAGTTTACAGATCTACCTCTGAGTGAATGACCATAACTCACTCAATTCACCTCGGAATTCATTGAAATTTGTTCCATTTCGAAGGACTCGAAGTGTAGTTTAAAACGGAAGAAACGGAGATGAAAAAAGCCAAGTATTTTGAGAGTTATGGTGGAAATAGTTAGACTCGCACTTTGGTCTAGCAGTTTACAGACAAACCTCCAATTGATTGACCATAACTTACTGAATTTAACTCGGAATTTATTCAAATTCATGCCATTTGGAAGATGTCGAAGAGCAGTAGAAAACGAAAGAAACGGAGATGAAAAACTCCAAGTATCTTAAGAGTTATGATGGAAATAGTTAGACTCGTGCTTTGGTCTAGGAGTTTACACACCTACCTCCGATTCATTGACCATAAGTCACTCAATTCGACTCGAAATTTATTCCAATTCATACCATTCTGAAGATATCGAAGTGTAGTTGAAAACGGAAGAAACGGAGATGAAAAACTCTAATTATTTTAAGAGTTATGATAGAAATAGTTAGACTTGCGCTTTCGCCTAGCAGTTTACAGACCTACCTCCGATTTAATGACCATAACTCACTCAATTCAACAAGTAATTCAATGAAATTTGTTCCATTTCGAAGGAGTCGAAGTGTAGTTTAAAACGGAAGCAAAGGAGATGAAAAACTACTTGTATTTTGAGAGTTAAGATGGAAATAGTTAGATTCGCGCTTTGGTCTAGCAGTTTACAGACCTACCTCCGATTCATTGACCATAAGTCACTCAATTCGACTCAGAATTTATTCAAATTCATGCCATTTGGAAGATGTCGAAGAGTAGTTGAAAACGAACGAAACGGAGATGAAAAACTCTAAGTATTTTAAGAGTTATGATAGTAATAGTTAGACTCGCGCTTTCGCCTAGCAGTTTACAGACCTACCTCCGATTTAATGACCATAACTCACTCAATTCAACACGTAATTCAATAAAATTTGTTCCATTTCGAAGGAGTCGAAGTGTAGTTTAAAACGGAAGAAAAGGAGATGAAAAACTACTTGTATTTTGAGAGTTAAGATGGAAATAGTTACATTCGCGTTTTGGTCTAGCAGTTTGCAGACATACCTCCGATTGAATGACCATAACTCACTCAATTCAACTCGAAATTTATTGAAGTTTGTTCCATTTCGAAGGAGTTGAAGTGTAGTTTAAAACGGAAGAAACAGAGAAGAAAAATTCCAAGTATTTTGAGAGTTATTATGGAAATAGTTAGACTCGCGCTTTGGTCTAGCAGTTTACAGACCTACCTCCGATTGATTGACTAAAACTCACTCAATTAAATTTTAAATGGATTCAAATTCATGCCATTTCGAAGATGTCGAAGTGTAGTTGAAAACGGAAGAAACGGAGATTAAAATCTCCAAGTATCTTAAGAGTTATGATGGAAATAGTTAGACTCGTGCTTTAGTCTAGAAGAGTACACACGTACCTCCGATTCATTGACCATAAGTCACTCAATTCGACTCGGAATTTATTCAAATTCATACCATTCTGAAGATATCGAAGTGTAGTTGAAAACAGAAGAAACGGAGATGAAAAACTCTAATTATTTTAAGAGTTATGATAGAAATAGTTAGACTCGCGCTTTCGCCTAGCAGTTTACAGATCTACCTCCGAGTGAATGACCATAACTCACTCAATTCACCTCGGAATTCATTGAAATTTGTTCCATTTCGAAGAATTCGAAGTGTAGTTTAAAACGGAAGAAACGGAGATGAAAAAAGCCAAGTATTTTGAGAGTTATGGTGGAAATAGTTAGACTCGCACTTTGGTCTAGCAGTTTACAGACAAACGTCCAATTGATTGACCATAACTTACTGAATTTAACTCGGAATTTATTCAAATTCATGCCATTTGGAAGATGTCGAAGAGCAGTAGAAAACGAAAGAAACGGAGATGAAAAACTCCAAGTATCTTAAGAGTTATGATGGAAATAGTTAGACTCGTGCTTTGGTCTAGGAGTTTACACACCTACTTCCGATTCATTGACCATAAGTCACTCAATTCGACTCGAAATTTATTCCAATTCATACCATTCTGAAGATATCGAAGTGTAGTTGAAAACGGAAGAAACGGAGATGAAAAACTCTAATTATTTTAAGAGTTATGATAGAAATAGTTAGACTTGCGCTTTCGCCTAGCAGTTTACAGACCTACCTCCGATTTAATGACCATAACTCACTCAATTCAACAAGTAATTCAATGAAATTTGTTCCATTTCGAAGGAGTCGAAGTGTAGTTTAAAACGGAACCAAAGGAGATGAAAAACTACTTGTATTTTGAGAGTTAAGATGGAAATAGTTAGATTCGCGCTTTGGTCTAGCAGTTTACAGACCTACCTCCGATTCATTGACCATAAGTCACTCAATTCGACTCAGAATTTATTCAAATTCATGCCATTTGGAAGATGTCGAAGAGTAGTTGAAAACGAACGAAACGGAGATGAAAAACTCTAAGTATTTTAAGAGTTATGATAGTAATAGTTAGACTCGCGCTTTCGCCTAGCAGTTTACAGACCTACCTCCGATTTAATGACCATAACTCACTCAATTCAACACGTAATTCAATAAAATTTGTTCCATTTCGAAGGAGTCGAAGTGTAGTTTAAAATGGAAGAAAAGGAGATGAAAAACTACTTGTATTTTGAGAGTTAAGATGAAAATAGTTACATTCGCGTTTTGGTCTAGCAGTTTGCAGACATACCTCCGATTGAATGACCATAACTCACTCAATTCAACTCGAAATTTATTGAAGTTTGTTCCATTTCGAAGGAGTTGAAGTGTAGTTTAAAACGGAAGAAACAGAGAAGAAAAATTCCAAGTATTTTGAGAGTTATTATGGAAATAGTTAGACTCGCGCTTTGGTCTAGCAGTTTACAGACCTACCTCCGATTGATTGACTAAAACTCACTCAATTAAATTTTAAATGGATTCAAATTCATGCCATTTCGAAGATGTCGAAGTGTAGTTGAAAACGGAAGAAACGGAGATTAAAATCTCCAAGTATCTTAAGAGTTATGATGGAAATAGTTAGACTCGTGCTTTAGTCTAGAAGAGTACACACGTACCTCCGATTCATTGACCATAAGTCACTCAATTCGACTCGGAATTTATTCAAATTCATACCATTCTGAAGATATCGAAGTGTAGTTGAAAACAGAAGAAACGGAGATGAAAAACTCTAATTATTTTAAGAGTTATGATAGAAATAGTTAGACTCGCGCTTTCGCCTAGCAGTTTACAGATCTACCTCCGAGTGAATGACCATAACTCACTCAATTCACCTCGGAATTCATTGAAATTTGTTCCATTTCGAAGGACTCGAAGTGTAGTTTAAAACGGAAGAAACGGAGATGAAAAAAGCCAAGTATTTTGAGAGTTATGGTGGAAATAGTTAGACTCGCACTTTGGTCTAGCAGTTTACAGACAAACGTCCAATTGATTGACCATAACTTACTGAATTTAACTCGGAATTTATTCAAATTCATGCCATTTGGAAGATGTCGAAGAGCAGTAGAAAACGAAAGAAACGGAGATGAAAAACTCCAAGTATCTTAAGAGTTATGATGGAAATAGTTAGACTCGTGCTTTGGTCTAGGAGTTTACACACCTACCTCCGATTCATTGACCATAAGTCACTCAATTCGACTCGAAATTTATTCCAATTCATACCATTCTGAAGATATCGAAGTGTAGTTGAAAACGGAAGAAACGGAGATGAAAAACTCTAATTATTTTAAGAGTTATGATAGAAATAGTTAGACACGCGCTTTCGCCTAACAGTTTACAGACCTACCTCCGATTTAATGACCATAACTCACTCAATTCAACAAGTAATTCAATGAAATTTGTTCCATTTCGAAGGAGTCGAAGTGTAGTTTAAAACGGAAGCAAAGGAGATGAAAAACTACTTGTATTTTGAGAGTTAAGATGGAAATAGTTAGATTCGCTCTTTGGTCTAGCAGTTTACAGACCTACCTCCGATTCATTGACCATAAGTCACTCAATTCGACTCAGAATTTATTCAAATTCATGCCATTTGGAAGATGTCGAAGAGTAGTTGAAAACGAACGAAACGGAGATGAAAAACTCTAAGTATTTTAAGAGTTATGATAGTAATAGTTAGACTCGCGCTTTCGCCTAGCAGTTTACAGACTTACCTCCGATTTAATGACCATAACTCACTCAATTCAACACGTAATTCAATAAAATTTGTTCCATTTCGAAGGAGTCGAAGTGTAGTTTAAAACGGAAGAAAAGGAGATGAAAAACTACTTGTATTTTGAGAGTTAAGATGGAAATAGTTACATTCGCGCTTTGGTCTAGCAATTTGCAGACATACCTCCGATTGAATGACCATAACTCACTCAATTCAACTCGAAATTCATTGAAGTTTGTTCCATTTCGAAGGAGTCGAAGTGTAGTTTAAAACGGAAGAAACAGAGAAGAAAAAATCCAAGTATTTTGAGAGTTATTGTGGAAATAGTTAGACTCGCGCTTTGGTCTAGCAGTTTACAGACCTACCTCCGATTGATTGACTAAAACTCACTCAATTAAATTTTAAATGGATTCAAATTCATGCCATTTCGAAGATGTCGAAGTGTAGTTGAAAACGGAAGAAACGGAGATGAAAAACTCCAAGTATCTTAAGAGTTATGATGGAAATAGTTAGACTCGTGCTTTAGTCTAGCAGAGTACACACGTACCTCCGATTCATTGACCATAAGTCACTCAATTCGACTCGGAATTTTTTCAAATTCATACCATTCTGAAGATATCGAAGTGTAGTTGAAAACGGAAGAAACGGAGATGAAAAACTCTAATTATTTTAAGAGTTATGATAGAAATAGTTAGACTCGCGCTTTCGCCTAGCAGTTTACAGATCTACCTCCGAGTGAATCACCATAACTCACTCAATTCACCTCGGAATTCATTGAAATTTGTTCCATTTCGAAGGACTCGAAGTGTAGTTTAAAACGGAAGAAACGGAGATGAAAAAAGCCAAGTATTTTGAGAGTTATGGTGGAAATAGTTAGACTCGCACTTTGGTCTAGCAGTTTACAGACAAACCTCCAATTGATTGACCATAACTTACTGAATTTAACTCGGAATTTATTCAAATTCATGCCATTTTGATGATGTCGAAGTGTAGTTGAAAATGAAAGAAATAGAGATGAAAAACTCCAAGTATCTTAAGAGTTATGATGGAAATAGTTAGACTCGCGCTTTGGTCTAGCAGTTTACAGACCTACCTCCGATTCATTGACCATAAGTCACTCAATTCGACTCGGAATTTATTCAAATTCATAGCATTCTGAAGATATTGAAGTGTAGTTGAAATCGGAAGAAACGGAGATGAAAAACTCTAATTATTTTAAGAGTTATGATAGAAATAGTTAGACTCGCGCTTTCGCCTAGCGGTTTACAGATCTACCTCCGAGTGAATGACCACAACTCACTCAATTCAACTCGGAATTCATTGAAATTTAATCCATTTCGAAGGACTCGAAGTGTAGTTTAAAACGGAAGAAACGGAGATGAAAAAAGCCAAGTACTTTAAGAGTTATGGTGGAAATAGTTAGACTCGCACTTTGGTCTAGCAGTTTACAGACCAACCTCCAATTGATTGACCATAACTAACTCAATATAACTCGGAATTGATTCAAATTCATGCCATTTTGAAGATGTCGAAGTGTAGTTGAAAACGAAAGAAACAGAGATGAAAAACTCCAAGTATCTTAAGGGTTATGATGGAAATAGTTAGACTCGTGCTTTGGTCTAGAAGTTTACACACCTACCTCCGATTCATTGACCATAAGTCACTCAATTCGACTCGGAATTTATTCCAATTAATACCATTCTGAAGATATCGAAGCGTAGTTGAAAACGGAAGAAACGGAGATGAAAAACTCTAATTATTTTAAGAGTTATGATAGAAATAGTTAGACTCGCGCTTTCGCCTAGCAGTTTACAGACCTACCTCCGATTTAATGACCATAACTCTCTCAATTGAACACGTAATTCAATGAAATTTGTTCCATTTCGAAGGAGTCGAAGTGTAGTTTAAAACGGAAGCAAAGGAGATGAAAAACTACTTGTATTTTGAGAGTTAAGATGGAAATAGTTAGATTCGCGCTTTGGTCTAGCAGTTTACAGACCTACCTCCGATTCATTGACAATAAGTCACTCAATTCGACTCGGAATTTATTCAAATTCATGCCATTTGGAAGATGTCGAAGAGCAGTAGAAAACGAAAGAAATGGAGATGAAAAACTCCAAGTATCTTAAGAGTTATGATGGAAATAGTTAGACTCGTGCTTTGGTCTAGGAGTTTACACACCTACCTCCGATTCATTGACCATAAGTCACTCAATTCGACTCGAAATTTATTCCAATTCATACCATTCTGAAGATATCGAAGTGTAGTTGAAAACGGAAGAAGCGGAGATGAAAAACTCTAATTATTTTAAGAGTTATGATAGAAATAGTTAGACTCGCGCTTTCGCCTAGCAGTTTACAGACCTACCTCCGATTTAATGACCATAACTCACTCAATTCAACAAGTAATTCAATGAAATTTGTTCCATTTCGAAGGAGTCGAAGTGTAGTTTAAAACGGAACCAAAGGAGATGAAAAACTACTTGTATTTTGAGAGTTAAGATGGAAATAGTTAGATTCGCGCTTTGGTCTAGCAGTTTGCAGACATACCTCCGATTGAATGACCATAACTCACTAAATTCAACTCGAAATTCATTGAAATTTGTTCCATTTCGAAGGAGTCGAAGTGTAGTTTAAAACGAAAGAAACAGAGAAGAAAAACTCCAACTATTTTGAGAGTTATTGTGGAAATAGTTAGACTCGCGCTTTGGTCTAGCAGTTTACAGACCTACGTCCGATTGATTGACTAAAACTCACTCAATTAAATTTTAAATGGATTCAAATTCATGCCATTTCGAAGATGTCGAAGTGAAGTTGAAAACGGAAGAAACGGAGATGAAAAACTCCAAGTATCGTAAGAGTTATGATGGAAATAGTTAGACTCGTGCTTTAGTCTAGCAGAGTACACACGTACCTCCGATTCATTGACCATAAGTCACTCAATTCGACTCGGAATTTATTCAAATTCATACCATTCTGAAGATATCGAAGTGTAGTTGAAAACGGAAGAAACGGAGATGAAAAACTCTAATTATTTTAAGAGTTATGATAGAAATAGTTAGACTCGCGCTTTCGCCTAGCAGTTTACAGACCTACCTCCGATTTAATGACCATAACTCTCTCAATTCAACACGTAATTCAATGAAATTTGTTCCATTTCGAAGGAGTCGAAGTGTAGTTTAAAACGGAAGCAAAGGAGATGAAAAACTACTTGTATTTTGAGAGTTAAGATGGAAATAGTTAGATTCGCGCTTTGGTCTAGGAGTTTACAGACCTACCTCCGATTCATTGACCATAAGTCACTCAATTCGACTCGGAATTTATTCAAATTCATGCCATTTGGAAGATGTCGAAGAGCAGTAGAAAACGAAAGAAACGGAGATGAAAAACTCCAAGTATCTTAAGAGTTATGATGGAAATAGTTAGACTCGTGCTTTGGTCTAGGAATTTACACACCTACCTCCGATTCATTGACCATAAGTCACTCAATTCGACTCGAAATTTATTCCAATTCATACTATTCTGAAGATATCGAAGTGTAGTTGAAAACGGAAGAAACGGAGATGAAAAACTCTAATTATTTTAAGAGTTATGATAGAAATAGTTAGACTCGCGCTTTTGCCTAGCAGTTTACAGACCTACCTCCGATTTAATGACCATAACTCACTCAATTCAACAAGTAATTCAATGAAATTTGTTCCATTTCGAAGGAGTCGAAGTGTAGTTTAAAACGGAAGCAAAGGAGATGAAAAACTACTTGTATTTTGAGAGTTAAGATGGAAATAGTTAGATTCGCGCTTTGGTCTAGCAGTTTACAGACCTACCTCCGATTCATTGACCATAAGTCACTCAATTCGACTCAGAATTTATTCAAATTCATGCCATTTGGAAGATGTCGAAGAGTAGTTGAAAACGAACAAAACGGAGATGAAAAACTCTAAGTATTTTAAGAGTTATGATAGTAATAGTTCGACTCGCGCTTTCGCCTAGCAGTTTACAGACCTACCTCCGATTTAATGACCATAACTCACTCAATTCAACACGTAATTCAATAAAATTTGTTCCATTTCGAAGGAGTCGAAGTGTAGTTTAAAACGGAAGAAAAGGAGATGAAAAACTACTTGTATTTTGAGAGTTAAGATGGAAATAGTTACATTCGCGCTTTGGTCTAGCAGTTTGCAGACATACCTCCGATTGAATGACCATAACTCACTCAATTCAACTCGAAATTCATTGAAGTTTGTTCCATTTCGAAGGAGTCGAAGTGTAGTTTAAAACGGAAGAAACAGAGAAGAAAAACTCCAAGTATTTTGAGAGTTAATGTGGAAATAGTTAGACTCGCGCTTTGGTCTAGCAGTTTACAGACCTACGTCCGATTGATTGACTAAAACTCTCTCAATTAAATTTTAAATGGATTCAAATTCATGCTATTTCGAAGATGTCGAAGTGTAGTTGAAAACGGAAGAAACGGAGATGAAAAACTCCAAGTATCTTAAGAGTTATGATGGAAATAGTTAGACTCGTGCTTTAGTCTAGCAGAGTACACACGTACCTCCGATTCATTGACCATAAGTCACTCAATTCGACTCGGAATTTATTCAAATTCATACCATTCTGAAGATATCGAAGTGTAGTTGAAAACGGAAGAAACGGAGATGAAAAACTCTAATTATTTTAAGAGTTATGA
This sequence comes from Tasmannia lanceolata, assembly GCF_043159265.1. NCBI lineage: Eukaryota > Viridiplantae > Streptophyta > Magnoliopsida > Canellales > Winteraceae > Tasmannia > Tasmannia lanceolata. Next base: position 42,269,046 of record NW_027518695.1, read on the forward strand.
TAGAAATAGTTAGACTCGCGCTTTCGCCTAGCAGTTTACAGATCTACCTCCGAGTGAATGACCATAACTCACTCAATTCACCTCGGAATTCATTGAAATTTGTTCCATTTCGAAGGACTCGAAGTGTAGTTTAAAACGGAAGAAACGGAGATGAAAAAAGCCAAGTATTTTGAGAGTTATGGTGGAAATAGTTAGACTCGCACTTTGGTCTAGCAGTTTACAGACAAACCTCCAATTGATTGACCATAACTTACTGAATTTAACTCGGAATTGATTCAAATTCTTGCCATTTTGATAATGTCGAAGTGTAGTTGAAAATGAAAGAAATAGAGATGAAAAACTCCAAGTATCTTAAGAGTTATGATGGAAATAGTTAGACTCGCGCTTTGGTCTAGCAGTTTACAGACCTACCTCCGATTCATTGACCATAAGCCACTCAATTCGACTCGGAATTTATTCAAATTCATAGCATTCTGAAGATATTGAAGTGTAGTTGAAATCGGAAGAAACGGAGATAAAAAACTCTAATTATTTTAAGAGTTATGATAGAAATAGTTAGACTCGCGCTTTCGCCTAGCGGTTTACAGATCTACCTCCGAGTGAATGACCATAACTCACTCAATTCAACTCGGAATTCATTGAAATTTAATCCATTTCGAAGGACTCGAAGTGTAGTTTAAAACGGAAGAAACGGAGATGAAAAAAGCCAAGTATTTTGAGAGTTATGGTGGAAATAGTTAGACTCGCACTTTGGTCTAGCAGTTTACAGACCAACCTCCAATTGATTGACCATAACTTACTCAATATAACTCGGAATTGATTCAAATTCATGCCATTTTGAAGATGTCGAAGTGTAGTTGAAAACGAAAGAAACAGAGATAAAAAACTCCAAGTATCTTAATAGTTATGATGGAAATAGTTAGACTCGTGCTTTGGTCTAGAAGTTTACACACCTACCTCCGACTCATTGACCATAAGTCACTCAATTCGACTCGGAATTTATTCCAATTCATACCATTCTGAAGATATCGAAGTGTAGTTGAAAACGGAAGAAACGGAGATGAAAAACTCTAATTATTTTAAGAGTTATGATAGAAATAGTTAGACTCGCGCTTTCGCCTAGCAGTTTACAGAGCTACCTCCGATTTAATGACCATAACTCACTCAATTCAACACATAATTCAATGAAATTTGTTCTATTTCGAAGGAGTCGAAGTGTAGTTTAAAACGGAAGAAAAGCAGATTAAAAACTACTTGTATTTTGAGAGTTAAGATGGAAATAGTTACATTCGCGCTTTGGTCTAGCAGTGTGCAGACATACCTCCGATTGAATGACCATAACTCACTCAATTCAACTCGAAATTCATTGAAATTTGTTCCATTTCGAAGGAGTCGAAGTGTAGTGTAAAACGGAAGAAAAAGAGAAGAAAAACTCCAAGTATTTTGAGAGTTATTGTGGAAATAGTTAGACTCGCGCTTTGGTCTAGCAGTTTACAGACCTACCTCCGATTGATTGACTAAAACTCACTCAATTAAATTTTAAATGGATTCAAATTCATGCCATTTCGAAGATGTCGAAGTGTAGTTGAAAACGGAAGAAACGGAGATGAAAAACTCCAAGTATCTTAAGAGTTATGATGGAAATAGTTAGACTCGTGCTTTAGTCAAGCAGAGTACACACGTACCTCCGATTCATTGACCATAAGTCACTCAATTCGACTCGGAATTTATTCAAACTCATACCATTCTGAAGATATCGAAGTGTAGTGGAAAACGGAAGAAACGGAGATGAAAAACTCTAATTATTTTAAGAGTTATGATAGAAATAGTTGGACTCGCGATTTCGCCTAGCAGTTTACAAATCTACCTCCGAGTGAATGACCATAACTCACTCAATTCAACTCGGAATTCATTGGAATTGGTTCCATTTCGAAGGACTTGAAGTGTAGTTTAAAACGGAAGAAACGGAGATGAAAAAAGCCAAGTATTTTGAGAGTTATGGTGGAAATAGTTAGACTCGCACTTTGGTCTAGCAGTTTACAGACCAACCTCCAATTGATTGCCCATAACTTACTCAATTTAACTCGGAATTGATTCAAATTCATGCCATTTTGAAGATGTCGAAGTGTAGTTGAAAACGAAAGCAACAGAGATGAAAAACTCCAAGTATCTTAAGAGTTATGATGGACATATTTAGGCTCGCGCTTTGGTCTAGCAGTTTACGGACCTACCTCTGATTCATTGACCCACTCAATTCGACTCGAAATTTATTCAAATTCCTGCCATTTGGAAGATGTCGAAGAGTAGTAGAAAACGAAAGATACGGAGATGAAAAACTCCAAGTATTTTAAGAGTTATGATAGAAATAGTTAGACTCGCGCTTTCGCCTAGCAGTTTACAGACCTACCTCCGATTTAATGACCATAACTCACTCAATTCAACACGTATTTCAATTAAATTTATTCCATTTCGAAGGAGTCGAAGTGTAGTTTAAAACGGAAGCAAAGAAGATGAAAAACTACTTGTATTTTTAGAGTTAAGATGGAAATAGTTAGATTCGCGCTTTGGCCTAGCGGTTTACAGACCTACCTCCGATTCATTGACCATAAGTCACTCAATTCGACTCGGAATTTATTCAAATTCATGCCATTTGGAAGATGTCGAAGAGTAGTTGAAAACGAAAGAAACGGAGATGAAAAACTCCAAGTATTTTAAGAGTTATGATAGAAATAGTTAGACTCGCGCTTTCGCCTAGCAGTTTACAAATTTACCTCCGATTTAATGACCATAACTCACTCAATTCAACACGTAATTCAATGAAATTTGTTACATTTCGAAGGAGTCGAAGTGTAGTTTAAAACGGAAGAAAAGGAGATGAAAAACTACTTGTATTTTGAGAGTTAAGATGGAAATACTTAGATTCGCGCCTTGGTCTAGCAGTCTGCAGACATACCTCCGATTGAATGACCATAACTCACTCAATTCAACTCGAAATTCATTGAAATTTGTTCCATTTCGAAGGAGTCGAAGTGTAGTTTAAAACGGAAGAAACAGAGCAGAAAAACTCTAAGTATTTTGAGAGTTAATGTGGAAATAGTTAGACTCGCGCTTTGGTCTAGCAGTTTACAGACCTACCTCCGATTGATTGACTAAAAGTCACTCAATTAAATTTGAAATGGATTCAAATTCATGCCATTTCGAAGATGTCGAAGTGTAGTTGAAAACGGAAGAAACGGAGATGAAAAACTCTAAGTATCTTAAGAGTTATGATGGAAATAGTTAGACTCGTGCTTTAGTCTAGCAGAGTACACACGTACCTCCGATTCATTGACCATAAGTCACTCAATTCGACTCGGAATTTATTCAAATTCATACCATTCTGAAGATATCGAAGTGTAGTTGAAAACGGAAGAAACGGAGATGAAAAACTCTAATTATTTTAAGAGTTATGATAGAAATAGTTTGACTCGCGCTTTCGCCTAGCAGTTTACAGACCTACCTCCGATTTAATGACCATAACTCACTCAATTCAACACGTAATTCAATGAAATTTGTTCGATTTCGAAGGAGTCGAAGTGTAGTTTAAAACGGAAGCAAAGGAGATGAAAAACTACTTGTATTTTGAGAGTTAAGATGGAAATAGTTAGATTCGCGCTTTGGTCTAGCAGTTTACAGACCTACCTCTGATTCATTGACCATAAGTCACTCAATTCGACTCGGAATTTATTCAAATTCATGCCATTTGGAAGATGTCGAAGAGTAGTTGAAAACGAACGAAACGGAGATGAAAAACTCCAAGCATTTTAAGAGTTATGATAGAAATAGTTAGACTCGCGCTTTCGCCTAGCAGTTTGCAGACATACCTCCGATTGAATGACCATAACTCACTCAATTCAACTCGAAATTCATTGAAGTTTGTTCCATTTCGAAGGAGTCGAAGCGTAGTTTAAAACAGAAGAAACAGAGAAGAAAAACTCCAAGTATTTTGAGAGTTATTGTGGAAATAGTTAGACTCGCGCTTTGGTCTAGCAGTTTACAGACCTACCTCCGATTGATTGACTAAAACTCACTCAATTAAATTTTAATTGGATTCAAATTCATGCCATTTCGAAGATGTCGAAGTGTAGTTGAAAACGGAAGAAACGGAGATGAAAAACTCTAATTATTTTAAGAGTTATGATAGAAATAGTTTGACTCGCGCTTTCGCCTAGCAGTTTACAGACCTACCTCCGATTTAATGACCATAACTCACTCAATTCAACAAGTAATTCAATGAAATTTGTTCCATTTCGAAGGAGTCGAAGTGTAGTTTAAAACGGAAGCAAAGGAGATGAAAAACTACTTGTATTTTGAGAGTTAAGATGGAAATAGTTAGATTCGCGCTTTGGTCTAGCAGTTTACAGACCTACCTCCGATTCATTGACCAAAAGTCACTCAATTCGACTCGAAATTTATTCAAATTCATAGCATTCTGAAGATATTGAAGTGTAGTTGAAAACGGAAGAAACGGAGATGAAAAACTCTAATTATTTTAAGAGTTAGGATAGAAATAGTTAGACTCGCGCTTTCGCCTAGCGGTTTACAGATCTACCTCCGAGTGAATGACCATAACTCACTCAATTCAACTCGGAATTCATTGAAATTTGTTCCATTTCGAAGGACTCGAAGTGTAGTTTAAAACGGAAGAAACAGAGATGAAAAAAGCCAAGTACTTTAAGAGTTATGGTGGAAAAAGTTAGAATCGCACTTTGGTCTAGCAGTTTACAGACCAACCTACAATTGATTGACCATAACTTACTAAATTTAACTCGGAATTGATTCAAATTCATGCCATTTTGAAGATGTCGAAGTGTAGTTGAAAACGAAAGAAACAGAGATGAAAAACTCCAAGTATCTTAAGAGTTATGATGGAAATAGTTAGACTCGCGCTTTGGTCTAGCAGTTTACAGACCTACTTCCGATTCATTGACCATAAATCGCCTAATTCGACTCGGAATTTATTCAAATTCATACCATTCTGAAGATATCGAAGTGTAGTTGAAAACGAAAGAAATGGAGATGAAAGAAGCCAAGTATTTTGAGAGTTATGGTGGAAATAGTTAGACTCGCACTTTGGTCTAGCAGTTTACCGGCCAACCTCCAATTGATTGTCCATAACTTACTCAATTTAACTCGGAATTGATTCAAATTCATGCCATTTTGAAGATGTCGAAGTGTAGTTGAAAATGAAAGAAACAGAGATGAGAAACTCCAAGTATCTTAAGAGTTATGATGGACATATTTAGGCTCGCGCTTTGGTCTAGCAGTTTACGGACCTACCTCCGATTCATTGACCCACTCAATTCGACTCGAAATTTATTCAAATTCCTGCCATTTGGAAGATGTCGAAGAGTAGTAGAAAACGAAAGAAACGGATATGAAAAACTCCAAGTATTTTAAGAGTTATGATAGAAATAGTTAGACTCGCGCTTTCGCCTAGCAGTTTACAGACTTACCTCCGATTTAATGACCATAACTCACTCAATTCAACACGTAATTCAATGAAATTTGTTCCATTTCGAAGGAGTCGAAGTGTAGTTTAAAACGGAAGAAACAGAGAAGAAAAACTCCAAGTATTTTGAGAGTTATTGTGGAAATAGTTAGACTCGCGCTTTGGTCTAGCAGTTTACAGACCTACCTCCGATTGATTGATTAAAAGTCACTCAATTAAATTTGAAATGGATTCAAATTCATGCCATTTCGAAGATGTCGAAGTGTAGTTGAAAACGGAAGAAACGGAGATGAAAAACTCCAAGTATCTTAAGAGTTATGATGGAAATAGTTAGACTCGTGCTTTAGTCAAGCAGAGTACACACGTACCTCCGATTCAATGACCATAAGTCACTCAATTCGACTCGGAATTTATTCAAATTCATACCATTCTGAAGATATCGAAGTGTAGTTGAAAACGGAAGAAACGGAGATGAAAAACTCTAATTATTTTAAGAGTTATGATAGAAATAGTTAGACTCGCGCTTTCGCCTAGCAGTTTACAGATCTACCTCCGAGTGAATGACCATAACTCACTCAATTCAACTCAGAATTCATTGAAATTTGTTCCATTTCGAAGGACTCGAAGTGTAGTTTAAAACGGAAGAAACGGAGATGAAAAAAGCCAAGTACTTTAAGAGTTATGGTGGAAATAGTTAGACTCGCACTTTGGTCTAGCAGTTTACAGAACAACCTCCAATTAATTGACCATAACTTACTCAATTTAACTCGGAATTGATTCAAATTCATGCCATTTTGAAGATGTCGAAGTGTAGTTGAAAATGAAAGAAACAGAGATGAAAAACTCCGAGTATCTTAAGAGTTATGATGGAAATAGTTAGACTCGCGCTTTGGTCTAGCAGTTTACAGACCTACCTCCGATTCATTGACCATAAATCGCCTAATTCGACTCGGAATTTATTCAAATTCATACCATTCTGAAGATATCGAAGTGTAGTTGAAAACGAAAGAAATGGAGATGAAAGAAGCCAAGTATTTTGAGAGTTATGGTGGAAATAGTTAGACTCGCACTTTGGTCTAGCAGTTTACAGGCCAACCTCCAATTGATTGTCCATAACTTACTCAATTTAACTCGGAATTGATTCAAATTCATGCCATTTTGAAGATGTCGAAGTGTAGTTGAAAATGAAAAAAACAGAGATAAAAAACTCCAAGTATCTTAAGAGTTATGATGGTCATATTTAGGCTCGCGCTTTGGTCTAGCAGTTTACGGACCTACCTCCGATTCATTGACCCACTCAATTCGACTCGAAATTTATTCAAATTCCTGCCATTTGGAAGATGTCGAAGACTAGTAGAAAACGAAAGAAACGGAGATGAAAAACTCCAAGTATTTTAAGAGTTATGATAGAAATAGTTAGACTCGCGCTTTCGCCTAGCAGTTTACAGACTTACCTCCGATTTAATGACCATAACTCACTCAATTCAACACGTAATTCAATGAAATTTGTTCCATTTCGAAGGAGTCGAAGTGTAGTTTAAAACGGAAGAAACAGAGAAGAAAAACTCCAAGTATTTTGAGAGTTATTGTGGAAATAGTTAGACTCGCGCTTTGGTCTAGCAGTTTACAGACCTACCTCCGATTGATTGATTAAAAGTCACTCAATTAAATTTGAAATGGATTCAAATTCATGCCATTTCGAAGATGTCGAAGTGTAGTTGAAAACGGAAGAAACGGAGATGAAAAACTCCAAGTATCTTAAGAGTTATGATGGAAATAGTTAGACTCGTGCTTTAGTCTAGCAGAGTACACACGTACCTCCGATTCATTGACCATAAGTCACTCAATTCGACTCGGAATTTATTCAAATTCATACTATTCTGAAGATATCGAAGTGTAGTTGAAAACGGAAGAAACGGAGATGACAAACTCTAATTATTTTAAGAGTTATGATAGAAATAGTTAGACTCGCGCTTTCGCCTAGCAGTTTACAGATCTACCTCCGAGTGAATGACCATAACTCACTCAATTCAACTCAGAATTCATTGAAATTTGTTCCATTTCGAAGGACTCGAAGTGTAGTTTAAAACGGAAGAAACGGAGATGAAAAAAGCCAAGTATTTTGAGAGTTATGGTGGAAATAGTTAGACTCGCACTTTGGTCTAGCAGTTTACAGACCAACCTCCAATTGATTGACTATAACTTACTCAATTTAACTCGGAATTGATTCAAATTCATGCCATTTTGAAGATGTCGAAGTGTAGTTGAAAATGAAAGAAACAGAGATGAAAAACTCCAAGTATCTTGAGAGTTATGATGGAAATAGTTAGACTCGCGCTTTGGTCTAGCAGTTTACAGACCTACCTCCGATTCATTGACCATAAATCGCCTAATTCGACTCGGAATTTATTCAAATTCATACCATTCTGAAGATATCGAAGTGTAGTTGAAAACGAAAGAAATGGAGATGAAAGAAGCCAAGTATTTTGAGAGTTATGGTGGAAATAGTTAGACTCGCACTTTGGTCTAGCAGTTTACAGGCCAACCTCCAATTGATTGTCCATAACTTACTCAATTTAACTCGGAATTGATTCAAATTCATGCCATTTTGAAGATGTCGAAGTGTAGTTGAAAATGAAAAAAACAGAGATAAAAAACTCCAAGTATCTTAAGAGTTATGATGGTCATATTTAGGCTCGCGCTTTGGTCTAGCAGTTTACGGACCTACCTCCGATTCATTGACCCACTCAATTCGACTCGAAATTTATTCAAATTCCTGCCATTTGGAAGATGTCGAAGACTAGTAGAAAACGAAAGAAACGGAGATGAAAAACTCCAAGTATTTTAAGAGTTATGATAGAAATAGTTAGACTCGCGCTTTCGCCTAGCAGTTTACAGACCTACCTCCGATTTAATGACCATAACTCACTCAATTCGACACGTAATTCAATGAAATTTGTTCCATTTCGAAGGAGTCGAAGTGTAGTTTAAAACGGATGAAACAGAGAAGAAAAACTTCAAGTATTTTGAGAGTTATTGTGGAAATAGTTAGACTCGCGCTTTGGTCTAGCAGTTTACAGACCTACCTCCGATTCATTGACCATAACTCACTCAATTCGACTCGGAATTTATTCAAATTCATGCCATTTAGAAGATGTCGAAGAGTAGTTGAAAACGAAAGAAACGGAGATGAAAAACTCCAAGTATTTTAAGAGTTATGATAGAAATAGTTAGACTCGCGCTTTCGCCTAGCAGTTTACAAATTTACCTCCGATTTAATGACCATAACTCACTCAATTCAACACGTAATTCAATGAAATTTGTTCCATTTCGAAGGAGTCGAAGTGTAGTTTAAAACGGAAGAAAAGGAGATGAAAAACTACTTGTATTTTGAGAGTTAAGATGGAAATAGTTAGATTCGCGCTTTGGTCTAGCAGTTTGCAGACATACCTCAGATTGATTGACCATAACTCACTCAATTCAACTCGAAATTCAATGAAATTTGTTCCATTTCGAAGGAGTCGAAGTGTAGTTTAAAACGGAAGAAACAGAGCAGAAAAACTCTAAGTATTTTGAGAGTTAATGTGGAAATAGTTAGACTCGCGCTTTGGTCTAGCAGTTTACAAACCTACCTCCGATTGATTGACTAAAAGTCACTCAATTAAATTTGAAATGGTTTCAAATTCATGCCATTTCGAAGATGTCGTCGTGTAGTTGAAAACGGAAGAAACGGAGATGAAAAACTCCAAGTATCTTAAGAGTTATGATGAAAATAGTTAGACTCGTGCTTTAGTCTAGCAGAGTACACACGTACCTCCGATTCATTGACCATAAGTCACTCAATTCGACTCGGAATTTATTCAAATTCATACCATTCTGAAGATATCGAAGTGTAGTTGAAAACGGAAGAAACGGAGATGAAAAACTCTAATTATTTTAAGAGCTAGGATAGAAATAGTTAGACTCGCGCTTTCGCCTAGCAGTTTACAGATCTACCTCCGAGTGAATGACCATAACTCACTCAATTCAACTCGCAATTCATTGAAATTTGTTCCATTTCGAAGGACTCGAAGTGTAGTTTAAAACGGAAGAAACGGAGATGAAAAAAGCCAAGTATTTTGAGAGCTATGGTGGAAATAGTTAGACTCGCACTTTGGTCTAGCAGTTTACAGACCAACCTCCAATTGATTGACCACAACTTACTCAATTTAACTCGGAATTTATTCAAATTCATGCCATTTTGAAGATGTCGAAGTGTAGTTGAAAATGAAAGAAACAGAGATGAAAAACTCTAAGTATCTTAAGAGTTGTGATGGAAATAGTTAGACTCGCGCTTTGGTCTAGCAGTTTACAGACCTACCTCCGATTCATTGACCATAAGTCACTCAATTCGACTCGGAATTTATTCAAATTCATACCATTCTGAAGATATCGAAGTGTAATTGAAAACGGAAGAAACGGAGATGAAAAACTCTAATTATTTTAAGAGTTATGATAGAAATAGTTAGACTCGCACTTTCGCCTAGCAGTTTACAGATCTCCCTCCGAGTGAATGACCATAACTCACTCAATTCAACTCGGAATTCATTTAAATTTGTTCCATTTCGAAGGACTCGAAGTGTAGTTTAAAACGGAAGAAACGGAGATGAAAAAAGCCAAGTATTTTGAGAGTTATGGTGGAAATAGTTAGACTCGCACTTTGGTCTAGCAGTTTACAGACCAACCTCCAATTGATTGACCATAACTTACTCAATTTAACTCGGAATTTATTCAAATTCATGCCATTTTGAAGATGTCGAAGTGTAGTTGAAAACGAAAGAAACAGAGATGAAAAACTCCAAGTATCTTAAGAGTTATGATGGAAATAGTTAGACTCGCGCTTTGGTGTAGCAGTTTACAGACCTACCTCCGATTCATTGACCATAAATCGCTCAATTCGACTCGGAATTTATTCAAATTCATACCATTCTGAAGATATCGAAGTGTAGTTGAAAACGAAAGAAACGGAGATGAAAGAAGCCAAGTATTTTGAGAGTTATGGTGGAAATAGTTAGACTCGCACTTTGGTCTAGCAGTTTACCGGCCAACCTCCAATTGATTGTCCATAACTTACTCAATTTAACTCGGAATTGATTCAATTCATGCCATTTTGAAGATGTCGAAGTGTAGTTGAAAATGAAAGAAACAGAGATGAAAAACTCCAAGTATCTTAAGAGTTATGATGGACATATTTAGGCTCGTGCTTTGGTCTAGCAGTTTACGGACCTACCTCTGATTCATTGACCCACTCAATTCGACTCGAAATTTATTCAAATTCCTGCCATTTGGAAGATGTCGAAGAGTAGTAGAAAACGAAAGATACGGAGATGAAAAACTCCAAGTATTTTAAGAGTTATGATAGAAATAGTTAGACTCGCGCTTTCGCCTAGCAGTTTACAGACCTACCTCCGATTTAATGACCATAACTCACTCAATTCAACACGTATTTCAATAAAATTTATTCCATTTCGAAGGAGTCGAAGTGTAGTTTAAAACGGAAGCAAAGAAGATGAAAAACTACTTGTATTTTGAGAGTTAAGATGGAAATAGTTAGATTCGCGCTTTGGCCTAGCGGTTTACAGACCTACCTCCGATTCATTGACCATAAGTCACTCAATTCGACTCGGAATTTATTCAAATTCATGCCATTTGGAAGATGTCGAAGAGTAGTTGAAAACGAAAGAAACGGAGATGAAAAACTCCAAGTATTTTAAGAGTTATGATAGAAATAGTTAGACTCGCGCTTTCGCCTAGCAGTTTACAAATTTACCTCCGATTTAATTACCATAACTCACTCAATTCAACACGTAATTCAATGAAATTTGTTACATTTCGAAGGAGTCGAAGTGTAGTTTAAAACGGAAGAAAAGGAGATGAAAAACTACTTGTATTTTGAGAGTTAAGATGGAAATAGTTAGATTCGCGCCTTGGTCTTGCAGTCTGCAGACATACCTCCGATTGAATGACCATAACTCACTCAATTCAACTCGAAATTCATTGAAATTTGTACCATTTCGAAGGAGTCGAAGTGTAGTTTAAAACGGAAGAAACAGAGCAGAAAAACTCTAAGTATTTTGAGAGTTAATGTGGAAATAGTTAGACTCGCGCTTTGGTCTAGCAGTTTACAGACCTACCTCTGATTGATTGACTAAAAGTCACTCAATTAAATTTGAAATGGATTCAAATTCATGCCATTTCGAAGATGTCGAAGTGTAGTTGAAAACGGAAGAAACGGAGATGAAAAACTCTAAGTATCTTAAGAGTTATGATGGAAATAGTTAGACTCGTGCTTTAGTCTAGCAGAGTACACACGTACCTCCGATTCATTGACCATAAGTCACTCAATTCGACTCGGAATTTATTCAAATTCATACCATTCTGAAGATATCGAAGTGTAGTTGAAAACGGAAGAAACGGAGATGAAAAACTCTAATTATTTTAAGAGTTATGATAGAAATAGTTTGACTCGCGCTTTCGCCTAGCAGTTTACAGACCTACCTCCGATTTAATGACCATAACTCACTCAATTCAACACGTAATTCAATGAAATTTGTTCGATTTCGAAGGAGTCGAAGTGTAGTTTAAAACGGAAGCAAAGGAGATGAAAAACTACTTGTATTTTGAGAGTTAAGATGGAAATAGTTAGATTCGCGCTTTGGTCTAGCAGTTTACAGACCTACCTCTGATTCATTGACCATAAGTCACTCAATTCGACTCGGAATTTATTCAAATTCATGCCATTTGGAAGATGTCGAAGAGTAGTTGAAAACGAACGAAACGGAGATGAAAAACTCCAAGCATTTTAAGAGTTATAATGGAAATAGTTAGACTCGTGCTTTGGTCTAGAAGTTTACACACCTACCTCCGATTCATTGACCATAAGTCACTCAATTCGACTCGGAATTTATTCAAATTCATGCCATTTGGAAGATGTCGAAGAGTAGTTGAAAACGAACGAAACGGAGATGAAAAACTCCAAGTATTTTAAGAGTTATGATAGAAATAGTTAGACTCGCGCTTTCGCCTAGCAGTTTACAGACCTACCTCCGATTTAATGACCATAACTCACTCAATTCAACACGTGATTCAATGAAATTTGTTCCATTTCGAAGGAGTCGAAGTGTAGTTTAAAACGGAAGAAAAGGAGATGAAAAACTACTTGTATTTTGAGAGTTCAGATGGAAATAGTTACATTCGCGCTTTGGTCTAGCAGTTTGCAGACATACCTCCGATTGAATGACCATAACTCACTCAATTCAACTCGAAATTCATTGAAGTTTGTTCCATTTCGAAGGAGTCGAAGCGTAGTTTAAAACAGAAGAAACAGAGAAGAAAAACTCCAAGTATTTTGAGAGTTATTGTGGAAATAGTTAGACTCGCACTTTGGTCTAGCAGTTTACAGACCTACCTCCGATTGATTGACTAAAACTCACTCAATTAAATTTTAATTGGATTCAAATTCATGCCATTTCGAAGATGTCGAAGTGTAGTTGAAAACGGAAGAAACGGAGATGAAAAACTCAAAGTATCTTAAGAGTTATGATGGAAATAGTTAGACTCGTGCTTTAGTCTAGCAGAGTACACACGTACCTCCGATTCATTGACCATAAGTCACTCAATTCGACTCGGAATTTATTCAAATTCATACCATTCTGAAGATATCGAAATGTAGTTGAAAACGGAAAAAACGGAGATGAAAAACTCTAATTATTTTAAGAGTTATGATAGAAATAGTTAGACTCGCGCTTTCGCCTAGCGGTTTACAGATCTACGTACGAGTGAATGACCATAACTCACTCAATTCAACTCGGAATTCATTGAAATTTAATCCATTTCGAAGGACTCGAAGTGTAGTTTAAAACGGAAGAAACGGAGATGAAAAAAGCCAAGTACTTTAAGAGTTATGGTGGAAATAGTTATACTCGCACTTTGGTCTAGCAGTTTACAGACCAACCTCCAATTGATTGACCATAACTTACTCAATTTAACTCGGAATTGATTCAAATTCATGCCATTTTGAAGATGTCGAAGTGTAGTTGAAAATGAAAGAAACGGAGATGAAAAACTCCAAGTATCTTAAGAGTTATGATGGAAATAGTTAGACTCGCGCTTTGGTCTTGCAGTTTACAGACCTACCTCCGATTCATTGACCAAAAGTCACTCAATTCGACTCGAAATTTATTCAAATTCATAGCATTCTGAAGATATTGAAGTGTAGTTGAAAACGGAAGAAACGGAGATGAAAAACTCTAATTATTTTAAGAGTTAGGATAGAAATAGTTAGACTCGCGCTTTCGCCTAGCGGTTTACAGATCTACCTCCGAGTGAATGACCATAACTCACTCAATTCAACTCGGAATTCATTGAAATTTGTTCCATTTCGAAGGACTCGAAGTGTAGTTTAAAACGGAAGAAACAGAGATGAAAAAAGGCAAGTACTTTAAGAGTTATGGTGGAAAAAGTTTGACTCGCACTTTGGTCTAGCAGTTTACAGACCAACCTACAATTGATTGACCATAACTTACTAAATTTAACTCGGAATTGATTCAAATTCATGCAATTTTGAAGATGTCGAAGTGTAGTTGAAAACGAAAGAAACAGAGATGAAAAACTCCAAGTATCTTAAGAGTTATGATGGAAATAGTTAGACTCGCGCTTTGGTCTAGCAGTTTACAGACCTACTTCCGATTCATTGACCATAAATCGCCTAATTCGACTCGGAATTTATTCAAATTCATACCATTCTGAAGATATCGAAGTGTAGTTGAAAACGAAAGAAATGGAGATGAAAGAAGCCAAGTATTTTGAGAGTTATGGTGGAAATAGTTAGACTCGCACTTTGGTCTAGCAGTTTACAGGCCAACCTCCAATTGATTGTCCATAACTTACTCAATTTAACTCGGAATTGATTCAAATTCATGCCATTTTGAAGATGTCGAAGTGTAGTTGAAAATGAAAGAAACAGAGATGAGAAACTCCAAGTATCTTAAGAGTTATGATGGACATATTTAGGCTCGCGCTTTGGTCTAGCAGTTTACGGACCTACCTCCGATTCATTGACCCACTCAATTCGACTCGAAATTTATTCAAATTCCTGCCATTTGGAAGATGTCGAAGAGTAGTAGAAAACGAAAGAAACGGAGATGAAAAACTCCAAGTATTTTAAGAGTTATGATAGAAATAGTTAGACTCGCGCTTTCGCCTAGCAGTTTACAGACTTACCTCCGATTTAATGACCATAACTCACTCAATTCAACACGTAATTCAATGAAATTTGTTCTATTTCGAAGGAGTCGAAGTGTAGTTTAAAACGGAAGAAACAGAAAAGAAAAACTCCAAGTATTTTGAGAGTTATTGTGGAAATAGTTAGACTCGCGCTTTGGTCTAGCAGTTTACAGACCTACCTCCGATTGATTGACTAAAAGTCACTCAATTAAATTTGAAATGGATTCAAATTCATGCCATTTCGAAGATGTCGAAGTGTAGTTGAAAACGGAAGAAACGGAGATGAAAAACTCCAAGTATCTTAAGAGTTATGATGGAAATAGTTAGACTCGTGCTTTAGTCTAGCAGAGTACACACGTACCTCCGATTCATTGACCATAAGTCACTCAATTCGACTCGGAATTTATTCAAATTCATACCATTCTGAAGATATCAAAGTGTAGTTGAAAACGGAAGAAACGGAGATGAAAAACTCTAATTATTTTAAGAGTTATGATAGAAATAGTTAGACTCGCGCTTTCGCCTAGCAGTTTCCAGATCTACCTCCGAGTGAATGACCATAACTCACTCAATTCAACTCGGAATTCATTGAAATTTGTTCAATTTCGAAGGACTCGAAGTGTAGTTTAAAACGGAAGAAACGGAGATGAAAAAAGCCAAGTATTTTGAGAGTTATGGTGGAAATAGTTAGACTCGCACTTTGGTCTAGCAGTTTACAGACCAACCTCCAATTGATTGACCATAACTTACTCAATTTAACTCGGAATTAATTCAAATTCATGCCATTTTGAAGATGTCGAAGTGTAGTTGAAAATGAAAGAAACAGAGATGAAAAACTCCAAGTATCTTAAGAGTTATGATGGAAATAGTTAGACTCGCGCTTTGGTCTAGCAGTTTACAGACCTACCTCCGATTCATTGACCATAAATCGCCTAATTCGACTCGGAATTTATTCAAATTCATACCATTCTGAAGATATCGAAGTGTAGTTGAAAACGAAAGAAATGGAGATGAAAGAAGCCAAGTATTTTGAGAGTTATGGTGGAAATAGTTAGACTCGCACTTTGGTCTAGCAGTTTACAGGCCAACCTCCAATTGATTGTCCATAACTTACTCAATTTAACTCAGAATTGATTCAAATTCATGCCATTTTGAAGATGTCGAAGTGTAGTTGAAAATGAAAAAAACAGAGATAAAAAACTCCAAGTATCTTAAGAGTTATGATGGACATATTTAGGCTCGCGCTTTGGTCTAGCAGTTTACGGACCTACCTCCGATTCATTGACCCACTCAATTCGACTCGAAATTAATTAAAATTCCTGCCATTTGGAAGATGTCGAAGACTAGTAGAAAACGAAAGAAACGGAGATGAAAAACTCCAAGTATTTTAAGAGTTATGATAGAAATAGTTAGACTCGCGCTTTCGCCTAGCAGTTTACAGACCTACCTCCGATTTAATGACCATAACTCACTCAATTCGACACGTAATTCAATGAAATTTGTTCCATTTCGAAGGAGTCGAAGTGTAGTTTAAAACGGAAGAAACAGAGAAGAAAAACTCCAAGTATTTTGAGAGTTATTGTGGAAATAGTTAGACTCGCGCTTTGGTCTAGCAGTTTACAGACCTACCTCCGATTGATTGACTAAAACTCACTCAATTAAATTTTAAATGGATTCAAATTCTTGCCATTTCGAAGATGTCGAAGTGTAGTTGAAAACGGAAGAAACGGAGATGAAAAACTCCAAGTATGTTAAGAGTTATAATGGAAATAGTTAGACTCGTGCTTTGGTCTAGAAGTTTACACACCTACCTCCGATTCATTGACCATAAGTCACTCAATTCGACTCGGAATTTATTCAAATTCATGCCATTTGGAAGATGTCGAAGAGTAGTTGAAAACGAAAGAAACGGAGATGAAAAACTCCAACTATTTTAAGAGTTATGATAGAAATAGTTAGACTCGCGCTTTCGCCTAGCAGTTTACAAATTTACCTCCGATTTAATGACCATAACTCACTCAATTCAACACGTAATTCAATGAAATTTGTTCCATTTCGAAGGAGTCGAAGTGTAGTTTAAAACGGAAGAAAAGGAGATGAAAAACTACTTGTATTTTGAGAGTTAAGATGGAAATAGTTAGATTCGCGCTTTGGTCTAGCAGTTTGCAGACATACCTCCGATTGATTGACCATAACTCACTCAATTCAACTCGAAATTCAATGAAATTTGTTCCATTTCGAAGGAGTCGAAGTGTAGTTTAAAACGGAAGAAACAGAGCAGAAAAACTCTAAGTATTTTGAGAGTTAATGTGGAAATAGTTAGACTCGCGCTTTGGTCTAGCAGTTTACAAACCTACCTCCGATTGATTGACTAAAAGTCACTCAATTAAATTTGAAATGGTTTCAAATTCATGCCATTTTGAAGATGTCGTCGTGTAGTTGAAAACGGAAGAAACGGAGATGAAAAACTCCAAGTATCTTAAGAGTTATGATGAAAATAGTTAGACTCGTGCTTTAGTCTAGCAGAGTACACACGTACCTCCGATTCATTGACCATAAGTCACTCAATTCGACTCGGAATTTATTCAAATTCATACCATTCTGAAGATATCGAAGTGTAGTTGAAAACGGAAGAAACGGAGATGAAAAACTCTAATTATTTTAAGAGCTAGGATAGAAATAGTTAGACTCGCGCTTTCGCCTAGCAGTTTACAGATCTACCTCCGATTGAATGACCATAACTCACTCAATTCAACTCGCAATTCATTGAAATTTGTTCCATTTCGAAGGACTCGAAGTGTAGTTTAAAACGGAAGAAACGGAGATGAAAAAAGCCAAGTATTTTGAGAGTTATGGTGGAAATAGTTAGACTCGCACTTTGGTCTAGCAGTTTACAGACCAACCTCCAATTGATTGACCACAACTTACTCAATTTAACTCGGAATTTATTCAAATTCATGCCATTTTGAAGATGTCGAAGTGTAGTTGAAAATGAAAGAAACAGAGATGAAAAACTCCAAGTATCTTAAGAGTTGTGATGGAAATAGTTAGACTCGCGCTTTGGTCTAGCAGTTTACAGACCTACCTCCGATTCATTGACCATAAGTCACTCAATTCGACTCGGAATTTATTCAAATTCATACCATTCTGAAGATATCGAAGTGTAATTGAAAACGGAAGAAACGGAGATGAAAAACTCTAATTATGTTAAGAGTTATGATAGAAATAGTTAGACTCGCACTTTCGCCTAGCAGTTTACAGATCTACCTCCGAGTGAATGACCATAACTCACTCAATTCAACTCGGAATTCATTTAAATTTGTTCCATTTCGAAGGACTCGAAGTGTAGTTTAAAACGGAAGAAACGGAGATGAAAGAAGCCAAGTATTTTGAGAGTTATGGTGGAAATAGTTAGACTCGCACTTTGGTCTAGCAGTTTACAGACCAACCTCCAATTGATTGACCATAACTTACTCAATTTAACTCGGAATTTATTCAAATTCATGCCATTTTGAAGATGTCGAAGTGTAGTTGAAAACGAAAGAAACAGAGATGAAAAACCCCAAGTATCTTAAGAGTTATGATGGAAATAGTTAGACTCGCGCTTTGGTGTAGCAGTTTACAGACCTACCTCCGATTCATTGACCATAAGTCACTCAATTCGACTCGGAATTTATTCAAATTCAAACCATTCTGAAGATATCGAAGTGTAGTTGAAAACGGAAGAAACGGAGATGAAAAACTCTAATTATTTTAAGAGTTATAATAGAAATAGTTAGACTCGCGCTTTCGCCTAGCAGTTTATAGATCTACCTCCGAGTGAATGACCATAACTCACTCTATTCGACTCGGAATTCATTGAAATTTGTTCCATTTCGAAGGACTCGAAGTGTAGTTTAAAACGAAAGAAACGGAGATGAAAGAAGCCAAGTATTTTGAGAGTTATGGTGGAAATAGTTAGACTCGCACTTTGGTCTAGCAGTTTACAGACCAACCTCCAATTGATTGACCATAACTTACTCAATTTAACTCGGAATTTATTCAAATTCATGCCATTTTGAAGATGTCGAAGTGTAGTTGAAAACGAAAGAAACAGAGATAAAAAACTCCAAGTATCTTAAGAGTTATGATGGAAATAGTTAGACTCGCGCTTTGGTCTAGCAGTTTACAGACCTACCTCCGATTCATTGACCATAAATCGCTCAATTCGACTCGGAATTTTTTCAAATTCATACCATTCTGAAGATATCGAAGTGTAGTTGAAAACGAAAGAAACGGAGATGAAAGAAGCCAAGTATTTTGAGAGTTATGGTGGAAATAGTTAGACTCGCACTTTGGTCTAGCAGTTTACCGGCCAACCTCCAATTGATTGTCCATAACTTACTCAATTTAACTCGGAATTGATTCAATTCATGCCATTTTGAAGATGTCGAAGTGTAGTTGAAAATGAAAGAAACAGAGATGAAAAACTCCAAGTATCTTAAGAGTTATGATGGACATATTTAGGCTCGCGCTTTGGTCTAGCAGTTTACGGACCTACCTCTGATTCATTGACCCACTCAATTCGACTCGAAATTTATTCAAATTCCTGCCATTTGGAAGATGTCGAAGAGTAGTAGAAAACGAAAGATACGGAGATGAAAAACTCCAAGTATTTTAAGAGTTATGATAGAAATAGTTAGACTCGCGCTTTCGCCTAGCAGTTTACAGACCTACCTCCGATTTAATGACCATAACTCACTCAATTCAACACGTATTTCAATTAAATTTATTCCATTTCGAAGGAGTCGAAGTGTAGTTTAAAACGGAAGCAAAGGAGATGAAAAACTACTTGTATTTTGAGAGTTAAGATGGAAATAGTTAGATTCGCGCTTTGGCCTAGCGGTTTACAGACCTACCTCCGATTCATTGACCATAAGTCACTCAATTCGACTCGGAATTTATTCAAATTCATGCCATTTGGAAGATGTCGAAGAGTAGTTGAAAACGAAAGAAACGGAGATGAAAAACTCCAAGTATTTTAAGAGTTATGATAGAAATAGTTAGACTCGCGCTTTCGCCTAGCAGTTTACAAATTTACCTCCGATTTAATGACCATAACTCACTCAATTCAACACGTAATTCAATGAAATTTGTTACATTTCGAAGGATTCGAAGTGTAGTTTAAAACGGAAGAAAAGGAGATGAAAAACTACTTGTATTTTGAGAGTTAAGATGGAAATAGTTAGATTCGCGCCTTGGTCTAGCAGTCTGCAGACATACCTCCGATTGAATGACCATAACTCACTCAATTCAACTCGAAATTCATTGAAATTTGTTCCATTTCGAAGGAGTCGAAGTGTAGTTTAAAACGGAAGAAACAGAGCAGAAAAACTCTAAGTATTTTGAGGGTTAATGTGGAAATAGTTAGACTCGCGCTTTGGTCTAGCAGTTTACAGACCTACCTCCGATTGATTGACTAAAAGTCACTCAATTAAATTTGAAATGGATTCAAATTCATGCCATTTCGAAGATGTCGAAGTGTAGTTGAAAATGGAAGAAACGGAGATGAAAAACTCTAAGTATTTTAAGAGTTATGATAGAAATAGTTAGACTCGCGCTTTCGCCTAGCAGTTTACAGACCTACCTCCGATTTAATGACCATAACTCACTCAATTCAACACGTAATTCAATGAAATTTGTTCCATTTCGAAGGAGTCGAAGTGTAGTTTAAAACGGAAGAAACAGAGAAGAAAAACTCCAAGTATTTTGAGAGTTATTGTGGAAATAGTTAGACTCGCGCTTTGGTCTAGCAGTTTATAGACCTACCTCTGATTGATTGACTAAAACTCACTCAATTAAATTTTAAATGGATTCAAATTCATGCCATTTCGAAGATGTCGAAGTGTAGTTGAAAACGGAAGAAACGGAGATGAAAAACTCCAAGTATGTTAAGAGTTATGATGGAAATAGTTAGACTCATGCTTTGGTCTAGAAGTTTACACACCTACCTCCGATTCATTGACCATAAGTCACTCAATTCGACTCGGAATTTATTCAAATTCATGCCATTTGGAAGATGTCGAAGAGTAGTTGAAAACGAAAGAAACGGAGATGAAAAACTCCAAGTATTTTAAGAGTTATGATAGAAATAGTTAGACTCGCGCTTTCGCCTAGCAGTTTACAAATTTACCTCCGATTTAATGACCATAACTCACTCAATTCAACACGTAATTCAATGAAATTTGTTCCATTTCGAAGGAGTCGAAGTGTAGTTTAAAACGGAAGAAATGGAGATGAAAAACTACTTGTATTTTGAGAGTTAAGATGGAAATAGTTAGATTCGCGCTTTGGTCTAGCAGTTTGCAGACATACCTCCGATTGATTGACCATAACTCACTCAATTCAACTCGAAATTCAATGAAATTTGTTCCATTTCGAAGGAGTCGAAGTGTAGTTTAAAACGGAAGAAACAGAGCAGAAAAACTCTAAGTATTTTGAGAGTTAATGTGGAAATAGTTAGACTCGCGCTTTGGTCTAGCAGTTTACAGACCTACCTCCGATTGATTGACTAAAAGTGACTCAATTAAATTTGAAATGGTTTCAAATTCATGCCATTTCGAAGATGTCGACGTGTAGTTGAAAACGGAAGAAACTGAGATGAAAAACTCCAAGTATCTTAAGAGTTATGATGGAAATAGTTAGACTCGTGCTTTAGTCTAGCAGAGTACACACGTACCTCCGATTCATTGACCATAAGTCACTCAATTCGACTCGGAATTTATTCAAATTCATACCATTCTGAAGATATCGAAGTGTAGTTGAAAACGGAAGAAACGGAGATGAAAAACTCTAATTATTTTAAGAGCTAGGATAGAAATAGTTAGACTCGCGCTTTCGCCTAGCAGTTTACAGATCTACCTCCGAGTGAATGACCATAATTCACTCAATTCAACTCGCAATTCATTGAAATGTTTTCCATTTCGAAGGACTCGAAGTGTAGTTTAAAACGGAAGAAACGGAGATGAAAAAAGCCAAGTATTTTGAGAGTTATGATGGAAATAGTTAGACTCGCACTTTGGTCTAGCAGTTTACAGACCAACCTCCAATTGATTGACCACAACTTACTCAATTTAACTCGGAATTTATTCAAATTCATGCCATTTTGAAGATGTCGAAGTGTAGTTGAAAATGAAAGAAACAGAGATGAAAAACTCTAAGTATCTTAAGAGTTGTGATGGAAATAGTTAGACTCGCGCTTTGGTCTAGCAGTTTACAGACCTACCTCCGATTCATTGACCATAAGTCACTCAATTCGACTCGGAATTTATTCAAATTCATACCATTCTGAAGATATCGAAGTGTAATTGAAAACGGAAGAAACGGAGATGAAAAACTCTAATTATTTTAAGAGTTATGATAGAAATAGTTAGACTCGCACTTTCGCCTAGCAGTTTACAGATCTACCTCCGAGTGAATGACCATAACTCACTCAATTCAACTCGGAATTCATTGAAATTTGTTCCATTTCGAAGGACTCGAAGTGTAGTTTAAAACGGAAGAAACGGAGATGAAAGAAGCCAAGTATTTTGAGAGTTATGGTGGAAATAGTTAGACTCGCACTTTTGTCTAGCAGTTTACAGACCAACCTCCAATTGATTGACCATAACTTACTCAATTTAACTCGGAATTTATTCAAATTCATGCCATTTTGAAGATGTCGAAGTGTAGTTGAAAACGAAAGAAACAGAGATGAAAAACTCCAAGTATCTTAAGAGTTATGATGGAAATAGTTAGACTCGCGCTTTGGTTTAGCAGTTTACAGACCTACCTCCGATTCATTGACCATAAGTCACTAAATTCGACTCGGAATTTATTCAAATTCAAACCATTCTGAAGATATCGAAGTGTAGTTGAAAACGGAAGAAACGGAGATGAAAAACTCTAATTATTTTAAGAGTTACGATAGAAATCGTTAGACTCGCGCTTTCGCCTAGCAGTTTATAGATCTACCTCCGAGTGAATGACCATAACTCACTCTATTCAACTCGGAATTCATTGAAATTTGTTCCATTTCGAAGGACTCGAAGTGTAGTTTAAAACGGAAGAAACGGAGATGAAAGAAGCCAAGTATTTTGAGAGTTATGGTGGAAATAGTTAGACTCGCACTTTGGTCTAGCAGTTTACAGACCAACCTCCAATTGATTGACCATAACTTACTCAATTTAACTCGGAATTGATTCAAATTCATGCCATTTTGAAGATGTCGAAGTGTAGTTGAAAACGAAAGAAACAGAGATAAAAAACTCCAAGTATCTTAAGAGTTATGATGGAAATAGTTAGACTCGCGCTTTGGTCTAGCAGTTTACAGACCTACCTCCGATTCATTGACCATAAATCGCTCAATTCGACTCGGAATTTATTCAAATTCATACCATTCTGAAGATATCGAAGTGTAGTTGAAAACGAAAGAAACGGAGATGAAAGAAGCCAAGTATTTTGAGAGTTATGGTGGAAATAGTTAGACTCGCACTTTGGTCTAGCAGTTTACCGGCCGACCTCCAATTGATTGTCCATAACTTACTCAATTTAACTCGGAATTGATTCAATTCATGCCATTTTGAAGATGTCGAAGTGTAGTTGAAAATGAAAGAAACAGAGATGAAAAATTCCAAGTATTTTAAGAGTTATGATGGACATATTTAGGCTCGCGCTTTGGTCTAGCAGTTTACGGACCTACCTCTGATTCATTGACCCACTCAATTCGACTCGAAATTTATTCAAATTCCTGCCATTTGGAAGATGTCGAAGAGTAGTAGAAAACGAAAGATACGGAGATGAAAAACTCCAAGTATTTTAAGAGTTATGATAGAAATAGTTAGACTCGCGCTTTCGCCTAGCAGTTTACAGACCTACCTCCGATTTAATGACCATAACTCACTCAATTCAACACGTATTTCAATTAAATATATTCCATTTCGAAGGAGTCGAAGTGTAGTTTAAAACGGAAGCAAAGAAGATGAAAAACTACTTGTATTTTGAGAGTTAAGATGGAAATAGTTAGATTCGCGCTTTGGCCTAGCGGTTTACAGACCTACCTCCGATTCATTGACCATAAGTCACTCAATTCGACTCAGAATTTATTCAAATTCATGCCATTTGGAAGATGTCGAAGAGTAGTTGAAAACGAAAGAAACGGAGATGAAAAACTCCAAGTATTTTAAGAGTTATGATAGAAATAGTTAGACTCGCGCTTTCGCCTAGCAGTTTACAAATTTACCTCCGATTTAATGACCATAACTCACTCAATTCAACACGTAATTCAATGAAATTTGTTACATTTCGAAGGAGTCGAAGTGTAGTTTAAAACGGAAGAAAATGAGATGAAAAACTACTTGTATTTTGAGAGTTAAGATGGAAATAGTTAGATTCGCGCCTTGGTCTAGCAGTCTGCAGACATACCTCCGATTGAATGACCATAACTCACTCAATTCAACTCGAAATTCATTGAAATTTTTTCCATTTCGAAGGAGTCGAAGTGTAGTTTAAAACGGAAGAAACAGAGCAGAAAAACTCTAAGTATTTTGAGAGTTAATGTGGAAATAGTTAGACTCGCGCTTTGGTCTAGCAGTTTACAGAACTACCTCCGATTGATTGACTAAAAGTCACTCAATTAAATTTGAAATGGATTCAAATTCATGCCATTTCGAAGATGTCGAAGTGTAGTTGAAAACGGAAGAAACGGAGATGAAAAACTCTAAGTATCTTAAGAGTTATGATGGAAATAGTTAGACTCGTGCTTTAGTCTAGCAGAGTAAACACGTACCTCCGATTCATTGACCATAAGTCACTCAATTCGACTCGGAATTTATTCAAATTCATACCATTCTGAAGATATCGAAGTGTAGTTGAAAACGGAAGAAACGGAGATGAAAAACTCTAATTATTTTAAGAGTTATGATAGAAATAGTTTGACTCGCGCTTTCGCCTAGCAGTTTACAGACCTACCTCCGATTTAATGACCATAACTCACTCAATTCAACACGTAATTCAATGAAATTTGTTCGATTTCGAAGGAGTCGAAGTGTAGTTTAATACGGAAGCAAAGGAGATGAAAAACTACTAGTATTTTGAGAGTTAAGATGGAAATAGTTAGATTCGCGCTTTGGTCTAGCAGTTTACAGACCTACCTCTGATTCATTGACCATAAGTCACTCAATTCGACTCGGAATTTATTCAAATTCATGCCATTTGGAAGATGTCGAAGAGTAGTTGAAAACGAACGAAACGGAGATGAAAAACTCCAAGTATTTTAAGAGTTATGATAGAAATAGTTAGACTCGCGCTTTCGCCTAGCAGTTTACAGACCTACCTCCGATTTAATGACCATAACTCACTCAATTCAACATGTAATTCAATCAAATTTGTTCCATTTCGAAGGAGTCGAAGTGTAGTTTAAAACGGAAGAAAAGGAGATGAAAAACTACTTGTATTTTGAGAGTTCAGATGGAAATAGTTACATTCGCGCTTTGGTCTAGCAGTTTGCAGACATACCTCCGTTTGAATGACCATAACTCACTCAATTCAACTCGAAATTCATTAAAGTTTGTTCCATTTCGAAGCAGTCGAAGCGTAGTTTAAAACAGAAGAAACAGAGAAGAAAAACTCCAAGTATTTTGAGAGTTATTGTGGAAATAGTTAGACTCGCGCTTTGGTCT
Organism: Tasmannia lanceolata; assembly: GCF_043159265.1. Lineage (NCBI taxonomy): Eukaryota > Viridiplantae > Streptophyta > Magnoliopsida > Canellales > Winteraceae > Tasmannia > Tasmannia lanceolata. The sequence goes on from NW_027518695.1 coordinate 42,294,498, forward strand.
AGCAGTTTACAGACCTACCTTCGATTGATTGACTAAAACTCACTCAATTAAATTTTAATTGGATTCAAATTCATGCCATTTCGAAGATGTCGAAGTGTAGTTGAAAACGGAAGAAACGGAGATGAAAAACTCAAAGTATCTTAAGAGTTATGATGGAAATAGTTAGACTCGTGCTTTAGTCTAGCAGAGTACACACGTACCTCCGATTCATTGACCATAAGTCACTCAATTCGACTCGGAATTTATTCAAATTCATACCATTCTGAAGATATCGAAATGTAGTTGAAAACGGAAAAAACGGAGATGAAAAACTCTAATTATTTTAAGAGTTATGATAGAAATAGTTAGACTCGCGCTTTCGCCTAGCGGTTTACAGATCTACCTACGAGTGAATGACCATAACTCACTCAATTCAACTCGGAATTCATTGAAATTTAATACATTTCGAAGGACTCGAAGTGTAGTTTAAAACGGAAGAAACGGAGATGAAAAAAGCCAAGTACTTTAAGAGTTATGGTGGAAATAGTTATACTCGCACTTTGGTCTAGCAGTTTACAGACCAACCTCCAATTGATTGACCATAACTTATTCAATTTAACTCGGAATTGATTCAAATTCATGCCATTTTGAAGATGTCGAAGTGTAGTTGAAAATGAAAGAAACGGAGATGAAAAACTCCAAGTATCTTAAGAGTTATGATGGAAATAGTTAGACTCGCGCTTTGGTCTTGCAGTTTACAGACCTACCTCCGATTCATTGACCAAAAGTCACTCAATTCGACTCGAAATTTATTCAAATTCATAGCATTCTGAAGATATTGAAGTGTAGTTGAAAACGGAAGAAACGGAGATGAAAAACTCTAATTATTTTAAGAGTTAGGATAGAAATAGTTAGACTCGCGCTTTCGCCTAGCGGTTTACAGATCTACCTTCGAGTGAATGACCATAACTCACTCAATTCAACTCGGAATTCATTGAAATTTGTTCCATTTCGAAGGACTCGAAGTGTAGTTTAAAACGGAATAAACAGAGATGAAAAAAGCCAAGTACTTTAAGAGTTATGGTGGAAATAGTTAGACTCGCACTTTGGTCAAGCAGTTTACAGACCAACCTCCAATTGATTGACCATAACTTACTAAATTTAACTCGGAATTGATTCAAATTCATGCCATTTTGAAGATGTCGAAGTGTAGTTGAAAACGAAAGAAACAGAGATGAAAAACTCCAAGTATCTTAAGAGTTATGATGGAAATAGTTAGACTCGCGCTTTGGTCTAGCAGTTTACAGACCTACTTCCGATTGATTGACCATAAATCGCCTAATTCGACTCGGAATTTATTCAAATTCATACCATTCTGAAGATATCGAAGTGTAGTTGAAAACGAAAGAAATGGAGATGAAAGAAGCCAAGTATTTTGAGAGTTATGGTGGAAATAGTTAGACTCGCACTTTGGTCTAGCAGTTTACAGGCCAACCTCCAATAGATTGTCCATAACTTACTCAATTTAACTCGGAATTGATTCAAATTCATGCCATTTTGAAGATGTCGAAGTGTAGTTGCAAATGAAAGAAACAGAGATGAAAAACTCCAAGTATCTTAAGAGTTATGATGGACATATTTAGGCTCGCGCTTTGGTCTAGCAGTTTACGGACCTACCTCCGATTCATTGACCCACTCAATTCGACTTGAAATTTATTCAAATTCCTGCCATTTGGAAGATGTCGAAGAGTAGTAGAAAACGAAAGAAACGGAGATGAAAAACTCCAAGTATTTTAAGAGTTATGATAGAAATAGTTAGACTCGCGCTTTCGCCTACCAGTTTACAGACTTACCTCCGATTTAATGACCATAACTCACTCAATTCAACACGTAATTCAATGAAATTTGTTCCATTTCGAAGGAGTCGAAGTGTAGTTTAAAACGGAAGAAACAGAGAAGAAAAACTCCAAGTATTTTGAGAGTTATTGTGGAAATAGTTAGACTCGCGCTTTGGTCTAGCAGTTTACAGACCTACCTCCGATTGATTGACTAAAAGTCACTCAATTAAATTTGAAATGGATTCAAATTCATGCCATTTCGAAGATGTCGAAGTGTAGTTGAAAACGGAAGAAACGGAGATGAAAAACTCCAAGTATCTTAAGAGTTATGATGGAAATAGTTAGACTCGTGCTTTAGTCTAGCAGAGTACACACGTACCTCCGATTCATTGACCATGAGTCACTCAATTCGACTCGGAATTTATTCAAATTCATACCATTCTGAAGATATCGAAGTGTAGTTGAAAACGGAAGAAACGGAGATGAAAAACTCTAATTATTTTAAGAGTTATGATAGAAATAGTTAGACTCGCGCTTTCGCCTAGCAGTTTACAGATCTACCTCCGAGTGAATGACCATAACTCACTCAATTCAACTCGGAATCCATTGAAATTTGTTCCATTTCGAAGGACTCGAAGTGTAGTTTAAAACGGAAGAAACGGAGATGAAAAAAGCCAAGTATTGTGAGAGTTATGGTGGAAATAGTTAGACTCGCACTTTGGTCTAGCAGTTTACAGACCAACCTCCAATTGATTGACCATAACTTACTCAATTTAACTCGGAATTGATTCAAATTCATGCCATTTTGAAGATGTCGAAGTGTAGTTGAAAATGAAAGAAACAGAGATGAAAAACTCCAAGTATCTTAAGAGTTATGATCGAAATAGTTAGACTCGCGCTTTGGTCTAGCAGTTTACAGACCTACCTCCGATTCATTGACCATAAGTCACTCAATTCGACTCGAAATTTATTCAAATTCATAGCATTCTGAAGATATTGAAGTGTAGTTGAAAACGGAAGAAACGGAGATGAAAAACTCTAATTATTTTAAGAGTTAGGATAGCAATAGTTAGACTCGCGCTTTCGCCTAGCGGTTTACAGATCTACCTCCGAGTGAATGACCATAACTCACTCAATTCAACTCGGAATTCATTGAAATTTGTTCCATTTCGAAGGACTCGAAGTGTAGTTTAAAACGGACGAAACGGAGATGAAAAAAGCCAAGTACTTTAAGAGTTATGGTGGAAATAGTTAGACTCGCACTTTGGTCTAGCAGTTTACAGACCAACCTTCAATTGATTGACCATAACTTACTAAATTTAACTCGGAATTGATTCAAATTCATGCCATTTTGAAGATGTCGAAGTGTAGTTGAAAACAAAAGAAACAGAGATGAAAAACTCCAAGTATCTTAAGAGTTATGATGGAAATAGTTAGACTCGCGCTTTGGTCTAGCAGTTTACAGACCTACCTCCGATTCATTGACCATAAATCGCCTAATTCGACTCGGAATTTATTCAAATTCATACCATTCTGAAGATATCGAAGTGTAGTTGAAAACGAAAGAAATGGAGATGAAAGAAGCCAAGTATTTTGAGAGTTATGGTGGAAATAGTTAGACTCGCACTTTGGTCTAGCAGTTTACAGGCCAACCTCCAATTGATTGTCCATAACTTACTCAATTTAACTCGGAATTGATTCAAATTCATGCCATTTTGAACATGTCGAAGTGTAGTTGAAAATGAAAGAAACAGAGATAAAAAACTCCAAGTACCTTAAGAGTTATGATGGACATATTTAGGATCGCGCTTTGGTCTAGCAGTTTACGGACTTACCTCCGATTCATTGACCCACTCAATTCGACTCGAAATTTATTCAAATTCCTGCCATTTGGAAGATGTCGAAAAGTAGTAGAAAACGAAAGAAACGGAGATGAAAAACTCCAAGTATTTTAAGAGTTATGATAGAAATAGTTAGACTCGCGCTTTCGCCTAGCAGTTTACAGACCTACCTCCGATTTAATGACCATAACTCACTCAATTCAACACGTAATTCAATGAAATTTGTTCCATTTCGAAGGAGTCGAAGTGTAGTTTAAAATGGAAGCAACAGAGAAGAAAAACTCCAAGTATTTTGAGAGTTATTGTGGAAATAGTTAGACTCGCGTTTTGGTCTAGCAGTTTACAGACCTACCTCCGATTGATTGACTAAAACTTACTCAATTAAATTTTAAATGGATTCAAATTCATGCCATTTCGAAGATGTCGAAGTGTAGTTGAAAAGGGAAGAAACGGAGATGAAAAACTCCAAGTATGTTAAGAGTTATGATGGAAATAGTTAGACTCGTGCTTTGGTCTAGAAGTTTACACACCTACCTCCGATTCATTGACCATAAGTCACTCAATTCGACTCGGAATTTATTCAAATTCATGCCATTTCGAAGATGTCGACGTGTAGTTGAAAACGGAAGAAATGGAGATGAAAAACTCCAAGTATCTTAAGAGTTATGATGGAAATAGTTAGACTCGTGCTTTAGTCTAGCAGAGTACACACGTACCTCCGACTCATTGACCATAAGTCACTCAATTCGACTCGGAATTTATTCAAATTCATACCATTCTGAAGATATCGAAGTGTAGTTGAAAACGGAAGAAACGGAGATGAAAAACTCTAATTATTTTAGGAGCTAGGATAGAGATAGTTAGACTCGCGCTTTCGCCTAGCAGTTTACAGATCTACCTCCGAGTGAATGACCATAACTCACTCAATTCAAGTCGCAATTCATTGAAATTTGTTCTATTTCGAAGGACTCGAAGTGTAGTTTAAAACGGAAGAAACGGAGATGAAAAAAGCCAAGTATTTTGAGAGTTATGGTGGAAATAGGTAGACTCGCACTTTGGTCTAGCAGTTTACAGACCAACCTCCAATTGATTGACCACAACTTACTCAATTTAACTCGGAATTTATTCAAATTAATGCCATTTTGAAGATGTCGAAGTGTAGTTGAAAATGAAAGAAACAGAGATGAAAAACTCCAAGTATCTTAAGAGTTTTGATGGAAATAGTTACACTCGCGCTTTGGTCTAGCAGTTTACAGACCTACCTCCGATTCATTGATCATAAGTCACTCAATTCGACTCGGAATTTATTCGAATTCATAGCATTCTGAAGATATTGAAGTGTAGTTGAAAACGAAAGAAACGGAGATGAAAAACTCTAATTATATTAAGAGTTATGATAGAAATAGTTAGACTCGCGCTTTCGCCTAGCAGTTTACAGATCTACCTCCGAGTGAATGACCATAACTCACTAAATTCAAATCGGAATTCATTGAAATTTGTTCCATTTCGAAGGACTCGAAGTGTAGTTTAAAACGGAAGAAACGGAGATGAAAAAAGCCAAGTATTTTGAGAGTTATGGTGGAAATAGTTAGACTCGCACTTTGGTCTAGCAGTTTACAGACCAACCTCCAATTGATTGACCATAACTTACTCAATTTAACTTGGAATTGATTCAAATTCATGCCATTTTGAAGATGTCGAAGTGTAGTTGAAAATGAAAGAAACAGAGATGAAAAACTCCAAGTATCTTAAGAGTTATGATGGAAATAGTTAGACTCGCGCTTTGGTCTAGGAGTTTACAGCCTTACCTCCGATTCATTGACCATAAGTCACTCAATTCGACTCGAAATTTATTCAAATTCATAGCATTCTGAAGATATTGAAGTGTAGTTGAAAACGGAAGAAACGGAGATGAAAAACTCTAATTATTTTAAGAGTTATGATAGAAATAGTTAGACTCGCGCTTTCGCCTAGCGGTTTACAGATCTACCTCCGAGTGAATGACCATAACTCACTCAATTCAACTCGGAATTCATTGAAATTTAATCCATTTCGAAGGACTCGAAGTGTAGTTTAAAACGGAAGAAACGGAGATGGAAAAAGCCAAGTACTTTAATAGTTATGGTGGAAATAGTTAGACTCGCACTTTAGCCTTGCAGTTTACAGAACAACCTCCAATTGATTGACCATAACTTACTCAAATTAACTCGAAATTGATTCAAATTCATGCCATTTTGAAGATGTCGAAGTGTTGTTGAAAACGAAAGAAACAGCGATGAAAAACTCCAAGTATCTTAAGAGTTATGATGGAAATAGTTAGACTCGTGCTATGGTCTAGAAGTTTACACACCTACCTCCGATTCATTGACCATAAGTCACTCAATTCGACTCGGAATTTATTCCATTTCATACCATTCTGAAGATATCGAAGTGTAGTTGAAAACGGAAGAAACGGAGATGAAAAACTCTAATTATTTTAAGAGTTATGATAGAAATAGTTTGACTCGCGCTTTCGCCTAGCAGTTTACAGACCTACCTCCGATTTAATGACCATAACTCACTCAATTCAACACGTAATTCAATGAAATTTATTCCATTTCAAAGGAGTCGAAGTGTAGTTTAAAACGGAAGCAAAGGAGATGAAAAACTACTTGTATTTTGAGAGTTAAGATGGAAATAGTTAGATTCGCGCTTTGGTCTAGCAGTTTACAGACCTACCTCCGATTCATTGACCATAAGTCACTCAATTCGACTCGGAATTTATTCAAATTCATGCCATTTGGAAGATGTCGAAGAGTAGTTGAAAACGAACGAAACGGAGATGAAAAACTCCAAGTATTTTAAGAGTTATGATAGAAATAGTTAGACTCGCACTTTCGCCTAGCAGTTTACAGACCTACCTCCAATTTAATGACCATAACTCACTCAATTCAACACGTAATTCAATGAAATTTGTTCCATTTCGAAGGAGTCGAAGTGTAGTTTAAAACGGAAGAAAAGGAGATGAAAAACTACTTGTATTTTGAGAGTTCAGATGGAAATAGTTACATTCGCGCTTTGGTCTAGCAGTTTGCAGACATACCTCCGATTGAATGACCATAACTCACTCAATTCAACTCGAAATTCATTGAAGTTTGTTCCATTTCGAAGGAGTCGAAGTGTAGTTTAAAACAGAAGAAACAGAGAAGAAAAACTCCAAGTATTTTGAGAGTTATTGTGAAAATAGTTAGACTCGCGCTTTGGTCTAGCAGTTTACAGACCTACCTCCGATTGATTGACTAAAACTCACTAAATTAAATTTTAAATGGATTCAAATTCATGCCATTTCGAAGATGTCGAAGTGTAATTGAAAACGGAAGAAACGGAGATGAAAAACTCCAAGTATCTTAAGAGTTATGATGGAAATAGTTAGACTCGTGCTTTAGTCTAGCAGAGTACACACGTACCTCCGATTCATTGAGCATAAGTCACTCAATTCGACTCAGAATTTATTCAAATTCATACCATTCTGAAGATATCGAAGTGTAGTTGAAAACGGAAGAAACGGAGATGAAAAACTCTAATTATTTTAAGAGTTATGATAGAAATAGTTAGACTCGCGCTTTCGCGTAGCAGTTTACAGATCTACCTCCGAGTGAATGACCATAACTCACTCAATTCAAATCGGAATTCATTGAAATTTGTTCCATTTCGAAGGACTCGAAGTGTAGTTTAAAACGGAAGAAACGGAGATGAAAAAAGCCAAGTATTTTGAGAGTTATGGTGGAAATAGTTAGACTCGCACTTTGGTCTAGCAGTTTACGGACCAACCTCCAATTGATTGACCATAACTTACTCAATTTAACTCGGAATTGATTCAAATTCATGCCATTTTGAAGATGTCGAAGTGTAGTTGAAAATGAAAGAAACAGAGATGAAAAACTCCAAGTATCTTAAGAGTTATGATGGAAATAGTTAGACTCGCGCTTTGGTCTAGCAGTTTACAGACCTACCTCCGATTCATTGACCATAAGTCACTCAATTCGACTCGAAATTTATTCAAATTCATAGCATTCTGAAGATATTGAAGTGTAGTTGAAAACGGAAGAAACGGAGATGAAAAACTCTAATTATTTTAAGAGTTATGATAGAAATAGTTAGACTCGCGCTTTCGCCTAGCGGTTTACAGATCTACCTCCGAGTGAATGACCATAACTCACTCAATTCAACTCGGAATTCATTGAAATTTAATCCATTTCGAAGGACTCGAAATGTAGTTTAAAACGGAAGAAACGGAGATGAAAAAAGCCAAGTACTTTAAGAGTTATGGTGGAAATAGTTAGAGTCGCACTTTGGTCTAGCAGTTTACAGAACAACCTCCAATTGATTGACCATAACTTACTCAAATTAACTCGGAATTGATTCAAATTCATGCCATTTTGAAGATGTCGAAGTGTAGTTGAAAACGAAAGAAACAGAGATGAAAAACTCCAAGTATCTTAAGAGTTATGATAGAAATAGTTAGACTCGTGCTTTGGTCTAGAAGTTTACACACCTACCTCCGATTCATTGACCATAAGTCACTCAATTCGACTCGGAATTTATTCCATTTCATACCATTCTGAAGATATCGAAGTGTAGTTGAAAACGGAAGAAACGGAGATGAAAAACTCTAATTATTTTAAGAGTTATGATAGAAATAGTTAGACTCGCGCTTTCGCCTAGCAGTTTACAGATCTACCTCCGAGTGAATGACCATAACTCACTCAATTCAAATCGGAATTCATTGAAATTTGTTCCATTTCGAAGGACTCGAAGTGTAGTTTAAAACAGAAGAAACGGAGATGAAAAAAGCCAAGTATTTAGAGAGTTATGGTGGAAATAGTTAGACTCGCACTTTGGTCTAGCAGTTTACGGACCAACCTCCAATTGATTGACCATAACTTACTCAATTTAACTCGGAATTGATTCAAATTCATGCCATTTTGAAGATGTCGAAGTGTAGTTGAAAATGAAAGAAACAGAGATGAAAAACTCCAAGTATCTTAAGAGTTATGATGGAAATAGTTAGACTCGCGCTTTGGTCTAGCAGTTTACTGACCTACCTCCGATTCATTGACCATAAGTCACTCAATTCGACTCGAAATTTATTCAAAATAATAGCATTCTGAAGATATTGAAGTGTAGTTGAAAACGGAAGAAACGGAGATGAAAAACTCTAATTATTTTAAGAGTTATGATAGAAATAGTTAGACTCGCGCTTTCGCCTAGCGGTTTACAGATCTACCTCCGAGTGAATGACCATAACTCACTCAATTCAACTCGGAATTCATTTAAAATTTAATCCATTTCGAAGGACTCGAAGTGTAGTTTAAAACGGAAGAAACGGAGATGAAAAAAGCCAAGTACTTTAAGAGTTATGGTGGAAATAGTTAGACTCGCACTTTGGTCTAGCAGTTTACAGAACAACCTCCAATTGATTGACCATAACTTACTCAAATTAACTCGGAATTGATTCAAATTCATGCCATTTTGAAGATGTCGAAGTGTAGTTGAAAATGAAAGAAACAGAGATGAAAAACTCCAAGTATCTTAAGAGTTATGATGGAAATAGTTAGACTCGCGCTTTGGTCTAGCAGTTTACAGACCTACCTCCGATTCATTGACCATAAGTCACTCAATTCGACTCGAAATTTATTCAAATTCATAGCATTCTGAAGATATTGAAGTGTAGTTGAAAACGGAAGAAACAGAGATGAAAAACTCTAATTATTTTAAGAGTTATGATAGAAATAGTTAGACTCGCGCTTTCGCCTAGCGGTTTACAGATCTACCTCCGAGTGAATGACCATAACTCACTCAATTCAACTCGGAATTCATTGAAATTTAATCCATTTCGAAGGACTCGAAGTGTAGTTTAAAACGGAAGAAACGGAGATGAAAAAAGCCAAGTACTTTAAGAGTTATGGTGGAAATAGTTAGACTCGCACTTTGGTCTAGCAGTTTACAGAACAACCTCCAATTGATTGACCATAACTTACTCAAATTAACTCGGAATTTATTCAAATTCATGCCATTTTGAAGATGTCGAAGTGTAGTTGAAAACGAAAGAAACAGAGATGAAAAACTCCAAGTATCTTAAGAGTTATGATAGAAATAGTTAGACTCGCGCTTTCGCCTAGCAGTTTACAGACCTACCTCTAATTTAATGACCATAACTCACTCAATTCAACACGTAATTCAATGAAATTTGTTCCATTTCGAAGGAGTCGAAGTGTAGTTTAAAACGGAAGAAAAGGAGTTGAAAAACTACTTGTATTTTGAGAGTTCAGATGGAAATAGTTACATTCGCGCTTTAGTCTAGCAGTTTGCAGACATACCTCCGATTGAATGACCATAACTCACTCAATTCAACTCGAAATTCATTGAAGTTTGTTCCATTTCGAAGGAGTCGAAGTGTAGTTTAAAACAGAAGAAACAGAGAAGAAAAACTCCAAGTATTTTGAGAGTTATTGTGGAAATAGTTAGACTCGCGCTTTGGTCTAGCAGTTTACAGAATTACCTCCGATTGATTGACTAAAACTCACTCAATTAAATTTTAAATGGATTCAAATTCATGCCATTTCGAAGATGTCGAAGTGTAATTGAAAACGGAAGAAACGGAGATGAAAAACTCCAAGTATCTTAAGAGTTATGATGGAAATAGTTAGACTCGTGCTTTAGTCTAGCAGAGTACACACGTACCTCCGATTCATTGACCATAAGTCACTCAATTCGACTCAGAATTTATTCAAATTCATACCATTCTGAAGATATCGAAGTGTAGTTGAAAACGGAAGAAACGGATATGAAAAACTCTAATTATTTTAAGAGTTATGATAGAAATAATTAGATTCGCGCTTTCGCGTAGCAGTTTACAGATCTACCTCCGAGTGAATGACCATAACTCACTCAATTCAAATCGGAATTCATTGAAATTTGTTCCATTTCGAAGGACTCGAAGTGTAGTTTAAAACGGAAGAAACGGAGATGAAAAAAGCCAAGTATTTTGAGAGTTATGGTGGAAATAGTTAGACTCGCACTTTGGTCTAGCAGTTTACGGACCAACCTCCAATTGATTGACCATAACTTACTCAATTTAACTCGGAATTGATTCAAATTCATGCCATTTTGAAGATGTCGAAGTGTAGTTGAAAATGAAAGAAACAGAGATGAAAAACTCCAAGTATCTTAAGAGTTATGATGGAAATAGTTAGACTCGCGCTTTGGTCTAGCAGTTTACAGACCTACCTCCGATTCATTGACCATAAGTCACTCAATTCGACTCGAAATTTATTCAAATTCATAGCATTCTGAAGATATTGAAGTGTAGTTTAAAACGGAAGAAACGGAGATGAAAAACTCTAATTATTTTAAGAGTTATGATAGAAATAGTTAGACTCGCGCTTTCGCCTAGCGGTTTACAGATCTACCTCCGAGTGAATGACCATAACTCACTCAATTCAACTCGGAATTCATTGAAATTTAATCCATTTCGAAGGACTCGAAGTGTAGTTTAAAACGGAAGAAACGGAGATGAAAAAAGCCAAGTACTTTAAGAGTTATGGTGGAAATAGTTAGACTCGCACTTTGGTCTAGCAGTTTACAGAACAACCTCCAATTGATTGACCATAACTTACTCAAATTAACTCGGAATTTATTCAAATTCATGCCATTTTGAAGATGTCGAAGTGTAGTTGAAAACGAAAGAAACAGAGATGAAAAACTCCAAGTATCTTAAGAGTTATGATAGAAATAGTTAGACTCGCGCTTTCGCCTAACAGTTTACAGACCTACCTCCAATTTAATGACCATAACTCACTCAATTCAACACGTAATTCAATGAAATTTGTTTCATTTCGAAGGAGTCGAAGTGTAGTTTAAAACGGAAGAAAAGGATTTGAAAAACTACTTGTATTTTGAGAGTTCAGATGGAAATAGTTACATTCGCGCTTTGGTCTAGCAGTTTGCAGACATACCTCCGATTGAATGACCATAACTCACTCAATTCAACTCAAAATTCATTGAAGTTTGTTCCATTTCGAAGGAGTCGAAGTGTAGTTTAAAACAGAAGAAACAGAGAAGAAAAACTCCAAGTATTTTGAGAGTTATTGGGGAAATAGTTAGACTCGCGCTTTGGTCTAGCAGTTTACAGAATTACCTCCGATTGATTGACTAAAACTCACTCAATTAAATTTTAAATGGATTCAAATTCATGCCATTTCGAAGATGTCGAAGTGTAATTGAAAACGGAAGAAACGGAGATGAAAAACTCCAAGTATCTTAAGAGTTATGATGGAAATAGTTAGACTCGTGCTTTAGTCTAGCAGAGTACACACGTACCTCCGATTCATTGACCATAAGTCACTCAATTCGACTCAGAATTTATTCAAATTCATACCATTCTGAAGATATCGAAGTGTAGTTGAAAACGGAAGAAACGGATATGAAAAACTCTAATTATTTTAAGAGTTATGATAGAAATAATTAGATTCGCGCTTTCGCGTAGCAGTTTACAGATCTACCTCCGAGTGAATGACCATAACTCACTCAATTCAAATCGGAATTCATTGAAATTTGTTCCATTTCGAAGGACTCGAAGTGTAGTTTAAAACGGAAGAAACGGAGATGAAAAAAGCCAAGTATTTTGAGAGTTATGGTGGAAATAGTTAGACTCGCACTTTGGTCTAGCAGTTTACAGACCAACCTCCAATTGATTGACCATAACTTACTCAATTTAACTCGGAATTGATTCAAATTCATGCCATTTTGAAGATGTCGAAGTGTAGTTGAAAATGAAAGAAACAGAGATGAAAAACTCCAAGTATCTTAAGAGTTATGATGGAAATAGTTAGACTTGCGCTTTGGTCTAGCAGTTTACAGACCTACCTCCGATTCATTGACCATAAGTCACTCAATTCGACTCGAAATTTATTCAAATTCATAGCATTCTGAAGATATTGAAGTGTAGTTGAAAACGGAAGAAACGGAGATGAAAAACTCTAATTATTTTAAGAGTTATGATAGAAATAGTTAGACTCGCGCTTTCGCCTAGCGATTTACAGATCTACCTCCGAGTGAATGACCATAACTCACTCAATTCAACTCGGAATTCATTGAAATTTAATCCATTTCGAAGGACTCGAAGTGTAGTTTAAAACGGAAGAAACGGAGATGAAAAAAGCCAAGTACTTTAAGAGTTATGGTGGAAATAGTTAGACTCGCACTTTGGTCTAGCAGTTTACAGAACAACCTCCAATTGATTGACCATAACTTACTCAAATTAACTCGGAATTGATTCAAATTCATGCCATTTTGAAGATGTCGAAGTGTAGTTGAAAACGAAAGAAACAGAGATGAAAAACTCCAAGTATCTTAAGAGTTATGATGGAAATAGTTAGACTCGTGCTTTGGTCTAGAAGTTTACACACCTACCTCCGATTCATTGACCATAAGTCACTCAATTCGACTCGGAATTTATTCCATTTCATACCATTCTGAAGATATCGAAGTGTAGTTGAAAACGGAAGAAACGGAGATGAAAAACCCTAATTATTTTAAGAGTTATGATAGAAATAGTTAGACTCGCGCTTTGGCCTAGCAGTTTACAGATCTACCTCCGAGTGAATGACCATAACTCACTCAATTCAAATCGGAATTCATTGAAATTTGTTCCATTTCGAAGGACTCGAAGTGTAGTTTAAAACAGAAGAAACGGAGATGAAAAAACCCAAGTATTTAGAGAGTTATGGTGGAAATAGTTAGACTCGCACTTTGGTCTAGCAGTTTACGGACCAACCTCCAATTGATTGACCATAACTTACTCAATTTAACTCGGAATTGATTCAAATTCATGCCATTTTGAAGATGTCGAAGTGTAGTTGAAAATGAAAGAAACAGAGATGAAAAACTCCAAGTATCTTAAGAGTTATGATGGAAATAGTTAGACTCGCGCTTTGGTCTAGCAGTTTACTGACCTACCTCCGATTCATTGACCATAAGTCACTCAATTCGACTCGAAATTTATTCAAATTCATAGCATTCTGAAGATATTGAAGTGTAGTTGAAAACGGAAGAAACGGAGATGAAAAACTCTAATTATTTTAAGAGTTATGATAGAAATAGTTAGACTCGCGCTTTCGCCTAGCGGTTTACAGATCTACCTCCGAGTGAATGACCATAACTCACTCAATTCAACTCGGAATTCATTGAAATTTAATCCATTTCGAAGGACTCGAAGTGTAGTTTAAAACGGAAGAAACGGAGATGAAAAAAGCCAAGTACTTTAAGAGTTATGGTGGAAATAGTTAGACTCGCACTTTGGTCTAGCAGTTTACAGAACAACCTCCAATTAATTGACCATAACTTACTCAAATTAACTCGGAATTGATTCAAATTCATGCCATTTTGAAGATGTCGAAGTGTAGTTGAAAACGAAAGAAACAGAGATGAAAAACTCCAAGTATCTTAAGAGTTATGATGGAAATAGTTAGACTCGTGCTTTGGTCTAGAAGTTTACACACCTACCTCCGATTCATTGACCATAAGTCACTCAATTCGACTCGGAATTTATTCCATTTCATACCATTCTGAAGATATCGAAGTGTAGTTGAAAACGGAAGAAACGGAGATGAAAAACTCTAATTATTTTAAGAGTTATGATAGAAATAGTTAGACTCGCGCTTTCGCCTAGCGGTTTACAGATCTACCTCCGAGTGAATGACCATAACTCACTCAATTCAACTCGGAATTCATTGAAATTTAATCCATTTCGAAGGACTCGAAGTGTAGTTTAAAACGGAAGAAACGGAGATGAAAAAAGCCAAGTACTTTAAGAGTTATGGTGGAAATAGTTAGACTCGCACTTTGGTCTAGCAGTTTACAGAACAACCTCCAATTGATTGACCATAACTTACTCAAATTAACTCGGAATTGATTCAAATTCATGCCATTTTGAAGATGTCGAAGTGTAGTTGAAAACGAAAGAAACAGAGATGAAAAACTCCAAGTATCTTAAGAGTTATGATAGAAATAGTTAGACTCGCGCTTTCGCCTAGCAGTTTACAGACCTACCTCCAATTTAATGACCATAATTCACTCAATTCAACACGTAATTCAATGAAATTTGTTCCATTTCGAAGGAGTCGAAGTGTAGTTTAAAACGGAAGAAAAGGAGTTGAAAAACTACTTGTATTTTGAGAGTTCAGATGGAAATAGTTACATTCGCGCTTTGGTCTAGCAGTTTGCAGACATACCTCCGATTGAATGACCATAACTCACTCAATTCAACTCAAAATTCATTGAAGTTTGTTCCATTTCGAAGGAGTCGAAGTGTAGTTTAAAACAGAAGAAACAGAGAAGAAAAACTCCAAGTATTTTGAGAGTTATTGGGGAAATAGTTAGACTCGCGCTTTGGTCTAGCAGTTTACAGACCTACCTCCGATTGATTGACTAAAACTCACTCAATTAAATTTTAAATGGATTCAAATTCATGCCATTTCGAAGATGTCGAAGTGTAATTGAAAACGGAAGAAACGGAGATGAAAAACTCCAAGTATCTTAAGAGTTATGATGGAAATAGTTAGACTCGTGCTTTAGTCTAGCAGAGTACACACGTACCTCCGATTCATTGACCATAAGTCACTCAATTCGACTCAGATTTTATTCAAATTCATACCATTCTGAAGATATCGAAGTGTAGTTGAAAACGGAAGAAACGGATATGAAAAACTCTAATTATTTTAAGAGTTATGATAGAAATAGTTAGACTCGCGCTTTCGCCTAGCAGTTTACAGATCTACCTCCGAGTGAATGACCATAACTCACTAAATTCAAATCGGAATTCATTGAAATTTGTTCCATTTCGAAGGACTCGAAGTGTAGTTTAAAACGGAAGAAACGGAGATGAAAAAAGCCAAGTATTTTGAGAGTTATGGTGGAAATAGTTAGACTCGCACTTTGGTCTAGCAGTTTACAGACCAACCTCCAATTGATTGACCATAACTTACTCAATTTAACTTGGAATTGATTCAAATTCATGCCATTTTGAAGATGTCGAAGTGTAGTTGAAAATGAAAGAAACAGAGATGAAAAACTCCAAGTATCTTAAGAGTTATGATGGAAATAGTTAGACTCGCGCTTTGGTCTAGCAGTTTACAGACCTACCTCCGATTCATTGATCATAAGTCACTCAATTCGAGTCGAAATTTATTCAAATTCATAGCATTCTGAAGATATTGAAGTGTAGTTGAAAACGGAAGAAACGGAGATGAAAAACTCTAATTATTTTAAGAGTTATGATAGAAATAGTTAGACTCGCGCTTTCGCCTAGCGGTTTACAGATCTACCTCCGAGTGAATGACCATAACTCACTCAATTCAACTCGGAATTCATTGAAATTTAATCCATTTCGAAGGACTCGAAGTGTAGTTTAAAACGGAAGAAACGGAGATGAAAAAAGCCAAGTACTTTAAGAGTTATGGTGGAAATAGTTAGACTCGCACTTTGGTCTAGCAGTTTACAGAACAACCTCCAATTGATTGACCATAACTTACTCAAATTAACTCGGAATTGATTCAAATTAATGCCATTTTGAAGATGTCGAAGTGTAGTTGAAAACGAAAGAAACAGAGATGAAAAACTCCAAGTATCTTAAGAGTTATGATGGAAATAGTTAGACTCGTGCTTTGGTCTAGAAGTTTACACACCTACCTCCGATTCATTGACCATAAGTCACTCAATTCGACTCGGAATTTATTCCATTTCATACCATTCTGAAGATATCGAAGTGTAGTTGAAAACGGAAGAAACGGAGATGAAAAACCCTAATTATTTTAAGAGTTATGATAGAAATAGTTAGACTCGCGCTTTGGCCTAGCAGTTTACAGATCTACCTCCGAGTGAATGACCATAACTCACTCAATTCAAATCGGAATTCATTGAAATTTGTTCCATTTCGAAGGACTCGAAGTGTAGTTTAAAACAGAAGAAACGGAGATGAAAAAAGCCAAGTATTTAGAGAGTTATGGTGGAAATAGTTAGACTCGCACTTTGGTCTAGCAGTTTACGGACCAACCTCCAATTGATTGACCATAACTTACTCAATTTAACTCGGAATTGATTCAAATTCATGCCATTTTGAAGATGTCGAAGTGTAGTTGAAAATGAAAGAAACAGAGATGAAAAACTCCAAGTATCTTAAGAGTTATGATGGAAATAGTTAGACTCGCGCTTTGGTCTAGCAGTTTACTGACCTACCTCCGATTCATTGACCATAAGTCACTCAATTCGACTCGAAATTTATTCAAATTCATAGCATTCTGAAGATATTGAAGTGTAGTTGAAAACGGAAGAAACGGAGATGAAAAACTCTAATTATTTTAAGAGTTATGATAGAAATAGTTAGACTCGCGCTTTCGCCTAGCGGTTTACAGATCTACCTCCGAGTGAATGACCATAACTCACTCAATTCAACTCGGAATTCATTGAAATTTAAACCATTTCGAAGGACTCGAAGTGTAGTTTAAAACGGAAGAAACGGAGATGAAAAAAGCCAAGTACTTTGAGAGTTATGGTGGAAATAGTTAGACTCGCACTTTGGTCTAGCAGTTTACAGACCAACCTCCAATTGATTGACCATAACTTACTCAATTTAACTTGGAATTGATTCAAATTCATGCCATTTTGAAGATGTCGAAGTGTAGTTGAAAATGAAAGAAACAGAGATGAAAAACTCCAAGTATCTTAAGAGTTATGATGGAAATAGTTAGACTCGCGCTTTGGTCTAGCAGTTTACAGACCTACCTCCGATTCATTGATCATAAGTCACTCAATTCGAGTCGAAATTTATTCAAATTCATAGCATTCTGAAGATATTGAAGTGTAGTTGAAAACGGAAGAAACGGAGATGAAAAACTCTAATTATTTTAAGAGTTATGATAGAAATAGTTAGACTCGCGCTTTCGCCTAGCGGTTTACAGATCTACCTCCGAGTGAATGACCATAACTCACTCAATTCAACTCGGAATTCATTGAAATTTAATCCATTTCGAAGGACTCGAAGTGTAGTTTAAAACGGAAGAAACGGAGATGAAAAAAGCCAAGTACTTTAAGAGTTATGGTGGAAATAGTTAGACTCGCACTTTGGTCTAGCAGTTTACAGAACAACCTCCAATTGATTGACCATAACTTACTCAAATTAACTCGGAATTGATTCAAATTAATGCCATTTTGAAGATGTCGAAGTGTAGTTGAAAACGAAAGAAACAGAGATGAAAAACTCCAAGTATCTTAAGAGTTATGATGGAAATAGTTAGACTCGTGCTTTGGTCTAGAAGTTTACACACCTACCTCCGATTCATTGACCATAAGTCACTCAATTCGACTCGGAATTTATTCCATTTCATACCATTCTGAAGATATCGAAGTGTAGTTGAAAACGGAAGAAACGGAGATGAAAAACCCTAATTATTTTAAGAGTTATGATAGAAATAGTTAGACTCGCGCTTTGGCCTAGCAGTTTACAGATCTACCTCCGAGTGAATGACCATAACTCACTCAATTCAAATCGGAATTCATTGAAATTTGTTCCATTTCGAAGGACTCGAAGTGTAGTTTAAAACAGAAGAAACGGAGATGAAAAAAGCCAAGTATTTAGAGAGTTATGGTGGAAATAGTTAGACTCGCACTTTGGTCTAGCAGTTTACGGACCAACCTCCAATTGATTGACCATAACTTACTCAATTTAACTCGGAATTGATTCAAATTCATGCCATTTTGAAGATGTCGAAGTGTAGTTGAAAATGAAAGAAACAGAGATGAAAAACTCCAAGTATCTTAAGAGTTATGATGGAAATAGTTAGACTCGCGCTTTGGTCTAGCAGTTTACTGACCTACCTCCGATTCATTGACCATAAGTCACTCAATTCGACTCGAAATTTATTCAAATTCATAGCATTCTGAAGATATTGAAGTGTAGTTGAAAACGGAAGAAACGGAGATGAAAAACTCTAATTATTTTAAGAGTTATGATAGAAATAGTTAGACTCGCGCTTTCGCCTAGCGGTTTACAGATCTACCTCCGAGTGAATGACCATAACTCACTCAATTCAACTCGGAATTCATTGAAATTTAATCCATTTCGAAGGACTCGAAGTGTAGTTTAAAACGGAAGAAACGGAGATGAAAAAAGCCAAGTACTTTAAGAGTTATGGTGGAAATAGTTAGACTCGCACTTTGGTCTAGCAGTTTACAGAACAACCTCCAATTAATTGACCATAACTTACTCAAATTAACTCGGAATTGATTCAAATTCATGCCATTTTGAAGATGTCGAAGTGTAGTTGAAAACGAAAGAAACAGAGATGAAAAACTCCAAGTATCTTAAGAGTTATGATGGAAATAGTTAGACTCGTGCTTTGGTCTAGAAGTTTACACACCTACCTCCGATTCATTGACCATAAGTCACTCAATTCGACTCGGAATTTATTCCATTTCATACCATTCTGAAGATATCGAAGTGTAGTTGAAAACGGAAGAAACGGAGATGAAAAACTCTAATTATTTTAAGAGTTATGATAGAAATAGTTAGACTCGCGCTTTCGCCTAGCGGTTTACAGATCTACCTCCGAGTGAATGACCATAACTCACTCAATTCAACTCGGAATTCATTGAAATTTAATCCATTTCGAAGGACTCGAAGTGTAGTTTAAAACGGAAGAAACGGAGATGAAAAAAGCCAAGTATTTTGAGAGTTATGGTGGAAATAGTTAGACTCGCACTTTGGTCTAGCAGTTTACAGACCTACCTCCGATTGATTGACTAAAACTCACTCAATTAAATTTTAAATGGATTCAAATTCATGCCATTTCGAAGATGTCGAAGTGTAATTGAAAACGGAAGAAACGGAGATGAAAAACTCCAAGTATCTTAAGAGTTATGATGGAAATAGTTAGACTCGTGCTTTAGTCTAGCAGAGTACACACGTACCTCCGATTCATTGACCATAAGTCACTCAATTCGACTCAGAATTTATTCAAATTCATACCATTCTGAAGATATCGAAGTGTAGTTGAAAACGGAAGAAACGGATATGAAAAACTCTAATTATTTTAAGAGTTATGATAGAAATAGTTAGATTCGCGCTTTCGCGTAGCAGTTTACAGATCTACCTCCGAGTGAATGACCATAACTCACTCAATTCAAATCGGAATTCATTGAAATTTGTTCCATTTCGAAGGACTCGAAGTGTAGTTTAAAACGGAAGAAACGGAGATGAAAAAAGCCAAGTATTTTGAGAGTTATGGTGGAAATAGTTAGACTCGCACTTTGGTCTAGCAGTTTACGGACCAACCTCCAATTGATTGACCATAACTTACTCAATTTAACTCGGAATTGATTCAAATTCATGCCATTTTGAAGATGTCGAAGTGTAGTTGAAAATGAAAGAAACAGAGATGAAAAACTCCAAGTATCTTAAGAGTTATGATGGAAATAGTTAGACTCGCGCTTTGGTCTAGCAGTTTACAGACCTACCTCCGATTCATTGACCATAAGTCACTCAATTCGACTCGAAATTTATTCAAATTCATAGCATTCTGAAGATATTGAAGTGTAGTTGAAAACGGAAGAAACGGAGATGAAAAACTCTAATTATTTTAAGAGTTATGATAGAAATAGTTAGACTCGCGCTTTCGCCTAGCGGTTTACAGATCTACCTCCGAGTGAATGACCATAACTCACTCAATTCAACTCGGAATTCATTGAAATTTAATCCATTTCGAAGGACTCGAAGTGTAGTTTAAAACGGAAGAAACGGAGATGAAAAAAGCCAAGTACTTTAAGAGTTATGGTGGAAATAGTTAGACTCGCACTTTGGTCTAGCAGTTTACAGAACAACCTCCAATTGATTGACCATAACTTACTCAAATTAACTCAAAATTGATTCAAATTCATGCCATTTTGAAGATGTCGAAGTGTAGTTGAAAACGAAAGAAACAGAGATGAAAAACTCCAAGTATCTTAAGAGTTATGATAGAAATAGTTAGACTCGCGCTTTCGCCTAGCAGTTTACAGACCTACCTCCAATTTAATGACCATAACTCACTCAATTCAACACGTAATTCAATGAAATTTGTTCCATTTCGAAGGAGTCGAAGTGTAGTTTAAAACGGAAGAAAAGGATTTGAGAAACTACTTGTATTTTGAGAGTTCAGATGGAAATAGTTACATTCGCGCTTTGGTCTAGCAGTTTGCAGACATACCGCCGATTGAATGACCATAACTCACTCAATTCAACTCAAAATTCATTGAAGTTTGTTCCATTTCGAAGGAGTCGAAGTGTAGTTTAAATCAGAAGAAACAGAGAAGAAAAACTCCAAGTATTTTGAGAGTTATTGGGGAAATAGTTAGACTCGCGCTTTGGTCTAGCAGTTTACAGACCTACCTCCGATTGATTGACTAAAACTCACTCAATTAAATTTTAAATGGATTCAAATTCATGCCATTTCGAAAATGTCGAAGTGTAATTGAAAACGGAAGAAACGGAGATGAAAAACTCCAAGTATCTTAAGAGTTATGATGGAAATAGTTAGACTCGTGCTTTAGTCTAGCAGAGTACACACGTACCTCCGATTCATTGACCATAAGTCACTCAATTCGACTCAGAATTTATTCAAATTCATACCATTCTGAAGATATCGAAGTGTAGTTGAAAACGGAAGAAACGGATATGAAAAACTCTAATTATTTTAAGAGTTATAATAGAAATAGTTAGACTCGCGCTTTTGCCTAGCAGTTTACAGATCTACCTCCGAGTGAATGACCATAACTCACTAAATTCAAATCGGAATTCATTGAAATTTGTTCCATTTCGAAGGACTCGAAGTGTAGTTTAAAACGGAAGAAACGGAGATGAAAAAAGCCAAGTATTTTGAGAGTTATGGTGGAAATAGTTAGACTCGCACTTTGGTCTAGCAGTTTACAGACCAACCTCCAATTGATTGACCATAACTTACTCAATTTAACTTGGAATTAATTCAAATTCATGCCATTTTGAAGATGTCGAAGTGTAGTTGAAAATGAAAGAAACAGAGATGAAAAACTCCAAGTATCTTAAGAGTTATGATGGAAATAGTTAGACTCGCGCTTTGGTCTAGCAGTTTACAGACCTACCTCCAATTCATTGATCATAAGTCACTCAATTCGAGTCGAAATTTATTCAAATTCATAGCATTCTGAAGATATTGAAGTGTAGTTGAAAACGGAAGAAACGGAGATGAAAAACTCTAATTATTTTAAGAGTTATGATAGAAATAGTTAGACTCGCGCTTTCGCCTAGCGGTTTACAGATCTACCTCCGAGTGAATGACCATAACTCACTCAATTCAACTCGGAATTCATTGAAATTTAATCCATTTCGAAGGACTCGAAGTGTAGTTTAAAACGGAAGAAACGGAGATGAAAAAAGCCAAGTACTTTAAGAGTTATGGTGGAAATAGTTAGACTCGCACTTTGGTCTAGCAGTTTACAGACCAACCTCCAATTGATTGACCATAACTTACTCAATTTAACTTGGAATTGATTCAAATTCATGCCATTTTGAAGATGTCGAAGTGTAGTTGAAAATGAAAGAAACAGAGATGAAAAACTCCAAGTATCTTAAGAGTTATGATGGAAATAGTTAGACTCGCGCTTTGGTCTAGCAGTTTACAGACCTACCTCCGATTCATTGATCATAAGTCACTCAATTCGAGTCGAAATTTATTCAAATTCATAGCATTCTGAAGATATTGAAGTGTAGTTGAAAACGGAAGAAACGGAGATGAAAAACTCTAATTATTTTAAGAGTTGTGATAGAAATAGTTAGACTCGCGCTTTCGCCTAGCGGTTTACAGATTTACCTCCGAGTTAATGACCATAACTCACTCAATTCAACTCGGAGTTCATTGAAATTTAATCCATTTCGAAGGACTCGAAGTGTAGTTTAAAACGGAAGAAACGGAGATGAAAAAAGCCAAGTACTTTAAGAGTTATGGTGGAAATAGTTAGACTCGCACTTTGGTCTAGCAGTTTACAGAACAACCTCCAATTGATTGACCATAACTTACTCAAATTAACTCGGAATTGATTCAAATTCATGCCATTTTGAAGATGTCGAAGTGTAGTTGAAAATGAAAGAAACAGAGATGAAAAACTCCAAGTATCTTAAGAGTTATGATGGAAATAGTTAGACTCGCGCTTTGGTCTAGCAGTTTACAGACCTACCTCCGATTCATTGACCATAAGTCACTCAATTCGACTCGAAATTTATTCAAATTCATAGCATTCTGAAGATATTGAAGTGTAGTTGAAAACGGAAGAAACAGAGATGAAAAACTCTAATTATTTTAAGAGTTATGATAGAAATAGTTAGACTCGCGCTTTCGCCTAGCGGTTTACAGATCTACCTCCGAGTGAATGACCATAACTCACTCAATTCAACTCGGAATTCATTGAAATTTAATCCATTTCGAAGGACTCGAAGTGTAGTTTAAAACGGAAGAAACGGAGATGAAAAAAGCCAAGTACTTTAAGAGTTATGGTAGAAATAGTTAGACTCGCACTTTGGTCTAGCAGTTTACAGAACAACCTCCAATTGATTGACCATAACTTACTCAAATTAACTCGGAATTGATTCAAATTCATGCCATTTTGAAGATGTCGAAGTGTAGTTGAAAACGAAAGAAACAGAGATGAAAAACTCCAAGTATCTTAAGAGTTATGATGGAAATAGTTAGACTCGTGCTTTAGTCTAGCAGAGTACACACATACCTCCGATTCATTGACCATAAGTCACTCAATTCGACTCAGAATTTATTCAAATTCATACCATTCTGAAGATATCGAAGTGTAGTTGAAAACGGAAGAAACGGATATGAAAAACTCTAATTATTTTAAGAGTTATGATAGAAATAGTTAGACTCGCGCTTTCGCCTAACAGTTTACAGATCTACCTCCGAGTGAATGACCATAACTCACTAAATTCAAATCGGAATTCATTGAAATTTGTTCCATTTCGAAGGACTCGAAGTGTAGTTTAAAACGGAAGAAACGGAGATGAAAAAAGCCAAGTATTTTGAGAGTTATGGTGGAAATAGTTAGACTCGCACTTTGGTCTAGCAGTTTACAGACCAACCTCCAATTGATTGACCATAACTTACTCAATTTAACTTGGAATTGATTCAAATTCATGCCATTTTGAAGATGTCGAAGTGTAGTTGAAAATGAAAGAAACAGAGATGAAAAACTCCAAGTATCTTAAGAGTTATGATGGAAATAGTTAGACTCGCGCTTTGGTCTAGCAGTTTACAGACCTACCTCCGATTCATTGATCATAAGTCACTCAATTCGAGTCGAAATTTATTCAAATTCATAGCATTCTGAAGATATTGAAGTGTAGTTGAAAACGGAAGAAACGGAGATGAAAAACTCTAATTATTTTAAGAGTTATGATAGAAATAGTTAGACTCGCGCTTTCGCCTAGCGGTTTACAGATCTACCTCCGAGTGAATGACCATAACTCACTCAATTCAACTCGGAATTCATTGAAATTTAATCCATTTCGAAGGACTCGAAGTGTAGTTTAAAACGGAAGAAACGGAGATGAAAAAAGCCAAGTACTTTAAGAGTTATGGTGGAAATAGTTAGACTCGCACTTTGGTCTAGCAGTTTACAGAACAACCTCCAATTGATTGACCATAACTTACTCAAATTAACTCGGAATTGATTCAAATTCATGCCATTTTGAAGATGTCGAAGTGTAGTTGAAAATGAAAGAAACAGAGATGAAAAACTCCAAGTATCTTAAGAGTTATGATGGAAATAGTTAGACTCGCGCTTTGGTCTAGCAGTTTACAGACCTACCTCCGATTCATTGACCATAAGTCACTCAATTCGACTCGAAATTTATTCAAATTCATAGCATTCTGAAGATATTGAAGTGTAGTTGAAAACGGAAGAAACAGAGATGAAAAACTCTAATTATTTTAAGAGTTATGATAGAAATAGTTAGACTCGCGCTTTCGCCTAGCGGTTTACAGATCTACCTCCGAGTGAATGACCATAACTCACTCAATTCAACTCGGAATTCATTGAAATTTAATCCATTTCGAAGGACTCGAAGTGTAGTTTAAAACGGAAGAAACGGAGATGAAAAAAGCCAAGTACTTTAAGAGTTATGGTAGAAATAGTTAGACTCGCACTTTGGTCTAGCAGTTTACAGAACAACCTCCAATTGATTGACCATAACTTACTCAAATTAACTCGGAATTGATTCAAATTCATGCCATTTTGAAGATGTCGAAGTGTAGTTGAAAACGAAAGAAACAGAGATGAAAAACTCCAAGTATCTTAAGAGTTATGATGGAAATAGTTAGACTCGTGCTTTAGTCTAGCAGAGTACACACATACCTCCGATTCATTGACCATAAGTCACTCAATTCGACTCAGAATTTATTCAAATTCATACCATTCTGAAGATATCGAAGTGTAGTTGAAAACGGAAGAAACGGATATGAAAAACTCTAATTATTTTAAGAGTTATGATAGAAATAGTTAGACTCGCGCTTTCGCCTAGCAGTTTACAGATCTACCTCCGAGTGAATGACCATAACTCACTAAATTCAAATCGGAATTCATTGAAATTTGTTCCATTTCGAAGGACTCGCAGTGTAGTTTAAAACGGAAGAAACGGAGATGAAAAAAGCCAAGTATTTTGAGAGTTATGGTGGAAATAGTTAGACTCGCACTTTGGTCTAGCAGTTTACAGACCAACCTCCAATTGATTGACCATAACTTACTCAATTTAACTTGGAATTGATTCAAATTCATGCCATTTTGAAGATGTCGAAGTGTAGTTGAAAATGAAAGAAACAGAGATGAAAAACTCCAAGTATCTTAAGAGTTATGATGGAAATAGTTAGACTCGCGCTTTGGTCTAGCAGTTTACAGACCTACCTCCGATTCATTGATCATAAGTCACTCAATTCGAGTCGAAATTTATTCAAATTCATAGCATTCTGAAGATATTGAAGTGTAGTTGAAAACGGAAGAAACGGAGATGAAAAACTCTAATTATTTTAAGAGTTATGATAGAAATAGTTAGACTCGCGCTTTCGCCTAGCGGTTTACAGATCTACCTCCGAGTGAATGACCATAACTCACTCAATTCAACTCGGAATTCATTGAAATTTAATCCATTTCGAAGGACTCGAAGTGTAGTTTAAAACGGAAGAAACGGAGATGAAAAAAGCCAAGTACTTTAAGAGTTATGGTGGAAATAGTTAGACTCGCACTTTGGTCTAGCAGTTTACAGAACAACCTCCAATTGATTGACCATAACTTACTCAAATTAACTCGGAATTGATTCAAATTCATGCCATTTTGAAGATGTCGAAGTGTAGTTGAAAATGAAAGAAACAGAGATGAAAAACTCCAAGTATCTTAAGAGTTATGATGGAAATAGTTAGACTCGCGCTTTGGTCTAGCAGTTTACAGACCTACCTCCTATTCATTGACCATAAGTCACTCAATTCGACTCGAAATTTATTCAAATTCATAGCATTCTGAAGATATTGAAGTGTAGTTGAAAACGGAAGAAACAGAGATGAAAAACTCTAATTATTTTAAGAGTTATGATAGAAATAGTTAGACTCGCGCTTTCGCCTAGCGGTTTACAGATCTACCTCCGAGTGAATGACCATAACTCACTCAATTCAACTCGGAATTCATTGAAATTTAATCCATTTCGAAGGACTCGAAGTGTAATTTAAAACGGAAGAAACGGAGATGAAAAAAGCCAAGTACTTTAAGAGTTATGGTGGAAATAGTTAGACTCGCACTTTGGTCTAGCAGTTTACAGAACAACCTCCAATTGATTGACCATAACTTACTCAAATTAACTCGGAATTGATTTAAATTCATGCCATTTTGAAGATGTCGAAGTGTAGTTGAAAACGAAAGAAACAGAGATGAAAAACTCCAAGTATCTTAAGAGTTATGATGGAAATAGTTAGACTCGTGCTTTGGTCTAGAAGTTTACACACCTACCTCCGATTCATTGACCATAAGTCACTCAATTCGACTCGGAATTTATTCCATTTCATACCATTTTGAAGATATCGAAGTGTAGTTGAAAACGGAAGAAACGGAGATGAAAAACTCTAATTATTTTAAGAGTTATGATAGAAATAGTTAGACTCGCGCTTTCGCCTAGCAGTTTACAGATCTACCTCCGAGTGAATGACCATAACTCACTCAAAATTCAAATCGGAATTCATTGAAATTTGTTCCATTTCGAAGGACTCGAAGTGTAGTTTAAAACGGAAGAAACGGAGATGAAAAAAGCCAAGTATTTAGAGAGTTATGGTGGAAATAGTTAGACTCGCACTTTGGTCTAGCAGTTTACGGACCAACCTCCAATTGATTGACCATAACTTACTCAATTTAACTCGGAATTGATTCAAATTCATGCCATTTTGAAGATGTCGAAGTGTAGTTGAAAATGAAAGAAACAGAGATGAAAAACTCCAAGTATCTTAAGAGTTATGATGGAAATAGTTAGACTCGCGCTTTGGTCTAGCAGTTTACAGACCTACCTCCGATTCATTGACCATAAGTCACTCAATTCGACTCGAAAATTATTCAAATTCATAGCATTCTGAAGATATTGAAGTGTAGTTGAAAACGGAAGAAACGGAGATGAAAAACTCTAATTATTTTAAGAGTTATGATAGAAATAGTTAGACTCGCGCTTTCGCCTAGCGGTTTACAGATCTACCTCCGAGTGAATGACCATAACTCACTCAATTCAACTCGGAATTCATTGAAATTTAATCCATTTCGAAAGACTCGAAGTGTAGTTTAAAACGGAAGAAACGGAGATGAAAAAAGCCAAGTACTTTAAGAGTTATGGTGGAAATAGTTAGACTCGCACTTTGGTCTAGCAGTTTACAGAACAACCTCCAATTGATTGACCAGAACTTACTCAAATTAACTCGGAATTGATTCAAATTCATGCCATTTTGAAGATGTCGAAGTGTAGTTGAAAACGAAAGAAACAGAGATGAAAAACTCCAAGTATCTTAAGAGTTATGATGGAAATAGTTAGACTCGTGCTTTGGTCTAGAAGTTTACACACCTACCTCCGATTCATTGACCATAAGTCACTCAATTCGACTCGGAATTTATTCCATTTCATACCATTCTGAAGATATCGAAGTGTAGTTGAAAACGGAAGAAACGGAGATGAAAAACTCTAATTATTTTAAGAGTTATGATAGAAATAGTTAGACTCGCGCTTTCGCCTAGCAGTTTACAGATCTACCTCCGAGTGAATGACCATAACTCACTCAATTCAAATCGGAATTCATTGAAATTTGTTCCATTTCGAATGACTCGAAGTGTAGTTTAAAACGGAAGAAACGGAGATGAAAAAAGCCAAGTATTTAGAGAGTTATGGTGGAAATAGTTAGACTCGCACTTTGGTCTAGCAGTTTACGGACCAACCTCCAATTGATTGACCATAACTTACTCAATTTAACTCGGAATTGATTCAAATTCATGCCATTTTGAAGATGTCGAAGTGTAGTTGAAAATGAAAGAAACAGAGATGAAAAACTCCAAGTATCTTAAGAGTTATGATGGAAATAGTTAGACTCGCGCTTTGGTCTAGTAGTTTACTGACCTACCTCCGATTCATTGACCATAAGTCACTCAATTCGACTCGAAATTTATTCAAATTCATAGCATTCTGAAGATATTGAAGTGTAGTTGAAAACGGAAGAAACGGAGATGAAAAACTCTAATTATTTTAAGAGTTATGATAGAAATAGTTAGACTCGCGCTTTCGCCTAGCGGTTTACAGATCTACCTCCGAGTGAATGACCATAACTCACTCAATTCAACTCGGAATTCATTGAAATTTAATCCATTTCGAAGGACTCGAAGTGTAGTTTAAAACGGAAGAAACGAAGATGAAAAAAGCCAAGTACTTTAAGAGTTATGGTGGAAATAGTTAGACTCGCACTTTGGTCTAGCATTTTACAGAACAACCTCCAATTGATTGACCATAACTTACTCAAATTAACTCGGAATTGATTCAAATTCATGCCATTTTGAAGATGTCGAAGTGTAGTTGAAAACGAAAGAAACAGAGATGAAAAACTCCAAGTATCTTAAGAGTTATGATGGAAATAGTTAGACTCGTGCTTTGGTCTAGAAGTTTACACACCTACCTCCGATTCATTGACCATAAGTCACTCAATTCGACTCGGAATTTATTCCATTTCATACCATTCTGAAGATATCGAAGTGTAGTTGAAAACGGAAGAAACGGAGATGAAAAACTCTAATTATTTTAAGAGTTATGATAGAAATAGTTTGACTCGCGCTTTCGCCTAGCAGTTTACAGACCTACCTCCGATTTAATGACCATAACTCACTCAATTCAACAAGTAATTCAATGAAATTTGTTCCATTTCGAAGGAGTCGAAGTGTAGTTTAAAACGGAAGCAAAGGAGATGAAAAACTACTTGTATTTTGAGAGTTAAGATGGAAATAGTTAGATTCGCGCTTTGGTCTAGCAGTTTACAGACCTACCTCCGATTCATTGACCATAAGTCACTCAATTCGACTCGGAATTTATTCAAATTCATGCCATTTGGAAGATGTCGAAGAGTAGTTGAAAACGAACGAAACGGAGATGAAAAACTCCAAGTATTTTAAGAGTTATGATAGAAATAGTTAGACTCGCGCTTTCGCCTAGCAGTTTACAGACCTACCTCCAATTTAATGACCATCACTCACTCAATTCAACACGTAATTCAATGAAATTTGTTCCATTTCGAAGGAGTCGAAGTGTAGTTTAAAACGGAAGAAAAGGAGATGAAAAACTACTTGTATTTTGAGAGTTCAGATGGAAATAGTTACATTCGCGCTTTGGTCTAGCAGTTTGCAAACATACCTCCGATTGAATGACCATAACTCACTCAATTCAACTCGAAATTCATTGAAGTTTGTTCCATTTCGAAGGAGTCGAAGTTTAGTTTAAAACAGAAGAAACAGAGAAGAAAAACTCCAAGTATTTTGAGAGTTATTGTGAAAATAGTTAGACTCGCGCTTTGGTCTAGCAGTTTACAGACCTACCTCCGATTGATTGACTAAAACTCACTCAATTAAATTTTAAATGGATTCAAATTCATGCCATTTTGAAGATGTCGAAGTGTAGTTGAAAACGAAAGAAACAGAGATGAAAAACTCCAAGTATCTTAAGAGTTATGATGGAAATAGTTAGACTCGTGCTTTGGTCTAGAAGTTTACACACCTACCTCCGATTCATTGAACATAAGTCACTCAATTCGACTCGGAATTTATTCCATTTCATACCATTCTGAAGATATCGAAGTGTAGTTGAAAACGGAAGAAACGGAGATGAAAAACTCTAATTATTTTAAGAGTTATGATAGAAATAGTTAGACTCGCGCTTTCGCCTAGCAGTTTACAGATCTACCTCCGAGTGAATGACCATAACTCACTCAAAATTCAAATCGGAATTCATTGAAATTTGTTCCATTTCGAAGGACTCGAAGTGTAGTTTAAAACGAAAGAAACGGAGATGAAAAAAGCCAAGTATTTAGAGAGTTATGGTGGAAATAGTTAGACTCGCACTTTGGTCTAGCAGTTTACGGACCAACCTTCAATTGATTGACCATAACTTACTCAATTTAACTCGGAATTGATTCAAATTCATGCCATTTTGAAGATGTCGAAGTGTAGTTGAAAATGAAAGAAACAGAGATGAAAAACTCCAAGTATCTTAAGAGTTATGATGGAAATAGTTAGACTCGCGCTTTGGTCTAGCAGTTTACAGACCTACCTCCGATTCATTGACCATAAGTCACTCAATTCGACTCGAAATTTATTCAAATTCATAGCATTCTGAAGATATTGAAGTGTAGTTGAAAACGGAAGAAACAGAGATGAAAAACTCTAATTATTTTAAGAGTTATGATAGAAATAGTTAGACTCGCGCTTTCGCCTAGCGGTTTACAGATCTACCTCCGAGTGAATGACCATAACTCACTCAATTCAACTCGGAATTCATTGAAATTTAATCCATTTCGAAGGACTCGAAGTGTAGTTTAAAACGGAAGAAACGGAGATGAAAAAAGCCAAGTACTTTAAGAGTTATGGTGGAAATAGTTAGACTCGCACTTTGGTCTAGCAGTTTACAGAACAACCTCCAATTGATTGACCATAACTTACTCAAATTAACTCGGAATTGATTCAAATTCATGCCATTTTGAAGATGTCGAAGTGTAGTTGAAAACGAAAGAAACAGAGATGAAAAACTCCAAGTATCTTAAGAGTTATGATGGAAATAGTTAGACACGTGCTTTGGTCTAGAAGTTTACACACCTACCTCCGATTCATTGACCATAAGTCACTCAATTCGACTCGGAATTTATTCCATTTCATACCATTCTGAAGATATCGAAGTGTAGTTGAAAACGGAAGAAACGGAGATGAAAAACTCTAATTATTTTAAGAGTTATGATAGAAATAGTTTGACTCGCGCTTTCGCCTAGCAGTTTACAGACCTACCTCCGATTTAATGACCATAACTCACTCAATTCAACAAGTAATTCAATGAAATTTGTTCCATTTCGAAGGAGTCGAAGTGTAGTTTAAAACGGAAGCAAAGGAGATGAAAAACTACTTGTATTTTGAGAGTTAAGATGGAAATAGTTAGATTCGCGCTTTGGTCTAGCAGTTTACAGACCTACCTCCGATTCATTGACCATAAGTCACTCAATTCGACTCGGAATTTATTCAAATTCATGCCATTTGGAAGATGTCGAAGAGTAGTTGAAAACGAACGAAACGGAGATGAAAAACTCCAAGTATTTTAAGAGTTATGATAGAAATAGTTAGACTCGCGCTTTCGCCTAGCAGTTTACAGACCTACCTCCAATTTAATGACC
Organism: Tasmannia lanceolata; assembly: GCF_043159265.1. NCBI lineage: Eukaryota > Viridiplantae > Streptophyta > Magnoliopsida > Canellales > Winteraceae > Tasmannia > Tasmannia lanceolata. The sequence continues at coordinate 42,326,193 of NW_027518695.1, forward strand.
ATCACTCACTCAATTCAACACGTAATTCAATGAAATTTGTTCCATTTCGAAGGAGTCGAAGTGTAGTTTAAAACGGAAGAAAAGGAGATGAAAAACTACTTGTATTTTGAGAGTTCAGATGGAAATAGTTACATTCGCGCTTTGGTCTAGCAGTTTGCAAACATACCTCCGATTGAATGACCATAACTCACTCAATTCAACTCGAAATTCATTGAAGTTTGTTCCATTTCGAAGGAGTCGAAGTGTAGTTTAAAACAGAAGAAACAGAGAAGAAAAACTCCAAGTATTTTGAGAGTTATTGTGAAAATAGTTAGACTCGCGCTTTGGTCTAGCAGTTTACAGACCTACCTCCGATTGATTGACTAAAACTCACTCAATTAAATTTTAAATGGATTCAAATTCATGCCATTTTGAAGATGTCGAAGTGTAGTTGAAAACGAAAGAAACAGAGATGAAAAACTCCAAGTATCTTAAGAGTTATGATGGAAATAGTTAGACTCGTGCTTTGGTCTAGAAGTTTACACACCTACCTCCGATTCATTGAACATAAGTCACTCAATTCGACTCGGAATTTATTCCATTTCATACCATTCTGAAGATATCGAAGTGTAGTTGAAAACGGAAGAAACGGAGATGAAAAACTCTAATTATTTTAAGAGTTATGATAGAAATAGTTAGACTCGCGCTTTCGCCTAGCAGTTTACAGATCTACCTCCGAGTGAATGACCATAACTCACTCAAAATTCAAATCGGAATTCATTGAAATTTGTTCCATTTCGAAGGACTCGAAGTGTAGTTTAAAACGGAAGAAACGGAGATGAAAAAAGCCAAGTATTTAGAGAGTTATGGTGGAAATAGTTAGACTCGCACTTTGGTCTAGCAGTTTACGGACCAACCTCCAATTGATTGACCATAACTTACTCAATTTAACTCGGAATTGATTCAAATTCATGCCATTTTGAAGATGTCGAAGTGTAGTTGAAAATGAAAGAAACAGAGATGAAAAACTCCAAGTATCTTAAGAGTTATGATGGAAATAGTTAGACTCGCGCTTTGGTCTAGCAGTTTACAGACCTACCTCCGATTCATTGACCATAAGTCACTCAATTCGACTCGAAATTTATTCAAATTCATAGCATTCTGAAGATATTGAAGTGTAGTTGAAAACGGAAGAAACAGAGATGAAAAACTCTAATTATTTTAAGAGTTATGATAGAAATAGTTAGACTCGCGCTTTCGCCTAGCGGTTTACAGATCTACCTCCGAGTGAATGACCATAACTCACTCAATTCAACTCGGAATTCATTGAAATTTAATCCATTTCGAAGGACTCGAAGTGTAGTTTAAAACGGAAGAAACGGAGATGAAAAAAGCCAAGTACTTTAAGAGTTATGGTGGAAATAGTTAGACTCGCACTTTGGTCTAGCAGTTTACAGAACAACCTCCAATTGATTGACCATAACTTACTCAAATTAACTCGGAATTGATTCAAATTCATGCCATTTTGAAGATGTCGAAGTGTAGTTGAAAACGAAAGAAACAGAGATGAAAAACTCCAAGTATCTTAAGAGTTATGATGGAAATAGTTAGACTCGTGCTTTGGTCTAGAAGTTTACACACCTACCTCCGATTCATTGACCATAAGTCACTCAATTCGACTCGGAATTTATTCCATTTCATACCATTCTGAAGATATCGAAGAGTAGTTGAAAACGGAAGAAACGGAGATGAAAAACTCTAATTATTTTAAGAGTTATGATAGAAATAGTTAGACTCGCGCTTTCGCATAGCAGTTTACAGATCTACCTCCGAGTGAATGACCATAACTCACTCAATTCAAATCGGAATTCATTGAAATTAGTTCCATTTCGAATGACTCGAAGTGTAGTTTAAAACGGAAGAAACGGAGATGAAAAAAGCCAAGTATTTAGAGAGTTATGGTGGAAATAGTTAGACTCGCACTTTGGTCTAGCAGTTTACGGACCAACCTCCAATTGATTGACCATAACTTACTCAATTTAACTCGGAATTGATTCAAATTCATGCCATTTTGAAGATGTCAAAGTGTAGTTGAAAATGAAAGAAACAGAGATGAAAAACTCCAAGTATCTTAAGAGTTATGATGGAAATAGTTAGACTCGCGCTTTGGTCTAGCAGTTTACTGACCTACCTCCGATTCATTGACCATAAGTCACTCAATTCGACTCGAAATTTATTCAAATTCATAGCATTCTGAAGATATTGAAGTGTAGTTGAAAACGGAAGAAACGGAGATGAAAAACTCTAATTATTTTAAGAGTTATGATAGAAATAGTTAGACTCGCGCTTTCGCCTAGCGGTTTACAGATCTACCTCCGAGTGAATGACCATAACTCACTCAATTCAACTCGGAATTCATTGAAATTTAATCCATTTCGAAGGACTCGAAGTGTAGTTTAAAACGGAAGAAACGGAGATGAAAAAAGCCAAGTACTTTAAGAGTTATGGTGTAAATAGTTAGACTCGCACTTTGGTCTAGCAGTTTACAGAACAACCTCCAATTAATTGACCATAACTTACTCAAATTAACTCGGAATTGATTCAAATTCATGCCATTTTGAAGATGTTGAAGTGTAGTTGAAAACGAAAGAAACAGAGATGAAAAACTCCAAGTATCTTAAGAGTTATGATGGAAATAGTTAGACTCGTGCTTTGGTCTAGAAGTTTACACACCTACCTCCGATTCATTGACCATAAGTCACTCAATTCGACTCGGAATTTATTCCATTTCATACCATTCTGAAGATATCGAAGTGTAGTTGAAAACGGAAGAAACGGAGATGAAAAACTCTAATTATTTTAAGAGTTATGATAGAAATAGTTAGACTCGCGCTTTCGCCTAGCAGTTTACAGATCTACCTCCGAGTGAATGACCATAACTCACTAAATTCAAATCGGAATTCATTGAAATTTGTTCCATTTCGAAGGACTCGAAGTGTAGTTTAAAACGGAAGAAACGGAGATGAAAAAAGCCAAGTATTTAGAGAGTTATGGTGGAAATAGTTAGACTCGCACTTTGGTCTAGCAGTTTACGGACCAACCTCCAATTGATTGACCATAACTTACTCAATTTAACTCGGAATTGATTCAAATTCATGCCATTTTGAAGATGTCGAAGTGTAGTTGAAAATGAAAGAAACAGAGATGAAAAACTCCAAGTATCTTAAGAGTTATGATGGAAATAGTTAGACTCGCGCTTTGGTCTAGCAGTTTACTGACCTACCTCCGATTCATTGACCATAAGTCACTCAATTCGACTCGAAATTTATTCAAATTCATAGCATTCTGAAGATATTGAAGTGTAGTTGAAAACGGAAGAAACGGAGATGAAAAACTCTAATTATTTTAAGAGTTATGATAGAAATAGTTAGACTCGCGCTTTCGCCTAGCGGTTTACAGATCTACCTCCGAGTGAATGACCATAACTCACTCAATTCAACTCGGAATTCAATGAAATTTAATCCATTTCGAAAGACTCGAAGTGTAGTTTAAAACGGAAGAAACGGAGAAGAAAAAAGCCAAGTACTTTAAGAGTTATGGTGGAAATAGTTAGACTCGCACTTTGGTCTAGCAGTTTACAGAACAACCTCCAATTGATTGACCATAACTTACTCAAATTAACTCGGAATTGATTCAAATTCATGCCATTTTGAAGATGTCGAAGTGTAGTTGAAAACGAAAGAAACAGAGATGAAAAACTCCAAGTATCTTAAGAGTTATGATGGAAATAGTTAGACACGTGCTTTGGTCTAGAAGTTTACACACCTACCTCCGATTCATTGACCATAAGTCACTCAATTCGACTCGGAATTTATTCCATTTCATACCATTCTGAAGATATCGAAGTGTAGTTGAAAACGGAAGAAACGGAGATGAAAAACTCTAATTATTTTAAGAGTTATGATAGAAATAGTTTGACTCGCGCTTTCGCCTAGCAGTTTACAGACCTACCTCCGATTTAATGACCATAACTCACTCAATTCAACAAGTAATTCAATGAAATTTGTTCCATTTCGAAGGAGTCGAAGTGTAGTTTAAAACGGAAGCAAAGGAGATGAAAAACTACTTGTATTTTGAGAGTTAAGATGGAAATAGTTAGATTCGCGCTTTGGTCTAGCAGTTTACAGACCTACCTCCGATTCATTGATCATAAGTCACTCAATTCGACTCGGAATTTATTCAAATTCATGCCATTTGGAAGATGTCGAAGAGTAGTTGAAAACGAACGAAACGGAGATGAAAAACTCCAAGTATTTTAAGAGTTATGATAGAAATAGTTAGACTCGCGCTTTCGCCTAGCAGTTTACAGACCTACCTCCAATTTAATGACCATCACTCACTCAATTCAACACGTAATTCAATGAAATTTGTTCCATTTCGAAGGAGTCGAAGTGTAGTTTAAAACGGAAGAAAAGGAGATGAAAAACTACTTGTATTTTGAGAGTTCAGATGGAAATAGTTACATTCGCGCTTTGGTCTAGCAGTTTGCAAACATACCTCCGATTGAATGACCATAACTCACTCAATTCAACTCGAAATTCATTGAAGTTTGTTCCATTTCGAAGGAGTCGAAGTGTAGTTTAAAACAGAAGAAACAGAGAAGAAAAACTCCAAGTATTTTGAGAGTTATTGTGAAAATAGTTAGACTCGCGCTTTGGTCTAGCAGTTTACAGACCTACCTCCGATTGATTGACTAAAACTCACTCAATTAAATTTTAAATGGATTCAAATTCATGCCATTTTGAAGATGTCGAAGTGTAGTTGAAAACGAAAGAAACAGAGATGAAAAACTCCAAGTATCTTAAGAGTTATGATGGAAATAGTTAGACTCGTGCTTTGGTCTAGAAGTTTACACACCTACCTCCGATTCATTGAACATAAGTCACTCAATTCGACTCGGAATTTATTCCATTTCATACCATTCTGAAGATATCGAAGTGTAGTTGAAAACGGAAGAAACGGAGATGAAAAACTCTAATTATTTTAAGAGTTATGATAGAAATAGTTAGACTCGCGCTTTCGCCTAGCAGTTTACAGATCTACCTCCGAGTGAATGACCATAACTCACTCAAAATTCAAATCGAAATTCATTGAAATTTGTTCCATTTCGAAGGACTCGAAGTGTAGTTTAAAACGGAAGAAACGGAGATGAAAAAAGCCAAGTATTTAGAGAGTTATGGTGGAAATAGTTAGACTCGCACTTTGGTCTAGCAGTTTACGGACCAACCTCCAATTGATTGACCATAACTTACTCAATTTAACTCGGAATTGATTCAAATTCATGCCATTTTGAAGATGTCGAAGTGTAGTTGAAAATGAAAGAAACAGAGATGAAAAACTCCAAGTATCTTAAGAGTTATGATGGAAATAGTTAGACTCGCGCTTTGGTCTAGCAGTTTACAGACCTACCTCCGATTCATTGACCATAAGTCACTCAATTCGACTCGAAATTTATTCAAATTCATAGCATTCTGAAGATATTGAAGTGTAGTTGAAAACGGAAGAAACAGAGATGAAAAACTCTAATTATTTTAAGAGTTATGATAGAAATAGTTAGACTCGCGCTTTCGCCTAGCGGTTTACAGATCTACCTCCGAGTGAATGACCATAACTCACTCAATTCAACTCGGAATTCATTGAAATTTAATCCATTTCGAAGGACTCGAAGTGTAGTTTAAAACGGAAGAAACGGAGATGAAAAAAGCCAAGTACTTTAAGAGTTATGGTGGAAATAGTTAGACTCGCACTTTGGTCTAGCAGTTTACAGAACAACCTCCAATTGATTGACCATAACTTACTCAAATTAACTCGGAATTGATTCAAATTCATGCCATTTTGAAGATGTCGAAGTGTAGTTGAAAACGAAAGAAACAGAGATGAAAAACTCCAAGTATCTTAAGAGTTATGATGGAAATAGTTAGACTCGTGCTTTGGTCTAGAAGTTTACACACCTACCTCCGATTCATTGACCATAAGTCACTCAATTCGACTCGGAATTTATTCCATTTCATACCATTCTGAAGATATCGAAGAGTAGTTGAAAACGGAAGAAACGGAGATGAAAAACTCTAATTATTTTAAGAGTTATGATAGAAATAGTTAGACTCGCGCTTTCGCATAGCAGTTTACAGATCTACCTCCGAGTGAATGACCATAACTCACTCAATTCAAATCGGAATTCATTGAAATTTGTTCCATTTCGAATGACTCGAAGTGTAGTTTAAAACGGAAGAAACGGAGATGAAAAAAGCCAAGTATTTAGAGAGTTATGGTGGAAATAGTTAGACTCGCACTTTGGTCTAGCAGTTTACGGACCAACCTCCAATTGATTGACCATAACTTACTCAATTTAACTCGGAATTGATTCAAATTCATGCCATTTTGAAGATGTCAAAGTGTAGTTGAAAATGAAAGAAACAGAGATGAAAAACTCCAAGTATCTTAAGAGTTATGATGGAAATAGTTAGACTCGCGCTTTGGTCTAGCAGTTTACTGACCTACCTCCGATTCATTGACCATAAGTCACTCAATTCGACTCGAAATTTATTCAAATTCATAGCATTCTGAAGATATTGAAGTGTAGTTGAAAACGGAAGAAACGGAGATGAAAAACTCTAATTATTTTAAGAGTTATGATAGAAATAGTTAGACTCGCGCTTTCGCCTAGCGGTTTACAGATCTACCTCCGAGTGAATGACCATAACTCACTCAATTCAACTCGGAATTCATTGAAATTTAATCCATTTCGAAGGACTCGAAGTGTAGTTTAAAACGGAAGAAACGGAGATGAAAAAAGCCAAGTACTTTAAGAGTTATGGTGGAAATAGTTAGACTCGCACTTTGGTCTAGCAGTTTACAGAACAACCTCCAATTAATTGACCATAACTTACTCAAATTAACTCGGAATTGATTCAAATTCATGCCATTTTGAAGATGTTGAAGTGTAGTTGAAAACGAAAGAAACAGAGATGAAAAACTCCAAGTATCTTAAGAGTTATGATGGAAATAGTTAGACTCGTGCTTTGGTCTAGAAGTTTACACACCTACCTCCGATTCATTGACCATAAGTCACTCAATTCGACTCGGAATTTATTCCATTTCATACCATTCTGAAGATATCGAAGTGTAGTTGAAAACGGAAGAAACGGAGATGAAAAACTCTAATTATTTTAAGAGTTATGATAGAAATAGTTAGACTCGCGCTTTCGCCTAGCAGTTTACAGATCTACCTCCGAGTGAATGACCATAACTCACTAAATTCAAATCGGAATTCATTGAAATTTGTTCCATTTCGAAGGACTCGAAGTGTAGTTTAAAACGGAAGAAACGGAGATGAAAAAAGCCAAGTATTTAGAGAGTTATGGTGGAAATAGTTAGACTCGCACTTTGGTCTAGCAGTTTACGGACCAACCTCCAATTGATTGACCATAACTTACTCAATTTAACTCGGAATTGATTCAAATTCATGCCATTTTGAAGATGTCGAAGTGTAGTTGAAAATGAAAGAAACAGAGATGAAAAACTCCAAGTATCTTAAGAGTTATGATGGAAATAGTTAGACTCGCGCTTTGGTCTAGCAGTTTACTGACCTACCTCCGATTCATTGACCATAAGTCACTCAATTCGACTCGAAATTTATTCAAATTCATAGCATTCTGAAGATATTGAAGTGTAGTTGAAAACGGAAGAAACGGAGATGAAAAACTCTAATTATTTTAAGAGTTATGATAGAAATAGTTAGACTCGCGCTTTCGCCTAGCGGTTTACAGATCTACCTCCGAGTGAATGACCATAACTCACTCAATTCAACTCGGAATTCAATGAAATTTAATCCATTTCGAAAGACTCGAAGTGTAGTTTAAAACGGAAGAAACGGAGAAGAAAAAAGCCAAGTACTTTAAGAGTTATGGTGGAAATAGTTAGACTCGCACTTTGGTCTAGCAGTTTACAGAACAACCTCCAATTAATTGACCATAACTTACTCAAATTAACTCGGAATTGATTCAAATTCATGTCATTTTGAAGATGTCGAAGTGTAGTTGAAAACGAAAGAAACAGAGATGAAAAACTCCAAGTATCTTAAGAGTTATGATGGAAATAGTTAGACTCGTGCTTTGGTCTATAGTTTACACACCTACCTCCGATTCATTGACCATAAGTCACTCAATTCGACTCGGAATTTATTCCATTTCATACTATTCTGAAGATATCGAAGTGTAGTTGAAAACGGAAGAAACGGAGATGAAAAACTCTAATTATTTTAAGAGTTATGATAGAAATAGTTAGACTCGCGCTTTCGCGTAGCAGTTTACAGATCTACCTCCGAGTGAATGACCATAACTCACTCAAAATTCAAATCGAAATTCATTGAAATTTGTTCCATTTCGAAGGACTCGAAGTGTAGTTTAAAACGGAAGAAACGGAGATGAAAAAAGCCAAGTATTTAGAGAGTTATGGTGGAAATAGTTAGACTCGCACTTTGGTCTAGCAGTTTACGGACCAACCTCCAATTGATTGACCATAACTTACTCAATTTAACTCGGAATTGATTCAAATTCATGCCATTTTGAAGATGTCGAAGTGTAGTTGAAAATGAAAGAAACGGAGAAGAAAAAAGCTAAGTACTTTAAGAGTTATGGTGGAAATAGTTAGACTCGCACTTTGGTCTAGCAGTTTACAGAACAACCTCCAATTAATTGACCATAACTTACTCAAATTAACTCGGAATTGATTCAAATTCATGCCATTTTGAAGATGTCGAAGTGTAGTTGAAAACGAAAGAAACAGAGATGAAAAACTCCAAGTATCTTAAGAGTTATGATGGAAATAGTTAGACTCGTGCTTTAGTCTAGCAGAGTACACACGTACCTCCGATTCATTGACCATAAGTCACTCAATTCGACTCAGAATTTATTCAAATTCATACCATTCTGAAGATATCGAAGTGTAGTTGAAAACGGAAGAAACGGAGATGAAAAACTCTAATTATTTTAAGAGTTATGATAGAAATAGTTAGACTCGCGCTTTCGCGTAGCAGTTTACAGATCTACCTCCGAGTGAATGACCATAACTCACTCAATTCAAATCGGAATTCATTGAAATTTGTTACATTTCGTAGGACTCGAAGTGTAGTTTAAAACGGAAGAAACGGAGATGAAAAAAGCCAAGTATTTTGAGAGTTATGGTGGAAATAGTTAGACTCGAACTTTGGTCTAGCAGTTTACGGACCAACCTCCAATTGATTGACCATAACTTACTCAGTTTAACTCGGAATTGATTCAAATTCATGCCATTTTGAAGATGTCGAAGTGTAGTTGAAAATGAAAGAAACAGAGATGAAAAACTCCAAGTATCTTAAGAGTTATGATGGAAATAGTTAGACTCGCGCTTTGGTCTAGCAGTTTACAGACCTACCTCCGATTCATTGACCATAAGTCACTCAATTCGACTCGAAATTTATTCAAATTCATAGCATTCTGAAGATATTGAAGTGTAGTTGAAAACGGAAGAAACGGAGATGAAAAACTCTAATTATTTTAAGAGTTATGATAGAAATAGTTAGACTCGCGCTTTCGCCTAGCGGTTTACAGATCTACCTCCGAGTGAATGACCATAACTCACTCAATTCAACTCGGAATTCATTGAAATTTAATCCATTTCGAAGGACTCGAAGTGTAGTTTAAAATGGAAGAAACGGAGATGAAAAAAGCCAAGTACTTTAAAAGTTATGGTGGAAATAGTTAGACTCGCACTATGGTCTAGCAGTTTACAGAACAACCTCCAATTGATTGACCATAACTTACTCAAATTAACTCGGAATTGATTCAAATTCATGCCATTTTGAAGATGTCGAAGTGTAGTTGAAAACGAAAGAAACAGAGATGAAAAACTCCAAGTATCTTAAGAGTTATGATAGAAATAGTTAGACTCGCGCTTTCGCCTAGCAGTTTACAGACCTACCTCCAGTTTAATGACCATAACTCACTCAATTCAACACGTAATTCAATGAAATTTGTTCCATTTCGAAGGAGTCGAAGTGTAGTTTAAAACGGAAGAAAAGGAGATGAAAAACTACTTGTATTTTGAGAGTTCAGATGGAAATAGTTACATTCGCGCTTTGGTCTAGCAGTTTGCAGACATACCTCCGATTGAATGACCATAACTCACTCAATTCAACTCGAAATTCATTGAAGTTTGTTCCATTTCGAAGGAGTCGAAGTGTAGTTTAAAACAGAAGAAACAGAGAAGAAAAACTCCAAGTATTTTGAGAGTTATTGTGGAAATAGTTAGACTCGCGCTTTGGTCTTGCAGTTTACAGACCTACCTCCGATTGATTGACTAAAACTCACTCAATTAAATTTTAAATGGATTCAAATTCATGCCATTTCGAAGATGTCGAAGTGTAATTGAAAACGGAAGAAACGGAGATGAAAAACTCCAAGTATCTTAAGAGTTATGATGGAAATAGTTAGACTCGTGCTTTAGTCTAGCAGAGTACACACGTACCTCCGATTCATTGACCATAAGTCACTCAATTCGACTCAGAATTTATTCAAATTCATACCATTCTGAAGATATCGAAGTGTAGTTGAAAACGGAAGAAACGGAGATGAAAAACTCTAATTATATTAAGAGTTATGATAGAAATAGTTAGACTCGCGCTTTCGCGTAGCAGTTTACAGATCTACCTCCGAGTGAATGACCATAACTCACTCAATTCAAATCGGAATTCATTGAAATTTGTTCCATTTCGTAGGACTCGAAGTGTAGTTTAAAACGGAAGAAACGGAGATGAAAAAAGCCAAGTATTTTGAGAGTTATGGTGGAAATAGTTAGACTCGCACTTTGGTCTAGCAGTTTACGGACCAACCTCCAATTGATTGACCATAACTTACTCAGTTTAACTCGGAATTGATTCAAATTCATGCCATTTTGAAGATGTCGAAGTGTCGTTGAAAATGAAAGAAACAGAGATGAAAAACTCCAAGTATCTTAAGAGTTATGATGGAAATAGTTAGACTCGCGCTTTGGTCTAGCAGTTTACTGACCTACCTCCGATTCATTGACCATAAGTCACTCAATTCGACTCGAAATTTATTCAAATTCATAGCATTCTGAAGATATTGAAGTGTAGTTGAAAACGGAAGAAACGGAGATGAAAAACTCTAATTATTTTAAGAGTTATGATAGAAATAGTTAGACTCGCGCTTTCGCCTAGCGGTTTACAGATCTACCTCCGAGTGAATGACCATAACTCACTCAATTCAACTCGGAATTCATTGAAATTTAATCCATTTCGAAGGACTCGAAGTGTAGTTTAAAACGGAAGAAACGGAGATGAAAAAAGCCAAGTACTTTAAGAGTTATGGTGGAAATAGTTAGACTCGCACTTTGGTCTAGCAGTTTACAGAACAACCTCCAATTGATTGACCATAACTTACTCAAATTAACTCGGAATTGATTCAAATTCAGGCCATTTTGAAGATGTCGAAGTGTAGTTGAAAACGAAAGAAACAGAGATGAAAAACTCCAAGTATCTTAAGAGTTATGATAGAAATAGTTAGACTCGCGCTTTCGCCTAGCAGTTTACAGACCTACCTCCAATTTAATGACCATAACTCACTCAATTCATCACGTAATTCAATGAAATTTGTTCCATTTCGAAGGAGTCGAAGTGTAGTTTAAAACGGAAGAAAAGGAGATGAAAAACTACTTGTATTTTGAGAGTTCAGATGGAAATAGTTACATTCGCGCTTTGGTCTAGCAGTTTGCAGACATACCTCCGATTGAATGACCATAACTCACTCAATTCAACTCGAAATTCATTGAAGTTTGTTCCATTTCGAAGGAGTCGAAGTGTAGTTTAAAACAGAAGAAACAGAGAAGAAAAACTCCAAGTATTTTGAGAGTTATTGTGGAAATAGTTAGACTCGCGCTTTGGTCTAGCAGTTTACAGACCTACCTCCGATTGATTGACTAAAACTCACTCAATTAAATTTTAAATGGATTCAAATTCATGCCATTTCGAAGATGTCGAAGTGTAATTGAAAACGGAAGAAACGGAGATGAAAAACTCCAAGTATCTTAAGAGTTATGATGGAAATAGTTAGACTCGTGCTTTAGTCTAGCAGAGTACACACGTACCTCCGATTCATTGACCATAAGTCACTCAATTCGACTCAGAATTTATTCAAATTCATACCATTATGAAGATATCGAAGTGTAGTTGAAAACGGAAGAAACGGAGATGAAAAACTCTAATTATTTTAAGAGTTATGATAGAAATAGTTAGACTCGCGCTTTCGCGTAGCAGTTTACAGATCTACCTCCGAGTGAATGACCATAACTCACTCAATTCAAATCGGAATTCATTGAAATTTGTTCCATTTCGTAGGACTCGAAGTGTAGTTTAAAACGGAAGAAACGGAGATGAAAAAAGCCAAGTATTTTGAGAGTTATGGTGGAAATAGTTAGACTCGCACTTTGGTCTAGCAGTTTACGGACCAACCTCCAATTGATTGACCATAACTTACTCAGTTTAACTCGGAATTTATTCAAATTCATGCCATTTTGAAGATGTCGAAGTGTAGTTGAAAATGAAAGAAACAGAGATGAAAAACTCCAAGTATCTTAAGAGTTATGATGGAAATAGTTAGACTCGCGCTTTGGTCTAGCAGTTTACTGACCTACCTCCGATTCATTGACCATAAGTCACTCAATTCGACTCGAAATTTATTCAAATTCATAGCATTCTGAAGATATTGAAGTGTAGTTGAAAACGGAAGAAACGGAGATGAAAAACTCTAATTATTTTAAGAGTTATGATAGAAATAGTTAGACTCGCGCTTTCGCCTAGCGGTTTACAGATCTACCTCCGAGTGAATGACCATAACTCACTCAATTCAACTCGGAATTCATTGAAATTTAATCCATTTCGAAGGACTCGAAGTGTAGTTTAAAACGGAAGAAACGGAGATGAAAAAAGCCAAGTACTTTAAGAGTTATGGTGGAAATAGTTAGACTCGCACTTTGGTCTAGCAGTTTACAGAACAACCTCCAATTAATTGACCATAACTTACTCAATTTAACTCGGAATTGATTCAAATTCATGCCATTTTGAAGATGTCGAAGTGTAGTTGAAAATGAAAGAAACAGAGATGAAAAACTCCGAGTATCTTAAGAGTTATGATGGAAATAGTTAGACTCGCGCTTTGGTCTAGCAGTTTACAGACCTACCTCCGATTCATTGACCATAAGTCACTCAATTCGACTCGAAATTTATTCAAATTCATAGCATTCTGAAGATATTGAAATGTAGTTGAAAACGGAAGAAACGAAGATGAAAAACTCTAATTATTTTAAGAGTTATGATAGAAATAGTTAGACTCGCGCTTTCCCCTAGCGGTTTACAGATCTACCTCCGAGTGAATGACCATAACTCACTCAATTCAACTCGGAATTCATTGAAAATTAATCCATTTCGAAGGACTCGAAGTGTAGTTTAAAACGGAAGAAACGGAGATGAAAAAAGCCAAGTACTTTAAGAGTTATGGTGGAAATAGTTAGACTCGCACTTTGGTCTAGCAGTTTACAGAACAACCTCCAATTAATTGACCATAACTTACTCAAATTAACTCGGAATTGATTCAAATTCATGCCATTTTGAAGATGTCGAAGTGTAGGTGAAAACGAAAGAAACAGAGATGAAAAACTCCAAGTATCTTAAGAGTTATGATGGAAATAGTTAGACTCGTGCTTTGGTCTAGAAGTTTACACACCTACCTCCGATTCATTGACCATAAGTCACTCAATTCGACTCGGAATTTATTCCATTTCATACCATTCTGAAGATATCGAAGTGTAGTTGAAAACGGAAGAAACGGAGATGAAAAACTCTAATTATTTTAAGAGTTATGATAGAAATAGTTAGACTCGCGCTTTCGCCTAGCAGTTTACAGATCTACCTCCGAGTGAATGACCATAACTCACTCAAAATTCAAATCGGAATTCATTGAAATTTGTTCCATTTCGAAGGACTCGAAGTGTAGTTTAAAACGGAAGAAACGGAGATGAAAAAAGCCAAGTATTTTGAGAGTTATGGTGGAAATAGTTAGACTCGCACTTTGGTCTAGCAGTTTACGGACCAACCTCCAATTGATTGACCATAACTTACTCAATTTAACTCGGAATTGATACAAATTCATGCCATTTTGAAGATGTCGAAGTGTAGTTGAAAATGAAAGAAACAGAGATGAAAAACTCCAAGTATCTTAAGAGTTATGATGGAAATAGTTAGACTCGCGCTTTGGTCTAGCAGTTTACAGACCTACCTCCGATTCATTGACCATAAGTCACTCAATTCGACTCGAAATTTATTCAAATTCATAGCATTCTGAAGATATTGAAGTGTAGTTGAAAACGGAAGAAACAGAGATGAAAAACTCTAATTATTTTAAGAGTTATGATAGAAATAGTTAGACTCGCGCTTTCGCCTAGCGGTTTACAGATCTACCTCCGAGTGAATGACCATAACTCACTCAATTCAACTCGGAATTCATTGAAATTTAATCCATTTCGAAGGACTCGAAGTGTAGTTTAAAACGGAAGAAACGGAGATGAAAAAAGCCAAGTACTTTAAGAGTTATGGTGGAAATAGTTAGACTCGCACTTTGGTCTAGCAGTTTACAGAACAACCTCCAATTGATTGACCATAACTTACTCAAATTAACTCGGAATTGATTCAAATTCATGCCATTTTGAAGATGTCGAAGTGTAGTTGAAAACGAAAGAAACAGAGATGAAAAACTCCAAGTATCTTAAGAGTTATGATGGAAATAGTTAGACTCGTGCTTTGGTCTAGAAGTTTACACACCTACCTCCGATTCATTGACCATAAGTCACTCAATTCGACTCGGAATTTATTTCATTTCATACCATTCTGAAGATATCGAAGTGTAGTTGAAAACGGAAGAAACGGAGATGAAAAACTCTAATTATTTTAAGAGTTATGATAGAAATAGTTTGACTCGCGCTTTCGCCTAGCAGTTTACAGACCTACCTCCGATTTAATGACCATAACTCACTCAATTCAACACGTAATTCAATGAAATTTGTTCCATTTCGAAGGAGTCGAAGTGTAGTTTAAAACGGAAGCAAAGGAGATGAAAAACTACTTGTATTTTGAGAGTTAAGATGGAAATAGTTAGATTCGCGCTTTGGTCTAGCAGTTTACAGACCTACCTCCGATTGATTGACTAAAACTCACTCAATTAAATTTTAAATGGATTCAAATTCATGCCATTTTGAAGATGTCGAAGTGTAGTTGAAAACGGAAGAAACGGAGATGAAAAACTCCAAGTATCTTAAGAGTTATGATGGAAATAGTTAGACTCGTGCTTTAGTCTAGCAGAGTACACACGTACCTACGATTCATTGACCATAAGTCACTCAATTCGACTCGGAATTTATTCAAATTCATACCACTCTGAAGATATCGAAGTGTAGTTGAAAACGGAAGAAACGGAGATGAAAAACTCTAATTATTTTAAGAGTTAGTATAGAAATAGTTAGACTCGCGCTTTCGCCTACCAGTTTACAGATCTACCTCCGAGTGAATGACCATAACTCACTCAATTCAACTCGGAATTCATTGAAATTTGTTCCATTTCGAAGGACTCGAAGTGTAGTTTAAAACGGAAGAAACGGAGATGAAAAAAGCCAAGTATTTTGAGAGTTATGGTGGAAATAGTTAGACTCGCACTTTGGTCTAGCAGTTTACAGACCAACCTCCAATTGATTGACCATAACTTACTCAATTTAACTCGGAATTGATTCAAATTCATGCCATTTTGAAGATGTCGAAATGTAGTTGAAAATGAAAGAAACAGAGATAAAAAACTCCAAGTATCTTAAGAGTTATGATCGAAATAGTTAGACTCGCGCTTTGGTCTAGCAGTTTACAGACCTACCTCCGATTCATTGACCATAAGTCACTCAATTCGACTCGAAATTTATTCAAATTCATAGCATTCTGAAGATATTGAAGTGTAGTTGAAAACGGAAGAAACGGAGATGAAAAACTCTAATTATTTTAAGAGTTAGGATAGAAATAGTTAGACTCGCGCTTTCGCCTAGCGGTTTACAGATCTACCTCCGAGTGAATGACCATAACTCACTCAATTCAACTCGGAATTCATTGAAATTTGTTCCATTTCGAAGGACTCGAAGTGTAGTTTAAAACGGAAGAAACGGAGATGAACAAAGCCAAGTACTTTAAGAGTTATGGTGGAAATAGTTAGACTCGCACTTTGGTCTAGCAGTTTACAGACCAACCTCCAATTGATTGACCATAACTTACTAAATTTAACTCGGAATTGATTCAAATTCATGCCATTTTGAAGATGTCGAAGTGTAGTTGAAAACGAAAGAAACAGAGATGAAAAACTCCAAGTATCTAAAGAGTTATGATGGAAATAGTTAGACTCGCGCTTTGGTCTAGCAGTTTACAGACCTACCTCCGATTCATTGACCATAAATCGCCTAATTCGACTCGGAATTTATTCAAATTCATACCATTCTGTAGATATCGAAGTGTAGTTGAAAACGAAAGAAATGGAGATGGAAGAAGCCAAGTATTTTGAGAGTTATGGTGGAAATAGTTAGACTCGCACTTTGGTCTAGCAGTTTACAGGCCAACCTCCAATTGATTGTCCATAACTTACTCAATTTAACTCGGAATTGATTCAAATTCATGCCATTTTCGAAGGAGTCGAAGTGTAGTTTAAAACGGAAGAAACAGAGAAGAAAAACTCCAAGTATTTTGAGAGTTATTGTGGAAATAGTTAGACTCGCGCTTTGGTCTAGCAGTTTACAGACCTACCTCCGATTGATTGACTAAAACTAACTCAATTAAATTTTAAATGGATTCAAATTCATGCCATTTCGAAGATGTCGAAGTGTAGTTGAAAACGGAAGAAACGGAGATGAAAAACTCAAAGTATGTTAAGAGTTATGATGGAAATAGTTAGACTCGTGCTTTGGTCTAGAAGTTTACACACCTACCTCCGATTCATTGACCATAAATCACTCAATTCGACTCGGAATTTATTCAAATTCATGCCATTTGGAAGATGTCGAAGAGTAGTTGAAAACGAAAGTAACGGAGATGAAAAGCTCCAAGTATTTTAAGAGTTATGATAGAAATAGTTAGACTCGCGCTTTCGCCTAGCAGTTTACAAATTTACCTCCGATTTAATGACCATAACTCACTCAATTCAACACGTAATTCAATGAAATTTGTTCCATTTCGAAGGAGTCGAAGTGTAGTTTAAAACGGAAGAAAAGGAGATGAAAAACTACTTGTATTTTGAGAGTTAAGATGGAAATAGTTAGATTCGCGCTTTGGTCTAGCAGTTTGCAGACATACCTCCGATTGATTGACCATAACTCACTCAATTCAACTCGAAATTCAATGAAATTTGTTCCATTTCGAAGGAGTCGAAGTGTAGTTTAAAACGGAAGAAATAGAGCAGGAAAACTCTAAGTATTTTGAGAGTTAATGTGGAAATAGTTAGACTCGCGCTTTGGTCTAGCAGTTTACAGACCTACCTCCGATTGATTGACTAAAAGTCGCTCAATTAAATTTGAAATGGATTCAAATTCATGCCATTTCGAAGATGTCGACGTGTAGTTGAAAACGGAAGAAACGGAGATGAAAAACTCCAAGTATCTTAAGAGTTATGATGGAAATAGTTAGACTCGTGCTTTAGTCTAGCAGAGTACACACGTACCTCCGATTCATTGACCATAAGTCACTCAATTCGACTCGGAATTTATTCAAATTCATACAATTCTGAAGATATCGAAGTGTAGTTGAAAACGGAAGAAACAGAGATGAAAAACTCTAATTATTTTAAGAGCTAGGATAGAAATAGTTAAACTCGCGCTTTCGCCTAGCAGTTTACAGATCTACCTCCGAGTGAATGACCATAACTCACTCAAATCAACTCGCAATTCATTGAAATTTGTTCCATTTCGAAGGACTCGAAGTGTAGTTTAAAACGGAAGAAACGGAGATGAAAAAAGCCAAGTATTTTGAGAGTTATGGTGGAAATAGTTAGACTCGCGCTTTGGTCTAGCAGTTTACAGACCTACCTCCGATTCATTGACCATAAGTCACTCAATTCGACTCGGAATTTATTCGAATTCATAGCTTTCTGAAGATATTGAAGTGTAGTTGAAAACGGAAGAAACGGAGATGAAAAACTCTAATTATTTTAAGAGATATGATAGAAATAGTTAGACTCGCGCTTTCGCCTAGCAGTTTACAGATCTACCTCCGAGTGAATGACCATAACTCACTCAATTCAAATCGGAATTCATTGAAATTTGTTCCATTTCGAAGGACTCGAAGTATAGTTTAAAACGGAAGAAACGGAGATGAAAAAAGCCAAGTATTTTGAGAGTTATGGTGGAAATAGTTAGACTCGCACTTTGGTCTAGCAGTTTACAGACCAACCTCCAATTGATTGACCATAACTTACTCAATTTAACTCGGAATTGATTCAAATTCATGCCATTTTGAAGATGTCGAAGTGTAGTTGAAAATGAAAGAAACAGAGATGAAAAACTCCAAGTATCTTAAGAGTTATGATGGAAATAGTTAGACTCGCGCTTTGGTCTAGCAGTTTATAGACCTACCTCCGATTCATTGACCATAAGTCACTCAATTCGACTCGAAATTTATTCAAATTCATAGCATTCTGAAGATATTGAAGTGTAGTTGAAAACGAAAGAAATGGAGATGGAAGAAGCCAAGTATTTTGAGAGTTATGGTGGAAATAGTTAGACTCGCACTTTGGTCTAGCAGTTTACAGGCCAACCTCCAATTGATTGTCCATAACTTACTCAATTTAACTCGGAATTGATTCAAATTCATGCCATTTTCGAAGGAGTCGAAGTGTAGTTTAAAACGGAAGAAACAGAGAAGAAAAACTCCAAGTATTTTGAGAGTTATTGTGGAAATAGTTAGACTCGCGCTTTGGTCTAGCAGTTTACAGACCTACCTCCGATTGATTGACTAAAACTAACTCAATTAAATTTTAAATGGATTCAAATTCATGCCATTTCGAAGATGTCGAAGTGTAGTTGAAAACGGAAGAAACGGAGATGAAAAACTCAAAGTATGTTAAGAGTTATGATGGAAATAGTTAGACTCGTGCTTTGGTCTAGAAGTTTACACACCTACCTCCGATTCATTGACCATAAATCACTCAATTCGACTCGGAATTTATTCAAATTCATGCCATTTGGAAGATGTCGAAGAGTAGTTGAAAACGAAAGTAACGGAGATGAAAAGCTCCAAGTATTTTAAGAGTTATGATAGAAATAGTTAGACTCGCGCTTTCGCCTAGCAGTTTACAAATTTACCTCCGATTTAATGACCATAACTCACTCAATTCAACACGTAATTCAATGAAATTTGTTCCATTTCGAAGGAGTCGAAGTGTAGTTTAAAACGGAAGAAAAGGAGATGAAAAACTACTTGTATTTTGAGAGTTAAGATGGAAATAGTTAGATTCGCGCTTTGGTCTAGCAGTTTGCAGACATACCTCCGATTGATTGACCATAACTCACTCAATTCAACTCGAAATTCAATGAAATTTGTTCCATTTCGAAGGAGTCGAAGTGTAGTTTAAAACGGAAGAAATAGAGCAGGAAAACTCTAAGTATTTTGAGAGTTAATGTGGAAATAGTTAGACTCGCGCTTTGGTCTAGCAGTTTACAGACCTACCTCCGATTGATTGACTAAAAGTCGCTCAATTAAATTTGAAATGGATTCAAATTCATGCCATTTCGAAGATGTCGACGTGTAGTTGAAAACGGAAGAAACGGAGATGAAAAACTCCAAGTATCTTAAGAGTTATGATGGAAATAGTTAGACTCGTGCTTTAGTCTAGCAGAGTACACACGTACCTCCGATTCATTGACCATAAGTCACTCAATTCGACTCGGAATTTATTCAAATTCATACAATTCTGAAGATATCGAAGTGTAGTTGAAAACGGAAGAAACAGAGATGAAAAACTCTAATTATTTTAAGAGCTAGGATAGAAATAGTTAAACTCGCGCTTTCGCCTAGCAGTTTACAGATCTACCTCCGAGTGAATGACCATAACTCACTCAAATCAACTCGCAATTCATTGAAATTTGTTCCATTTCGAAGGACTCGAAGTGTAGTTTAAAACGGAAGAAACGGAGATGAAAAAAGCCAAGTATTTTGAGAGTTATGGTGGAAATAGTTAGACTCGCGCTTTGGTCTAGCAGTTTACAGACCTACCTCCGATTCATTGACCATAAGTCACTCAATTCGACTCGGAATTTATTCGAATTCATAGCTTTCTGAAGATATTGAAGTGTAGTTGAAAACGGAAGAAACGGAGATGAAAAACTCTAATTATTTTAAGAGATATGATAGAAATAGTTAGACTCGCGCTTTCGCCTAGCAGTTTACAGATCTACCTCCGAGTGAATGACCATAACTCACTCAATTCAAATCGGAATTCATTGAAATTTGTTCCATTTCGAAGGACTCGAAGTATAGTTTAAAACGGAAGAAACGGAGATGAAAAAAGCCAAGTATTTTGAGAGTTATGGTGGAAATAGTTAGACTCGCACTTTGGTCTAGCAGTTTACAGACCAACCTCCAATTGATTGACCATAACTTACTCAATTTAACTCGGAATTGATTCAAATTCATGCCATTTTGAAGATGTCGAAGTGTAGTTGAAAATGAAAGAAACAGAGATGAAAAACTCCAAGTATCTTAAGAGTTATGATGGAAATAGTTAGACTCGCGCTTTGGTCTAGCAGTTTATAGACCTACCTCCGATTCATTGACCATAAGTCACTCAATTCGACTCGAAATTTATTCAAATTCATAGCATTCTGAAGATATTGAAGTGTAGTTGAAAACGGAAGAAACGGAGATGAGAAACTCTAATTATTTTAAGAGTTATGATAGAAATAGTTAGACTCGCGCTTTCGCCTAGCGGTTTACAGATCTACCTCCGAGTGAATGACCATAACTCACTCAATTTAACTCGGAATTCCTTAAAATTTAATCCATTTCGAAGGACTCGAAGTGTAGTTTAAAACGGAAGAAACGGAGATGAAAAAAGCCAAGTACTTTAAGAGTTATGGTGGAAATAGTTAGACTCGCACTTTGGTCTAGCAGTTTACAGAACAACCTCCAATTGATTGACCATAACTTACTCAAATTAACCCGGAAATGATTCAAATTCATGCCATTTTGAACATGTCAAAGTGTAGTTGAAAATGAAAGAAACAGAGATGAAAAACTCCAAGTATCTTAAGAGTTATGATGGAAATAGTTAGACTCGCGCTTTGGTCTAGCAGTTTACAGACCTACCTCCGATTCATTGACCATAAATCGCCTAATTCGACTCGGAATTTATTCAAATTCATACCATTCTGAAGATGTCGAATTGTAGTTGAAAACGAAAGAAATGGAGATGAAAGAAGCCAAGTATTTTGAGAGTTATGGTGGAAATAGTTAGACTCGCACTTTGGTCTAGCAGTTTACAGGCCAACCTCCAATTGATTGTCCATAACTTACTCAATTTAACTCGGAATTGATTCAAATTCATGCCATTTTGAAGATGTCGAAGTGTAGTTGAAAATGAAACAAACAGAGATAAAAAACTCCAAGTATCTTAAGAGTTATGATGGACATATTTAGGCTCGTGCTTTGGTCTAGCAGTTTACGGACCTACCTCCGATTCATTGACCCACTCAATTCGACTCGAAATTTATTCAAATTCCTGCCATTTGGAAGATGTCGAAGAGTAGTAGAAAACGAAAGAAACGGAGATGAAAAACTCCAAGTATTTTAAGAGTTATGATAGAAATAGTTAGACTCGCGCTTTCGCCTAGCAGTTTACAGACCTACCTCCGATTTAATGACCATAACTCACTCAATTCAACACGTAATTCAATGAAATTTGTTCCATTTCGAAGGAGTCGAAGTGTAGTTTAAAACGGAAGAAACAGAGAAGAAAAAGTCCAAGTATTTTGAGAGTTATTGTGGAAATAGTTAGACTCGCGCTTTGGTCTAGCAGTTTACAGACCTACCTCCGATTGATTGACTAAAACTCACTCAATTAAATTTTAAATGGATTCAAATTCATGCCATTTCGAAGATGTCGAAGTGTAGTTGAAAACGGAAGAAACGGAGATGAAAAACTCCAAGTATGTTAAGAGTTATGATGGAAATAGTTAGACTCGTGCTTTGGTCTAGAAGTTTACACACCTACCTCCGATTCATTGACCATAAGTCACTCAATTCGACTCGGAATTTATTCAAATTCATGCCATTTGGAAGATGTCGAAGAGTAGTTGAAAACAAAAGAAACGGAGATAAAAAACTCCAAGTATTTTAAGAGTTATGATAGAAATAGTTAGACTCGCGCTTTCGCCTAGCAGTTTACAAATTTACCTCCGATTTAATGACCATAACTCACTCAATTCAACACGTAATTCAATGAAATTTGTTTCATTTCGAAGGAGTCGAAGTGTAGTTTAAAACGGAAGAAAAGGAGATGAAAAACTACTTGTATTTTGAGAGTTAAGATGGAAATAGTTAGATTCGCGCTTTGGTCTAGCAGTTTGCAGACATACCTCCGATTGATTGACTAACTCACTCAATTCAACTCGAAATTTAATGAAATTTGTTCCATTTCGAAGGAGTCGAAGTGTAGTTTAAAACGGAAGAAACAGAGCAGAAAAACACTAAGTATTTTGAGAGTTAATGTGGAAATAGTTAGACTCGCGATTTGGTCTAGCAGTTTACAGACCTACCTCCGATTGATTGACTAAAAGTCGCTCAATTAAATTTGAAATGGATTCAAATTCATGCCATTTCGAAGATGTCGACGTGTAGTTGAAAACGGAAGAAACGGAGATGAAAAACTCCAAGTATCTTAAGAGTTATGATGGAAATAGTTAGACTCATGCTTTAGTCTAGCAGAGTACACACGTACCTCCGATTCATTGACCATAAGTCACTCAATTCGACTCGGAATTTATTCAAATTCATACCATTCTGAAGATATCGAAGTGTAGTTGAAAACGGAAGAAACGGAGATGAAAAACTCTAATTATTTTAAGAGCTAGGATAGAAATAGTTAGACTCGCGCTTTCGCCTAGCAGTTTACAGATCTACCTCCGAGTGAATGACCATAACTCACTCAATTCAACTCGCAATTCATTGAAATTTGTTCCATTTCGAAGGACTCGAAGTGTAGTTTAAAACGGAAGAAACGGAGATGAAAAAAGCCAAGTATTTTGAGAGTTATGGTGGAAATAGTTAGACTCGCACTTTGGTCTAGCAGTTTACAGACCAACCTCCAATTGATTGACCACAACTTACTCAATTTAACTCGGAATTTATTCAAATTCATGCCATTTTGAAGATGTCGAAGTGTAGTTGAAAATGAAAGAAACAGAGATGAAAAACTCCACGTATCTTAAGAGTTGTGATGGAAATAGTTAGACTCGCGCTTTGGTCTAGCAGTTTACAGACCTACCTCCGATTCATTGACCATAAGTCACTCAATTCGACTCGGAATTTATTCGAATTCATAGCTTTCTGAAGATATTGAAGTGTAGTTGAAAACGGAAGAAACGGAGATGAAAAACTCTAATTATTTTAAGAGTTATGATAGAAATAGTTAGACTCGCGCTTTCGCCTAGCAGTTTACAGATCTACCTCCGAGTGAATGACCATAACTCACTAAATTCAAATCGGAATTCATTGAAATTTGTTCCATTTCGAAGGACTCAAAGTGTAGTTTAAAACGGAAGAAACGGAGATGAAAAAAGCCAAGTATTTTGAGAGTTATGGTGGAAATAGTTAGACTCGCACTTTGGTCTAGCAGTTTACAGACCAACCTCCAATTGATTGACCATAACTTACTCAATTTAACTCGGAATTGATTCAAATTCATGCCATTTTGAAGATGTCGAAGTGTAGTTGAAAATGAAAGAAACAGAGATGAAAAACTCCAAGTATCTTAAGAGTTATGATGGAAATAGTTAGACTCGCGCTTTGGTCTAGCAGTTTACAGACCTACTTCCGATTCATTGACCATAAGTCACTCAATTCGACTCGGAATTTATTTGAATTCATAGCATTCTGAAGATATTGAAGTGTAGTTGAAAACGGAAGAAACGGAGATGAAAAACTCTAATTATTTTAAGAGTTATGATAGAAATAGTTAGACTCGCGCTTTCGCCTAGCGGTTTACAGATCTACCTCCGAGTGAATGACCATAACTCACTCAATTCAAATCGGAATTCATTGAAATTTGTTCCATTTCGAACGACTCGAAGTGTTGTTTAAAACGGAAGAAACGGAGATGAAAAAAGCCAAGTATTTTGAGAGTTATGGTGGAAATAGTTAGACTCGCACTTTGGTCTAGCAGTTTACGGACCAACCTCCAATTGATTGACCATAACTTACTCAATTTAACTCGGAATTGATACAAATTCATGCCATTTTGAAGATGTCGAAGTGTAGTTGAAAATGAAAGAAACAGAGATGAAAAACTCCAAGTATCTTAAGAGTTATGATGGAAATAGTTAGACTCGCGCTTTGGTCTAGCAGTTTACAGACCTACCTCCGATTCATTGACCATAAGTCACTCAATTCGACTCGAAATTTATTCAAATTCATAGCATTCTGAAGATATTGAAGTGTAGTTGAAAACGGAAGAAACAGAGATGAAAAACTCTAATTATTTTAAGAGTTATGATAGAAATAGTTAGACTCGCGCTTTCGCCTAGCGGTTTACAGATCTACCTCCGAGTGAATGACCATAACTCACTCAATTCAACTCGGAATTCATTGAAATTTAATCCATTTCGAAGGACTCGAAGTGTAGTTTAAAACGGAAGAAACGGAGATGAAAAAAGCCAAGTACTTTAAGAGTTATGGTGGAAATAGTTAGACTCGCACTTTGGTCTAGCAGTTTACAGAACAACCTCCAATTGATTGACCATAACTTACTCAAATTAACTCGGAATTGATTCAAATTCATGCCATTTTGAAGATGTCGAAGTGTAGTTGAAAACGAAAGAAACAGAGATGAAAAACTCCAAGTATCTTAAGAGTTATGATGGAAATAGTTAGACTCGTGCTTTGGTCTAGAAGTTTACACACCTACCTCCGATTCATTGACCATAAGTCACTCAATTCGACTCGGAATTTATTCCATTTCATACCATTCTGAAGATATCGAAGTGTAGTTGAAAACGGAAGAAACGGAGATGAAAAACTCTAATTATTTTAAGAGTTATGATAGAAATAGTTTGACTCGCGCTTTCGCCTAGCAGTTTACAGACCTACCTCCGATTTAATGACCATAACTCACTAAATTCAACACGTAATTCAATGAAATTTGTTCCATTTCGAAGGAGTCGAAGTGTAGTTTAAAACGGAAGCAAAGGAGATGAAAAACTACTTGTATTTTGAGAGTTAAGATGGAAATAGTTAGATTCGCTCTTTGGTCTAGCAGTTTACAGACCTACCTCCGATTGATTGACTAAAACTCACTCAATTAAATTTTAAATGGATTCAAATTCATGCCATTTTGAAGATGTCGAAGTGTAGTTGAAAACGGAAGAAACGGAGATGAAAAACTCCAAGTATCTTAAGAGTTATGATGGAAATAGTTAGACTCGTGCTTTAGTCTAGCAGAGTACACACGTACCTACGATTCATTGACCATAAGTCACTCAATTCGACTCGGAATTTATTCAAATTCATACCACTCTGAAGATATCGAAGTGTAGTTGAAAACGGAAGAAACGGAGATGAAAAACTCTAATTATTTTAAGAGTTAGTATAGAAATAGTTAGACTCGCGCTTTCGCCTACCAGTTTACAGATCTACCTCCGAGTGAATGACCATAACTCACTCAATTCAACTCGGAATTCATTGAAATTTGTTCCATTTCGAAGGACTCGAAGTGTAGTTTAAAACGGAAGAAACGGAGATGAAAAAAGCCAAGTATTTTGAGAGTTATGGTGGAAATAGTTAGACTCGCACTTTGGTCTAGCAGTTTACAGACCAACCTCCAATTGATTGACCATAACTTACTCAATTTAACTCGGAATTGATTCAAATTCATGCCATTTTGAAGATGTCGAAATGTAGTTGAAAATGAAAGAAACAGAGATGAAAAACTCCAAGTATCTTAAGAGTTATGATCGAAATAGTTAGACTCGCGCTTTGGTCTAGCAGTTTACAGACCTACCTCCGATTCATTGACCATAAGTCACTCAATTCGACTCGAAATTTATTCAAATTCATAGCATTCTGAAGATATTGAAGTGTAGTTGAAAACGGAAGAAACGGAGATGAAAAACTCTAATTATTTTAAGAGTTAGGATAGAAATAGTTAGACTCGCGCTTTCGCCTAGCGGTTTACAGATCTACCTCCGAGTGAATGACCATAACTCACTCAATTCAACTCGGAATTCATTGAAATTTGTTCCATTTCGAAGGACTCGAAGTGTAGTTTAAAACGGAAGAAACGGAGATGAACAAAGCCAAGTACTTTAAGAGTTATGGTGGAAATAGTTAGACTCGCACTTTGGTCTAGCAGTTTACAGACCAACCTCCAATTGATTGACCATAACTTACTAAATTTAACTCGGAATTGATTCAAATTCATGCCATTTTGAAGATGTCGAAGTGTAGTTGAAAACGAAAGAAACAGAGATGAAAAACTCCAAGTATCTTAAGAGTTATGATGGAAATAGTTAGACTCGCGCTTTGGTCTAGCAGTTTACAGACCTACCTCCGATTCATTGACCATAAATCGCCTAATTCGACTCGGAATTTATTCAAATTCATACCATTCTGTAGATATCGAAGTGTAGTTGAAAACGAAAGAAATGGAGATGGAAGAAGCCAAGTATTTTGAGAGTTATGGTGGAAATAGTTAGACTCGCACTTTGGTCTAGCAGTTTACAGGCCAACCTCCAATTGATTGTCCATAACTTACTCAATTTAACTCGGAATTGATTCAAATTCATGCCATTTTCGAAGGAGTCGAAGTGTAGTTTAAAACGGAAGAAACAGAGAAGAAAAACTCCAAGTATTTTGAGAGTTATTGTGGAAATAGTTAGACTCGCGCTTTGGTCTAGCAGTTTACAGACCTACCTCCGATTGATTGACTAAAACTAACTCAATTAAATTTTAAATGGATTCAAATTCATGCCATTTCGAAGATGTCGAAGTGTAGTTGAAAACGGAAGAAACGGAGATGAAAAACTCAAAGTATGTTAAGAGTTATGATGGAAATAGTTAGACTCGTGCTTTGGTCTAGAAGTTTACACACCTACCTCCGATTCATTGACCATAAATCACTCAATTCGACTCGGAATTTATTCAAATTCATGCCATTTGGAAGATGTCGAAGAGTAGTTGAAAACGAAAGTAACGGAGATGAAAAACTCCAAGTATTTTAAGAGTTATGATAGAAATAGTTAGACTCGCGCTTTCGCCTAGCAGTTTACAAATTTACCTCCAATTTAATGACCATAACTCACTCAATTCAACACGTAATTCAATGAAATTTGTTCCATTTCGAAGGAGTCGAAGTGTAGTTTAAAACGGAAGAAAAGGAGATGAAAAACTACTTGTATTTTGAGAGTTAAGATGGAAATAGTTAGATTCGCGCTTTGGTCTAGCAGTTTGCAGACATACCTCCGATTGATTGACCATAACTCACTCAATTCAACTCGAAATTCAATGAAATTTGTTCCATTTCGAAGGAGTCGAAGTGTAGTTTAAAACGGAAGAAATAGAGCAGGAAAACTCTAAGTATTTTGAGAGTTAATGTGGAAATAGTTAGACTCGCGCTTTGGTCTAGCAGTTTACAGACCTACCTCCGATTGATTGACTAAAAGTCGCTCAATTAAATTTGAAATGGATTCAAATTCATGCCATTTCGAAGATGTCGACGTGTAGTTGAAAACGGAAGAAACGGAGATGAAAAACTCCAAGTATCTTAAGAGTTATGATGGAAATAGTTAGACTCGTGCTTTAGTCTAGCAGAGTACACACGTACCTCCGATTCATTGACCATAAGTCACTCAATTCGACTCGGAATTTATTCAAATTCATACAATTCTGAAGATATCGAAGTGTAGTTGAAAACGGAAGAAACAGAGATGAAAAACTCTAATTATTTTAAGAGCTAGGATAGAAATAGTTAAACTCGCGCTTTCGTCTAGCAGTTTACAGATCTACCTCCGAGTGAATGACCATAACTCACTCAATTCAACTCGCAATTCATTGAAATTTGTTCCATTTCGAAGGACTCGAAGTGTAGTTTAAAACGGAAGAAACGGAGATGAAAAAAGCCAAGTATTTTGAGAGTTATGGTGGAAATAGTTAGACTCGCGCTTTGGTCTAGCAGTTTACAGACCTACCTCCGATTCATTGACCATAAGTCACTCAATTCGACTCGGAATTTATTCGAATTCATAGCTTTCTAAAAGATATTGAAGTGTAGTTGAAAACGGAAGAAACGGAGATGAAAAACTCTAATTATTTTAAGAGTTATGATAGAAATAGTTAGACTCGCGCTTTCGCCTAGCAGTTTACAGATCTACCTCCGAGTGAATGACCATAACTCACTCAATTCAAATCGGAATTCATTGAAATTTGTTCCATTTCGAAGGACTCGAAGTATAGTTTAAAACGGAAGAAACGGAGATGAAAAAAGCCAAGTATTTTGAGAGTTATGGTGGAAATAGTTAGACTCGCACTTTGGTCTAGCAGTTTACAGACCAACCTCCAATTGATTGACCATAACTTACTCAATTTAACTCGGAATTGATTCAAATTCATGCCATTTTGAAGATGTCGAAGTGTAGTTGAAAATGAAAGAAACAGAGATGAAAAACTCCAAGTATCTTAAGAGTTATGATGGAAATAGTTAGACTCGCGCTTTGGTCTAGCAGTTTACAGACCTACCTCCGATTCATTGACCATAAGTCACTCAATTCGACTCGAAATTTATTCAAATTCATAGCATTCTGAAGATATTGAAGTGTAGTTGAAAACGGAAGAAACGGAGATGAAAAACTCTAATTATTTTAAGAGTTATGATAGAAATAGTTTGACTCGCGCTTTCGCCTAGCGGTTTACAGATCTACCTCCGAGTGAATGACCATAACTCACTCAATTCAACTCGGAATTCCTTAAAATTTAATCCATTTCGAAGGACTCGAAGTGTAGTTTAAAACGGAAGAAACGGAGATGAAAAAAGCCAAGTACTTTAAGAGTTATGGTGGAAATAGTTAGACTCGCACTTTGGTCTAGCAGTTTACAGAACAACCTCCAATTGATTGACCATAACTTACTCAAATTAACTCGGAAATGATTCAAATTCATGCCATTTTGAACATGTCAAAGTGTAGTTGAAAATGAAAGAAACAGAGATGAAAAACTCCAAGTATCTTAAGAGTTATGATGGAAATAGTTAGACTCGCGCTTTGGTCTAGCAGTTTACAGACCTACCTCCGATTCATTGACCATAAATCGCCTAATTCGACTCGGAATTTATTCAAATTCATACCATTCTGAAGATGTCGAATTGTAGTTGAAAACGAAAGAAATGGAGATGAAAGAAGCCAAGTATTTTGAGAGTTATGGTGGAAATAGTTAGACTCGCACTTTGGTCTAGCAGTTTACAGGCCAACCTCCAATTGATTGTCCATAACTTACTCAATTTAACTCGGAATTGATTCAAATTCATGCCATTTTGAAGATGTCGAAGTGTAGTTGAAAATGAAACAAACAGAGATAAAAAACTCCAAGTATCTTAAGAGTTATGATGGACATATTTAGGCTCGCGCTTTGGTCTAGCAGTTTACGGACCTACCTCCGATTCATTGACCCACTCAATTCGACTCGAAATTTATTCAAATTCCTGCCATTTGGAAGATGTCGAAGAGTAGTAGAAAACGAAAGAAACGGAGATGAAAAACTCCAAGTATTTTAAGAGTTATGATAGAAATAGTTAGACTCGCACTTTCGCCTAGCAGTTTACAGACCTACCTCCGATTTAATGACCATAACTCACTCAATTCAACACGTAATTCAATGAAATTTGTTCCATTTCGAAGGAGTCGAAGTGTAGTTTAAAACGGAAGAAACAGAGAAGAAAAAGTCCAAGTATTTTGAGAGTTATTGTGGAAATAGTTAGACTCGCGCTTTGGTCTAGCAGTTTACAGACCTACCTCCGATTGATTGACTAAAACTCACTCAATTAAATTTTAAATGGATTCAAATTCATGCCATTTCGAAGATGTCGAAGTGTAGTTGAAAACGGAAGAAACGGAGATGAAAAACTCCAAGTATGTTAAGAGTTATGATGGAAATAGTTAGACTCGTGCTTTGGTCTAGAAGTTTACACACCTACCTCCGATTCATTGACCATAAGTCACTCAATTCGACTCGGAATTTATTCAAATTCATGCCATTTGGAAGATGTCGAAGAGTAGTTGAAAACAAAAGAAACGGAGATAAAAAACTCCAAGTATTTTAAGAGTTATGATAGAAATAGTTAGACTCGCGCTTTCGCCTAGCAGTTTACAAATTTACCTCCGATTTAATGACCATAACTCACTCAATTCAACACGTAATTCAATGAAATTTGTTCCATTTCGAAGGAGTCAAAGTGTAGTTTAAAACGGAAGAAAAGGAGATGAAAAACTACTTGTATTTTGAGAGTTAAGATGGAAATAGTTAGATTCGCGCTTTGGTCTAGCAGTTTGCAGACATACCTCCGATTGATTGACTAACTCACTCAATTCAACTCGAAATTTAATGAAATTTGTTCCATTTCGAAGGAGTCGAAGTGTAGTTTAAAACGGAAGAAACAGAGCAGAAAAACACTAAGTATTTTGAGAGTTAATGTGGAAATAGTTAGACTCGCGATTTGGTCTAGCAGTTTACAGACCTACCTCCGATTGATTGACTAAAAGTCGCTCAATTAAATTTGAAATGGATTCAAATTCATGCCATTTCGAAGATGTCGACGAGTAGTTGAAAACGGAAGAAACGGAGATGAAAAACTCCAAGTATCTTAAGAGTTATTATGGAAATAGTTAGACTCGTGCTTTAGTCTAGCAGAGTACACACGTACCTCCGATTCATTGACCATAAGTCACTCAATTCGACTCGGAATTTATTCAAATTCATACCATTCTGAAGATATCGAAGTGTAGTTGAAAACGGAAGAAACGGAGATGAAAAACTCTAATTATTTTAAGAGCTAGGATAGAAATAGTTAGACTCGCGCTTTCGCCTAGCAGTTTACAGATCTACCTCCGAGTGAATGACCATAACTCACTCAATTCAACTCGCAATTCATTGAAATTTGTTCCATTTCGAAGGACTCGAAGTGTAGTTTAAAACGGAAGAAACGGAGATGAAAAAAGCCAAGTATTTTGAGAGTTATGGTGGAAATAGTTAGACTCGCACTTTGGTCTAGCAGTTTACAGACCAACCTCCAATTGATTGACCACAACTTACTCAATTTAACTCGGAATTTATTCAAATTCATGCCATTTTGAAGATGTCGAAGTGTAGTTGAAAATGAAAGAAACAGAGATGAAAAACTCCACGTATCTTAAGAGTTATGATGGAAATAGTTAGACTCGCGCTTTGGTCTAGCAGTTTATAGACCTACCTCCGATTCATTGACCATAAGTCACTCAATTCGACTCGGAATTTATTCGAATTCATAGCTTTCTGAAGATATTGAAGTGTAGTTGAAAACGGAAGAAACGGAGATGAAAAACTCTAATTATTTTAAGAGTTATGATAGAAATAGTTAGACTCGCGCTTTCGCCTAGCAGTTTACAGATCTACCTCCGAGTGAATGACCATAACTCACTAAATTCAAATCGGAATTCATTGAAATTTGTTCCATTTCGAAGGACTCGAAGTGTAGTTTAAAACGGAAGAAACGGAGATGAAAAAAGCCAAGTATTTTGAGAGTTATGGTGGAAATAGTTAGACTCGCACTTTGGTCTAGCAGTTTACAGACCAACCTCCAATTGATTGACCATAACTTACTCAATTTAACTCGGAATTGATTCAAATTCATGCCATTTTGAAGATGTCGAAGTGTAGTTGAAAATGAAAGAAACAGAGATGAAAAACTCCAAGTATCTTAAGAGTTATGATGGAAATAGTTAGACTCGCACTTTGGTCTAGCAGTTTACAGACCTACTTCCGATTCATTGACCATAAGTCACTCAATTCGACTCGGAATTTATTTGAATTCATAGCATTCTGAAGATATTGAAGTGTAGTTGAAAACGGAAGAAACGGAGATGAAAAACTCTAATTATTTTAAGAGTTATGATAGAAATAGTTAGACTCGCGCTTTCGCCTAGCGGTTTACAGATCTACCTCCGAGTGAATGACCATAACTCACTCAATTCAAATCGGAATTCATTGAAATTTGTTCCATTTCGAACGACTCGAAGTGTTGTTTAAAACGGAAGAAACGGAGATGAAAAAAGCCAAGTATTTTGAGAGTTATGGTGGAAATAGTTAGACTCGCACTTTGGTCTAGCAGTGTTTACAGACCAACCTCCAATTGATTGACCATAACTTACTCAATTTAACTCGGAAATGATTCAAATTCATGCCATTTTGAACATGTCGAAGTGTAGTTGAAAATGAAAGAAACAGAGATGAAAAACTCCAAGTATCTTAAGAGTTATGATGGAAATAGTTAGACTCGCGCTTTGGTCTAGCAGTTTCCAGACCTACCTCCGATTCATTGACCATAAATCGCCTAATTCGACTCGGAATTTATTCAAATTCATACCATTCTGAAGATGTCGAATTGTAGTTGAAAACGAAAGAAATGGAGATGAAAGAAGCCAAGTATTTTGAGAGTTATGGTGGAAATAGTTAGACTCGCACTTTGGTCTAGCAGTTTACAGGCCAACCTCCAATTGATTGTCCATAACTTACTCAATTTAACTCGGAATTGATTCAAATTCATGCCATTTTGAAGATGTCGAAGTGTAGTTGAAAATGAAACAAACAGAGATAAAAAACTCCAAGTATCTTAAGAGTTATGATGGACATATTTAGGCTCGCGCTTTGGTCTAGCAGTTTACGGACCTACCTCCGATTCATTGACCCACTCAATTCGACTCGAAATTTATTCAAATTCCTGCCATTTGGAAGATGTCGAAGAGTAGTAGAAAACGAAAGAAACGGAGATGAAAAACTGCAAGTATTTTAAGAGTTATGATAGAAATAGTTAGACTCGCGCTTTCGCCTAGCAGTTTACAGACCTACCTCCGATTTAATGACCATAACTCACTCAATTCAACACGTAATTCAATGAAATTTGTTCCATTTCGAAGGAGTCGAAGTGTAGTTTAAAACGGAAGAAAAGGAGATGAAAAACTACTTGTATTTTGAGAGTTCAGATGGAAATAGTTACATTCGCGCTTTGGTCTAGCAGTTTGCAGACATACCTCCGATTGAATGACCATAACTCACTCAATTCAACTCGAAATTCATTGAAGTTTGTTCCATTTCGAAGGAGTCGAAGTGTAGTTTAAAACAGAAGAAACAGAGCAGAAAAACACTAAGTATTTTGAGAGTTAATGTGGAAATAGTTAGACTCGCGCTTTGGTCTAGCAGTTTACAGACCTACCTCCGATTGATTGACTAAAAGTCGCTCAATTAAATTTTAAATGGATTCAAATTCATGCCATTTCGAAGATGTCGACGTGTAGTTGAAAACGGAAGAAACGGAGATGAAAAACTCCAAGTATCTTAAGAGTTATGATGGAAATAGTTAGACTCGTGGTTTAGTCTAGCAGAGTACACACGTACCTCCGATTCATTGACCATAAGTCACTCAATTCGACTCGGAATTTATTCAAATTCATACCATTCTGAAGATATCGAAGTGTAGTTGAAAACGGAA
Source organism: Tasmannia lanceolata (assembly GCF_043159265.1). NCBI lineage: Eukaryota > Viridiplantae > Streptophyta > Magnoliopsida > Canellales > Winteraceae > Tasmannia > Tasmannia lanceolata. Next base: position 42,360,296 of record NW_027518695.1, read on the forward strand.
TAAACGGAGATGAAAAACTCTAATTATTTTAAGAGTTATGATAGAAATAGTTAGATTCGCGCTTTCGCCTAGCAGTTTACAGATCTACCTCCGAGTGAATGACCATAACTCACTCAATTCAACTCGGAATTCATTGAAATTTGTTCCATTTCGAAGGACTCGAAGTGTAGTTTAAAACGGAAGAAACGGAGATGAAAAGAGCCAAGTATTTTGAGAGTTATGGTGGAAATAGTTAGACTCGCACTTTGGTCTAGCAGTTTACAGACCAACCTCCAATTGATTGACCATAACTTACTCAATTTAACTCGAAATTGATTCAAATTCATGCCATTTTGAAGATGTCGAAGTGTAATTGAAAATGAAAGAAACAGAGATGAAAAACTCCAAGTATCTTAAGAGTTATGATCGAAATAGTTAGACTCGCGCTTTGGTCTAGCAGTTTACAGACCTACCTCCGATTCATTGACCATAAGTCACTCAATTCGACTCGAAATTTATTCAAATTCATAGCATTCTGAAGATATTGAAGTGTAGTTGAAAACGGAAGAAATGGAGATGAAAAACTCTAATTATTTTAAGAGTTAGGATAGAAATAGTTAGACTCGCGCTTTCGCCTAGCGGTTTACAGATCTACCTCCGAGTGAATGACCATAACTCACTCAATTCAACTCGAAATTCATTGAAATTTGTTCCATTTCGAAGGACTCGAAGTGTAGTTTAAAACGGAAGAAACGGAGATGAAAAAAGCCAAGTACTTTAAGAGTTACGGTGGAAATAGTTAGACTCGCACTTTGGTCTAGCAGTTTACAGACCAACCTCCAATTGATTGACCATAACTTACTAAATTTAACTCGGAATTGATTCAAATTCATGCCATTTTGAAGATGTCGAAGTGTAGTTGAAAACGAAAGAAACAGAGATGAAAAACTCCAAGTATCTTAAGAGTTATGATGGAAATAGTTAGACTCGCGCTTTGGTCTAGCAGTTTACAGACCTACCTCCGATTCATTGACCATAAATCGCCTAATTCGACTCGGAATTTATTCAAATTCATACCATTCTAAAGATATCGAAGTGTAGTTGAAAAGGAAAGAAATGGAGATGAAAGAAGCCAAGTATTTTGAGAGTTATGGTGGAAATAGTTAGACTCGCACTTTGGTCTAGCAGTTTACAGGCCAACCTCCAATTGATTGTCCATAACTTACTCAATTTAACTCGGAATTGATTCAAATTCATGCCATTTTGAAGATGTCGAAGTGTAGTTGAAAATGAAACAAACAGAGATAAAAAACTCCAAGTATCTTAAGAGTTATTAATGACATATTTAGGCTCGCGCTTTGGTCTAGCAGTTTACGGACCTACCTCCGATTCATTGACCCACTCAATTCGACTCGAAATTTATTCAAATTCCTACCATTTGGAAGATGTCGAAGAGTAGTAGAAAACGAAAGAAACGGAGATGAAAAACTCCAAGTATTTTAAGAGTTATGATAGAAATAGTTAGACTCGCGCTTTCGCCTAGCAGTTTACAGACCTACCTCCGATTTGATGACCATAACTCACTCAATTCAAGACGTAATTCAATAAAATTTGTTCCATTTCGAAGGAGTCGAAGTGTAGTTTAAAACGGAAGAAACAGAGAAGAAAAACTCCAAGTATTTTGAGAGTTATTGTGGAAATAGTTAGACTCGCGCTTTGGTCTAGCGGTTTACAGACCTACCTCCGATTGATTGACTAAAACTCACTCAATTAAATTTTAAATGGATTCAAATTCATGCCATTTCGAAGATGTCGAAGTGTAGTTGAAAACGGAAGAAACGGAGATGAAAAACTCCAAGTATCTTAAGAGTTACGATGGAAATAGTTAGACTCGTGCTTTGGTCTAGAAGTTTACACACCTACCTCCGATTCATTGACCATAAGTCACTCAATTCGACTCGGAATTTATTCAAATTCATGCCATTTGGAAGATGTCGAAGAGTAGTTGAAAACGAAAGAAACGGAGATGAAAAACTCCAAGTATTTTAAGAGTTATGATAGAAATAGTTTGACTCGCGCTTTCGCCTAGCAGTTTACAAATTTACCTCCGATTTAATGACCATAACTCACTCAATTCAACACGTAATTCAATGAAATTTGTTCCATTTCGAAGGAGTCGAAGTGTAGTTTAAAACGGAAGAAAAGGAGATGAAAAACTACTTGTATTTTGAGAGTTAAGATAGAAATAGTTAGATTCGCGCTTTGGTCTAGCAGTTTGCAGACATACCTCCGATTGATTGACCATAACTCACTCAATTCAACTCGAAATTCAATGAAATTTGTTCCATTTCGAAGGAGTCGAAGTGTAGTTTAAAACGGAAGAAACAGAGCAGAAAAACTCTAAGTATTTTGAGAGTTAATGTGGAAATAGTTAGACTCGCGCTTTGGTCTAGCAGTTTACAGACCTACCTCCGATTGATTGACTAAAAGTCACTAAATTAAATTTTAAATGGATTCAAATTCATGCCATTTCGAAGATGTCGACGTGTAGTTGAAAACGGAAGAAACGGAGATGAAAAACTCCAAGTATCTTAAGAGTTATGATGGAAATAGTTAGACTCGTGCTTTAGTCTCGCAGAGTACACACGTACCTCCGATTCATTGACCATAAGTCACTCAATTCGACTCGGAATTTATTCAAATTCATACCATTCTGAAGATATCGAAGTGTAGTTGAAAACGAAAGAAACGGAGATGAAAAACTCTAATTATTTTAAGAGTTATGATAGAAATAGTTAGACTCGCGCTTTCGCCTAGCAGTTTACAGATCTACCTCCGAGTGAATGACCATAACTCACTCAATTCAACTCGGAATTCATTGAAATTTGTTCCATTTCGAAGGACTCGAAGTGTAGTTTAAAACGGAAGAAACGGAGATGAAAAAAGCCAAGTATTTTGAGAGTTATGGTGGAAATAGTTAGACTCGCACTTTGGTCTAGCAGTTTACAGACCAACCTCCAATTGATTGACCATAACTTACTCAATTTAACTCGGAATTGATTCAAATTCATGCCATTTTGAAGATGTCGAAGTGTAGTTGTAAATGAAAGAAACAGAGATGAAAAACTCCAAGTATCTTAAGAGTTATGATCGAAATAGTTAGACTCGCGCTTTGGTCTAGCAGTTTACAGACCTACCTCCGATTCATTGACCATAAGTCACTCAATTCGACTCGAAATTTATTCAAATTCATAGCATTCTGAAGATATTGAAGTGTAGTTGAAAACGGAAGAAACGGAGATGAAAAACTCTAATTATTTTAAGAGTTAGGATAGAAATAGTTAGACTCGCGCTTTCGCCTAGCGGTTTACAGATCTACCTCCGAGTGAATGACCATAACTCACTCAATTCAACTCGGAATTCATTGAAATTTGTTCCATTTCGAAGGACTCGAAGTGTAGTTTAAAACGGAAGAAACGGAGATGAAAAAAGCCAAGTACTTTAAGAGATATGGTGGAAATAGTTAGACTCGCACTTTGGTCTAGCAGTTTACAGACCAACCTCCAATTGATTGACCATAACTTACTAAATTTAACTCGGAATTGATTCAAATTCATGCCATTTTGAAGATGTCGAAGTGTAGTTGAAAACGAAAGAAACAGAGATGAAAAACTCCAAGTATCTTAAGAGTTATGATGGAAATAGTTAGACTCGCGCTTTGGTCTAGCAGTTTACAGACCTACCTCCGATTCATTGACCATAAATCGCCTAATTCGACTCGGAATTTATTCAAATTCATACCATTCTGAAGATATCGAAGTGTAGTTGAAAAGGAAAGAAATGGAGATGAAAGAAGCCAAGTATTTTGAGAGTTATGGTGGAAATAGTTAGACTCGCACTTTGGTCTAGCAGTTTACAGGCCAACCTCCAATTGATTGTCCATAACTTACTCAATTTAACTCGGAATTGATTCAAATTCATGCCATTTTGAAGATGTCGAAGTGTAGTTGAAAATGAAATAAACAGAGATAAAAAACTCCAAGTATCTTAAGAGTTATGATGGACATATTTAGGCTCGCGCTTTGGTCTAGCAGTTTAAGGACCTACCTCCGATTCATTGACCCACTCAATTCGACTCGAAATTTATTCAAATTCCTGCCATTTGGAAGATGTCGAAGAGTAGTAGAAAACGAAAGAAACGGAGATGAAAAACTCCAAGTATTTTAAGAGTTATGATAGAAATAGTTAGACTCGCGCTTTCGCCTAGCAGTTTACAGACCTACCTCCGATTTGATGACCATAACTCACTCAATTCAACACGTAATTCAATGAAATTTGTTCCATTTCGAAGGAGTCGAAGTGTAGTTTAAAACGGAAGAAACAGAGAAGAAAAACTCCAAGTATTTTGAGAGTTATTGTGGAAATAGTTAGACTCGCGCTTTGGTCTAGCGGTTTACAGACTTACCTCCGATTGATTGACTAAAACTCACTCAATTAAATTTTAAATGGATTCAAATTCATGCCATTTCGAAGATGTCGAAGTGTAGTTGAAAACGGAAGAAACGGAGATGAAAAACTCCAAGTATGTTAAGAGTTATGATGGAAATAGTTAGACTCGTGCTTTGGTCTAGAAGTTTACACACCTACCTCCGATTCATTGACCATAAGTCACTCAATTCGACTCGGAATTTATTCAAATTCATGCCATTGGGAAGATGTCGAAGAGTAGTTGAAAACGAAAGAAACGGAGATGAAAAACTCCAAGTATTTTAAGAGTCATGATAGAAATAGTTAGACTCGCGCTTTCGCCTAGCAGTTTACAAATTTACCTCCGATTTAATGACCATAACTCACTCAATTCAACACGTAATTCAATGAAATTTGTTCCATTTCGAAGGAGTCGAAGTGTAGTTTAAAACGGAAGAAAAGGAGATGAAAAACTACTTGTATTTTGAGAGTTAAGATGGAAATAGTTAGATTCGCGCTTTGGTCTAGCAGTTTGCAGACATACCTCCGATTGATTGACCATAACTCACTCAATTCAACTCGAAATTCAATGAAATTTGTTCCATTTCGAAGGAGTCGAAGTGTAGTTTAAAACGGAAGAAACAGAGCAGAAAAACTCTAAGTATTTTGAGAGTTAATGTGGAAATAGTTAGACTCGCGCTTTGGTCTAGCAGTTTACAGACCTACCTCCGATTGATTGACTAAAAGTCACTCAATTAAATTTTAAATGGATTCAAATTCATGCCATTTCGAAGATGTCGACGTGTAGTTGAAAACGGAAGAAACGGAGATGAAAAACTCCAAGTATCTTAAGAGTTATGATGGAAATAGTTAGACTCGTGCTTTAGTCTAGCAGAGTACACACGTACCTCCGATTCATTGACCATAAGTCACTCAATTCGACTCGTAATTTATTCAAATTCATACCATTCTGAAGATATCGAAGTGTAGTTGAAAACGGAAGAAACGGAGATGAAAAACTCTAATTATTTTAAGAGTTATGATAGAAATAGTTAGATTCGCGCTTTCGCCTAGCAGTTTACAGATCTACCTCCGAGTGAATGACCATAACTCACTCAATTCAACTCGGAATTCATTGAAATTTGTTCCATTTCGAAGGACTCGAAGTGTAGTTTAAAACGGAAGAAACGGAGATGAAAAAAGCCAAGTATTTTGAGAGTTATGGTGGAAATAGTTAGACTCGCACTTTGGTCTAGCAGTTTACAGACCAACCTCCAATTGATTGACCATAACTTACTCAATTTAACTCAAAATTGATTCAAATTCATGCCATTTTGAAGATGTCGAAGTGTAGTTGAAAATGAAAGAAACAGAGATGAAAAACTCCAAGTATCTTAAGAGTTATGATCGAAATAGTTAGACTCGCGCTTTGGTCTAGCAGTTTACAGACCTACCTCCGATTCATTGACCATAAGTCACTCAATTCGACTCGAAATTTATTCAAATTCATAGCATTCTGAAGATATTGAAGTGTAGTTGAAAACGGAAGATACGGAGATGAAAAACTCTAATTATTTTAAGAGTTAGGATAGAAATAGTTAGACTCGCGCTTTCGCCTAGCGGTTTACAGATCTACCTCCGAGTGAATGACCATAACTCACTCAATTCAACTCGGAATTCATTGAAATTTGTTCCATTTCGAAGGACTCGAAGTGTAGTTTTAAACGGAAGAAACGGAGATGAAAAAAGCCAAGTACTTTAAGAGTTATGGTGGAAATAGTTAGACTCGCACTTTGGTCTAGCAGTTTACAGACCAACCTCCAATTGATTGACCATAACTTACTAAATTTAACTCGGAATTGATTCAAATTCATGCCATTTTGAAGATGTCGAAGTGTAGTTGAAAACGAAAGAAACAGAGATGAAAAACTCCAAGTATCTTAAGAGTTATGATGGAAATAGTTAGACTCGCGCTTTGGTCTAGCAGTTTACAGACCTACCTCCGATTCATTGACCATAAATCGCCTAATTCGACTCGGAATTTATTCAAATTCATACCATTCTGAAGATATCGAAGTTTAGTTGAAAAGGAAAGAAATGGAGATGAAAGAAGCCAAGTATTTTGAGAGTTATGGTGGAAATAATTAGACTCGCACTTTGGTCTAGCAGTTTACAGGCCAACCTCCAATTGATTGTCCATAACTTACTCAATTTAACTCGGAATTGATTCAAATTCATGCCATTTTGAAGATGTCGAAGTGTAGTTGAAAATGAAATAAACAGAGATAAAAAACTCCAAGTATCTTAAGAGTTATGATGGACATATTTAGGCTCGCGCTTTGGTCTAGCAGTTTACGGACCTACCTCCGATTCATTTACCCACTCAATTCGACTCGAAATTTATTCAAATTCCTGCCATTTGGAAGATGTCGAAGAGTAGTAGAAAACGAAAGAAACGGAGATGAAAAACTCCAAGTATTTTAAGAGTTATGATAGAAATAGTTAGACTCGCGCTTTCGCCTAGCAGTTTACAGACCTACCTCCGATTTGATGACCATAACTCACTCAATTCAACACGTAATTCAATGAAATTTGTTCCATTTCGAAGGAGTCGAAGTGTAGTTTAAAACGGAAGAAACAGAGAAGAAAAACTCCAAGTATTTTGAGAGTTATTGTGGAAATAGTTAGACTCGCGCTTTGGTCTAGCGGTTTACAGACCTACCTCCGATTGATTGACTAAAACTCACTCAATTAAATTTTAAATGGATTCAAATTCATGCCATTTCGAAGATGTCGAAGTGTAGTTGAAAACGGAAGAAACGGAGATGAAAAACTCCAAGTATCTTAAGAGTTACGATGGAAATAGTTAGACTCGTGCTTTGGTCTAGAAGTTTACACACCTACCTCCGATTCATTGACCATAAGTCACTCAATTCGACTCAGAATTTATTCAAATTCATGCCATTTGGAAGATGTCGAAGAGTAGTTGAAAACGAAAGAAACGGAGATGAAAAACTCCAAGTATTTTAAGAGTTATGATAGAAATAGTTTGACTCGCGCTTTCGCCTAGCAGTTTACAAATTTACCTCCGATTTAATGACCATAACTCACTCAATTCAACACGTAATTCAAAGAAATTTGTTCCATTTCGAAGGAGTCGAAGTGTAGTTTAAAACGGAAGAAAAGGAGATGAAAAACTACTTGTATTTTGAGAGTTAAGATGGAAATAGTTAGATTCGCGCTTTGGTCTAGCAGTTTGCAGACATACCTCCGATTGATTGACCATAACTCACTCAATTCAACTCGAAATTCAATGAAATTTGTTCCATTTCGAAGGAGTCGAAGTGTAGTTTAAAACGGAAGAAACAGAGCAGAAAAACTCTAAGTATTTTGAGAGTTAATGTGGAAATAGTTAGACTCGCGCTTTGGTCTAGCAGTTTACAGACCTACCTCCGATTGATTGACTAAAAGTCACTCAATTAAATTTGAAATGGATTCAAATTCATGCCATTTCGAAGATGTCGACGTGTAGTTGAAAACGGAAGAAACGGAGATGAAAAACTCCAAGTATCTTAAGAGTTATGATGGAAATAGTTAGACTCGTGCTTTAGTCTAGCAGAGTACACACGTACCTCCGATTCATTGACCATAAGTCACTCAATTCGACTCGGAATTTATTCAAATTCATACCATTCTGAAGATATCGAAGTGTAGTTGAAAACGGAAGAAACGGAGATGAAAAACTCTAATTATTTTAAGAGTTAGGATAGAAATAGTTAGACTCGCGCTTTCGCCTAGCAGTTTACAGATCTACCTCCGAGTGAATGACCATAACTCACTCAATTCAACTCGGAATTCATTGAAATTTGTTCCATTTCGAAGGACTCGAAGTGTAGTTTAAAACGGAAGAAACGGAGATGAAAAAAGCCAAGTATTTTGAGAGATATGGTGGAAATAGCTAGACTCGCACTTTGGTCTAGCAGTTTACAGACCAACCTCCAATTGATTGACCATAACTTAATCAATTTAACTCGGAATTGATTCAAATTCATGCCATTTTGAAGATGTCGAAGTGTAGTTGAAAATGAAAGAAACAGAGATGAAAAACTCCAAGTATCTTAAGAGTTATGATGGAAATAGTTAGACTCGCGCTTTGGTCTAGCAGTTTACAGACCTACTTCCGATTCATTGACCATAAGTCACTCAATTCGACTCGGAATTTATTTGAATTCATAGCATTCTGAAGATATTGAAGTGTAGTTGAAAACGGAAGAAACGGAGATGAAAAACTCTAATTATTTTAAGAGTTATGATAGAAATAGTTAGACTCGCGCTTTCGCCTAGCGGTTTACAGATCTACCTCCGAGTGAATGACCATAACTCACTCAATTCAAATCGGAATTCATTGAAATTTGTTCCATTTCGAACGACTCGAAGTGTAGTTTAAAACGGAAGAAACGGAGATGAAAAAAGCCAAGTATTTTGAGAGTTATGGTGGAAATAGTTAGACTCGCACTTTGGTCTAGCAGTTTACAGACCAACCTCCAATTGATTGACCATAACTTACTCAATTTAACTCGGAATTGATTCAAATTCATGCCATTTTGAAGATGTCGAAGTGTAGTTGAAAATGAAAGAAACAGAGATGAAAAACTTCAAGTATCTTAAGAGTTATGATGGAAATAGTTAGACTTGCGCTTTGGTCTAGCAGTTTACAGACCTACCTCCGATTCATTGACCATAAGTCACTCAATTCGACTCGAAATTTATTCAAATTCATAGCATTCTGAAGATATTGAAGTGTAGTTGAAAACGGAAGAAACGGAGATGAAAAACTCTAATTATTTTAAGAGTTATGATAGAAATAGTTAGACTCGCGCTTTCGTCTAGCGGTTTACAGATCTACCTCCGAGTGAATGACCATAACTCACTTAATTCAACTCGGAATTCATTGAAATTTAATCCATTTCGAAGGACTCGAAGTGTAGTTTAAAAGGGAAGAAACGGAGATGAAAAAAGCGAAGTACTTTAAGAGTTATGGTGGAAATAGTTAGACTCGCACTTTGGTCTAGCAGTTTACAGACCAACCTCCAATTGATTGACCATAATTTACTCAAATTAACTCGGAATTGATTCAAATTAATGCCATTTTGAAGATGTCGAAGTGTAGTTGAAAACGAAAGAAACAGAGAAGAAAAACTCCAAGTATCTTAAGAGTTATGATGGAAATAGTTAGACTCGTGCTTTAGTCTAGCAGAGTACACACGTACCTCCGATTCATTGACCATAAGTCACTCAATTCGACTCGGAATTTATTCAAATTCATACCATTCTGAAGATATCGAAGTGTAGTTGAAAACGGAAGAAACGGAGATGAAAAACTCTAATTATTTTAAGAGTTAGGATAGAAATAGTTAGACTCGCGCTTTCGCCTAGCAGTTTACAGATCTACCTCCGAGTGAATGACCATAACTCACTCAATTCAACTCGGAATTCATTGAAATTTGTTCCATTTTGAAGGACTCGAAGTGTAGTTTAAAACGGAAGAAACGGAGATGAAAAAAGCCAAGTATTTTGAGAGATATGGTGGAAATAGCTAGACTCGCACTTTGGTCTAGCAGTTTACAGACCAACCTCCAATTGATTGACCATAACTTACTCAATTTAACTCGGAATTGATTCAAATTCATGCCATTTTGAAGATGTCGAAGTGTAGTTGAAAATGAAAGAAACAGAGATGAAAAACTCCAAGTATCTTAAGAGTTATGATGGAAATAGTTAGACTCGCGCTTTGGTCTAGCAGTTTACAGACCTACTTCCGATTCATTGACCATAAGTCACTCAATTCGACTCGGAATTTATTTGAATTCATAGCATTCTGAAGATATTGAAGTGTAGTTGAAAACGGAAGAAACGGAGATGAAAAACTCTAATTATTTTAAGAGTTATGATAGAAATAGTTAGACTCGCGCTTTCGTCTAGCGGTTTACAGATCTACCTCCGAGTGAATGACCATAACTCACTTAATTCAACTCGGAATTCATTGAAATTTAATCCATTTCGAAGGACTCGAAGTGTAGTTTAAAAGGGAAGAAACGGAGATGAAAAAAGCCAAGTACTTTAAGAGTTATGGTGGAAATAGTTAGACTCGCACTTTGGTCTAGCAGTTTACAGACCAACCTCCAATTGATTGACCATAATTTACTCAAATTAACTCGGAATTGATTCAAATTAATGCCATTTTGAAGATGTCGAAGTGTAGTTGAAAACGAAAGAAACAGAGATGAAAAACTCCAAGTATCTTAAGAGTTATGATGGAAATAGTTAGACTCGTGCTTTGGTCTAGAAGTTTACACACCTACCTCCAATTCATTGACCATAAGTCACTCAATTCGACTCGGAATTTATTCCATTTCATACCATTCTGAAGATATCAAAGTGTAGTTGACAACGGAAGAAACGGAGATGAAAAACTCTAATTATTTTAAGAGTTATGATAGAAATAGTTTGACTCGCGCTTTCGCCTAGCAGTTTACAGACCTACCTCCGATTTAATGACCATAACTCACTCAATTCAACACGTAATTCAATGAAATTTGTTCCATTTCGAAGGAGTCGAAGTGTAGTTTAAAACAGAAGCAAAGGAGATGAAAAACTACTTGTATTTTGAGAGTTAAGATGGAAATAGTTACATTCGCGCTTTGGTCTAGCAGTTTGCAGACATACCTCCGATTGAATGACCATAACTCACTCAATTCAACTCGAATTTCATTGAAATTTGTTCCATTTCGAAGGAGTCGAAGTGTAGTTTAAAACAGAAGAAACAGAGAAGAAAAACTCCAAGTATTTTGAGAGTTATTGTGGAAATAGTTAGACTCGTGCTTTAGTCTAGCAGAGTACACACGTACCTCCGATTCATTGACCATAAGTCACTCAATTCGACTCGGAATTTATTCAAATTCATACAATTCTGAAGATATCGAAGTGTAGTTGAAAACGGAAGAAACGGAGATGAAAAACTCTAATTATTTTAAGAGTTAGGATAGAAATAGTTAGACTCGCGCTTTCGCCTAGCAGTTTACAGATCTACCTCCGAGTGAATGACCATAACTCACTCAATTCAACTCGGAATTCATTGAAATTTGTTCCATTTCGAAGGACTCGAAGTGTAGTTTAAAACGGAAGAAACGGAGATGAAAAAAGCCAAGTATTTTGAGAGATATGGTGGAAATAGCTAGACTCGCACTTTGGTCTAGCAGTTTACAGACCAACCTCCAATTGATTGACCATAATTTACTCAAATTAACTCGGAATTGATTCAAATTAATGCCATTTTGAAGATGTCGAAGTGTAGTTGAAAACGAAAGAAACAGAGAAGAAAAACTCCAAGTATCTTAAGAGTTATGATGGAAATAGTTAGACTCGTGCTTTAGTCTAGCAGAGTACACACGTACCTCCGATTCATTGACCATAAGTCACTCAATTCGACTCGGAATTTATTCAAATTCATACCATTCTGAAGATATCGAAGTGTAGTTGAAAACGGAAGAAACGGAGATGAAAAACTCTAATTATTTTAAGAGTTAGGATAGAAATAGTTAGACTCGCGCTTTCGCCTAGCAGTTTACAGATCTACCTCCGAGTGAATGACCATAACTCACTCAATTCAACTCGGAATTCATTGAAATTTGTTCCATTTCGAAGGACTCGAAGTGTAGTTTAAAACGGAAGAAACGGAGATGAAAAAATCCAAGTATTTTGAGAGATATGGTGGAAATAGCTAGACTCGCACTTTGGTCTAGCAGTTTACAGACCAACCTCCAATTGATTGACCATAACTTACTCAATTTAACTCGGAATTGATTCAAATTCATGCCATTTTGAAGATGTCGAAGTGTAGTTGAAAATGAAAGAAACAGAGATGAAAAACTTCAAGTATCTTAAGAGTTATGATGGAAATAGTTAGACTTGCGCTTTGGTCTAGCAGTTTACAGACCTACCTCCGATTCATTGACCATAAGTCACTCAATTCGACTCGAAATTTATTCAAATTCATAGCATTCTGAAGATATTGAAGTGTAGTTGAAAATGGAAGAAACGGAGATGAAAAACTCTAATTATTTTAAGAGTTATGATAGAAATAGTTAGACTCGCGCTTTCGTCTAGCGGTTTACAGATCTACCTCCGAGTGAATGACCATAACTCACTTAATTCAACTCGGAATTCATTGAAATTTAATCCATTTCGAAGGACTCGAAGTGTAGTTTAAAAGGGAAGAAACGGAGATGAAAAAAGCCAAGTACTTTAAGAGTTATGGTGGAAATAGTTAGACTCGCACTTTGGTCTAGCAGTTTACAGACCAACCTCCAATTGATTGACCATAATTTACTCAAATTAACTCGGAATTGATTCAAATTAATGCCATTTTGAAGATGTCGAAGTGTAGTTGAAAACGAAAGAAACAGAGAAGAAAAACTCCAAGTATCTTAAGAGTTATGATGGAAATAGTTAGACTCGTGCTTTAGTCTAGCAGAGTACACACGTACCTCCGATTCATTGACCATAAGTCACTCAATTCGACTCGGAATTTATTCAAATTCATACCATTCTGAAGATATCGAAGTGTAGTTGAAAACGGAAGAAACGGAGATGAAAAACTCTAATTATTTTAAGAGTTAGGATAGAAATAGTTAGACTCGCGCTTTCGCCTAGCAGTTTACAGATCTACCTCCGAGTGAATGACCATAACTCACTCAATTCAACTCGGAATTCATTGAAATTTGTTCCATTTCGAAGGACTCGAAGTGTAGTTTAAAACGGAAGAAACGGAGATGAAAAAAGCCAAGTATTTTGAGAGTTATGGTGGAAATAGTTAGACTCGCACTTTGGTCTAGCAGTTTACAGAGCAACCTCCAATTGATTGACCATAACTTACTCAATTTAACTCGGAATTGATTCAAATTCATGCCATTTTGAAGATGTCGAAATGTAGTTGAAAATGAAAGAAACAGAGATGAAAAACTCCAAGTATCTTAAGAGTTATGATCGAAATAGTTAGACTCGCGCTTTGGTCTAGCAGTTTACAGACCTACCTCCGATTCATTGACCATAAGTCACTCAATTCGACTCGAAATTTATTCAAATTCATAGCATTCTGAAGATATTGAAGTGTAGTTGAAAACGGAAGAAACGGAGATGAAAAACTCTAATTATTTTAAGAGTTATGATAGAAATAGTTAGACTCGCGCTTTCGCCTAGCGGTTTACAGATCTACCTCCGAGTGAATGACCATAACTCACTCAATTAAACTCGGAATTCATTGAAATTTAATCCATTTCGAAGGACTCGAAGTGTAGTTTAAAACGGAAGAAACGGAGATAAAAAAAGCCAAGTACTTTAAGAGTTATGGTGGAAATAGTTAGACTCGCACTTTGGTCTAGCAGTTTACAGACCAACTTCCAATTGATTGACCATAACTTACTAAATTTAACTCGGAATTGATTCAAATTCATGTCATTTTGAAGATGTCGAAGTGTAGTTGAAAACGAAAGAAACAGAGATGAAAAACTCCAAGTATCTTAAGAGTTATGATGGAAATAGTTAGACTCGTGCTTTGGTCTAGAAGTTTACACACCTACCTCCGATTCATTGACCATAAGTCACTCAATTCGACTCGGAATTTATTCCATTTCATACCATTCTGAAGATATCGAAGTGTAGTTGAAAACGGAAGAAACGGAGATGAAAAACTCTAATGATTTTAAGAGTTATGATAGAAATAGTTTGACTCGCGCTTTCGCCTAGCAGTTTACAGACCTACCTCCGATTTAATGACCATAACTCACTTAATTCAACACGTAATTCAATGAAATTTGTTCCATTTCGAAGGAGTCGAAGTGTAGTTTAAAACGGAAGCAAAGGAGATGAAAAACTACTTGTATTTTGAGAGTTAAGATGGAAATACTTAGATTCGCGCTTTGGTCTAGCAGTTTACAGACTTACCTCCGATTCATTGACCATAAGTCACTCAATTCGACTCGGAGTTTATTCAAATTCATGCCATTTGGAAGATGTCGAAGTGTAGTTGAAAACGAACGAAACGGAGATGAAAAACTCCAAGTATTTTAAGAGTTATGATAGAAATAGTTAGACTCGCGCTTTCGCCTAGCAGTTTACAGACCTACCTCCGATTTAATGACCATAACTCACTCAATTCAACACGTAATTCAATGAAATTTGTTCTATTTCAAAGGAGTCGAAGTGTAGTTTAAAACGGAAGAAAAGGAGATGAAAAACTACTTGTATTTTGGGAGTTCAGATGGAAATAGTTACATTCGCGCTTTGGTCTAGCAGTTTGCAGACATACCTCCGATTGAATGACCATAACTAACTCAATTCAATTCGAAATTCATTGAAGTTTGTTCCATTTCGAAGGAGTCGAAGTGTAGTTTAAAACAGAAGAAACAGAGAAGAAAAACTCCAAGTATTTTGAGAGTTATTGTGGAAATAGTTAGACTCGCGCTTTGGTCTAGCAGTTTACAGACCTACCTCCGATTGATTGACTAAAACTCACTCAATTAAATTTTAAATGGATTCAAATTCATGCCATTTCAAAGATGTCGAAGTGTAGTTGAAAACGGAAGAAACGGAGATGAAAAACTCCAAGTATCTTAAGAGTTATGATGGAAATAGTTAGACTCGTGCTTTAGTCTAGCAGAGTACACACGTACCTCCGATTCATTGACCATAAGTCACTCAATTCGACTCGGAATTTATTCAAATTCATACCATTCTGAAGATATCGAAGTGTAGTTGAAAACGGAAGAAACGGAGATGAAAAACTCTAATTATTTTAAGAGTTATGATAGAAATAGTTAGACTCGCGCTTTCGCCTAGCAGTTTACAGATCTACCTCCGAGTGAATGACCTTAACTCACTCAATTCAACTCGGAATTCATTGAAATTTGTTCCATTTCGAAGGACTCGAAGTGTAGTTTAAAACGGAAGAAACGGAGATGAAAAAAGCCAAGTATTTTGAGAGTTATGGTGGAAATAGTTAGACTCGCACTTTGGTCTAGCAGTTTACAGACCAACCTCCAATTGATTGACCATAACTTACTCAATTTAACTCGGAATTGATTCAAATTCATGCCATTTTGAAGATGTCGAAGTGTAGCTGTAAATGAAAGAAACAGAGATGAAAAACTCCAAGTATCTTAAGAGTTATGATCGAAATAGTTAGACTCGCGCTTTGGTCTAGCAGTTTACAGACCTACCTCCGATTCATTGACCATAAGTCACTCAATTCGACTCGAAATTTATTCAAATTCATAGCATTCTGAAGATATTGAAGTGTAGTTGAAAACGGAAGAAACGGAGATGAAAAACTCTAATTATTTTAAGAGTTAGGATAGAAATAGTTAGACTCGCGCTTTCGCCTAGCGGTTTACAGATCTACCTCCGAGTGAATGACCATAACTCACTCAATTCAACTCGGAATTCATTGAAATTTGTTCCATTTCGAAGGACTCGAAGTGTAGTTTAAAACGGAAGAAACGGAGATGAAAAAAGCCAAGTACTTTAAGAGATATGGTGGAAATAGTTAGACTCGCACTTTGGTCTAGCAGTTTACAGACCAACCTCCAATTGATTGACCATAACTTACTAAATTTAACTCGGAATTGATTGAAATTCATGCCATTTTGAAGATGTCGAAGTGTAGTTGAAAACGAAAGAAACAGAGATGAAAAACTCCAAGTATCTTAAGAGTTATGATGGAAATAGTTAGACTCGCGCTTTGGTCTAGCAGTTTACAGACCTACCTCCGATTCATTGACCATAAATCGCCTAATTCGACTCGGAATTTATTCAAATTGATACCATTCTGAAGATATCGAAGTGTAGTTGAAAACGAAAGAAATGGAGATGAAAGAAGCCAAGTATTTTGAGAGTTATGGTGGAAATAGTTAGACTCGCACTTTAGTCTAGCAGTTTACAGGCCAACCTCCAATTGATTGTCCATAACTTACTCAATTTAACTCGGAATTGATTCAAATTCATGCCATTTTGAAGATGTCGAAGTGTAGTTGAAAATGAAACAAACAGAGATAAAAAACTCCAAGTATCTTAAGAGTTATGATGGACATATTTAGGCTCGCGCTTTGGTCTAGCAGTTTACGGACGTACCTCCGATTCATTGACCCACTCAATTCGACTCGAAATTTATTCAAATTCCTGCCATTTGGAAGATGTCGAAGAGTAGTAGAAAACGAAAGAAACGGAGATGAAAAACTCCAAGTATTTTGGAGAGTTATTGTGGAAATAGTTAGACTCGCGCTTTGGTCTATCAGTTTACAGACCTACCTCCGATTGATTGACTAAAACTCACTCAATTAAATTTTAAATGGATTCAAATTCATGCCATTTCGAAGATGTCGAAGTGTAGTTGAAAACGGAAGAAACGGAGATGAAAAACTCCAAGTATGTTAAGAGTTATGATGGAAATAGTTAGACTCGTGCTTTGGTCTAGAAGTTTACACACCTACCTCCGATTCATTGACCATAAGTCACTCAATTCGACTCGGAATTTATTCAAATTCATGCCATTGGGAAGATGTCGAAGAGTAGTTGAAAACGAAAGAAACGGAGATGAAAAACTCCAAGTATTTTAAGAGTTATGATAGAAATAGTTAGACTCGCGCTTTCGCCTAGCAGTTTACAAATTTACCTCCGATTTAATGACCATAACTCACTCAATTCAACACGTAATTCAATGAAATTTGTTCCATTTCGAAGGAGTCGAAGTGTAGTTTAAAACGGAAGAAAAGGAGATGAAAAACTACTTGTATTTTGAGAGTTAAGATGGAAATAGTTAGATTCGCGCTTTGGTCTAGCAGTTTGCAGACATACCTCCGATTGATTGACCATAACTCACTCAATTCAACTCGAAATTCAATGAAATTTGTTCCATTTCGAAGGAGTCGAAGTGTAGTTTAAAACGGAAGAAACAGAGCAGAAAAACTCTAAGTATTTTGAAAGTTAATGTGGAAATAGTTAGACTCGCGCTTTGGTCTAGCAGTTTACAGACCTACCTCCGATTGATTGACTAAAAGTCACTCAATTAAATTTGAAATGGATTCAAATTCATGCCATTTCGAAGATGTCGACGTGTAGTTGAAAACGGAAGAAACGGAGATGAAAAACTCCAAGTATCTTAAGAGTTATGATGGAAATAGTTAGACTCGTGCTTTAGTCTAGCAGAGTACACACGTACCTCCGATTCATTGACCATAAGTCACTCAATTCGACTCGGAATTTATTCAAATTCATACCATTCTGAAGATATCGAAGTGTAGTTGAAAACGGAAGAAACGGAGATGAAAAACTCTAATTATTTTAAGAGTTATGATAGAAATAGTTAGACTCGCGCTTTCGCCTAGCAGTTTACAGATCTACCTCCGAGTGAATGACCATAACTCACTCAATTCAACTCGGAATTCATTGAAATTTGTTCCATTTCGAAGGACTCGAAGTGTAGTTTAAAACGGAAGAAACGGAGATGAAAAAAGCCAAGTATTTTGGGAGATATGGTGGAAATAGTTAGACTCGAAGTGTAGTTTAAAACGGAAGAAACGGAGATGAAAAAAGCCAAGTATTTTGAGAGTTATGGTGGAAATAGTTAGACTCGCACTTTGGTCTAGCAGTTTACAGACCAACCTCCAATTGATTGACCATAACTTACTCAATTTAACTCGGAATTGATTCAAATTCATGCCATTTTGAAGATGTCGAAGTGTAGTTGAAAATGAAAGAAACAGAGATGAAAAACTCCAAGTATCTTAAGAGTTATGATGGAAATAGTTAGACTTGCGCTTTGGTCTAGCAGTTTACAGACCTACCTCCGATTCATTGACCATAAGTCACTCAATTCGACTCGGAATTTATTCCATTTCATACCATTCTGAAGATATCGAAGTGTAGTTGAAAACGGAAGAAACGGAGATGAAAAACTCTAATTATTTTAAGAGTTATGATAGAAATAGTTTGACTCGCGCTTTCGCCTAGCGGTTTACAGATCTACCTCCGAGTGAATGACCATAACTCACTCAATTCAACTCGGAATTCATTGAAATTTAATCATTTTCGAAGGACTCGAAGTGTAGTTTAAAAGGGAAGAAACGGAGATGAAAAAAGCCAAGTACTTTAAGAGTTATGGTGGAAATAGTTAGACTCGCACTTTGGTCTAGCAGTTTACAGACCAACCTCCAATTGATTGACCATAACTTACTCAAATTAACTCGGAATTGATTCAAATTCATGCCATTTTGAAGATGTCGAAGTGTAGTTGAAAACGAAAGACACAGAGATGAAAAACTCCAAGTATCTTAAGAGTTATGATGGAAATAGTTAGACTCGTGCTTTGGTCTAGAAGTTTACACACCTACCTCCGATTCATTGACCATAAGTCACTCAATTCGACTCGGAATTTATTCCATTTCATACCATTCTGAAGATATCGAAGTGTAGTTGAAAACGGAAGAAACGGAGATGAAAAACTCTAATTATTTTAAGAGTTATGATAGAAATAGTTTGACTCGCGCTTTCGCCTAGCAGTTTACAGACCTACCTCCGATTTAATGACCATAACTCACTCAATTCAACACGTAATTCAATGAAATTTGTTCCATTTCGAAGGAGTCGAAGTGTAGTTTAAAACGGAAGCAAAGGAGATGAAAAACTACTTGTATTTTGAGAGTTAAGATGGAAATAGTTACATTCGCGCTTTGGTCTAGCAGTTTGCAGACATACCTCCGATTGATTGACCATAACTCACTCAATTCAACTCGAAATTCAATGAAATTTGTTCCATTTCGAAGGAGTCGAAGTGTAGTTTAAAACGGAAGAAACAGAGCAGAAAAACTCTAAGTATTTTGAGAGTTAATGTGGAAATAGTTAGACTCGCGCTTTGGTCTAGCAGTTTACAGACCTACCTCCGATTGATTGATTAAAAGTCACTCAATTAAATTTGAAATGGATTCAAATTCATGCCATTTCGAAGATGTCGACGTGTAGTTGAAAACGGAAGAAACGGAGATGAAAAACTCCAAGTATCTTAAGAGTTATGATGGAAATAGTTAGACTCGTGCTTTAGTCTAGCAGAGTACACACGTACCTCCGATTCATTGACCATAAGTCACTCAATTCGACTCGGAATTTATTCAAATTCATACCATTCTGAAGATATCGAAGTGTAGTTTAAAAACGGAAGAAACGGAGATGAAAAACTCTAATTATTTTAAGAGCTAGGATAGAAATAGTTAGACTCGCGCTTTCGCCTAGCAGTTTACAGATCTACCTCCGAGTGAATGACCATAACTCACTCAATTCATTGAAATTTGTTCCATTTCGAAGGACTCGAAGTGTAGTTTAAAACGGAAGAAACGGAGATGAAAAAAGCCAAGTATTTTGAGAGTTATGGTGGAAATAGTTAGACTCGCACTTTGGTCTAGCAGTTTACAGACCAACCTCCAATTGATTGACCACAACTTACTCAATTTAACTCGGAATTTATTCAAATTCATGCCATTTTGAAGATGTCGAAGTGTAGTTGAAAACGAAAGAAACAGAGATGAAAAACTCCAAGTATCTTAAGAGTTAGGATGGAAATAGTTAGACTCGTGCTTTGGTCTAGAAGTTTACACACCTACCTCCGATTCATTGACCATAAGTCACTCAATTCGACTCGGAATTTATTTGAATTCATAGCATTCTGAAGATATTGAAGTGTAGTTGAAAACGGAAGAAACGGAGATGAAAAACTCTAATTATTTTAAGAGTTGTGATAGAAATAGTTAGACTCGCGCTTTCGCCTAGCGGTTTACAGATCTACCTCCGAGTGAATGACCATAACTCACTCAATTCAACTCGGAATTCATTGAAATTTAATCCATTTCGAAGGACTCGAAGTGTAGTTTAAAAGGGAAGAAACGGAGATGAAAAAAGCCAAGTACTTTAAGAGTTATGGTGGAAATAGTTAGACTCGCACTTTGGTCTAGCAGTTTACAGACCAACCTCCAATTGATTGACCATAACTTACTCAAATTAACTCGGAATTGATTCAAATTCATGTCATTTTGAAGATGTCGAAGTGTAGTTGAAAATGAAAGAAACAGAGATGAAAAACTCCAAGTATCTTAAGAGTTATGATGGAAATAGTTAGACTTGCGCTTTGGTCTAGCAGTTTACAGACCTACCTCCGATTCATTGACCATAAGTCACTCAATTCAACTCGAAATTTATTCAAATTCATACCATTCTGAAGATATTGAAGTGTAGTTGAAAACGGAAGAAACGGAGATGAAAAACTCTAATTATTTTAAGAGTTATGATAGAAATAGTTAGACTCGCGCTTTCGCCTAGCAGTTTACAGATCTACCTACGAGTGAATGACCATAACTCACTCAATTCAAATCGGAATTCATTGAAATTTGTTCCATTTCGAACGATTCGAAGTGTAGTTTAAAACGGTAGAAACGGAGATGAAAAAAGCCAAGTATTTTGAGAGTTATGGTGGAAATAGTTAGACTCGCACTTTGGTCTAGCAGTTTACAGACCAACCTCCAATTGATTGACCATAACTTACTCAATTTAACTCGGAATTGATTCAAATTCATGCCATTTTGAAGATGTCGAAGTGTAGTTGAAATTGAAAGAAACAGAGATGAAAAACTCCAAGTATCTTAAGAGTTATGATGGAAATAGTTAGACTTGCGCTTTGGTCTAGCAGTTTACAGACCTACCTCCGATTCATTGACCATAAGTCACTCAATTCGACTCGAAATTTATTCAAATTCATAGCATTCTGAAGATATTGAAGTGTAGTTGAAAACGGAAGAAACGGAGATGAAAAACTCTAATTATTTTAAGAGTTATGATAGAAATAGTTAGACTCGCGCTTTCGCCTAGCGGTTTACAGATCTACCTCCGAGTGAATGACCATAACTCACTCAATTCAACTCGGAATTCATTGAAATTTAATCCATTTCGAAGGACTCGAAGTGTAGTTTAAAAGGGAAGAAACGGAGATGAAAAAAGCCAAGTACTTTAAGAGTTATGGTGGAAATAGTTAGACTCGCACTTTGGTCAAGCAGTTTACAGACCAACCTCCAATTGATTGACCATAACTTACTCAAATTAACTCGGAATTGATTCAAATTCATGCCATTTTGAAGATGTCGAAGTGTAGTTGAAAACGAAAGAAACAGAGATGAAAAACTCCAAGTATCTTAAGAGTTATGATGGAAATAGTTAGACTCGTGCTTTGGTCTAGAAGTTTACACACCTACCTCCGATTCATTGACCATAAGTCACTCAATTCGACTCGGAATTTATTCCATTTCATACCATTCTGAAGATATCGAAGTGTAGTTGAAAACGGAAGAAACGGAGATGAAAAACTCTAATTATTTTAAGAGTTATGATAGAAATAGTTTGACTCGCGCTTTCGCCTAGCAGTTTACAGACCTACCTCCGATTTAATGACCATAACTCACTCAATTCATTGAAATTTGTTCCATTGCGAAGGAGTCGAAGTGTAGTTTAAAACAGAAGCAAAGGAGATGAAAAACTACTTGTATTTTGAGAGTTAAGATGGAAATAGTTACATTCGCGCTTTGGTCTAGCAGTTTGCAGACATACCTCCGATTGAATGACCATAACTCACTCAATTCAACTCGAATTTCATTGAAGTTTGTTCCATTTCGAAGGAGTCGAAGTGTAGTTTAAAACAGAAGAAACAGAGAAGAAAAACTCCAAGTATTTTGAGAGTTATTGTGGAAATAGTTAGACTCGCGCTTTGGTCTAGCAGTTTACAGACCTACCTCCGATTGATTGACTAAAACTCACTCAATTAAATTTTAAATGGATTCAAATTCATGCCATTTCGAAGATGTCGAAGTGTAGTTGAAAACGGAAGAAACGGAGATGAAAAACTCCAAGTATCTTAAGAGTTATGATGGAAATAGTTAGACTCGTGCTTTAGTCTAGCAGAGTACACACGTACCTCCGATTCATTGACCATAAGTCACTCAATTCGACTCGGAATTTATTCAAATTCATACCATTCTGAAGATATCAAAGTGTAGTTGAAAACGGAAGAAACGGAGATGAAAAACTCTAATTATTTTAAGAGTTATGATAGAAATAGTTAGACTCGCGCTTTCGCCTAGCAGTTTACAGATCTACCTCTGAGTGAAAGACCATAACTCACTCAATTCAACTCGGAATTCATTGAAATTTGTTCCATTTCGAAGGACTCGAAGTGTAGTTTAAAACGGAAGAAACGGAGATGAAAAAAGCCAAGTATTTTGAGAGTTATGGTGGAAATAGTTAGACTCGCACTTTGGTGTAGCAGTTTACAGACCAACCTCCAATCGATTGACCATAACTTACTCAATTTAACTCGGAATTGATTCAAATTCATGCCATTTTGAAGATGTCGAAGTGTAGTTGTAAATGAAAGAAACAGAGATGAAAAACTCCAAGTATCTTAAGAGTTATGATCGAAATAGTTAGACTCGCGCTTTGGTCTAGCAGTTTACAGACCTACCTCCGATTCATTGACCATAAGTCACTCAATTCGACTCGAAATTTATTCAAATTCATAGCATTCTGAAGATATTGAAGTGTAGTTGAAAACGGGAGAAACGGAGATGAAAAACTCTAATTATTTTAAGAGTTAGGATAGAAATAGTTAGACTCGCGCTTTCGCCTAGCGGTTTACAGATCTACCTCCGAGTGAATGACCATAACTCACTCAATTCAACTCGGAATTCATTGAAATTTGTTCCATTTCGAAGGACTCGAAGTGTAGTTTAAAACGGAAGAAACGGAGATGAAAAAAGCCAAGTACTTTAAGAGATATGGTGGAAATAGTTAGACTCGCACTTTGGTCTAGCAGTTTACAGACCAACCTCCAATTGATTGACCATAACTTACAAAATGTAACTCGGAATTGATTCAAATTCATGCCATTTCGAAGATGTCGAAGTATAGTTGAAAACGAAAGAAACAGAGATGAAAAACTCCAAGTATCTTAAGAGTTATGATGGAAATAGTTAGACTCGCGCTTTAGTCTAGCAGTTTACAGACCTACCTCCGATTCATTGACCATAAATCGCCTAATTCGACTCGGAATTTATTCAAATTCATACCATTCTGAAGATATCGAAGTGTAGTTGAAAACGAAAGAAATGGAGATGAAAGAAGCCAAGTATTTTGAGAGTTATGGTGGAAATAGTTAGACTCGCACTTTGGTCTAGCAGTTTACAGGCCAACCTCCAATTGATTGTCCATAACTTACTCAATTTAACTCGGAATTGATTCAAATTCATGCCATTTTGAAGATGTCGAAGTGTAGTTGAAAATGAAACAAACAGAGATAAAAAACTCCAAGTATCTTAAGAGTTATGATGGACATATTTAGGCTCGCGCTTTCGTCTAGCAGTTTACGGACGTACCTCCGATTCATTGACCCACTCAATTCGACTCGAAATTTATTCAAATTCCTGCCATTTGGAAGATGTCGAAGAGTAGTAGAAAACGAAAGAAACGGAGATGAAAAACTCCAAGTATTTTAAGAGTTATGATAGAAATAGTTAGACTCGCGCTTTCGCCTAGCAGTTTACAGACCTACCTCCGATTTAATGACCATAACTCACTCAATTCAACACGTAATTCAATGAAATTTGTTCCATTTCGAAGGAGTCGAAGTGTAGTTTAAAACGGAAGAAACAGAGAAGAAAAACTCCAAGTATTTTGGAGAGTTATTGTGGAAATAGGTAGACTCGCGCTTTGGTCTAGTAGTTTACAGACCTACTTTCCGATTGATTGACTAAAACTCACTCAATTAAATTTTAAATGGATTCAAATTCATGCCATTTCGAAGATGTCGAAGTGTAGTTGAAAACGGAAGAAACGGAGATGAAAAACTCCAAGTATGTTAAGAGTTTTGATGGAAATAGTTAGACTCGTGCTTTGGTCTAGAAGTTTACACACCTACCTCCGATTCATTGACCATAAGTCACTCAATTCGACTCGGAATTTATTCAAATTCATGCCATTGGGAAGATGTCGAAGAGTAGTTGAAAACGAAAGAAACGGAGATGAAAAACTCCAAGTATTTTAAGAGTTATGATAGAAATAGTTAGACTCGCGCTTTCGCCTAGCAGTTTACAAATTTACCTCCGATTTAATGACCATAACTCACTCAATTCAACACGTAATTCAATGAAATTTGTTCCATTTCGAAGGAGTCGAAGTGTAGTTTAAAACGGAAGAAAAGGAGATGAAAAACTACTTGTATTTTGAGAGTTAAGATGGAAATATTTAGATTCGCGCTTTGGTCTAGCAGTTTGCAGACATACCTCCGATTGATTGACCATAACTCACTCAATTCAACTCGAAATTCAATGAAATTTGTTCCATTTCGAAGGAGTCGAAGTGTAGTTTAAAACGGAAGAAACAGAGCAGAAAAACTCTAAGTATTTTGAGAGTTAATGTGGAAATAGTTAGACTCGCGCTTTCGCCTAGCGGTTTACAGATCTACCTTCGAGTGAATGACCATAACTCACTCAATTCAACTCGGAATTCATTGAAATTTAATCCATTTCGAAGGACTCGAAGTGTAGTTTAAAAGGGAAGAAACAGAGATGAAAAAAGCCAAGTACTTTAAGAGTTATGGTGGAAATAGTTAGACTCGCACTTTGGTCTAGCAGTTTACAGACCAACCTCCAATTGATTGACCATAACTTACTCAAATTAACTCGGAATTGATTCAAATTCATGCCATTTTGAAGATGTCGAAGTGTAGTTGAAAACGAAAGAAACAGAGATGAAAAACTCCAAGTATCTTAAGAGTTATGATGGAAATAGTTAGACTCGTGCTTTGGTCTAGAAGTTTACAGACCTACTTCCGATTCATTGACCATAAGTCACTCAATTCGACTCGGAATTTATTTGAATTCATAGCATTCTGAAGATATTGAAGTGTAGTTGAAAACGGAAGAAACGGAGATGAAAAACTCTAATTATTTTAAGAGTTATGATAGAAATAATTAGACTCGCGCTTTCGCCTAGCAGTTTACAGATCTACCTCCGAGTGAATGACCATAACTCACTCAATTCAAATCGGAATTCATTGAAATTTGTTACATTTCGAACGACTCGAAGTGTAGTTTAAAACGGAAGAAACGGAGATGAAAAAAGCCAAGTATTTTGAGAGTTATGGTGGAAATAGTTAGACTCGCACTTTGGTCTAGCAGTTTACAGACCAACCTCCAATTGATTGACCATAACTTACTCAATTTAACTCGGAATTGATTCAAATTCATGCCATTTTGAAGATGTCGAAGTGTAGTTGAAAATGAAAGAAACAGAGAGGAAAAACTCCAAGTATCTTAAGAGTTATGATGGAAATAGTTAGACTTGCGCTTTGGTCTAGCAGTTTACAGACCTACCTCCGATTCATTGACCATAAGTCACTCAATTCGACTCGAAATTTATTCAAATTCATAGCATTCTGAAGATATTGAAGTGTAGTTGAAAACGGAAGAAACGGAGATGAAAAACTCAAATTATTTTAAGAGTTATGATAGAAATAGTTAGACTCACGCTTTCGCCTAGCGGTTTACAGATCTACCTCCGAGTGAATGACCATAACTCACTCAATTCAACTCGGAATTCATTGAAATTTAATCCATTTCGAAGGACTCGAAGTGTAGTTTAAAAGGGAAGAAACGGAGATGAAAAAAGCCAAGTACTTTAAGAGTTATGGTGGAAATAGTTAGACTCGCACTTTGGTCTAGCAGTTTACAGACCAACCTCCAATTGATTGACCATAACTTACTCAAATTAACTCGGAATTCATTCAAATTCATGCCATTTTGAAGATGTCGAAGTGTAGTTGAAAACGAAAGAAACAGAGATGAAAAACTCCAAGTATCTTAAGAGTTATGATGGAAATAGTTAGACTCGTGCTTTGGTCTATAAGTTTACACACCTACCTCCGATTCATTGACCATAAGTCACTCAATTCGACTCGGAATTTATTCCATTTCATACCATTCTGAAGATATCGAAGTGTAGTTGAAAACGGAAGAAACGGAGATAAAAAACTCTAAGTATTTTAAGAGTTATGATAGAAATAGTTTGACTCGCGCTTTCGCCTAGCAGTTTACAGACCTACCTCCGATTTAATGACCATAACTCACTCAATTCAACACGTAATTCAATGAAATTTGTTCCATTTCGAAGGAGTCGAAGTGTAGTTTAAAACAGAAGCAAAGGAGATGAAAAACTACTTGTATTTTGAGAGTTAAGATGGAAATAGTTACATTCGCGCTTTGGTCTAACAGTTTGCAGACATACCTCCGATTGAATGACCATAACTCACTCAATTCAACTCGAAATTCATTGAAGTTTGTTCCATTTCGAAGGAGTCGAAGTGTAGTTTAAAACAGAAGAAACAGAGAAGAAAAACTCCAAGTATTTTGAGAGTTATTGTGGAAATAGTTAGACTCGCGCTTTGGTCTAGCAGTTTACAGACCTACCTCCGATAGATTGACTAAAACTCAGTCAATTAAATTTTAAATGGATTCAAATTCATGCCATTTCGAAGATGTCGAAGTGTAGTTGAAAACGGAAGAAACGGAGATGAAAAACTCCAAGTATCTTAAGAGTTATGATGGAAATAGTCAAACTCGTGCTTTAGTCTAGCAGAGTACACACGTACCTCCGATTCATTGACCATAAGTCACTTAATTCGACTCGGAATTTATTCAAATTCATACCATTCTGAAGATATCGAAGTGTAGTTGAAAACGGAAGAAACGGAGATGAAAAACTCTAATTATTTTAAGAGTTATGATAGAAATAGTTAGACTCGCGCTTTCGCCTAGCAGTTTACAGATCTACCTCCGAGTGAATGACCATAACTCACTCAATTCAACTCGGAATTCATTGAAATTTGTTCCATTTCGAAGGACTCGAAGTGTAGTTTTAAACGGAAGAAACGGAGATGAAAAAAGCCAAGTATTTTGAGAGTTATGGTGGAAATAGTTAGACTCGCACTTTGGTCTAGCAGTTTACAGACCAACCTCCAATTGATTGACCATAACTTACTCAATTTAACTCAGAATTGATTCAAATTTATGCCATTTTGAAGATGTCGAAGTGTAGTTGAAAATGAAAGAAACAGAGATGAAAAACTCCAAGTATCTTAAGAGTTATGATGGAAATAATTAGACTCGCGCTTTGGTCTAACAGTTTACAGACCTACCTCCGATTCATTGACCATAAGTCACTCAATTCGACTCGAAATTTATTCAAATTCATAGCATTCTGAAGATATTGAAGTGTAGTTGAAAATGGAAGAAACGGAGATGAAAAACTCTAATTATTTTAAGAGTTATGATAGAAATAGTTAGACTCGCGCTTTCGCCTAGCGGTTTACAGATCTACCTCCGAGTGAATGACCATAACTCACTCAATTAAACTCGGAATTCATTGAAATTTAATCCATTTCGAAGGACTCGAAGTGTAGTTTAAAACGGAAGAAACGGAGATGAAAAAGCCAAGTACTTTAAGAGTTATGGTGGAAGTAGTTAGACTCGCACTTTGGTCTAGCAGTTTCCAGACCAACCTCCAATTGATTGACCATAACTTACTCAATTTAACTTGGAATTGATTCAAATTCATGCCATTTTGAAGATGTCGAAGTGTAGTTGAAAACGAAAGAAACAGAGATGAAAAACTCTAAGTATCTTAAGATTTATGATGGAAATAGTTAGACTCGTGCTTTGGTCTAGAAGTTTACACACCTACCTCCGATTCATTGACCATAAGTCACTCAATTCGACTCGGAATTTATTCCAATTCATACCATTCTGAAGATATCGAAGTGTAGTTGAAAACGGAAGAAACGGAGATGAAAAACTCTAATTATTTTAAGAGTTATGATAGAAATAGTTAGACTCGCGCTTTCGCCTAGCAGTTTACAGACCTACCTCCGATTTAATGACCATAACTCACTCAATTCAACATGTAATTCAATGAAATTTGTTCCATTTCGAAGGAGTCGAAGTGTAGTTTAAAACGGAAGCAAAGATGATAAAAAACTACTTGTATTTTGACAGTTAAGATTGAAATAGTTAGATTCGCGCTTTAGTCTAGCAGTTTACAGACCTACCTCCGATTCATTGACCATAAGTCACTCAATTCGACTCGGAATTTATTCAAATTCATGCCATTTGGAAGATGTCGAAGAGTAGTTGAAAACGAACGAAACGGAGATGAAAAACTCCAAGTATTTTAAGAGTTATGATAGAAATAGTTAGACTCGCGCTTTCGCCTAGCAGTTTACAGACCTACCTCCGATTTAATGACCATAACTCACTCAATTCAACACGTAATTCAATGAAATTTGTTCCATTTCGAAGGAGTCGAAGTGTAGTTTAAAACGGAAGAAACAGAGAAGAAAAACTCCAAGTATTTTGAGAGTTATTGTGGAAATAGTTAGACTCGCGCTTTGGTCTAGCAGTTTACAGACCTACCTCCGATTGATTGACTAAAACTCACTCAATTAAATTTTAAATGGATTCAAATTCGTGTCATTTCGAAGATGTCGAACTGTAGTTGAAAACGGAAGAAACGGAGATGAAAAACTCCAAGTATCTTAAGAGTTATGATGGAAATAGTTAGACTCGTGCTTTGGTCTAGAAGTTTACACACCTACCTCCGATTCATTGACCATAAGTCACTCAATTCGACTCGGAATTTATTCAAATTCATGCCATTTGGAAGATGTCGAAGAGTAGTTGAAAATGAAAGAAACGGAGATGAAAAACTCCAAGTATTTTAAGAGTTATGATAGAAATAGTTAGACTCGCGCTTTGGTCTAGCAGTTTACAGACCTACTTCCGATTCATTGACCATAAGTCACTCAATTCGACTCGGAATTTATTTGAATTCATAGCATTCTGAAGATATTGAAGTGTAGTTGAAAACGGAAGAAACGGAGATGAAAAACTCTAATTATTTTAAGAGTTATGATAGAAATAGTTAGACTCGCGCTTTCGCCTAGCGGTTTACAGACCTACCTCCGAGTGAATGACCATAACTCACTCAATTCAAATCGGAATTCATTGAAATTTGTTCCATTTCGAACGACTCGAAGTGTAGTTTAAAACGGAAGAAACGGAGATGAAAAAAGCCAAGTATTTTGAGAGTTATGGTGGAAATAGTTAGACTCGAACTTTGGTCTAGCAGTTTACAGACCAACCTCCAATTGATTGACCATAACTTACTCAATTTAACTCGGAATTGATTCAAATTCATGCCATTTTGAAGATGTCGAAGTGTAGTTGAAAATGAAAGAAACAGAGATGAAAAACTCCAAGTATCTTAAGAGTTATGATGGAAATAGTTAGACTTGCGCTTTGGTCTAGCAGTTTACAGACCTACCTCCGATTCATTGACCATAAGTCACTCAATTCGACTCGAAATTTATTCAAATTCATAGCATTCTGAAGATATTGAAGTGTAGTTGAAAACGGAAGAAACGGAGATGATAAACTCTAATTATTTTAAGAGTTATGATAGAAATAGTTAGACTCACGCTTTCGCCTAGCGGTTTACAGATCTACCTCCGAGTGAATGACCATATAAGTCACTCAATTCAACTCGGAATTCATTGAAATTTAATCCATTTCGAAGGACTCGAAGTGTAGTTTAAAAGGGAAGAAACGGAGATGAAAAAAGCGAAGTACTTTAAGAGTTATGGTGGAAATAGTTAGACTCGCACTTTGGTCTAGCAGTTTACAGACCAACCTCCAATTGATTGACCATAACTTACTCAAATTAACTCGGAATTGATTCAAATTCATGCCATTTTGAAGATGTCGAAGTGTAGTTGAAAACGAAAGAAACAGAGATGAAAAACTCCAAGTATCTTAAGAGTTATGATGGAAATAGTTAGACTCGTGCTTTGGTCTAGAAGTTTACACACCTACCTCCGATTGATTAACCATAAGTCACTCAATTCGACTCGGAATATATTCCATTTCATACAATTATGAAGATATCGAAGTGTAGTTGAAAACGGAAGAAACGGAGATGAAAAACTCTAATTATTTTAAGAGTTATGATAGAAATAGTTTGACTCGCGCTTTCGCCTAGCAGTTTACAGACCTACCTCCGATTTAATGACCATAACTCACTCAATTCAACACGTAATTCAATGAAATTTGTTCCATTTCGAAGGAGTCGAAGTGTAGTTTAAAACGGAAGCAAAGGAGATGAAAAACTACT
This sequence comes from Tasmannia lanceolata, assembly GCF_043159265.1. Classification (NCBI taxonomy): domain Eukaryota; kingdom Viridiplantae; phylum Streptophyta; class Magnoliopsida; order Canellales; family Winteraceae; genus Tasmannia; species Tasmannia lanceolata. The sequence continues at coordinate 42,391,106 of NW_027518695.1, forward strand.
TGTATTTTGAGAGTTAAGATGGAAATAGTTACATTCGCGCTTTGGTCTAGCAGTTTGCAGACATACCTCCGATTGAATGACCATAACTCACTCAATTCAACTCGAAATTCATTGAAGTTTGTTCCATTTCAAAAGAGTCGAAGTGTAGTTTAAAACAGAAGAAACAGAGAAGAAAAACTCCAAGTATTTTGAGAGTTATTGTGGAAATAGTTAGACTCGCGCTTTGGTCTAGCAGTTTACAGACCTACCTCCGATTGATTGACTAAAACTCACTCAATTAAATTTTAAATGGATTCAAATTCATGCCATTTCGAAGATGTCGAAGTGTAGTTGAAAACGGAAGAAACGGAGATGAAAAACTCCAAGTATCTTAAGAGTTATGATGGAAATAGTTAGACTCGTGCTTTAGTCTAGCAGAGTACACACGTACCTCCGATTCATTGACCATAAGTCACTTAATTCGACTCGGAATTTATTCAAATTCATACCATTCTGAAGATATCGAAGTGTAGTTGAAAACGGAAGAAACGGAGATGAGAAACTCTAATTATTTTAAGAGTTATGATAGAAATAGTTAGACTCGCGCTTTCGCCTAGCAGTTTACAGATCTACCTCCGAGTGAATGACCATAACTCACTCAATTCAACTCGGAATTCATTGAAATTTGTTCCATTTCGAAGGAGTCGAAGTGTAGTTTAAAACGGAAGAAAAGGAGATGAAAAACTACTTGTATTTTGAGAGTTAAGATGGAAATGGTTACATTCGCGCTTTGGTCTAGCAGTTTGCAGACATACCTCCGATTGATTGACCATAACGCACTCAATTGAACTCGAAATTCAATGAAATTTGTTCCATTTCGAAGGAGTCGAAGTGTAGTTTAAATCGGAAGAAACAGAGGAGAAAAACTCTAAGTATTTTGAGAGTTAATGTGGAAATAGTTAGACTCGCGCTTTGGTCTTGCAGTTTACAGACCTACCTCCGATTGATTGACTAAAAGTCACTCAATTAAATTTGAAATGGATTCAAATTCATGCCATTTCGAAGATGTCGACGTGTAGTTGAGAACGGAAGAAACGGAGATGAAAAACTCCAAGTATCTTAAGAGTTATGATGGAAATAGTTAGACTCGTGCTTTAGTCTAGCAGAGTACACACGTACCTCCGATTCATTGACCATAAGTCACTCAATTCGACTCGGAATTTATTCAAATTCATACCATTCTGAAGATATCGAAGTGTAGTTGAAAACAGAAGAAACAGAGATGAAAAACTCTAATTATTTTAAGAGTTATGATAGAAATAGTTAGACTCGCGCTTTCGCCTAGCAGTTTACAGATCTACCTCCGAGTGAATGACCATAACTCACTCAATTCAACTCGGAATTCATTGAAATTTGTTCCATTTCGAAGGACTCGAAGTGTAGTTTAAAACGGAAGAAACGGAGATGAAAAAAGCCAAGTATTTTGAGAGATATGGTGGAAATAGTTAGACTCGCACTTTGGTCTAGCAGTTTACAGACCAACCTCCAATTGATTGACCATAACTTACTCAATTTAACTCGGAATTGATTCAAATTCATGCCATTTTGAAGATGTCGAAGTGTAGTTGAAAATGAAAGAAACAGAGATGAAAAACTCCAAGTATCTTAAGAGTTATGATGGAAATAGTTAGACTCGCGCTTTGGTCTAACAGTTTACAGACTTACCTCCGATTCATTGACCCTAAGTCACTTAATTCGACTCGAAATTTATTCAAATTCATAGCATTCTGAAGATATTGAAGTGTAGCTGAAAACGGAAGAAACGGAGATGAAAAACTCTAATTATTTTAAGAGTTATGATAGAAATAGTTAGACTCGCGCTTTCGCCTAGCGGTTTACAGATCTACCTCCGAGTGAATGACCATAACTCACTCAATTAAACTCGGAATTCATTGAAATTTAATCCATTTCGAAGGACTCGAAGTGTAGTTTAAAACGGAAGAAACAGAGATGAAAAAAGCAAAGTACTTTAAGAGTTATGGTGGAAAAAGTTAGACTCGCACTTTGGTCTAGCAGTTTACAGACCAACCTCCAATTGATTGACCATAACTTACTCAATTTAACTCGGAATTGATTCAAATTCATGCCATTTTGAAGATGTCGAAGTGTAGTTGAAAACGAAAGAAACAGAGATGAAAAACTCCAAGTATCTTAAGAGTTATGATGAAAATAGTTAGACTCGTGCTTTGGTCTAGAAGTTTACACACCTACCTCCGATTCATTGACCATAAGTCACTCAATTCGACTCGGAATTCATTGAAATTTGTTCAATTTCGAAGGACTCGAAGTGTAGTTTAAAACAGAAGAAACGGAGATGAAAAAAGCCAAGTACTTTACGAGTTATGGTGGAAATACTTAGACTCGCACTTTGGTCTAGCGGTTTACAGACCAAACTCCAATTGATTGACCATAACTTACTCAATTTAACTCGGAATTGATTCAAATTCTTGCCATTTTGAAGATGTCGAAGTGTAGTTGAAAACGAAATAAACATAGATGAAAAACACCAAGTATCTTAAGAGTTATGATGGAAATAGTTAGACTCGTGCTTTGTTCTAGAAGTTTACACACCTACCTCTGATTCATTGACCATAAGTCACTCAATTCGACTCGGAATTTATTCCAATTCATACCATTCTGAAGATATCGAAGTGTAGTTGAAAACGGAAGAAACGGAGATGAAAAACTCTAATTATTTTAAGAGTTATGATAGAAATAGTTAGACTCGCGCTTTCGCCTAGCAGTTTACAGACCTACCTACGATTTAATGACCATAACTCACTCAATTCAACACGTAATTCAATGAAATTTGTTCAATTTCGAAGGAGTCGAAGTGTAGTTTAAAACGGAAGCAAAGATGATAACAAACTACTTGTATTTGGACAGTTAAGATGGAAATAGTTAGATTCGCGCTTTAGTCTAGCAGTTTACAGACCTACCTCCGATTCATTGACCATAAGTCACTCAATTCGACTCGGAATTTATTCAAATTCATGCCATTTGAAAGATGTCGAAGAGTAGTTGAAAACGAACGAAACAGAGATGAAAAACTCCAAGTATTTTAAGAGTTATGATAGAAATAGTTAGACTCGCGCTTTCGCCTAGCAGTTTACAGACCTACCTCCGATTTAATGACCATAACTCACTCAATTCAACACGTAATTCAATGAAATTTCTTTCATTTCGAAGGAGTCGAAGTGTAGTTTAAAACGGAAGAAAAGGAGATGAAAAACTACTTGTATTTTGAGAGTTAAGATGGAAATAGTTACATTCGCGCTTTGGTCTAGCAGTTTGCAGACATACCTCCGATTGAATGATAATAACTCACTCAATTCAACTCGAAATTCATTAAAATTTGTTCCATTTCGAAGGAGTCGAAGTGTAGTTTAAAACGGAAGAAACAGAGAAGAAAAACTCCAAGTATTTTGAGAGTTATTGTGGAAATTGTTAGACTCGCGCTTTGGTCTAGCAGTTTACAGACCTACCTCCGATTGATTGACTAAAACTCACTCAATTAAATTTTAAATGGATTCAAATTCATGCCATTTCGAAGATGTCGAAGTGTAGTTGAAAACGGAAGAAACGGAGATGAAAAACTCCAAGTATCTTAAGAGTTATGATGGAAATAGTTAGACTCGTGCTTTAGTCTAGCAGAGTACACACGTACCTCCGATTCATTGACCATAAGTCACTCAATTCAACTCGGAATTTATTCAAATTCATACCATTCTGAAGATATCGAAGTGTAGTTGAAAACGGAAGAAACGGAGATGAAAACTCCAAGTATTTTAAGAGTTATGATAGAAATAGTTAGACTCGCGGTTTCGCCTAGCAGTTTACAAATTTACCTCCGATTTAATGACCATAACTCACTCAATTCAACACGTAATTCAATGAAATTTGTTCCATTTCGAAGGAGTCGAAGTGTAGTTTAAAACGGAAGAAAAGGAGATGAAAAACTACTTGTATTTTGAGAGTTAAGATGGAAATACTTACATTCGCGCTTTGGTCTAGCAGTTTGCAGACATACCTCCGATTGATTGACCATAACTCACTAAATTCAACTCGAAATTCAATGAAATTTGTTCCATTTCGAAGGAGTCGAAGTGTAGTTTAAAACGGAAGAAACAGAGCAGAAAAACTCTAAGTATTTTGAGAGTTAATGTGGAAATAGTTAGACTCGCGCTTTGGTCTAGCAGTTTACAGACCTACCTCCGATTGATTGACTAAAAGTCACTCAATTAAATTTGAAATGGATTCAAATTCATGCAATTTCGAAGATGTCGACGTGTAGTTGAAAACGGAAGAAACGGAGATGAAAAACTCCAAGTATCTTAAGAGTTATGATGGAAATAGTTAGACTCGTGCTTTAGTCTAGCAGAGTACACACGTACCTCCGATTCATTGACCATAAGTCACTCAATTCGACTCGGAATTTATTCAAATTCATACCATTCTGAAGATATCGAAGTGTAGTTGAAAACGGAAGAAACGGAGATGAAAAACTCTAATTATTTTAAGAGTTATGATAGAAATAGTTAGACTCGCGCTTTCGCCTAGCAGTTTACAGATCTACCTCCGAGTGAATGACCATAACTCACTCAATTCAACTCGGAATTCATTGAAATTTGTTCCATTTCGAAGGACTCGAAGTGTAGTTTTAAACGGAAGAAACGGAGATGAAAAAAGCCAAGTATTTTGAGAGATATGGTGGAAATTGTTAGACTCGTACTTTGGTCTAGCAGTTTACAGACCAACCTCCAATTGATTGACCATAACTTACTCAATTTAACTCGGAATTGATTCAAATTCATGCCATTTTGAAGATGTCGAAGTGTAGTTGAAAATGAAAGAAACAGAGATGAAAAACTCCAAGTATCTTAAGAGTTATGATGGAAATAGTTAGACTCGCGCTTTGGTCTAGCAGTTTACAGACTTACTTCCGATTCATTGACCATAAGTCACGCAATTCGACTCGGAATTTATTTGAATTCATAGCATTCTGAAGATATTGAAGTGTAGTTGAAAACGGAAGAAACGGAGATGAAAAACTCTAATTATTTTAAGAGTTATGATAGAAATAGTTAGACTCGCGCTTTCGCCTAGCGGTTTACAGATCTACCTCCGAGTGAATGACAATAACTCACTCAATTAAACTCGGAATTCATTGAAATTTAATCCATTTCGAAGGACTCGAAGTGTAGTTTAAAAGGGAAGAAACGGAGATGAAAAAAGCCAAGTACTTTAAGAGTTATGGTGGAAATAGTTAGACTCGCACTTTGGTCTAGCAGTTTACAGACCAACCTCCAATTGATTAACCATAACTTACTCAAATTAACTCGGAATTGATTCAAATTCATGCCATTTTGAAGATGTCGAAGTATAGTTGAAAACGAAAGAAACAGAGATGAAAAACTCCAAGTATCTTAAGAGTTATGATGGAAATAGTTAGACTCGTGCTTTGGTCTAGAAGTTTACACACCTACCTACGATTCATTGACCATAAGTCACTCAATTCGACTCGGAATTTATTCCATTTCATACCATTATGAAGATATCGAAGTGTAGTTGAAAACGGAAGAAACGGAGATGAAAAACTCTAATTATTTTAAGAGTTATGATAGAAATAGTTTGACTCGCGCTTTCGCCTAGCAGTTTACAGACCTACCTCCGATTTAATGACCATAACTCACTAAATTCAACACGTAATTCAATGAAATTTGCTCCATTTCGAAGGAGTCGAAGTGTAGTTTAAAACGGAAGCAAAGGAGATGAAAAACTACTTGTATTTTGAGAGTTAAGATGGAAATAGTTACATTCGCGCTTTGGTCTATCAGTTTGCAGACATACCTCCGATTGAATGACCATAACTCACTCAATTCAACTCGAAATTCATTGAAGTTTGTTCCATTTCGAAAGAGTCGAAGTGTAGTTTAAAACAGAAGAAACAGAGAAGAAAAACTCCAAGTATTTTGAGAGTTATTATGGAAATAGTTAGACTCGCGCTTTGGTCTAGCAGTTTACGGACCTACCTCCGATTGATTGACTAAAACTCACTCAATTAAATTTTAAATGGATTCAAATTCATGCCATTTCGAAGATGTCGAAGTGTAGTTGAAAACGGAAGAAACGGAGATGAAAAACTCCAAGTATCTTAAGAGTTATGATGGAAATAGTTAGACTCGTGCTTTAGTCTAGCAGAGTACACACGTACCTCCGATTCATTGACCATAAGTCACTTAATTCGACTCGGAATTTATTCAAATTCATACCATTCTGAAGATATCGAAGTGTAGTTGAAAACGGAAGAAACGGAGATGAAAAACTCTAATTATTTTAAGAGTTATGATAGAAATAGTTAGACTCGCGCTTTCGCCTAGCAGTTTACAGATCTACCTCCGAGTGAATGACCATAACTCACTCAATTCAACTCGGAATTCATTGAAATTTGTTCCATTTCGAAGGACTCGAAGTGTAGTTTAAAACGGAAGAAACGGAGATGAAAAAAGCCAAGTATTTTGAGAGTTATGGTGAAAATAGTTAGACTCGCACTTTGGTCTAGCAGTTTACAGACCAACCTCCAATTGATTGACCATAACTTACTCAATTTAACTCGAAATTGATTCAAATTCATGCCATTTTGAAGATGTCGAAGTGTAGTTGAAAATGAAAGAAACAGAGATGAAAAACTCCAAGTATCTTAAGAGTTATGATGGAAATAATTAGACTCGCGCTTTGGTCTAACAGTTTACAGACCTACTTCCGATTCATTGACCCTAAGTCACTCAATTCGACTCGAAATGTATTCAAATTCATAGCATTCTGAAGATATTGAAGTGTAGTTGAAAACGGAAGAAACGGAGATGAAAAACTCTAATTATTTTAAGAGTTATGACAGAAATAGTTAGACTCGCGCTTTCGCCTAGCGGTTTACAGATCTACCTCCGAGTGAATGACCATAACTCACTCAATTAAACTCGGAATTCATTGAAATTTAATCCATTTCGAAGGACTCGAAGTGTAGTTTAAAAGGGAAGAAACGGAGATGAAAAAAGCCAAGTACTTTAAGAGTTATGGTGGAAATAGTTAGACTCGCACTTTGGTCTAGCAGTTTACAGACCAACCTCCAATTGATTGACCATAACTTACTCAAATTAACTCGGAATTGATTCAAATTCATGCCATTTTGAAGATGTCGAAGTGTAGTTGAAAACGAAAGAAACAGAGATGAAAAACTCCAAGTATCTTAAGAGTTATGATGGAAATAGGTAGACTCGTGCTTTGGTCTAGAAGTTTACACACCTACCTCCGATTCATTGACCATAAGTCACTCAATTCGACTCGGAATTTATTCCATTTCATACCATTATGAAGATATCGAAGTGTAGTTGAAAACGGAAGAAACGGAGATGAAAAACTCTAATTATTTTAAGAGTTATGATAGAAATAGTTTGACTCGCGCTTTCGCCTAGCAGTTTACAGACCTACCTCCGATTTAATGACCATAACTCACTCAATTCAACACGTAATTCAATGAAATTTGTTCCATTTCGAAGGAGTCGAAGTGTAGTTTAAAACGGAAGCAAAGGAGATGAAAAACTACTTGTATTTTGAGAGTTAAGATGGAAATAGTTACATTCGCGCTTTGGTCTATCAGTTTGCAGACATACCCCCGATTGAATGACCATAACTCACTCAATTCAACTCGAAATTCATTGAAGTTTGTTCCATTTCGAAAGAGTCGAAGTGTAGTTTAAAACAGAAGAAACAGAGAAGAAAAACTCCAAGTATTTTGAGAGTTATTATGGAAATAGTTAGACTCGCGCTTTGGTCTAGCAGTTTACAGACCTACCTCCGATTGATTGACTAAAACTCACTCAATTAAATTTTAAATGGATTCAAATTCATGCCATTTCGAAGATGTCGAAGTGTAGTTGAAAACGGAAGAAACGGAGATGAAAAACTCCAAGTATCTTAAGAGTTATGATGGAAATAGTTAGACTCGTGCTTTAGTCTAGCAGAGTACACACGTACCTCCGATTCATTGACCATAAGTCACTTAATTCGACTCGGAATTTATTCAAATTCATACCATTCTGAAGATATCGAAGTGTAGTTGAAAATGGAAGAAACGGAGATGAAAAACTCTAATTATTTTAAGAGTTATGATAGAAATAGTTAGACTCGCGCTTTCGCCTAGCAGTTTACAGATCTACCTCCGAGTGAATGACCATAACTCACTCAATTCAACTCGGAATTCATTGAAATTTGTTCCATTTCGAAGGACTCGAAGTGTAGTTTAAAACGGAAGAAACGGAGATGAAAAAAGCCAAGTATTTTGAGAGTTATGGTGAAAATAGTTAGACTCGCACTTTCGTCTAGCAGTTTACAGACCAACCTCCAATTGATTGACCATAACTTACTCAATTTAACTCAGAATTGATTCAAATTCATGCCATTTTGAAGATGTCGAAGTGTAGTTGAAAATGAAAGAAACAGAGATGAAAAACTCCAAGTATCTTAAGAGTTATGATGGAAATAATTAGACTCGCGCTTTGGTCTAACAGTTTACAGACTTACCTCCGATTCATTGACCCTAAGTCACTCAATTCGACTCGAAATTTATTCAAATTCATAGCATTCTGAAGATATTGAAGTGTAGTTGAAAACGGAAGAGACGGAGATGAAAAACTCTAATTATTTTAAGAGTTATGATAGAAATAGTTAGACTCGCGCTTTCGCCTAGCGGTTTACAGATCTACCTCCGAGTGAATGACCATAACTCACTCAATTAAACTCGGAATTCATTGAAATTTAATCCATTTCGAAGGACTCGAAGTGTAGTTTAAAAGGGAAGAAACGGAGATGAAAAAAGCCAAGTACTTTAAGAGTTATGGTGGAAATAGTTAGACTCGCACTTTGGTCTAGCAGTTTACAGACCAACCTCCAATTGATTGACCATAACTTACTCAAATTAACTCGGAATTGATTCAAATTCATGCCATTTTGAAGATGTCGAAGTGTAGTTGAAAACGAAAGAAACAGAGATGAAAAACTCCAAGTATCTTAAGAGTTATGATGGAAATAGTTAGACTCGTGCTTTGGTCTAGAAGTTTACACACCTACCTCCGATTCATTGACCATAAGTCACTCAATTCGACTCGGAATTTATTCCATTTCATACCATTATGAAGATATCGAAGTGTAGTTGAAAACGGAAGAAACGGAGATGAAAAACTCTAATTATTTTAAGAGTTATGATAGAAATAGTTTGACTCGCGCTTTCGCCTAGCAGTTTACAGACCTACCTCCGATTTAATGACCATAACTCACTAAATTCAACACGTAATTCAATGAAATTTGTTCCATTTCGAAGGAGTCGAAGTGTAGTTTAAAACGGAAGCAAAGGAGATGAAAAACTACTTGTATTTTGAGAGTTAAGATGGAAATAGTTACATTCGCGCTTTGGTCTATCAGTTTGCAGACATACCTCCGATTGAATGACCATAACTCACTCAATTCAACTCGAAATTCATTGAAGTTTGTTCCATTTCGAAAGAGTCGAAGTGTAGTTTAAAACAGAAGAAACAGAGAAGAAAAACTCTAAGTATTTTGAGAGTTATTATGGAAATAGTTAGACTCGCGCTTTGGTCTAGCAGTTTACAGACCTACCTCCGATTGATTGACTAAAACTCACTCAATTAAATTTTAAATGGATTCAAATTCATGCCATTTCGAAGATGTCGAAGTGTAGTTGAAAACGGAAGAAACGGAGATGAAAAACTCCAAGTATCTTAAGAGTTATGATGGAAATAGTTAGACTCGTGCTTTAGTCTAGCAGAGTACACACGTACCTCCGATTCATTGACCATAAGTCACTTAATTCGACTCGGAATTTATTCAAATTCATACCATTCTGAAGATATCGAAGTGTAGTTGAAAACGGAAGAAACGGAGATGAAAAACTCTAATTATTTTAAGAGTTATGATAGAAATAGTTAGACTCGCGCTTTCGCCTAGCAGTTTACAGATCTACCTCCGAGTGAATGACCATAACTCCCTCAATTCAACTCGGAATTCATTGAAATTTGTTCTATTTCGAAGGACTCGAAGTGTAGTTTAAAACGGAAGAAACGGAGATGAAAAAAGCCAAGTATTTTGAGAGTTATGGTGAAAATAGTTAGACTCGCACTTTGGTCTAGCAGTTTACAGACCAACCTCCAATTGATTGACCATAACTTACTCAATTTAACTCAGAATTGATTCAAATTCATGCCATTTTGAAGATGTCGAAGTGTAGTTGAAAATGAAAGAAACAGAGATGAAAAACTCCAAGTATCTTAAGAGTTATGATGGAAATAATTAGACTCGCGCTTTGGTCTAACAGTTTACAGACTTACCTCCGATTCATTGACCCTAAGTCACTCAATTCGACTCGAAATTTATTCAAATTCATAGCATTCTGAAGATATTGAAGTGTAGTTGAAAACGGAAGAAACGGAGATGAAAAACTCTAATTATTTTAAGAGTTATGATAGAAATAGTTAGACTCGCGCTTTCGCCTAGCGGTTTACAGATCTACCTCCGAGTGAATGACCATAACTCACTCAATTAAACTCGGAATTCATTAAAATTTAATCCATTTCGAAGGACTCGAAGTGTAGTTTAAAACGGAAGAAACGGAGATGAAAAAAGCCAAGTACTTTAAGAGTTATGGTGGAAATAGTTAGACTCGCACTTTGGTCTAGCAGTTTACAGACCAACCTCCAATTGATTGACCATAACTTACTCAATTTAACTCGGAATTGATTCAAACTCATGCCATTTTGAAGATGTCGAAGTGTAGTTGAAAACGAAAGAAACAGAGATGAAAAACTCCAAGTATCTTAAGAGTTATGATGAAAATAGTTAGACTCGTGCTTTGGTCTAGAAGTTTACACACCTACCTCCGATTCATTGACCATAAGTCACTCGATTCGACTCGGAATTCATTGAAATTTGTTCAATTTCGAAGGACTCGAAGTGTAGTTTAAAACAGAAAAAACGGAGATGAAAAAAGCCAAGTACTTTACGAGTTATGGTGGAAATACTTAGACTCGCACTTTGGTCTAGCAGTTTACAGACCAACCTCCAATTGATTGACCATAACTTACTCAATTTAACTCGGAATTGATTCAAATTCATGTCATTTTGAAGATGTCGAAGTGTAGTTGAAAACGAAAGAAACAGAGATGAAAAACTCCAAGTATCTTAAGAGTTATGATGGAAATAGTTAGACTCGTGCTTTGTTCTAGAAGTTTACACACCTACCTCTGATTCATTGACCATAAGTCACTCAATTCGACTCGGAATTTATTCCAATTCATACCATTCTGAAGATATCGAAGTGTAGTTGAAAACGGAAGAAACGAAGATGAAAAACTCTAATTATTTTAAGAGTTATGATAGAAATAGTTAGACTCGCGCTTTCGCCTAGCAGTTTACAGACCTACCTCCGATTTAATGACCATAACTCACTCAATTCAACACGTAATTCAATGAAATTTGTTCAATTTCGAAGGAGTCGAAGTGTAGTTTAAAACGGAAGCAAAGATGATAAAAAACTACTTGTATTTTGACAGTTAAGATGGAAATAGTTAGATTCGCGCTTTAGTCTAGCAGTTTACAGACCTACCTCCGATTCATTGACCATAAGTCACTCAATTCGACTCGGAATTTATTCAAATTCATGCCATTTGGAAGATGTCGAAGAGTAGTTGAAAATGAACGAAACGGAGATGAAAAACTCCAAGTATTTTAAGAGTTATGATAGAAATAGTTAGACTCGCGCTTTCGCCTAGCAGTTTACAGACCTACCTCCGATTTAATGACCATAACTCACTCAATTCAACACGTAATTCAATAAAATTTCTTTCATTTCGAAGGAGTCGAAGTGTAGTTTAAAACGGAAGAAAAGGAGATGAAAAACTACTTGTATTTTGAGAGTTAAGATGGAAATAGTTACATTCGCGCTTTGGTCTAGCAGTTTGCAGACATACCTCCGATTGAATGATAATAACTCACTCAATTCAACTCGAAATTCATTAAAATTTGTTCCATTTCGAAGGAGTCGAAGTGTAGTTTAAAACGGAAGAAACAGAGAAGAAAAACTCCAAGTATTTTGAGAGTTATTGTGGAAATTGTTAGACTCGCGCTTTGGTCTTGCAGTTTACAGACCTACCTCCGATTGATTGACGAAAACTCACTCAATTAAATTTTAAATGGATTCAAATTCATGCCATTTCGAAGATGTCGAAGTGTAGTTGAAAACGGAAGAAACGGAGATGAAAAACTCCAAGTATCTTAAGAGTTATGATGGAAATAGTTAGACTCGTGCTTTAGTCTAGCAGAGTACACACGTACCTCCGATTCATTGACCATAAGTCACTCAATTCAACTCGGAATTTATTCAAATTCATACCATTCTGAAGATATCGAAGTGTAGTTGAAAACGGAAGAAACGGAGATGAAAAACTCCAAGTATTTGAAGAGTTATGATAGAAATAGTTAGACTCGCGCTTTCGCCTAGCAGTTTACAAATTTACCTCCGATTTAATGACCATAACTCACTCAATTCAACACGTAATTCAATGAAATTTGTTCCATTTCGAAGGAGTCGAAGTGTAGTTTAAAACGGAAGAAAAGGAGATGAAAAACTACTTGTATTTTGAGAGTTAAGATGGAAATAGTTACATTCGCGCTTTGGTCTAGCAGTTTGCAGACATACCTCCGATTGATTGACCATAACTCACTAAATTCAACTCGAAATTCAATGAAATTTGTTCCATTTCGAAGGAGTCGAAGTGTAGTTTAAAACGGAAGAAACAGAGCAGAAAAACTCTAAGTATTTTGAGAGTTAATATGGAAATAGTTAGACTCGCGCTTTGGTCTAGCAGTTTACAGACCTACCTCCGATTGATTGACTAAAAGTCACTCAATTAAATTTGAAATGGATTCAAATTCATGCCATTTCGAAGATGTCGACGTGTAGTTGAAAACGGAAGAAACGGAGATGAAAAACTCCAAGTATCTTAAGAGTTATGATGGAAATAGTTAGACTCGTGCTTTAGCCTAGCAGAGTACACACGTACCTCCGATTCATTGACCATAAGTCACTCAATTCGACTCGGAATTTATTCAAATTCATACCATTCTGAAGATATCGAAGTGTAGTTGAAAACGGAACAAACGGAGATGAAAAACTCTAATTATTTTAAGAGTTATGATAGAAATAGTTAGACTCGCGCTTTCGCCTAGCAGTTTACAGATCTACCTCCGAGTGAATGACCATAACTCACTCAATTCAACTCGGAATTCATTGAAATTTGTTCCATTTCGAAGGACTCGAAGTGTAGTTTAAAACGGAAGAAACGGAGATGAAAAAAGCCAAGTATTTTGAGAGATATGGTGGAAATAGTTAGACTCGCACTTTGGTCTAGCAATTTACAGACCAACCTCCAATTGATTGACCCTAACTTACTCAATTTAACTCGGAATTGATTCAAATTCATGCCATTTTGAAGATGTCGAAGTGTAGTTGAAAATGAAAGAAACAGAGATGAAAAACTCCAAGTATCTTAAGAGTTATGATGGAAATAGTTAGACTCGCGCTTTGGTCTAGCAGTTTACAGACCTACTTCCGATTCATTGACCATAAGTCACTCAATTCGACTCGGAATTTAATTGAATTCATAGCATTCTGAAGATATTGAAGTGTAGTTGAAAACGGAAGAAACGGAGATGAAAAACTCTAATTATTTTAAGAGTTATGATAGAAATAGTTAGACTCGCGCTTTCGCCTAGCGGTTTACAGATCTACCTCCGAGTGAATGACCATAACTCACTCAATTCAACTCGGAATTCATTGAAATTTAATCCATTTCGAAGGACTCGAAGTGTAGTTTAAAAGGGAAGAAACGGAGATGAAAAAAGCCAAGTACTTTAAGAGTTATGGTGGAAATAGTTAGACTCGCACTTTGGTCTAGCAGTTTACAGGCCAACCTCCAATTGATTGACCATAACTTACTCAAATTAACTCGGAATTGATTCAAATTCATGCCATTTTGAAGATGTCGAAGTGTAGTTGAAAACGAAAGAAACAGAGATGAAAAACTCCAAGTATCTTAAGAGTTATGATGGAAATAGTTAGACTCGTGCTTTGGTCTAGAAGTTTACACACCTACCTCCGATTCATTGACCATAAGTCACTCAATTCGACTCGAAATTTATTCAAATTCATAGCATTCTGAAGATATTGAAGTGTAGTTGAAAACGGAAGAAACGGAGATGATAAACTCTAATTATTTTAAGAGTTATGATAGAAATAGTTAGACTCACGCTTTCGCCTAGCGGTTTACAGATCTACCTCCGAGTGAATGACCATAACTCACTCAATTAAACTCGGAATTCATTGAAATTTAATCCATTTCGAAGGACTCGAAGTGTAGTTTAAAAGGGAAGAAACGGAGATGAAAAAAGCCAAGTACTTTAAGAGTTATGGTGGAAATAGTTAGACTCGCACTTTGGTCTAGCAGTTTACAGACCAACCTCCAATTGATTGACCATAACTTACTCAAATTAACTCGGAATTGATTCAAATTTATGCCATTTTGAAGATGTCGAAGTGTAGTTGAAAACGAAAGAAACAGAGATGAAAAACTCCAAGTATCTTAAGAGTTATGATGGAAATAGTTAGACTCGTGCTTTGGTCTAGAAGTTTACACACCTACCTCCGATTCATTGACCATAAGTCACTCAATTCGACTCGGAATTTATTCCATTTCATACCATTATGAAGATATCGAAGTGTAGTTGAAAACGGAAGAAACGGAGATGAAAAACTCTAATTATTTTAAGAGTTATGATAGAAATAGTTTGACTTGCGCTTTCGCCTAGCAGTTTACAGACCTACCTCCGATTTAATGACCATAACTCACTCAATTCAACACGTAATTCAATGAAATTTGTTCCATTTCGAAGGAGTCGAAGTGTAGTTTAAAACGGAAGCAAAGGAGATGAAAAACTACTTGTATTTTGAGAGTTAAGATGGAAATAGTTACATTCGCGCTTTGGTCTAGCAGTTTGCAGACATACCTCCGATTGAATGACCATAAGTCACTCAATTCGACTCGGAATTTATTCCATTTCATACCACTCTGAAGATATCGAAGTGTAGTTGAAAACGGAAGAAACGGAGATGAAAAACTCTAATTATTTTAAGAGTTATGATAGAAATAGTTAGACTCGCGCTTTCGCCTAGCGGTTTACAGATCTACCTCCGAGTGAATGACCATAACTCACTCAATTAAACTCGGAATTCATTGAAATTTAATCCACTTCGAAGGAGTCGAAGTGTAGTTTAAAACGGAAGAAACGGAGATGAAAAAAGCCAAGTACTTTAAGAGTTATGGTGGAAATAGTTAGACTCGCACTTTGGTCACGCAGTTTACAGACCAACCTCCAATTGAGTGACCATAACTTACTCAATTTAACTCGGAATTGATTCAAATTCATGCCATTTTGAAGATGTCGAAGTTTAGTTGAAAACGAAAGAAACAGAGATGAAAAACTCTAAGTATCTTAAGAGTTATGATGAAAATAGTTAGACTCGTGCTTTGGTCTAGAAGTTTAAACACCTACCTCCGATTCATTGACCATAAGTCACTCAATTCGACTCGGAATTCATTGAAATTTGTTCAATTTCGAAGGACTCGAAGTGTAGTTTAAAACAGAAGAAACGGAGATGAAAAAAGCCAAGTACTTTACGAGTTATGGTGGAAATACTTAGACTCGCACTTTGGTCTAGCAGTTTACAGACAAACCTCCAATTGATTCACCATAACTTACTCAATTTAACTCGGAATTGATTCAAATTCATGCCATTTTGAAGATGTCGAAGTGTAGTTGAAAACGAAAGAAATAGAGATGAAAAACTCCAAGTATCTTAAGAGTTATGATGGAAATAGTTAGACTCGTGCTTTGTTCTAGAAGTTTACACACCTACCTCGGATTCATTGACCATAAGTCACTCAATTCGACTCGGAATTTATTCCAATTAATACCATTCTGAAGATATCGAAGTGCAGTTGAAAACGGAAGAAACGGAGATGAAAAACTCTAATTATTTTAAGAGTTATGATAGAAATAGTTAGACTCGCGCTTTCGCCTAGCAGTTTACAGACCTACCTCCGATTTAATGACCATAACTCACTCAATTCAACACGTAATTCAATGAAATTTGTTCCATTTCGAATAGTCGAAGTGTAGTTTAAAACGGAAGCAAAGATGATAAAAAACTACTTGTATTTTGACAGTTAAGATGGAAATAGTTAGATTCGCGCTTTAGTCTAGCAGTTTACAGACCTACCTCCGATTCATTGACCATAAGTCACTCAATTCAACACGTAATTGAAAACGAACGAAACGGAGATGAAAAACTCCAAGTATTTTAAGAGTTATGATAGAAATAGTTAGACTCGCGCTTTCGCCTAGCAGTTTACAGACCTACCTCCGATTTAATGACCATAACTCACTCAATTCAACACGTAATTCAATGAAATTTCTTTCATTTCGAAGGAGTCGAAGTGTAGTTTAAAACGGAAGAAAAGGAGATGAAAAACTACTTGTATTTTGAGAGTTAAGATGGAAATAGTTACATTCGCGCTTTGGTCTAGCAGTTTGCAGACATACCTCCGATTGAATGATAATAACTCACTCAATTCAACTCGAAATTCATTAAAATTTGTTCCATTTCGAAGGAGTCGAAGTGTAGTTTAAAACGGAAGAAACAGAGAAGAAAAACTCCAAGTATTTTGAGAGTTATTGTGGAAATTGTTAGACTCGCGCTTTGGTCTAGCAGTTTACAGACCTACCTCCGATTGATTGACTAAAACTCACTCAATTAAATTTTAAATGGATTCAAATTCATGCCATTTCGAAGATGTCGAAGTGTAGTTGAAAACGGAAGAAACGGAGATGAAAAACTCCAAGTATCTTAAGAGTTATGATGGAAATAGTTAGACTCGTGCTTTAGTCTAGCAGAGTACACACGTACCTCCGATTCATTGACCATAAGTCACTCAATTCAACTCGGAATTTATTCAAATTCATACCATTCTGAAGATATCGAAGTGTAGTTGAAAACGGAAGAAACGGAGATGAAAAACTCCAAGTATTTGAAGAGTTATGATAGAAATAGTTAGACTCGCGCTTTCGCCTAGCAGTTTACAAATTTACCTCCGATTTAATGACCATAACTCACTCAATTCAACACGTAATTCAATGAAATTTGTTCCATTTCGAAGGAGTCGAAGTGTAGTTTAAAACGGAAGAAAAGGAGATGAAAAACTACTTGTATTTTGAGAGTTAAGATGGAAATAGTTACATTCGCGCTTTGGTCTAGCAGTTTGCAGACATACCTCCGATTGATTGACCATAACTCACTCAATTCAACTCGGAATTCAATGAAATTTATTCCATTTCGAAGGAGTCGAAGTGTAGTTTAAAACGGAAGAAACGGAGATGAAAAACTCTAATTATTTTAAGAGTTATGATAGAAATAGTTTGACTCGCGCTTTCGCCTAGCAGTTTACAGACCTACCTCCGATTTAATGACCATAACTCACTCAATTCAACACGTAATTCAATGAAATTTGTTCCATTTCGAAGGAGTCGAAGTGTAGTTTAAAACGGAAGAAACAGAGAAGAAAAACTCCAAGTATTTTGAGAGTTATTGTGGAAATAGTTAGACTCGCGCTTTGGTCTAGCAGTTTACAGACCTACCTCCGATTGATTGACTAAAACTCACTCAATTAAATTTTAAATGGATTCAAATTCATGCCATTTCGAAGATGTCGAAGTGTAGTTGAAAAAGGAAGAAACGGAGATGAAAAACTCCAAGTATCTTAAGAGTTATGATGGAAAATAGTTAGACTCGTGCTTTGGTCTAGAAGTTTACACACCTACCTCCGATTCATTGACCATAAGTCACTCAATTCGACTCGGAATTTATTCCATTTCATACCATTCTGAAGATATCGAAGTGTAGTTGAAAGCGGAAGAAACGGAGATGAAAAACTCTAATTATTTTAAGAGTTATGATAGAAATAGTTTGACTCGCCCTTTCGCCTAGCAGTTTACAGACCTACCTCCGATTTAATGACCATAACTCACTCAATTCAACACGTAATTCAATGAAATTTGTTCCATTTCGAAGGAGTGGAAGTGTAGTTTAAAACATAAGCAAAGGAGATGAAAAACTACTTGTATTTTGAGAGTTAAGATGGAAATAGTTACATTCGCGCTTTGGTCTAGCAGTTTGCAGACATACCTCCGATTGAATGACCATAACTCACTCAATTCAACTCGAAATTCATTGAAGTTTGTTCCATTTCGAAGGAGTCGAAGTGTAGTTTAAAACAGAAGAAACAGAGAAGAAAAACTCCAAGTATTTTGAGAGTTATTGTGGAATTAGTTAGACTCGCGCTTTGGTCTAGCAGTTTACAGACCTACCTCCGATTGATTGACTAAAACTCACTCAATTAAATTTTAAATGGATTCAAATTCATGCCATTTCGAAGATGTCGAAGTGTAGTTGAAAACGGAAGAAACGGAGATGAAAAACTCCAAGTATCTTAAGAGTTATGATGGAAATAGTTAGACTCGTGCTTTAGTCTAGCAGAGTACACACGTACCTTCGATTCATTGACCATAAGTCACTTAATTCGACTCGGAATTTATTCAAATTCATACCATTCTGAAGATATCGAAGTGTAGTTGAAAACGGAAGAAACGGAGATGAAAAACTCTAATTATTTTAAGAGTTATGATAGAAATAGTTAGACTCGCGCTTTCGCCTAGCAGTTTACAGATCTACCTCCGAGTGAATGACCATAACTCACTCAATTCAAATCGGAATTCATTGAAATTTGTTCCATTTCGAACGACTCGAAGTGTAGTTTAAAACGGAAGAAACGGAGATGAAAAAAGCCAAGTAGTTTGAGAGTTATGGTGGAAATAGTTAGACTCGCCATTTGGTCTAGCAGTTTACAGACCAACCTCCAATTGATTAACCATAACTTACTCAATTTAACTCGGAATTGATTCAAATTCATGCCAATTTGAAGATGTCGAAGTGTAGTTGAAAATGAAAGAAACAGAGATGAAAAACTCCAAGTATCTTAAGAGTTATGATGGAAATAGTTAGACTTGCGCTTTGGTCTAGCAGTTTACAGACCTACCTCCGATTCATTGACCATAAGTCACTCAATTCGACTCGAAATTTATTCAAATTCATAGTATTCTGAAGATATTGAAGTGTAGTTGAAAACGGAAGAAACGGAGATGAAAAACTCTAATTATTTTAAGAGTTATGATAGAAATAGTTAGACTCGCGCTTTCGCCTAGCGGTTTACAGATCTACCTCCGAGTGAATGACCATAACTCACTCAATTCAACTCGGAATTCATTGAAATTTAATCCATTTCGAAGGACTCGAAGTGTAGTTTAAAAGGGAAGAAACGGAGATGAAAAAAGCCAAGTACTTTAAGAGTTATGGTGGAAATAGTTAGACTCGCACTTTGGTCTAGCAGTTTACAGACCAACCTCCAATTGATTGACCATAACTTACTCAAATTAACTCGGAATTGATTCAAATTCATGCAATTTTGAAGATGTCGAAGTGTAGTTGAAAACGAAAGAAACAGAGATGAAAAACTCCAAGTATCTTAAGAGTTATGATGGAAATAGTTAGACTCGTGCTTTGGTCTAGAAGTTTACACACCTACCTCCGATTCATTGACCATAAGTCACTCAATTCGACTCGGAATTTATTCCATTTCATACCATTATGAAGATATCGAAGTGTAGTTGAAAACGGAAGAAACAGAGATGAAAAACTCTAATTATTTTAAGAGTTATGATAGAAATAGTTTGACTTGCGCTTTCGCCTAGCAGTTTACAGACCTACCTCCGATTTAATGACCATAACTCACTCAATTCAACACGTAATTCAATGAAATTTGTTCCATTTCGAAGGAGTCGAAGTGTAGTTTAAAACGGAAGCAAAGGAGATGAAAAACTACTTGTATTTTGAGAGTTAAGATGGAAATAGTTACATTCGCGCTTTGGTCTAGCAGTTTGCAGACATACCTCCGATTGAATGACCATAAGTCACTCAATTCGACTCGGAATTTATTCCATTTCATACCACTCTGAAGATATCGAAGTGTAGTTGAAAACGGAAGAAACGGAGATGAAAAACTCTAATTATTTTAAGAGTTATGATAGAAATAGTTAGACTCGCGCTTTCGCCTAGCGGTTTACAGATCTACCTCCGAGTGAATGACCATAACTCACTCAATTAAACTCGGAATTCATTGAAATTTAATCCACTTCGAAGGAGTCGAAGTGTAGTTTAAAACGGAAGAAACGGAGATGAAAAAAGCCAAGTACTTTAAGAGTTATGGTGGAAATAGTTAGACTCGCACTTTGGTCACGCAGTTTACAGACCAACCTCCAATTGAGTGACCATAACTTACTCAATTTAACTCGGAATTGATTCAAATTCATGCCATTTTGAAGATGTCGAAGTTTAGTTGAAAACGAAAGAAACAGAGATGAAAAACTCCAAGTATCTTAAGAGTTATGATGAAAATAGTTAGACTCGTGCTTTGGTCTAGAAGTTTAAACACCTACCTCCGATTCATTGACCATAAGTCACTCAATTCGACTCGGAATTCATTGAAATTTGTTCAATTTCGAAGGACTCGAAGTGTAGTTTAAAACAGAAGAAACGGAGATGAAAAAAGCCAAGTACTTTACGAGTTATGGTGGAAATACTTAGACTCGCACTTTGGTCTAGCAGTTTACAGACAAACCTCCAATTGATTCACCATAACTTACTCAATTTAACTCGGAATTGATTCAAATTCATGCCATTTTGAAGATGTCGAAGTGTAGTTGAAAACGAAAGAAATAGAGATGAAAAACTCCAAGTATCTTAAGAGTTATGATGGAAATAGTTAGACTCGTGCTTTGTTCTAGAAGTTTACACACCTACCTCGGATTCATTGACCATAAGTCACTCAATTCGACTCGGAATTTATTCCAATTAATACCATTCTGAAGATATCGAAGTGCAGTTGAAAACGGAAGAAACGGAGATGAAAAACTCTAATTATTTTAAGAGTTATGATAGAAATAGTTAGACTCGCGCTTTCGCCTAGCAGTTTACAGACCTACCTCCGATTTAATGACCATAACTCACTCAATTCAACACGTAATTCAATGAAATTTGTTCCATTTCGAATAGTCGAAGTGTAGTTTAAAACGGAAGCAAAGATGATAAAAAACTACTTGTATTTTGACAGTTAAGATGGAAATAGTTAGATTCGCGCTTTAGTCTAGCAGTTTACAGACCTACCTCCGATTCATTGACCATAAGTCACTCAATTCAACACGTAATTGAAAACGAACGAAACGGAGATGAAAAACTCCAAGTATTTTAAGAGTTATGATAGAAATAGTTAGACTCGCGCTTTCGCCTAGCAGTTTACAGACCTACCTCCGATTTAATGACCATAACTCACTCAATTCAACACGTAATTCAATGAAATTTCTTTCATTTCGAAGGAGTCGAAGTGTAGTTTAAAACGGAAGAAAAGGAGATGAAAAACTACTTGTATTTTGAGAGTTAAGATGGAAATAGTTACATTCGCGCTTTGGTCTAGCAGTTTGCAGACATACCTCCGATTGAATGATAATAACTCACTCAATTCAACTCGAAATTCATTAAAATTTGTTCCATTTCGAAGGAGTCGAAGTGTAGTTTAAAACGGAAGAAACAGAGAAGAAAAACTCCAAGTATTTTGAGAGTTATTGTGGAAATTGTTAGACTCGCGCTTTGGTCTAGCAGTTTACAGACCTACCTCCGATTGATTGACTAAAACTCACTCAATTAAATTTTAAATGGATTCAAATTCATGCCATTTCGAAGATGTCGAAGTGTAGTTGAAAACGGAAGAAACGGAGATGAAAAACTCCAAGTATCTTAAGAGTTATGATGGAAATAGTTAGACTCGTGCTTTAGTCTAGCAGAGTACACACGTACCTCCGATTCATTGACCATAAGTCACTCAATTCAACTCGGAATTTATTCAAATTCATACCATTCTGAAGATATCGAAGTGTAGTTGAAAACGGAAGAAACGGAGATGAAAAACTCCAAGTATTTTAAGAGTTATGATAGAAATAGTTAGACTCGCGCTTTCGCCTAGCAGTTTACAAATTTACCTCCGATTTAATGACCATAACTCACTCAATTCAACACGTAATTCAATGAAATTTGTTCCATTTCAAAGGAGTCGAAGTGTAGTTTAAAACGGAAGAAAAGGAGATGAAAAACTACTTGTATTTTGAGAGTTAAGATGGAAATAGTTACATTCGCGCTTTGGTCTAGCAGTTTGCAGACATACCTCCGATTGATTGACCATAACTCACTCAATTCAACTCGGAATTCAATGAAATTTATTCCATTTCGAAGGAGTCGAAGTGTAGTTTAAAACGGAAGAAACGGAGATGAAAAACTCTAATTATTTTAAGAGTTATGATAGAAATAGTTTCACTCGCGCTTTCGCCTAGCAGTTTACAGACCTACCTCCGATTTAATGACCATAACTCACTCAATTCAACACGTAATTCAATGAAATTTGTTCCATTTCGAAGGAGTCGAAGTGTAGTTTAAAACGGAAGAAACAGAGAAGAAAAACTCCAAGTATTTTGAGAGTTATTGTGGAAATAGTTAGACTCGCGCTTTGGTCTAGCAGTTTACAGACCTACCTCCGATTGATTGACTAAAACTCACTCAATTAAATTTTAAATGGATTCAAATTCATGCCATTTCGAAGATGTCGAAGTGTAGTTGAAAAAGGAAGAAACGGAGATGAAAAACTCCAAGTATCTTAAGAGTTATGATGGAAAATAGTTAGACTCGTGCTTTGGTCTAGAAGTTTACACACCTACCTCCGATTCATTGACCATAAGTCACTCAATTCGACTCGGAATTTATTCCATTTCATACCATTCTGAAGATATCGAAGTGTAGTTGAAAGCGGAAGAAACGGAGATGAAAAACTCTAATTATTTTAAGAGTTATGATAGAAATAGTTTGACTCGCCCTTTCGCCTAGCAGTTTACAGACCTACCTCCGATTTAATGACCATAACTCACTCAATTCAACACGTAATTCAATGAAATTTGTTCCATTTCGAAGGAGTGGAAGTGTAGTTTAAAACATAAGCAAAGGAGATGAAAAACTACTTGTATTTTGAGAGTTAAGATGGAAATAGTTACATTCGCGCTTTGGTCTAGCAGTTTGCAGACATACCTCCGATTGAATGACCATAACTCACTCAATTCAACTCGAAATTCATTGAAGTTTGTTCCATTTCGAAGGAGTCGAAGTGTAGTTTAAAACAGAAGAAACAGAGAAGAAAAACTCCAAGTATTTTGAGAGTTATTGTGGAATTAGTTAGACTCGCGCTTTGGTCTAGCAGTTTACAGACCTACCTCCGATTGATTGACTAAAACTCACTCAATTAAATTTTAAATGGATTCAAATTCATGCCATTTCGAAGATGTCGAAGTGTAGTTGAAAACGGAAGAAACGGAGATGAAAAACTCCAAGTATCTTAAGAGTTATGATGGAAATAGTTAGACTCGTGCTTTAGTCTAGCAGAGTACACACGTACCTTCGATTCATTGACCATAAGTCACTTAATTCGACTCGGAATTTATTCAAATTCATACCATTCTGAAGATATCGAAGTGTAGTTGAAAACGGAAGAAACGGAGATGAAAAACTCTAATTATTTTAAGAGTTATGATAGAAATAGTTAGACTCGCGCTTTCGCCTAGCAGTTTACAGATCTACCTCCGAGTGAATGACCATAACTCACTCAATTCAAATCGGAATTCATTGAAATTTGTTCCATTTCGAACGACTCGAAGTGTAGTTTAAAACGGAAGAAAAGGAGATGAAAAAAGCCAAGTAGTTTGAGAGTTATGGTGGAAATAGTTAGACTCGCCATTTGGTCTAGCAGTTTACAGACCAACCTCCAATTGATTAACCATAACTTACTCAATTTAACTCGGAATTGATTCAAATTCATGCCAATTTGAAGATGTCGAAGTGTAGTTGAAAATGAAAGAAACAGAGATGAAAAACTCCAAGTATCTTAAGAGTTATGATGGAAATAGTTAGACTTGCGCTTTGGTCTAGCAGTTTACAGACCTACCTCCGATTCATTGACCATAAGTCACTCAATTCGACTCGAAATTTATTCAAATTCATAGTATTCTGAAGATATTGAAGTGTAGTTGAAAACGGAAGAAACGGAGATGAAAAACTCTAATTATTTTAAGAGTTATGATAGAAATAGTTAGACTCGCGCTTTCGCCTAGCGGTTTACAGATCTACCTCCGAGTGAATGACCATAACTCACTCAATTCAACTCGGAATTCATTGAAATTTAATCCATTTCGAAGGACTCGAAGTGTAGTTTAAAAGGGAAGAAACGGAGATGAAAAAAGCCAAGTACTTTAAGAGTTATGGTGGAAATAGTTAGACTCGCACTTTGGTCTAGCAGTTTACAGACCAACCTCCAATTGATTGACCATAACTTACTCAAATTAACTCGGAATTGATTCAAATTCATGCCATTTTGAAGATGTCGAAGTGTAGTTGAAAACGAAAGAAACAGAGATGAAAAACTCCAAGTATCTTAAGAGTTATGATGGAAATAGTTAGACTCGTGCTTTGGTCTAGAAGTTTACACACCTACCTCCGATTCATTGACCATAAGTCACTCAATTCGACTCGGAATTTATTCCATTTCATACCATTATGAAGATATCGAAGTGTAGTTGAAAACGGAAGAAACGGAGATGAAAAACTCTAATTATTTTAAGAGTTATGATAGAAATAGTTTGACTCGCGCTTTCGCCTAGCAGTTTACAGACCTACCTCCGATTTAATGACCATAACTCACTCAATTCAACACGTAATTCAATGAAATTTGTTCCATTTCGAAGGAGTCGAAGTGTAGTTTAAAACGGAAGAAACAGAGAAGAAAAACTCCAAGTATTTTGAGAGTTATTGTGGAAATAGTTAGACTCGCGCTTTGGTCTAGCAGTTTACAGACCTACCTCCGATTGATTGACTAAAACTCACTCAATTAAATTTTAAATGGATTCAAATTCATGCCATTTCGAAGATGTCGAAGTGTAGTTGAAAAAGGAAGAAACGGAGATGAAAAACTCCAAGTATCTTAAGAGTTATGATGGAAAATAGTTAGACTCGTGCTTTGGTCTAGAAGTTTACACACCTACCTCCGATTCATTGACCATAAGTCACTAAATTCGACTCGGAATTTATTCAAATTCATGCCATTTGGAAGATGTCGAAGAGTAGTTGAAAACGAAAGAAACGGAGATGAAAAACTCCAAGTATTTTAAGAGTTATGATAGAAATAGTTAGACTCGCGCTTTCGCCTAGCAGTTTACAAATTTACCTCCGATTTAATGACCATAACTCACTCAATTCAACACGTAATTCAATGAAATTTGTTCCATTTCGAAGGAGTCGAAGTGTAGTTTTAAACGGAAGAAAAGGAGATGAAAAACTACTTGTATTTTGAGAGTTAAGATGGAAATAGTTAGATTCGCGCTTTGGTCTAGCAGTTTGCAGACATACCTCCGATTGATTGACTAAAAGTCACTCAATTAAATTTGAAATGGATTCAAATTCATGCCATTTCGAAGATGTCGACGTGTAGTTGAAAACGGAAGAAACGGAGATGAAAAACTCCAAGTATCTTAAGAGTTATGATGGAAATAGTTAGACTCGTGCTTTAGTCTAGCAGAGTACACACGTACCTCCGATTCATTGACCATAAGTCACTCAATTCGACTCGGAATTTATTCAAATTCATACCATTCTGAAGACATCGAAGTGTAGTTGAAAACGGAAGAAACGGAGATGAAAAACTCTAATTATTTTAAGAGTTAGGATAGAAATAGTTAGACTCGCGCTTTCGCCTAGCAGTTTACAGATCTACCTCCGAGTGAATGACCATAACTCACTCAATTCAACTCGGAATTCATTGAAATTTGTTCCATTTCGAAGGACTCGGAGTGTAGTTTAAAACGGAAGAAACGGAGATGAAAAAAGCCAAGTATTTTGAGAGATATGGTGGATATAGTTAGACTCGCACTTTGGTCTAGCAGTTTACAGACCAACCTCCAATTGATTGACCATAACTTACTCAATTTAACTCGAAATTGATTCAAATTCATGCCATTTTGAAGATGTCGAAGTGTAGTTGAAAATGAAAGAAACAGAGATGAAAAACTCCAAGTATCTTAAGAGTTATGATGGAAATAGTTAGACTCGCGCTTTGGTCTAGCAGTTTACAGACCTACTTTCGATTCATTGACCATAAGTCACTCAATTTGACTCGGAATTTATTTGAATTCATAGCATTCTGAAGATACTGAAGTGTAGTTGAAAACGGAAGAAACGGAGATGAAAAACTCTAATTATTTTAAGAGTTATGATAGAAATAGTTAGACTCGCGCTTTCGCCTAGCAGTTTACAGATCTACCTCCGAGTGAATGACCATAACTCACTCAATTCAAATCGGAATTCATTGAAATTTGTTCCATTTCGAACGACTCGAAGTGTAGTTTAAAACGGAAGAAACGGAGATGAAAAAAGCCAAGTATTTTGAGAGTTATGGTGGAAATAGTTAGACTCGCCATTTGGTCTAGCAGTTTACAGACCAACCTCCAATTGATTGACCATAACTTACTCAATTTAACTCGGAATTGATTCAAATTCATGCCATTTTGAAGATGTCGAAGTGTAGTTGAAAATGAAAGAAACAGAGATGAAAAACTCCAAGTATCTTAAGAGTTATGATGGAAATAGTTAGACTTGCGCTTTGGTCTAGCAGTTTACAGACCTACCTCCGATTCATTGACCATAAGTCACTCAATTCGACTCGAAATTTATTCAAATTCATAGCATTCTGAAGATATTGAAGTGTAGTTGAAAACGGAAGAAACGGAGATGAAAAACTCTAATTATTTTAAGAGTTATGATAGAAATAGTTAGACTCGCGCTTTCGCCTAGCAGTTTACAGATCTACCTCCGAGTGAATGACCATAACTCACTCAATTCAAATCGGAATTCATTGCAATTTGTTCCATTTCGAACGACTCGAAGTGTAGTTTAAAACGGAAGAAACGGAGATGAAAAAAGCCAAGTAGTTTGAGAGTTATGGTGGAAATAGTTAGACTCGCCATTTGGTCTAGCAGTTTACAGACCAACCTCCAATTGATTAACCATAACTTACTCAATTTAACTCGGAATTGATTCAAATTCATGCCATTTTGAAGATGTCGAAGTGTAGTTGAAAATGAAAGAAACAGAGATGAAAAACTCCAAGTATCTTAAGAGTTATGATTGAAATAGTTAGACTTGCGCTTTGGTCTAGCAGTTTACAGACCTACCTCCGATTGATTGACTAAAACTCACTCAATTAAATTTTAAATGGATTCAAATTCATGCCATTTCGAAGATGTCGAAGTGTAGTTGAAAACGGAAGAAACGGAGATGAAAAACTCCAAGTATCTTAAGAGTTATGATGGAAATAGTTAGACTCGTGCTTTAGTCTAGCAGAGTACACACGTACCTTCGATTCATTGACCATAAGTCACTTAATTCGACTCGGAATTTATTCAAATTCATACCATTCTGAAGATATCGAAGTGTAGTTGAAAACGGAAGAAACGGAGATGAAAAACTCTAATTATTTTAAGAGTTATGATAGAAATAGTTAGACTCGCGCTTTCGCCTAGCAGTTTACAGATCTACCTCCGAGTGAATGACCATAACTCACTCAATTCAAATCGGAATTCATTGAAATTTGTTCCATTTCGAACGACTCGAAGTGTAGTTTAAAACGGAAGAAACGGAGATGAAAAAAGCCAAGTAGTTTGAGAGTTATGGTGGAAATAGTTAGACTCGCCATTTGGTCTAGCAGTTTACAGACCAACCTCCAATTGATTAACCATAACTTACTCAATTTAACTCGGAATTGATTCAAATTCATGCCAATTTGAAGATGTCGAAGTGTAGTTGAAAATGAAAGAAACAGAGATGAAAAACTCCAAGTATCTTAAGAGTTATGATGGAAATAGTTAGACTTGCGCTTTGGTCTAGCAGTTTACAGACCTACCTCCGATTCATTGACCATAAGTCACTCAATTCGACTCGAAATTTATTCAAATTCATAGTATTCTGAAGATATTGAAGTGTAGTTGAAAACGGAAGAAACGGAGATGAAAAACTCTAATTATTTTAAGAGTTATGATAGAAATAGTTAGACTCGCGCTTTCGCCTAGCGGTTTACAGATCTACCTCCGAGTGAATGACCATAACTCACTCAATTCAACTCGGAATTCATTGAAATTTAATCCATTTCGAAGGACTCGAAGTGTAGTTTAAAAGGGAAGAAACGGAGATGAAAAAAGCCAAGTACTTTAAGAGTTATGGTGGAAATAGTTAGACTCGCACTTTGGTCTAGCAGTTTACAGACCAACCTCCAATTGATTGACCATAACTTACTCAAATTAACTCGGAATTGATTCAAATTCATGCCATTTTGAAGATGTCGAAGTGTAGTTGAAAACGAAAGAAACAGAGATGAAAAACTCCAAGTATCTTAAGAGTTATGATGGAAATAGTTAGACTCGTGCTTTGGTCTAGAAGTTTACACACCTACCTCCGATTCATTGACCATAAGTCACTCAATTCGACTCGGAATTTATTCCATTTCATACCATTATGAAGATATCGAAGTGTAGTTGAAAACGGAAGAAACGGAGATGAAAAACTCTAATTATTTTAAGAGTTATGATAGAAATAGTTTGACTCGCGCTTTCGCCTAGCAGTTTACAGACCTACCTCCGATTTAATGACCATAACTCACTCAATTCAACACGTAATTCAATGAAATTTGTTCCATTTCGAAGGAGTCGAAGTGTAGTTTAAAACGGAAGAAACAGAGAAGAAAAACTCCAAGTATTTTGAGAGTTATTGTGGAAATAGTTAGACTCGCGCTTTGGTCTAGCAGTTTACAGACCTACCTCCGATTGATTGACTAAAACTCACTCAATTAAATTTTAAATGGATTCAAATTCATGCCATTTCGAAGATGTCGAAGTGTAGTTGAAAAAGGAAGAAACGGAGATGAAAAACTCCAAGTATCTTAAGAGTTATGATGGAAAATAGTTAGACTCGTGCTTTGGTCTAGAAGTTTACACACCTACCTCCGATTCATTGACCATAAGTCACTAAATTCGACTCGGAATTTATTCAAATTCATGCCATTTGGAAGATGTCGAAGAGTAGTTGAAAACGAAATAAACGGAGATGAAAAACTCCAAGTATTTTAAGAGTTATGATAGAAATAGTTAGACTCGCGCTTTCGCCTAGCAGTTTACAAATTTACCTCCGATTTAATGACCATAACTCACTCAATTCAACACGTAATTCAATGAAATTTGTTCCATTTCGAAGGAGTCGAAGTGTAGTTTTAAACGGAAGAAAAGGAGATGAAAAACTACTTGTATTTTGAGAGTTAAGATGGAAATAGTTAGATTCGCGCTTTGGTCTAGCAGTTTGCAGACATACCTCCGATTGATTGACTAAAAGTCACTCAATTAAATTTGAAATGGATTCAAATTCATGCCATTTCGAAGATGTCGACGTGTAGTTGAAAACGGAAGAAACGGAGATGAAAAACTCCAAGTATCTTAAGAGTTATGATGGAAATAGTTAGACTCGTGCTTTAGTCTAGCAGAGTACACACGTACCTCCGATTCATTGACCATAAGTCACTCAATTCGACTCGGAATTTATTCAAATTCATACCATTCTGAAGACATCGAAGTGTAGTTGAAAACGGAAGAAACGGAGATGAAAAACTCTAATTATTTTAAGAGTTAGGATAGAAATAGTTAGACTCGCGCTTTCGCCTAGCAGTTTACAGATCTACCTCCGAGTGAATGACCATAACTCACTCAATTCAACTCGGAATTCATTGAAATTTGTTCCATTTCGAAGGACTCGGAGTGTAGTTTAAAACGGAAGAAACGGAGATGAAAAAAGCAAAGTATTTTGAGAGATATGGTGGATATAGTTAGACTCGCACTTTGGTCTAGCAGTTTACAGACCAACCTCCAATTGATTGACCATAACTTACTCAATTTAACTCGAAATTGATTCAAATTCATGCCATTTTGAAGATGTCGAAGTGTAGTTGAAAATGAAAGAAACAGAGATGAAAAACTCCAAGTATCTTAAGAGTTATGATGGAAATAGTTAGACTCGCGCTTTGGTCTAGCAGTTTACAGACCTACTTTCGATTCATTGACCATAAGTCACTCAATTTGACTCGGAATTTATTTGAATTCATAGCATTCTGAAGATACTGAAGTGTAGTTGAAAACGGAAGAAACGGAGATGAAAAACTCTAATTATTTTAAGAGTTATGATAGAAATAGTTAGACTCGCGCTTTCGCCTAGCAGTTTACAGATCTACCTCCGAGTGAATGACCATAACTCACTCAATTCAAATCGGAATTCATTGAAATTTGTTCCATTTCGAACGACTCGAAGTGTAGTTTAAAACGGAAGAAACGGAGATGAAAAAAGCCAAGTATTTTGAGAGTTATGGTGGAAATAGTTAGACTCGCCATTTGGTCTAGCAGTTTACAGACCAACCTCCAATTGATTGACCATAACTTACTCAATTTAACTCGGAATTGATTCAAATTCATGCCATTTTGAAGATGTCGAAGTGTAGTTGAAAATGAAAGAAACAGAGATGAAAAACTCCAAGTATCTTAAGAGTTATGATGGAAATAGTTAGACTTGCGCTTTGGTCTAGCAGTTTACAGACCTACCTCCGATTCATTGACCATAAGTCACTCAATTCGACTCGAAATTTATTCAAATTCATAGCATTCTGAAGATATTGAAGTGTAGTTGAAAACGGAAGAAACGGAGATGAAAAACTCTAATTATTTTAAGAGTTATGATAGAAATAGTTAGACTCGCGCTTTCGCCTAGCAGTTTACAGATCTACCTCCGAGTGAATGACCATAACTCACTCAATTCAAATCGGAATTCATTGCAATTTGTTCCATTTCGAACGACTCGAAGTGTAGTTTAAAACGGAAGAAACGGAGATGAAAAAAGCCAAGTAGTTTGAGAGTTATGGTGGAAATAGTTAGACTCGCCATTTGGTCTAGCAGTTTACAGACCAACCTCCAATTGATTAACCATAACTTACTCAATTTAACTCGGAATTGATTCAAATTCATGCCATTTTGAAGATGTCGAAGTGTAGTTGAAAATGAAAGAAACAGAGATGAAAAACTCCAAGTATCTTAAGAGTTATGATTGAAATAGTTAGACTTGCGCTTTGGTCTAGCAGTTTACAGACCTACCTCCGATTCATTGACCATAAGTCACTCAATTCGACTCGAAATTTATTCAAATTCATAGCATTCTGAAGATATTGAAGTGTAGTTGAAAACGGAAGAAACGGAGATGAAAAACTCTAATTATTTTAAGAGTTATGATAGAAATAGTTAGACTCGCGCTTTCGCCTAGCGGTTTACAGATCTACCTCCGAGTGAATGACCATAACTCACTCAATTCAACTCGGAATTCATTGAAATTTAATCCATTTCGAAGGACTCGAAGTGTAGTTTAAAAGGGAAGAAACGGAGATGAAAAAAGCCAAGTACTTTAAGAGTTATGGTGGAAATAGTTAGACTCGCACTTTGGTCTAGCAGTTTACAGACCAACCTCCAATTGATTGACCATAACTTACTCAAATTAACTCGGAATTGATTCAAATTCATGCCATTTTGAAGATGTCGAAGTGTAGTTGAAAACGAAAGAAACAGAGATGAAAAACTCCAAGTATATTAAGAGTTATGATGGAAATAGTTAGACTCGTGCTTTGGTCTAGAAGTTTACACACCTACCTCCGATTCATTGACCATAAGTCACTCAATTCGACTCGGAATTTATTCCATTTCATACCATTATGAAGATATCGAAGTGTAGTTGAAAACGGAAGAAACGGAGATAAAAAACTCTAATTATTTTAAGAGTTATGATAGAAATAGTTTGACTCGCGCTTTCGCCTAGCAGTTTACAGACCTACCTCCGATTTAATGACCATAACTCACTCAATTCAACACGTAATTCAATGAAATTTGTTCCATTTCGAAGGAGTCGAAGTGTAGTTTAAAACGGAAGCAAAGGAGATGAAAAACTACTTGTATTTTGAGAGTTAAGATGGAAATAGTTACATTCGCGCTTTGGTCTAGAGGTTTGCAGACATACCTCCGATTGAATGACCATAACTCACTAAATTCAACTCGAAATTCATTGAAGTTTGTTCCATTTCGAATGAGTCGAAGTGTAGCTTAAAACAGAAGAAACAGAGAAGAAAAACTCCAAGTATTTTGAGAGTTATTGTGGAAATAGTTAGACTCGCGCTTTGGTCTAGCAGTTTACAGACCTACCTCCGATTGATTGACTAAAACTCACTCAATTAAATTTTAAATGAATTCAAATTCATGCCATTTCGAAGATGTCGAAGTGTAGTTGAAAACGGAAGAAACGGAGATGAAAAACTCCAAGTATCTTAAGAGTTATGATGCAAATAGTTAGACTCGTGCTTTAGTCTAGCAGAGTACACACGTACCTCCGATTCATTGACCATAAGTCACTTAATTCGACTCGGAATTTATTCAAATTCATACCATTCTGAAGATATCGAAGTGTAGTTGAAAACGGAAGAAACGGAGATGAAAAACTCTAATTATTTTAAGAGTTATGATAGAAATAGTTAGACTCGCGCTTTCGCCTAGCAGTTTACAGATCTACCTCCGAGTGAATGACCATAACTCACTCAATTCAACTCGGAATTCATTGAAATTTGTTCCATTTCGAAGGACTCGAAGTGTCGTTTAAAACGGAAGAAACGGAGATGAAAAAAGCCAAGTATTTTGAGAGTTATGGTGGAAATAGTTAGACTCGCACTTTGGTCTAGCAGTTTACAGACCAACCTCCAATTGATTGACCATAACTTACTCAATTTAACTCGGAAATGATTCAAATTCATGCCATTTTGAAGATGTCGAAGTGTAGTTGAAAACGAAAGAAACAGAGATGAAAAACTCCAAGTATCTTAAGAGTTTTGATGGAAATAGTTAGACTCGTGCTTTGGTCTAGAAGTTTACACACCTACCTCCGATTCATTGACCATAAGTCACTCAATTCGACTCGAAATTTATTCAAATTCATAGCATTCTGAAGATATTGAAGTGTAGTTGAAAACGGAAGAAACGGAGATGAAAAACTCTAATTATTTTAAGAGTTATGATAGAAATAGTTAGACTCGCGCTTTCCCCTAGCGGTTTACAGATCTACCTACGAGTGAATGACCATAACTCACTCAATTCAACTCGGAATTCATTGAAATTTAATCCATTTCGAAGGACTCGAAGTGTAGTTTAAAAGGGAAGAAACGGAGATGAAAAAAGCCAAGTACTTTAAGAGTTATGGTGGAAATAGTTAGACTCGCACTTTGGTCTAGCAGTTTACAGACCAACCTCCAATTGATTGACCATAACTTACTCAATTTAACTCGGAATTGATTCAAATTCATGCCATTTTGAAGATGTCGAAGTGTAGTTGAAAACGAAAGAAAAAGAGATGAAAAACTCCAAGTATCTTAAGAGTTATGATGGAAATAGTTAGACTTGGCTTTGGTCTAGAAGTTTACACACCTACCTCCGATTCATTGACCATAAGTCACTTAATTCGACTCGGAATTTATTCCATTTCATACCATTCTGAAGATATCGAAGTGTAGTTGAAAACGGAAGAAACGGAGATGAAAAACTCTAATTATTTTAAGAGTTATGATAGAAATAGTTTGACTCGCGCTTTCGCCTAGCAGTTTACAGACCGACCTCCGATTTAATGACCATAACTCACTCAATTGAACACGTAATTCAATGAAATTTGTTTCATTTCGAAGGAGTCGAAGTGTAGTTTAAAACGGAAGCAAAGGAGATGAAAAACTACTTGTATTTTGAGAGTTAAGATGGAAATAGTTACATTCGCGCTTTGGTCTAGCCGTTTGCAGACATACCTCCGATTGAATGACCATAACTCACTAAATTCAACTCGAAATTCATTGAAGTTTGTTCCATTTCGAAGGAGTCGAAGTGTAGTTTAAAACAGAAGAAACAGAGAAGAAAAACTCCAAGTATTTTGAGAGTTATTGTGGAAATAGTTAGACTCGCGCTTTGGTCTAGCAGTTTACAGACCTACCTCCGATTGATTGACTAAAACTCACTCAATTAAATTTTAAATGGATTCAAATTCATGCCATTTCGAAGATGTCGAAGTGTAGTTGAAAACGGAAGAAACGGAGATGAAAAACTCCAAGTATCTTAAGAGTTATGATGGAAATAGTTAGACTCGTGCTTTAGTCTAGCAGAGTACACACGTACCTCCGATTCATTGACCATAAGTCACTCAATTCGACTCGGAATTTATTCAAATTCATACCATTCTGAAGATATCGAAGTGTAGTTGAAAACGGAAGAAACGGAGATGAAAAACTCTAATTATTTTAAGAGTTATGATAGAAATAGTTGGACTCGCGCTTTCGCCTAGCAGTTTACAGATCTACCTCCGAGTGAATGACCATAACTCACTCAATTCAACTCGGAATTCAATGAAATTTGTTCCATTTCGAAGGAGTCGAAGTGTAGTTTAAAACGGAAGCAAAGATGATAAAAAACTACTTGTATTTTGACAGTTAAGATGGAAATAGTTAGATTCGCGCTTTAGTCTAGCAGTTTACAGACCTACCTCCGATTCATTGACCAGAAGTCACTCAATTCGACTCAGAATTTATTCAAATTCATGCCATTTGGAAGATGTCGAAGAGTAGTTGAAAACGAACGAAACGGAGATGAAAAACTCCAAGTATTTTAAGAGTTATGATAGAAATAGTTAGACTCGCGCTTTCGCCTAGCAGTTTACAGACCTACCTCCGATTTAATGACCATAACTCACTCAATTCAACACGTAATTCATTGAAATTTCTTTCATTTCGAAGGAGTCGAAGTGTAGTTTAAAACGGAAGAAAAGGAGATGAAAAACTACTTGTATTTTGAGAGTTAAGATGGAAATAGTTACATTCGCGCTTTGGTCTAGCAGTTTGCAGACATACCTCCGATTGAATGACAATAAGTCACTCAATTCAACTCGAAATTCATTAAAATTTGTTCCATTTCGAAGGAGTCGAAGTGTAGTTTAAAACGGAAGAAACAGAGAAGAAAAACTCCAAGTATTTTGAGAGTTATTGTGGAAATAGTTAGACTCGCGCTTTGGTCTAGCAGTTTACAGACCTACCCCCGATTCATTGACCATAAGTCACTCAATTCGACTCGAAATTTATTTGAATTCATAGCATTCTGAAGATATTGAAGTGTAGATGAAAACGGAAGAAACGGAGATGAAAAACTCTAATTATTTTAAGAGTTATGATAGAAATAGTTAGACTCGCGCTTTCGCCTAGCAGTTTACAGATCTACCTCCGAGTGAATGACCATAACTCACTCAATTCAAATCGGAATTCATTGAAATTTGTTCCATTTCGAACGACTCGAAGTGTAGTTTAAAACGGAAGAAACGGAGATGAAAAAAGCCAAGTAGTTTGAGAGTTATGGTGGAAATAGTTAGACTCGCACTTTGGTCTAGCAGTTTACAGACCAACCTCCAATTGATTGACCATAACTTACTCAATTTAACTCAGAATTGATTCAAATTCATGCCATTTTGAAGATGTGAAAGTGTAGTTGAAAATGAAAGAAACAGAGATGAAAAACTCCAAGTATCTTAAGAGTTAAGATGGAAATAATTAGAGTCGTGCTTTGGTCTAACAGTTTACAGACCTACCTCCGATTCATTGACCATAAGTCACTCAATTCGACTCGAAATTTATTCAAATTCATAGCATTCTGAAGATATTGAAGTGTAGTTGAAAACGGAAGAAACGGAGATGAAAAACTCTAATTATTTTAAGAGTTATGATAGAAATAGTTAGACTCGCGCTTTCGCCTAGCGGTTTACAGATCTACCTCCGAGTGAATGACCATAACTCACTCAATTCAACTCGGAATTCATTGAAATTTAATCCATTTCGAAGGACTCGAAGTGTAGTTTAAAAGGGAAGAAACGGAGATGAAAAAAGCCAAGTACTTTAAGAGTTATGGTGGAAATAGTTAGACTCGCACTTTGGTCTAGCAGTTTACAGACCAACCTCCAATTGATTGACCATAACTTACTCAAATTAACTCGGAATTGATTCAAATTCATGCCATTTTGAAGATGTCGAAGTGTAGTTGAAAACGAAAGAAACAGAGATGAAAAACTCCAAGTATCTTAAGAGTTATGATGGAAATAGTTAGACTCGTGCTTTGGTCTAGAAGTTTACACACCTACCTCCGATTCATTGACCATAAGTCACTCAATTCGACTCGGAATTTATTCCATTTCATACCATTATGAAGATATCGAAGTGTAGTTGAAAACGAAAGAAACGGAGATAAAAAACTCTAATTATTTTAAGAGTTATGATAGAAATAGTTTGACTCGCGCTTTCGCCTAGCAGTTTACAGACCTACCTCCGATTTAATGACCATAACTCACTCAATTCAACACGTAATTCAATGAAATTTGTTCCATTTCGAAGGAGTTGAAGTGTAGTTTAAAACGGAAGCAAAGGAGATGAAAAACTACTTGTATTTTGAGAGTTAAGATGGAAATAGTTACATTCGCGCTTTGGTCTAGCAGTTTGCAGA
The DNA here is from genome assembly GCF_043159265.1 of Tasmannia lanceolata. NCBI lineage: Eukaryota > Viridiplantae > Streptophyta > Magnoliopsida > Canellales > Winteraceae > Tasmannia > Tasmannia lanceolata. Next base: position 42,428,213 of record NW_027518695.1, read on the forward strand.
CATACCTCCGATTGAATGACCATAACTCACTAAATTCAACTCGAAATTCATTGAAGTTTGTTCCATTTCGAAGGAGTCGAAGTGTAGTTTAAAACAGAAGAAACAGAGAAGAAAAACTCCAAGTATTTTGAGAGTTATTGTGGAAATAGTTAGACTCGCGCTTTGGTCTAGCAGTTTACAGACCTACCTCCGATTGATTGACTAAAACTCACTCAATTAAATTTTAAATGGATTCAAATTCATGCCATTTCGAAGATGTCGAAGTGTAGTTGAAAACGGAAGAAACGGAGATGAAAAACTCCAAGTATCTTAAGAGTTATGATGCAAATAGTTAGACTCGTGCTTTAGTCTAGCAGAGTACACACGTACCTCCGATTCATTAACCATAAGTCACTTAATTCGACTCGGAATTTATTCAAATTCATACCATTCTGAAGATATCGAAGTGTAGTTGAAAACGGAAGAAACGGAGATGAAAAACTCTAATTATTTTAAGAGTTATGATAGAAATAGTTAGACTCGCGCTTTCGCCTAGCAGTTTACAGATCTACCTCCGAGTGAATGACCATAACTCACTCAATTCAACTCGGAATTCATTGAAATTTGTTCCATTTCGAAGGACTCGAAGTGTCGTTTAAAACGGAAGAAACGGAGATGAAAAAAGCCAAGTATTTTGAGAGTTATGGTGGAAATAGTTAGACTCGCACTTTGGTCTAGCAGTTTACAGACCAACCTCCAATTGATTGACCATAACTTACTCAATTTAACTCAGAATTGATTCAAATTCATGCCATTTTGAAGATGTCGAAGTGTAGTTGAAAACGAAAGAAACAGAGATGAAAAACTCCAAGTATCTTAAGAGTTATGATGGAAATAGTTAGACTCGTGCTTTGGTCTAGAAGTTTACACACCTACCTCCGATTCATTGACCATAAGTCACTCAATTCGACTCGGAATTCATTGAAATTTGTTCCATTTCGAAGGACTCGAAGTGTAGTTTAAAACAGAAGAAACGGAGATGAAAAAAGCCAAGTACTTTACGAGTTATGGTGGAAATACTTAGACTCGCACTTTGGTCTAGCAGTTTACAGACCAACCTCCAATTGATTGACCATAACTTACTCAATTTAACTCGGAATTGATTCAAATTCATGCCATTTTGAAGATGTCGAAGTGTAGTTGAAAACGAAAGAAACAGAGATGAAAAATTCCAACTATCTTAAGAGTTATGATGGAAATAGTTAGACTCGTGCTTTGTTCTAGAAGTTTACACACCTACCTCCGATTCATTGACCATAAGTCACTCAATTCGACTCGAAATTTATTCAAATTAATAGCATTCTGAAGATATTGAAGTGTAGTTGAAAACGGAAGAAACGGAGATGAAAAACTCTAATTATTTTAAGAGTTATGATAGAAATAGTTAGACTCGCGCTTTCGCCTAGCGGTTTACAGACCTACCTCCGATTTAATGACCATAACTCACTAAATTCAACACGTAATTCAATGAAATTTGTTCCATTTCGAAGGAATCGAAGTGTAGTTTAAAACGGAAGAAACGGAGATGAAAAAAGCCAAGTACTTTAAGAGTTATGGTGGAAATAGTTAGACTCGCACTTTGGTCTAGCAGTTTACAGACCAACCTCCAATTGATTGACCATAACTTACTGAATTTAACTCGGAATTGATTCAAATTCATGCCTTTTTGAAGATGTCGAAGTGTAGTTGAAAACGAAAGAAATAGAGATGAAAAACTCCAAGTATCTTAAGAGTTATGATGGAAATAGTTAGACTCGTGCTTTGGTCTAGAAGTTTACACACCTACCTCCGATTTAATGACCATAACTCACTCAATTCAACACGTAATTCATTGAAATTTCTTTCATTTCGAAGGAGTCGAAGTGTAGTTTAAAACGGAAGAAAAGGAGATGAAAAACTACTTGTATTTTGAGAGTTAAGATGGAAATAGTTACATTCGCGCTTTGGTCTAGCAGTTTGCAGACATACCTCCGATTGAATGACAATAAGTCACTCAATTCAACTCGAAATTCATTAAAATTTGTTCCATTTCGAAGGAGTCGAAGTGTAGTTTAAAACGGAAGAAACAAGGAAGAAAAACTCCAAGTATTTTGAGAGTCATTGTGGAAATAGTTAGACTCGCGCTTTGGTCTAGCAGTTTACAGACCTACCCCCGATTCATTGACCATAAGTCACTCAATTCGACTCGAAATTTATTTGAATTCATAGCATTCTGAAGATATTGAAGTGTAGATGAAAACGGAAGAAACGGAGATGAAAAACTCTAATTATTTTAAGAGTTATGATAGAAATAGTTAGACTCGCGCTTTCGCCTAGCAGTTTACAGATCTACCTCCGAGTGAATGACCATAACTCACTCAATTCAAATCGGAATTCATTGAAATTTCTTCCATTTCGAACGACTCGAAGTGTAGTTTAAAACGGAAAAAACGGAGATGAAAAAAGCCAAGTATTTTGAGAGTTATGGTGGAAATAGTTAGACTCGCACTTTGGTCTAGCAGTTTACAGACCAACCTCCAATTGATTGACCATAACTTACTCAATTTAACTCGGAATTGATTCAAATTCATGCCATTTTGAAGATGTCGAAGTGTAGTTGAAAATGAAAGAAACAGAGATGAAAAACTCCAAGTATCTTAAGAGTTATGATGGAAATAGTTAGACTTGCGCTTTGGTCTAGCAGTTTACAGACCTACCTCCGATTCATTGACCATAAGTCACTCAATTCGACTCGAAATTTATTCAAATTCATAGCATTCTGAAGATATTGAAGTGTTGTTGAAAACGGAAGAAACGGAGATGAAAAACTCTAATTATTTTAAGAGTTATGATAGAAATAGTTAGACTCGCGCTTTCCCCTAGCGGTTTACAGATCTACCTCTTAGTGAATGACCATAACTCACTCAATTCAACTCGGAATTGATTGAAATTTAATCCATTTCGAAGGACTCGAAGTGTAGTTTAAAAGGGAAGAATCGGAGATGAAAAAAGCCAAGTACTTTAAGAGTTATGGTGGAAATAGTTAGACTCGCACTTTGGTCTAGCAGTTTACAGACCAACCTCCAATTGATTGACCATAACTTACTCAATTTAACTCGGAATTGATTCAAATTCATGCCATTTTGAAGATGTCGAAGTGTAGTTGAAAACGAAAGAAACAGAGATGAAAAACTCCAAGTATCTTAAGAGTTATGATGGAAATAGTTAGACTCGTGCTTTGGTCTAGAAGTTTACACACCTACCTCCGATTCATTGACCATAAGTCACTCAATTCGACTCGGAATTTATTCCATTTCATACCATTCTGAAGATATCGAAGTGTAGTTGAAAACGGAAGAAACGGAGATGAAAAACTCTAATTATTTTAAGAGTTATGATAGAAATAGTTTGACTCGCGCTTTCGCCTACCAGTTTACAGACCGACCTCCGATTTAATGACCATAACTCACTCAATTCAACACGTAATTCAATGAAATTTGTTTCATTTCGAAGGAGTCGAAGTGTAGTTTAAAACGGAAGCAAAGGAGATGAAAAACTACTTGTATTTTGAGAGTTAAGATGGAAATAGTTACATTCGCGCTTTGGTCTAGCCGTTTGCAGACATACCTCCGATTGAATGACCATAACTCACTAAATTCAACTCGAAATTCATTGAAGTTTGTTCCATTTCGAAGGAGTCGAAGTGTAGTTTAAAACAGAAGAAACAGAGAAGAAAAACTCCAAGTATTTTGAGAGTTATTGTGGAAATAATTAGACTCGCGCTTTGGTCTAGCAGTTTACAGACCTACCTCCGATTGATTGACTAAAACTCACTCAATTAAATTTTAAATGGATTCAAATTCATGCCATTTCGAAGATGTCGAAGTGTAGTTGAAAACGGAAGAAACGGAGATGAAAAACTCCAAGTATCTTAAGAGTTATGATGGAAATAGTTAGACTCGTGCTTTAGTCTAGCAGAGTACACACGTACCTCCGATTCATTGACCATAAGTCACTCAATTCGACTCGGAATTTATTCAAATTCATACCATTCTGAAGATATCGAAGTGTAGTTGAAAACGGAAGAAACGGAGATGAAAAACTCTAATTATTTTAAGAGTTATGATAGAAATAGTTAGACTCGCGCTTTCGCCTAGCAGTTTACAGATCTACCTCCGAGTGAATGACCATAACTCACTCAATTCAACTCGGAATTCATTGAAATTTGTTCCATTTCGAAGGACTCGAAGTGTAGTTTAAAACGGAAGAAACGGAGATGAAAAAAGCCAAGTATTTTGAGAGTTATGGTGGAAATAGTTAGACTCGCACTTTGGTCTAGCAGTTTACAGACCAACCTCCAATTGATTGACCATAACTTACTCAATTTAACTCAGAATTGATTCAAATTCATGCCATTTTGAAGATGTCGAAGTGTAGTTGAAAATGAAAGAAACAGAGATGAAAAACTCCAAGTATCTTAAGAGTTAAGATGGAAATAATTAGAGTCGCGCTTTGGTCTAACAGTTTACAGACCTACATCCGATTCATTGACCATAAGTCACTCAATTTGACTCGAAATTTATTCAAATTCATAGCATTCTGAAGATATTGAAGTGTAGTTGAAAACGGAAGAAACGGAGATGAAAAACTCTAATTATTTTAAGAGTTATGATAGAAATAGTTAGGCTCGCGCTTTCGCCTAGCGGTTTACAGATCTACCTCCGAGTGAATGACCCTAACTCACTCAATTCAACTCGGAATTCATTGAAATTTAATCCATTTCGAAGGACTCGAAGTGTAGTTTAAAACGGAAGAAACGGAGATGAAAAAAGCCAAGTACTTTAAGAGTTATGGTGGAAATAGTTAGACTCGCACTTTGGTCTAGCAGTTTACAGAACAACCTCCAATTGATTGACCATAACTTACTCAAATTAACTCGGAATTGATTCAAATTCATGCCATTTTGAAGATGTCGAAGTGTAGTTGAAAACGAAAGAAACAGAGATGAAAAACTCCAAGTATCTTAAGAGTTATAATGGAAATAGTTAGACTCGTGCTTTGGTCTAGAAGTTTACACACCTACCTCCGATTCATTGACCATAAGTCACTCAATTCGACTCGGAATTTATTCCATTTCATACCATTCTGAAGATATCGAAGTGTAGTTGAAAACGGAAGAAACGGAGATGAAAAACTCTAATTATTTTAAGAGTTATGATAGAAATAGTTTGACTCGCGCTTTCGCCTAGCAGTTTACAGACCTACCTCCGATTTAATGACCATAACTCACTCAATTCAACACGTAATTCAATGAAATTTGTTTCATTTCGAAGGAGTCGAAGTGTAGTTTAAAACGGAAGCAAAGGAGATGAAAAACTACTTGTATTTTGAGAGTTAAGATGGAAATAGTTACATTCGCGCTTTGGTCTAGCCGTTTGCAGACATACCTCCGATTGAATGACCATAACTCACTCAATTCAACTCGAAATTCATTGAAGTTTGTTCCATTTCGAAGGAGTCGAAGTGTAGTTTAAAACAGAAGAAACAGAGAAGAAAAACTCCAAGTATTTTGAGAGTTATTGTGGAAATAGTTAGACTCGCGCTTTGGTCTAGCAGTTTACAGACCTACCTCCGATTGATTGACTAAAACTCACTCAATTAAATTTTAAATGGATTCAAATTCATGCCATTTCGAAGATGTCGAAGTGTAGTTGAAAACGGAAGAAACGGAGATGAAAAACTCCAAGTATCTTAAGAGTTATGATGGAAATAGTTAGACTCGTGCTTTAGTCTAGCAGAGTACACACGTACCTCCGATTCATTGACCATAAGTCACTTAATTCGACTCGAAATTTATTCAAATTCATACCATTCTGAAGATATCGAAGTGTAGTTGAAAACGGAAGAAACGGAGATGAAAAACTCTAATTATTTTAAGAGTTATGATAGAAATAGTTAGACTCGCGCTTTCGCCTAGCAGTTTACAGATCTACCTCCGAGTGAATGACCATAACTCACTCAATTCAACTCGTAATTCATTGTAATTTGTTCCATTTCGAAGGACTCGAAGTGTAGTTTAAAACGGAAGAAATGGAGATGAAAAAAGCCAAGTATTTTGAGAGTTATGGTGGAAATAGTTAGACTCGCACTTTGGTCTAGCAGTTTACAGACCAACCTCCAATTGATTGACCATAACTTACTCAATTTGACTCAGAATTGATTCAAATTCATGCCATTTTGAAGATGTCGAAGTGTAGTTGAAAATGAAAGAAACAGAGATGAAAAACTCCAAGTATCTTAAGAGTTATGATGGAAATAATTAGACTCGCGCTTTGGTCTAACAGTTTACAGACCTACCTCCGATTCATTGACCATAAGTCACTCAATTCGACTCGAAATTTATTCAAATTCATAGCATTCTGAAGATATTGAAGTGTAGTTGAAAACGGAAGAAACGGAGATGAAAAACTCTAATTATTTTAAGAGTTATGATAGAAATAGTTAGACTCGCGCTTTCGCCTAGCGGTTTACAGATCTACCTCCGAGTGAATGACCATAACTCACTCAATTCAACTCGGAATTCATTGAAATTTAATCCATTTCGAATGACTCGAAGTGTAGTTTAAAACGGAAGAAACGGAGATGAAAAAAGCCAAGTACTTTAAGTGTTATGGTGGAAATAGTTAGACTCGCACTTTGGTCTAGCAGTTTACAGACCAACCTCCAGTTGATTGACCATAACTTACTGAATTTAACTCGGAATTGATTCAAATTCATGCCATTTTGAAGATGTCGAAGTGTAGTTGAAAACGAAAGAAATAGAGATGAAAAACTCCAAGTATCTTAAGAGTTATGATGGAAATAGTTAGACTCGTGCTTTGGTCTAGAAGTTTACACACCTACCTCCGATTCATTGACCATAAGTCACTCAATTCGACTCGGAATTCATTGAAATTTGTTCCATTTCGAAGGACTCGAAGTGTAGTTTAAAACGGAAGAAGCAGAGATGAAAAACGCCAAGTATTTTAAGAGTTATGGTGGAAATAGTTGGACTCGTACTTTGGTCTAGCAGTTTACAGACCAACCGCCAATTGATTGACCATAACTTACTAAATTTAACTCGGAATTGATTCAAATTCATGCCATTTTGAAGATGTCGAAGTGTAGTTGAAAACGAAAGAAACAGAGATGAAAAACTCCAAGTATCTTAAGAGTTATGATGGAAATAGTTAGACTCGTGCTTTGGTCTAGAAGTTTACACACCTACCTCCAATTCATTGACCATAAGTCACTCAATTCGACTCGGAATTTATTCCAATTCATACCATTCTGAAGATATCGAAGTGTAGTTGAAAACGGAAGAAACAGAGATGAAAAACTCTAATTATTTTAAGAGTTATGATAGAAATAGTTAGACTCGCGCTTTCGCCTAGCAGTTTACAGACCTACCTCCGATTTAATGACCATAACTCACTCAATTCAACACGTAATTCAATGAAATTTGTTCAATTTCGAAGGAGTCGAAGTGTAGTTTAAAACGGAAGCAAAGATGATAAAAAACTACTTGTATTTTGACAGTTAAGATGGAAATAGTTAGATTCGCGCTTTAGTATAGCAGTTTACAGACCTACCTCCGATTCATTGACCATAAGTCACTCAATTCGAGTCGGAATTTATTCAAATTCATGGCATTTGGAAGATGTCGAAGAGTAGTTGAAAACGATCGAAACGGAGATGAAAAACTCCAAGTATTTTAAGAGTTATGATAGAAATAGTTAGAATCGCGCTTTCGCCTAGCAGTTTACAGACCTACCTCCGATTTAATGACCATAACTCACTCAATTCAACACGTAATTCAATGAAATTTCTTTCATTTCGAAAGAGTCGAAGTGTAGTTTAAAACGGAAGAAAAGGAGATGAAAAACTACTTGTATTTTGAGAGTTAAGATGGAAATAGTTACATTCGCGCTTTGGTCTAGCAGTTTGCAGACATACCTCCGATTGAATGACAATAACTCACTCAATTCAACTCGAAATTCATTAAAAAAATTTCCATTTCGAAGGAGTCGAAGTGTAGTTTAAAACGGAAGAAACAGAGAAGAAAAACTCCAAGTATTTTGAGAGTTATTGTGGAAATAGTTAGACTCGCGCTTTGGTCTAGCAGTTTACAGACTTACCTCCGATTGATTGACTAAAACTCACTCAATTAAATTTTAAATGTATTCAAATTCACGTCATTTCGAAGATGTCGAAGTGTAGTTGAAAACGAAAGAAACGGAGATGAAAAACTCCAAGTATCTTAAGAGTTATGATGGAAATAGTTAGACTCGTGCTTTAGTCTAGCAGAGTACACACGTACCTCCGACTCATTGACCATAAGTCACTCAATTCGACTCGGAATTTATTCAAATTCATACCATTCTGAAGATATCGAAGTGTAGTTGAAAACGGATGAAACGGAGATGAAAAACTCTAATTATTTTAAGAGTTATGATAGAAATAGTTAGACTCGCGCTTTCGCCTAGCAGTTTACAGATCTACCTCCGAGTGAATGACCATAACTCACTCAATTCAACTCGGAATTCATTGAAATTTGTTCCATTTCGAATGACTCGAAGTGTAGTTTAAAACGGAAGAAGCGGAGATGAAAAAAGCCAAATATTTTGAGAGTTATGGTGGAAATAGTTAGACTCGTACTTTGGTCTAGCAGTTTACAGACCAACCTCCAATTGATTGACCATAACTTACTAAATTTAACTCGTATTTGATTCAAATTCATGCCATTTTGAAGATGTCGAAGTGTAGTTGAAAACGAAAGAAACAGAGATGAAAAACTCCAAGTATCTTAAGAGTTATGATGGAAATAGTTAGACTCACGCTTTGGTCTAGCAGTTTACAGACCTACCTCCGATTCATTGACCATAAATCGCCTAATTCGACTCGGAATTTATTAAAATTCATACCATTCTGAAGATATCGAAGTGTAGTTGAAAACGAAAGAAATGGAGATGAAAGAAGCCAAGTATTTTGAGAGTTATGGTGGAAATAGTTAGACTCGCACTTTGGTCTAGCAGTTTACAGGCCAACCTCCAATTGATTGTCCATAACTTACTCAATTTAACTCGGAATTGATTCAAATTCATGCCATTTTGAAGATGTCGAAGTGTAGTTGAAAATGAAAGAAACAGAGATAAAAAACTCCAAGTATCTTAAGAGTTATGATGGACATATTTAGGCTCGCGCTTTGGTCTAGCAGTTTACGGACCTACCTCCGATTCATTGACCCACTCAATTCGACTCGAAATTTATTCAAATTCCTGCCATTTGGAAGATGTCGAAGAGTAGTAGAAAATGAAAGAAACGGAGATGAAAAACTCCACGTATTTTAAGAGTTATGATAGAAATAGTTAGACTCGCGCTTTCGCCTAGCAGTTTATAGACCTACCTCCGATTTAATGACCATAACTCACTCAATTCAACACGTAATTCAATGAAATTTGTTCCATTTCGAAGGAGTCGAAGTGTAGTTTAAAACGGAAGAAACAGAGAAGAAAAACTTCAAGTATTTTGAGAGTTATTGTGGAAATAGTTAGACTCGCGCTTTGGTCTAGCAGTTTACAGACCTACCTCCGATTGATTGACTAAAACTCACTCAATTAAATTTTAAATGGATTCAAATTCATGCCATTTCGAAGATGTCGAAGTGTAGTTGAAAACGGAAGAAACGGAGATGAAAAACTCCAAGTATCTTAAGAGTTATGATGGAAATAGTTAGACTCGTGCTTTGGTCTAGAAGTTTACACACCTATCTCCGATTCATTGACCATAAGTCACTCAATTCGACTCGGAATTTATTCAAATTCATGCCATTTGGAAGATGTCGAAGAGTAGTTGAAAACGAAAGAAACGGAGATGAAAAACTCCAAGTATTTTAAGAGTTATGATAGAAATAGTTAGACTCGCGCTTTCGCCTAGCAGTTTACAAATTTACCTCCGATTTAATGACCATAACTCACTCAATTCAACACGTAATTCAATGAAATTTGTTCCATTTCGAAGGAGTCGAAGTGTAGTTTAAAACGGAAGAAAAGGAGATAAAAAACTACTTGTATTTTGAGAGTTAAGATGGAAATAGTTAGATTCGCGCTTTGGTCTAGCAGTTTGCAGACATACCTCCGATTGATTGACCATAACTCACCCAATTCAACTCGAAATTCAATGAAATTTGTTCCATTTCGAAGGAGTCGAAGTGTAGTTTAAAACGGAAGAAACAGAGCAGAAAAACCCTAAGTATTTTGAGAGTTAATGTGGAAATAGTTAGACTCGCGCTTTGGTCTAGCAGTTTACAGACCTACCTCCGATTGATTGACTAAAAGTCACTCAATTAAATTTGAAATGGATTCAAATTCATGCCATTTCGAAGATGTCGACGTGTAGTTGAAAACGAAAGAAATGGAGATGAAAAACTCCAAGTATCTTAAGAGTTATGATGGAAATAGTTAGACTCGTGCTTTAGTCTAGCAGAGTACACACGTACCTCCGATTCATTGACCATAAGTCACTCAATTCGACTCGGAATTTATTCAAATTCATACCATTCTGAAGATATCGAAGTGTAGTTGAAAACGGAAGAAACGGAGATGAAAAACTCTAATTATTTTAAGAGTTAGGATAGAAATAGTTAGACTCGCGCTTTCGCCTAGCAGTTTACAGATCTACCTCCGAGTGAATGACCATAACTCACTCAATTCAACTCGGAATTCATTGAAATTTGTTCCATTTCGAAGGACTCGAAGTGTAGTTTAAAACGGAAGAAACGGAGATGAAAAAAGCCAAGTATTTTGAGAGATATGGTGGAAATAGTTAGACTCGCACTTTGGTCTAGCAGTTTACAGACCAACCTCCAATTGATTGAGCATAACTTACTTAATATAACTCAGAATTGATTCAAATTCATGCCATTTTGAAGATGTCGAAGTGTAGTTGAAAATGATAGAAACAGAGATGAAAAACTCCAAGTATCTTAAGAGTTATGATGGAAATAGTTAGACTCGCGCTTTGGTCTAGCAGTTTACAGACCTACTTCCGATTCATTGAACATAAGTCACTCAATTCGACTCGGAATTTATTCGAATTCATAGCATTCTGAAGATATTGAAGTGTAGTTGAAAACGGAAGAAACGGAGATGAAAAACACTAATTATTTTAAGAGTTATGATAGAAATAGTTAGACTCGCGCTTTCGCCTAGCAGTTTACAGATCTACCTCCGAGTGAATGACCATAACTCACTCAATTCAAATCGGAATTCATTGAAATTTGTTCCATTTCGAACGACTCGAAGTGTAGTTTAAAACGGAAGAAACGGAGATGAAAAAAGCCAAGTATTTTGAGAGTTATGGTGGAAATAGTTAGACTCGCACTTTGGTCTAGCAGTTTACAGACCAACCTCCAATTGATTGACCATAACTTACTCAATTTAACTCGGAATTGATTCAAATTCATGCCATTTTGAAGATGTCGAAGTGTAGTTGAAAATGAAAGAAACAGAGATGAAAAACTCCAAGTATCTTAAGAGTTATGATGGAAATAGTTAGACTCGTGCTTTGGTCTAGAAGTTTACACGACTACCTCCGATTCATTGACCATAAGTCACTCAATTCGACTCGGAATTTATTCCAATTCATACCATTCTGAAGATATCGAAGTGTAGTTGAAAACGGAAGAAACGGAGATGAAAAAATCTAATTATTTTAAGAGTTATGATAGAAATAGTTAGACTCGCGCTTTCGCCTAGCAGTTTACAGACCTACCTCCGATTTAATGACCATAACTCACTCAATTCAACACGTAATTCAATGAAATTTGTTCCATTTCGAAGGAGTCGAAGTGTAGTTTAAAACGGAAGCAAATGAGATGAAAAACTACTTGTATTTTGACAGTTAAGATGGAAATAGTTAGATTCGCGCTTTGGTCTAGCAGTTTACAGACCTACCTCCGATTCATTGACCATAAGTCACTAAATTCGACTCGGAATTTATTCAAATTCATGCCATTTGGAAGATGTCGAAGAGTAGTTGAAAACGAACGAAACGGAGATGAAAAACTCCAAGTATTTTAAGAGTTATGATAGAAATAGTTAGACTCGCGCTTTCGCCTAGCGGTTTACAGACCTACCTCCGATTTAATGACCATAACTCACTCAATTCAACACGTAATTCAATAAAATTTCTTTCATTTCGAAGGAGTCCAAGTGTAGTTTAAAACGGAAGAAAATGAGATGAAAAACTACTTGTATTTTGAGAGTTAAGATGGAAATAGTTACATTCGCGCTTTGGTCTAGCAGTTTGCAGACATACCTCCGATTGAATGACAATAACTCACTCAATTCAACTCGAAATTCATTAAAATTTGTTCCATTTCGAAGGAGTCGAAGTGTAGTTTAAAACGGAAGAAATAGAGAAGAAACACTCCAAGTATTTTGAGAGTTATTGTGGAAATAGTTAGACTCGCGCTTTGGTCTAGCAGTTTACAGTCCTACCTCCGATTGATTGACTAAAACTCACTCAATTAAATTTTAAATGGATTCAAATTCATGCCATTTCGAAGATGTCGAAGTGTAGTTGAAAACGGAAGAAACGGAGATGAAAAACTCCAAGTATCTTAAGAGTTATGATGGAAATAGTTAGACTCGTGCTTTAGTCTAGCAGAGTACACACGTACCTCCGATTCATTGACCATAAGTCACTCAATTCGACTTGGAATTTATTCAAATTCATATCATTCTGAAGATATCGAAGTGTAGTTGAAAACGGAAGAAACGGAGATGAAAAACTCTAATTATTTTAAGAGTTATGATAGAAATAGTTAGACTCGCGCTTTCGCCTAGCAGTTTACAGATCTACCTCCGAGTGAATGACCATAACTCACTCAATTCAACTCGGAATTCATTAAAATTTGTTCCATTTCGAAGGACTCGAAGTGTAGTTTAAAACGGAAGAAGCGGAGATGAAAAAAGCTAAGTATTTTGAGAGTTATGGTGGAAATAGTTAGACTCGTACTTTGGTCTAGCAGTTTACAGACCAACCTCCAATTGATTGACCATAACTTACTCAATTTAACTCGGAATTGATTCAAATTCATGCCATTTTGAAGATGTCGAAATGTAGTTGAAAATGAAAGAAACAGAGATGAAAAACTCCAAGTATCTTAAGAGTTATGATGGAAATAGTTAGACTCGCGCTTTGGTCTAGCAGTTTACAGACCTACCTCCGATTCATTGACCATAAATCACTCAATTCGACTCGGAATTTATTCAAATTCATAGCATTCTGAAGATATTGAAGTGTAGTTGAAAACGAAAGAAACGGAGATGAAAAACTCTAATTATTTTAAGAGTTATGATAGAAATAGTTAGACTCGCGCTTTCGCCTAGCGGTTTACAGATCTACCTCCGAGTGAATGACCATAACTCACTCAATTCAACTCGGAATTCATTGAAATTTGTTCCATTTCGAAGGACTCGAAGTGTAGTTTAAAACGGAAGAAACGGAGATGAAAAAAGCCAAGTACTTTAAGAGTTATGGTGGAAATAGTTAGACTCGCACTTTGGTCTAGCAGTTTACAGACCAACCTCCAATTGATTGACCATAACTTACTCAATTTAACTCGGAATTGATTCAAATTCATGCCATTTTGAAGATGTCGAAGTGTAGTTGAAAACGAAAGAAACAGAGATCAAAAACTCCAAGTATCTTAAGAGTTATGATGGAAATAGTTAGACTCGCGCTTTGGTCTAGCAGTTTACATTCCTACCTCCGATTCATTGACCATAAATCGCTCAATTCGACTCGGAATTTATTCAAATTCATACCATTCTGAAGATATCGAAGTGTAGTTGAGAACGAAAGAAACGGAGATGAAAGAAGCCAAGTATTTTGAGAGTTATGGTGGAGATAGTTAGACTCGCACTTTGGTCTAGCAGTTTACAGGCCAACCTCCAATTGATTGTCCATAACTTACTCAATTTAACTCGGAATTGATTCAAATTCATGCCATTTTGAAGATGTCGAAGTGTAGTTGAAAATGAAAGAAACCGAGATGAAAAACTCCAAGTATCTTAAGAGTTATGATGGACATATTTAGGCTCGCTCGTTGGTCTAGCAGTTTACGGACCTACCGCCGATTCATTGACCCACTCAATTCGACTCGAAATTGATTCAAATTCCTGCCATTTAGAAGATGTCGAAGAGTAGTAGAAAACGAAAGAAACGGAGATGAAAAACTCCAAGTATTTTAAGAGTTATGATAGAAATAGTTAGACTCGCGCTTTCACCTAGCAGTTTACAGACCTACCTCCGATTTAATGACCATAACTCACTCAATTCAACACGTAATTAAATGAAATTTGTTCCATTTCGAAGGAGTCGAAGTATAGTATAAAACGGAAGCAAAGGAGATGAAAAACTACTTGTATTTTGACAGTTAAGATGGAAATAGTTAGATTCGCGCTTTGGTCTAGCAGTTTACAGACCCACCTCCGATTCATTGACCATAAGTCACTTAATTCTCGTAATTTATTCAAATTCATGCCATTTGGAAGATGTCGAAGATTAGTTCAAAACGAACGAAACGGAGATGAAAAATTCCAAGTATTTTAAGAGTTATGATAAAAATAGTTAGACTCGCGCTTTCGCCCAGCAGTTTACAAATTTACCTCCGATTTAATGACCATAACTCACTCAATTCAACACGTAATTCAATGAAATTTGTTCCATTTCGAAGGAGTCGAAGTATAGTTTAAAACGGAAGAAAATGAGATGAAAAACTACTTGTATTTTGAGAGTTAAGATGGAAATAGTTAGATTCGCGCTTTGGTCTAGCAGTTTGCAGACATACCTCCGATTGAATGACCATAATCACTCAATTCAACTCGAAATTCATTGAAATTTGTTCCATTTCGAAGGAGTCGAAGTGTAGTTTAAAACGGAAGAAACAGAGCAGAAAAACTCTAAGTATTTTGAGAGTTAATGTGGAAATAGTTAGACTCGCGCTTTGGTCTAGCAGTTTACAGACCTACCTCCGATTGATTGACTAAAAGTCACTCAATTAAATTTGAAATGGATTCAAATTCATGCCATTTCGAAGATGTCGAAGTGCAGTTGAAAACGGAAGAAACGGAGATGAAAAACTCCAAGTATCTTAAGAGTTATGATGGAAATAGTTAGACTCGTGCTTTGGTCTAGCAGTTTACACACCTACCTCCGATTCATTGACCATAGGTCACTCAATTCGACTCAGAATTTATTCAAATTCATACCATTATGAAGATATCGAAGTGTAGTTGAAAACGGAAGAAACGGAGTGGAAAAACTCTAATTATTTTAAGAGTTATGATAGAAATAGTTAGACTCGCGCTTTCGCCTAGCAGTTTACAGATCTACCTCCGAGTGAATAACCAGAACTCACTCAATTCAACTCGGAATTCATTGAAATTTGTTCCATTTCGAAGGACTCGAAGTGTAGTTTAAAACGGAAGAAACAGAGTTGAAAGAAGCCAAGTATTTTAAGAGTTATGGTGGAAATAGTTAGACACGCACTGTGGTCTAGCAGTTTACAGACCAACCTCCAATTGATTGACCATAACTTACTCAATTTAACTCGGAATTGATTCAAATTCATGCCATTTTGAAGATGTCGAAGTGTAGTTGAAAATGAAAGAAACAGAGATGAAAAACTCCAAGTATCTTAAGAGTTATGATGGACATATTTAGGCTCGCGGTTTGGTCTAGCAGTTTAGGGACGTACCTCCGATTCATTGACCTACTCAATTCGACTCGGAATTTATTCAAATTCATGCCATTTGGAAGATGTCGAAGAGTAGTTGAAAACGAAAGAAACGGCGATGAAAACTCCAAGTATTTTAAGAGTTATGATAGCAATAGTTAGACTCGCGCTTTGGTCTAGCAGTTTACAGACCTACTTCCGATTCATTGACCATAAGTCACTCAATTCGACTAGAAATTTATTCAAATTCATACCATTCTGAAGATATCGAAGTGTAATTGAAAACGGAAGAAACGGAGATGAAAAACTCTAATTATTTTAAGAGTTATGATAGAAATAGTTAGACTCGCACTTTCGCCTAGCAGTTTACAGATCTACCTCCGAGTGAATGACCATAACTCACTCAATTCAACTCGGAATTCATTGAAATTTGTTTCATTTCGAAGGACTCGAAGTGTAGTTTAAAACGGAAGAAACGGAGATGAAAGAAGCCAAGTATTTTGAGAGTTATGGTGGAAATAGTTAGACTCGCACTTTGGTCTAGCAGTTTACAGACCAACCTCCAATTGATTGACCATAACTTACTCAATTTAACTCGGAATTTATTCAAATTCATGCCATTTTGAAGATGTCGAAGTGTAGTTGAAAACGAAAGAAACAGAGATGAAAAACTCCAAGTATCTTAAGAGTTATGATAGAAATAGTTAGACTCGCGCTTTGGTTTAGCTGTTTACAGACCTACCTCCGATTCATTGACCATAAGTCACTCAATTCGACTCGGAATTTATTCAAATTCAAACCATTCTGAAGATATCGAAGCGTAGTTGAAAACGGAAGAAACGGAGATGAAAAACTCTAATTATTTTAAGAGTTATGATAGAAATAGTTAGACTCGCGCTTTCGCCTAGCAGTTTATAGATCTACCTCCGAGTGAATGACCATAACTCACTCTATTCAACTCGGAATTCATTGAAATTTGTTCCATTTCGAAGGACTCGAAGTGTAGTTTAAAACGGAAGAAACGGAGATGAAAGAAGCCTAGTATTTTGAGAGTTATGGTGGATATAGTTAGACTCGCACTTTGGTCTAGCAGTTTACAGACCAACCTCCAATTGATTGACCATAACTTACTCAATTTAACTCGGAATTCATTCAAATTCATGCCATTCTGAAGATGTCGAAGTGTAGTTGAAAATGAAAGAAATAGAGATAAAAAACTCCAAGTATCTTAAGAGTTATGATGGACATATTTAGGCTCGCGATTTAGTCTAGCAATTTACGGACCTACCTCCGATTCATTCACCCACTCAATTCGACTCAGAATTTATTCAAATTCATTCCATTTGGAAGATGTCGAATAGCAGTTGAAAATGAAAGAAATGGAGATGAAAAACTCCAAGTATTTTAAGAGTTATGATAGAAATAGTTAGACTCGAGCTTTCGCCTAGCAGTTTACAGATCTACCTCCGGGTGAATGACCATAACTCACTCAATTCAGCTTGGAATTCATTGAAATTTGTTCCATTTCGAAGGACTCAAAGTGTAGTTTAAAACGGAAGAAACGGAGATGAAAAAAGCCAAGTATTTTGAGTGTTATGGTCGAAATAGTTAGACTCGCACTTTGGTCTAGCAGTTTACAGACCAACCTCCAATTGATTTACAATAAGTTACTCAATTTAACTCGGAATTGATTCAAATTCATGCCATTCTGAAGATGTCGAACTGTAGTTGAAAATGAAAGAAACAGAGATGAAAAACTCCAAGTATCTTAAGAGTTATCATGGAAATAGTTAGACTCGCGCTTTGGTCTAACAGTTTACAGACCTACCTCCGATTCATTGATCATAAGTCACTCAATTCGACTCAGAATTTATTCAAATTCATACCATTATGAAGATATCGAAGTGTAGTTGAAAACGGAGGAAACGGAGATGAAAGAAGCCAAGTATTTTGAGAGTTACGGTGGAAACAGTTAGACTCGCACTTTGGTGTAGCAGTTTACAGACCTACCTCCGATTCATTGACCATAAGTCACTCAATTCGACTCGGAATTTATTCGAATTCATAGCATTCTGAAGATATTGAAGTGTAGTTGAAAACGGAAGAAACGGAGATGAAAAACTCTAATTATTTTAAGAGTTATGATAGAAATAGTTAGACTCGCGCTTTCGCCTAGCAGTTTACAGATCTACCTCCGAGTGAATGACCATAACTCACTCAATTCAACTCAGAATTCATTGAAATTTGTTCCATTTCGAAGGACTCGAAGTGTAGTTTAAAACGGAAGAAACGGAGATGAAAAAACCCAAGTATTTTGAGAGTTATGGTGGAAATAGTTAGACTCGCACTTTGGTCTAGCAGTTTACAGACTTACCTCCGATTCATTGACCATAAGTCACTTAATTCGACTCGAAATTTATTCAAATTCATAGCATTCTGAAGATATTGAAGTGTAGATGAAAACGGAAGAAACGGAGATGAAAAACTCTAATTACTCAATTTAACTCGGAATTGATTCAAATTCATGCCATTTTGAAGATGTCGAAGTGTAGTTGAAAATGAAAGAAACAGAGATGAAAAACTCCAAGTATCTTAAGAGTTATGATGGAAATAGTTAGACTCGCGCTTTGGTCTAGCAGTTTACAGACTTACCTCCGATTCATTGACCATAAGTCACTTAATTCGACTCGAAATTTATTCAAATTCATAGCATTCTGAAGATATTGAAGTGTAGATGAAAACGGAAGAAACGGAGATGAAAAACTCTAATTATTTTAAGAGTTATGATAGAAATAGTTAGACTCGAGCTTTCGCCTAGCGGTTTACAGATCTACCTCCGAGTGAATGACCATAACTCACTCAATTCAACTCGGAATTCATTAAAATTTAATCCATTTCGAAGGACTCGAAGTGTAGTTTAAAACGGAAGAAACGGAGATGAAAAATGCCAAGTACTTTAAGAGTTATGGTGGAAATAGTTAGACTCGCACTTTGGTCTAGCAGTTTACAGACCAACCTCCAATTGATTGACCATAACTTACTCAATTTAACTCGGAATTGATTCAAATTCATGCCATTTTGAAGATGTCGAAGTGTAGTTGAAAACGAAAGAAACAGAGATGAAAAACTCCAAGTATCTTAAGAGTTATGATGGAAATAGTTAGACTCGTGCTTTGGTCTAGAAGTTTACACACCTACCTCCGATTCATTGACCATAAGTCACTCAATTCGACTTGGAATTTATTCCATTTCATACCATTCTTAAGATATCGAAGTGTAGTTGAAAACGGAAGAAACGGAGATGAAAAACTCTAATTATTTTAAGAGTTATGATAGAAATAGTTAGACTCGCGCTTTCGCCTAGCAGTTTACAGACCTACCTCCGATTTAATGACAATAACTCCCTCAATTCAACACGTAATTCAATGAAATTTGTTCCATTTCGAAGGAGTCGAAGTGTAGTTTAAAACGGAAGAAAAAGAGATGAAAAACTAATTGTATTTTGAGAGTTAAGATGGAAATAGTTACATTCGCGCTTTGGTCTAGCAGTTTGCAGACATACCTCCGATTGAATACCATAACTCAATCAATTCAACTCGAAATTCATTGAAGTTTGTTCCATTTCGAAGGAGTCAAAGTGTAGTTTAAAACAGAAAAAACAGAGAAGAAAAACTCCAAGTATTTTGAGAGTTATTGTGGAAAGAGTTAGACTCGCACTTTGGTCTAGCAGTTTACAGACCTACCTCCGATTGATTGACTAAAACTCACTCAATTAAATTTTAAATGGATTCAAATTCATGCCATTTTGAAGATGTCGAAGTGTAGTTGAAAACGGAAGAAACGGAGATGAAAAACTCCAAGTATCTTAAGAGTTATGATGGAAATAGTTAGACTCGTACTTTAGTCTAGCAGAGTACACACGTACCTTCGATTCATTGACCATAAGTCACTCAATTCGACTCGGAATTTATTCAAATTCATACCATTCTGAAGATATCGAAGTGTAGTTGAAAACGGAAGAAACGGAGATGAAAAACTCTAATTATTTTAAGAGTTATGATAGAAATAGTTAAACTCGCGCTTTCGCCTAGCAGTTTACAGATCTACCTCCGAGTGAATGACCATAACTCACTCAATTCAACTCGGAATTCATTGAAATTTATTCCATTTCGAAGGACTCGAAGTGTAGTTTAAAACGGAAGAAACGGAGATGAAAAAAGCCAAGTATTTTGAGAGTTATGGTGGAAATAGTTAGACTCGCACTTTGGTCTAGCAGTTTACAGACCAACCTCCAATTGATTGACCATAACTTACTCAATTTAACTCGGAATTGATTCAAATTCATGCCATTTTGAAGATGTCGAAGTGTAGTTGAAAATGAAAGAAACAGAGATAAAAACTCCAAGTATCTTAAGAGTTATGATGGAAATAGTTAGACTCGCGCTTTGGTCTAGCAGTTTACAGACCTACCTCCGATTCAATGACCATAAGTCACTCAATTCGACTCGAAATTTATTCAAATTCATAGCATTCTGAAGATATGGAAGTGTAGTTGAAAACGGAAGAAACGGAGATGAAAAACTCTAATTATTTTATGAGTCATGATAGAAATAGTTAGACTCGCGCTTTCGCCTAGCGGTTTACAGATCTACCTCCGAGTGAATGACCATAACTCACTCAATTCAACTCAGAATTCATTGAAATTTAATCCATTTCGAAGGACTCGAAGTGTAGTTTAAAACGGAAGAAACGGAGATGAAAAAAGCCAAGTACTTTAAGAGTTATGGTGGAAATAGTTAGACTCGCACTTTGGTCTAGCAGTTTACAGACCAACCTCCAATTGATTGACCATAACTTACTCAATTTAACTCGGAATTGATTCAAATTCATGCCATTTTGAAGATGTCAAAGTGTAGTTGAAAACGAAAGAAACAGAGATGAAAAATCCAAGTATCTTCAGAGTTATGATGGAAATAGTTAGACTCGTGCTTTGGTCTAGAAGTTTACACACCTACCTCCGATTCATTGACCATAAGTCACTCAATTCGACTCGGAATTTATTCCATTTCATACCATTCTGAAGATATCGAAGTGTAGTTGAAAACGGAAGAAACGGAGATGAAAAACTCTAATTATTTTAAAAGTTATGATAGAAATAGTTAGACTCGCGCTTTCGCCTAGCAGTTTACAGACCTACCTCCGATTCATTGACCATAAGTCACTCAATTCGACTCGGAATTTATTCAAATTCATGCCATTTGGAAGATGTCGAAGAGTAGTTGAAAACGAACGAAACGGAGATGAAAAACTCCAAGTATTTTAAGAGTTATGATAAAAATAGTTAGACTCGCGCTTTCGCCTAGCAGTTTACAGACCTACCTCCGATTTAATGACAATAACTCACTCAATTCAACACGTAATTCAATGAA
Source organism: Tasmannia lanceolata (assembly GCF_043159265.1). NCBI lineage: Eukaryota > Viridiplantae > Streptophyta > Magnoliopsida > Canellales > Winteraceae > Tasmannia > Tasmannia lanceolata. The sequence continues at coordinate 42,449,444 of NW_027518695.1, forward strand.
ATTTGTTCCATTTCGAAGGAGTCGAAGTGTAGTTTAAAACGGAAGAAAAGGAGATAAAAAACTACTTGTATTTTGAGAGTTAAGATGGAAATAGTTACATTCGCGCTTTGGTCTAGCAGTTTGCAGACATACCTCCGATTGAATGACCATAACTCACTAAATTCAACTCGAAATTCATTGAAGTTTGTTCCATTTCGAAGGAGTCAAAGTGTAGTTTAAAACAGAAAAAACAGAGAAGAAAAACTCCAAGTATTTTGAGAGTTATTGTGGAAATAGTTAGACTCGCGCTTTGGTCTAGCAGTTTACAGACCTACCTCCGATTGATTGACTAAAACTTACCCAATTAAATTTTAAATGGATTCAAATTCATGCCATTTCGAAGATGTCGAAGTGTAGTTGAAAACGGAAGAAACGGAGATGAAAAACTCCAAGTATCTTAAGAGTTATGATGGAAATAGTTAGACTCGTGCTTTAGTCTAGTAGAGTACACACGTACCTCCGATTCATTGACCATAAGTCACTCAATTCGACTCGGAATTTATTCAAATTCATACCATTCTGAAGATATCGAAGTGTAGTTGAAAACGGAAGAAACGGAGATGAAAAACTCTAATTAGTTTAAGAGTTATGATAGAAATAGTTAGACTCGCGCTTTCGCCTAGCAGTTTACAGATCTACCTCCGAGTGAATGACCATAACTCACTCAATTCAACTCGGAATTCATTGAAATTTGTTCCATTTTGAAGGACTCGAAGTGTAGTTTAAAACGGAAGAAACGGAGATGAAAAAAGCCAAGTATTTTGAAAGTTATGGTGGAAATAGTTAGACTCGCACTTTGGTCTAGCAGTTTACAGACCAACCTCCAATTGATTGACTATAACTTACTCAATTTAACTCGGAATTGATTCAAATTCATGCCATTTTGAAGATGTCGAAGTGTAGTTGAAAATGAAAGAAACAGAGATGAAAAACTCCAAGTATCTTAAGAGTTATGATGGAAATAGTTAGACTCGCGCTTGGGTCTAGCAGTTTACAGACCTACCTCCGATTCATTGACCATAAGTCACTCAATTCGACTCGAAATTTATTCAAATTCATAGCATTCTGAAGATATTGAAGTGTAGTTGAAAACGGAAGAAACGGAGATGAAAAACTCTAATTATTTTAAGAGTAATGATAGAAATAGTTAGACTCGCGCTTTCGCCTAGCGGTTTACAGATCTACCTCCGAGTGAATGACCATAACTCACTCAATTCAACTCGGAATTCATTGAAATTTAATCCATTTCGAAGGACTCGAAGTGTAGTTTAAAACGGAAGAAACGGAGATGAAAAAAGCCAAGTACTTTAAGAGTTATGGTGGAAATAGTTAGACTCGCACTTTGGTCTAGCAGTTTACAGAACAACCTCCAATTGATTGACCATAACTTACTCAATTTAACTCGGAATTGATTCAAATTCATGCCATTTTGAAGATGTCAAAGTGTAGTTGAAAACGAAAGAAACAGAGATGAAAAACTCCAAGTATCTTAAGAGTTATGATGGAAATAGTTAGACTCGTGCTTTGGTCTAGAAGTTTACACACCTACCTCCGATTCATTGACCATAAGTCACTCAATTCGACTCGGAATTCATTAAAATTTGTTCAATTTCGAAGGACTCGAAGTGTAGTTTAAAATGGAAGAAACGGAGATGAAAAAACCAAGTACTTTAAGAGTTATGGTGGAAATACTTAGACTCGCACTTTGGTCTAGCAGTTTACAGACCAACCTCCAATTGATTGACCATAACTTACTCAATTTAACTCGGAATTGATTCAAATTCATGCCATTTTGAAGATGTCGAAGTGTAGTTGAAAACGAAAGAAACAGAGATGAAAAACTCCAAGTATCTTAAGAGTTATGATGGAAATAGTTAGACTCGTGCTTTGGTCTAGAAGTTTACACACCTACCTCCGATTCATCGACCATAAGTCACTCAATTCGACTCGGAATTTATTCCAATTCATACCATTCTGAAGATATCGAAGTGTAGTTGAAAACGGAAGAAACGGAGATGAAAAGTTATAATTATTTTAAGAGTTATGATAGAAATAGTTAGACTCGCGCTTTCGCCTAGCAGTTTACAGACCTACCTCCGATTTAATGACTATAACTCACTCAATTCAACACGTAATTCAATGAAATTTCTTTCATTTCGAAGGAGTCGAAGTGTAGTTTAAAACGGAAGAAAAGGAGATCAAAAACTACTTGTATTTTGAGACTTAAGATGGAAATAGTTACATTCGCGCTTTGGTCTAGCAGTTTGCAGACATACCTCCGATTGAATGACAATAACTCACTCAATTCAACTCGAAATTCATTTAAATTTGTTCCATTTCGAAGGAGTCGAAGTGTAGTTTAAAACGGAAGAAACAGAGAAGAAAAACTCCAAGTATTTTGAGAGTTATTGTGGAAATAGTTAGACTCGCGCTTTGGTCTAGCAGTTTACAGACCTACCTCCGATTGATTGACTAAAACTCACCCAATTAAATTTTAAATGGATTCAAATTCATGCCATTTCGAAGATGTTGAAGTGTAGTTGAAAACGGAAGAAACGGAGATGAAAAACTCCAAGTATCTTAAGAGTTATGATGGAAATAGTTAGACTCGTGCTTTAGTCCAGCAGAGTACACACGTACCTCCGATTCATTGACCATAAGTCACTCAATTCGACTCGGAATTTATTCAAATTCATACCATTCTGAAGATATCGAAGTGTAGTTGAAAACGGAAGAAACGGAGATGAAAAACTCTAATTATTTTAAGAGTTATGATAGAAATAGTTGGACTCGCGCTTTCGCCTAGCAGTTTACAGATCTACCTCCGAGTGAATGACCATAACTCACTCAATTCAACTCGGAATTCATTGAAATTTGTTCCATTTCGAAGGACTCGAAGTGTAGTTTAAAACGGACGAAACGGAGTTGAAAAAAGCCAAGTACTTTAAGAGTTATGGTGGAAATACTTAGACTCGCACTTTGGTCTAGCAGTTTACAGACCAACCTCCAATTGATTGACCATAACTTACTCAATTTAACTCGGAATTGATTCAAATTCATGCCATTTTGAAGATGTCGAAGTGTAGTTGAAAACGAAAGAAACAGAGATGAAAAACTCCAAGTATCTTAAGAGTTATGATGGAAATAGTTAGACTCGTGCTTTGGTCTAGAAGTTTACACACCTACCTCCGATTCATTGACCATAAGTCACTCAATTCGACTCGGAATTTATTCCAATTCATACCATTCTGAAGATATCGAAGTGTAGTTGAAAACGGAAGAAACGGAGATGAAAAGTTCTAATTATTTTAAGAGTTATGATAGAAATAGTTAGACTCGCGCTTTCGCCTAGCAATTTACAGACCTACCTCCGATTTAATGACCATAACTCACTCAATTCAACACGTAATTAAATGAAATTTGTTCCATTTCGAAGGAGTCGAAGTGTAGTTTAAAACGGAAGCAAAGGAGATGAAAAACTACTTGTATTTTGACAGTTAAGATGGAAATAGTTAGATTCGCGCTTTGGTCTAGCAGTTTACAGACCGACCTCCGATTCATTGACCATAAGTCACTCAATTCGACTCGGAATTTATTCAAATTCATGCCATTTGGAAGATGTCGAAGATTAGTTGAAAACGAACGAAACGGAGATGAAAAACTCCAAGTATTTTAAGAGTTATGATAGAAATAGTTAGACTCGCGCTTTCGCCTAGCAGTTTACAGACCTACCTCCGATTTAATGACCATAACTCACTCAATTCAACACGTAATTCAATGAAATTTCTTTCATTTCGAAGGAGTCGAAGTGTAGTTTAAAACGGAAGAAAATGAGATGAAAAACTACTTGTATTTTGAGAGTTAAGATGGAAATAGTTACATTCGCGCTTTGGTCTAGCAGTTTGCAGACATACCTCCGATTGAATGACAATAACTCACTCAATTCAACTCGAAATTCATTGAAATTTGTTCCATTTCGAAGGAGTCGAAGTGTAGTTTAAAACGGAAGAAACAGAGAAGAAAAACTCCAAGTATTTTGAGAGTTATTGTGGAAATAGTTAGACTCGCGCTTTGGTCTAGCAGTTTACAGACCTACCTCCGATTGATTGACTAAAACTCACCCAATTAAATTTTAAATGGATTCAAATTCATGCCATTTCGAAGATGTCAAAGTGTAGTTGAAAACGGAAGAAACGGAGATGAAAAACTCCAAGTATCTTAAGAGTTATGATGGAAATGGTTAGACTCGTGCTTTAGTCTAGCAGAGTACACACGTACCTCCGATTCATTGACCATAAGTCACTCAATTCGACTCGTAATTTATTCAAATTCATACCATTCTGAAGATATCGAAGTGTAGTTGAAAACGGAAGAAACGGAGATGAAAAACTCTAATTATTTTAAGAGTTATGATAGAAATAGTTACACTCGCGCTTTCGCCTAGCGGTTTACAGATCTACCTCCGAGTGAATGACCATAACTCACTCAATTCAACACGGAATTCATTGAAATTTGTTCCATTTCGAAGGACTCGAAGTGTAGTTTAAAACGGAAGAAACGAAGTTGACAAAAGCCAAGTATTTTGAGAGTTATGGTGGAAATAGTTAGACTCGTACTTTGGTCTAGCAGTTTACAGACCAACCTCCAATTGATTGACCATAACTTACTCAATTTAACTCGGAATTGATTCAAATTCATGCCATTTTGAAGATGTCGAAGTGTAGTTGAAAATGAAAGAAACAGAGATAAAAACTCCAAGTATCTTAAGAGTTATGATGGAAATAGTTAGACTCTCGCTTTGGTCTAGCAGTTTACAGACCTACCTCCGATTCATTGACCATAAGTCACTCAATTCGACTCTGAATTTATTCAAATTCATAGCATTCTGAAGATATTGAAGTGTAGTTGAAAACGGAAGAAACGGAGATGAAAAACTCTAATTATTTTAAGAGTTATGATAGAAATAGTTAGACTCGCGCTTTCGCCTAGCGGTTTACAGATCTACCTCCGAGTGAATGACCATAACTCACTCAATTCAACACGGAATTCATTGAAATTTGTTCCATTTCGAAGACTCGAAGTGTAGTTTAAAACGGAAGAAACGGAGATGAAAAAGGCCAAGTACTTTAAGAGTTATGGTGGAAATAGTTAGACTCGCACTTTGGTCTAGCAGTTTACAGACCAACCTCCAATTGATTGACCATAACTTACTCAATTTAACTCGGAATTGATTCAAATTCATGCCATTTTGAAGATGTCGAAGTGTAGTTGAAAACGAAAGAAACAGAGATGAAAAACTCCATGTATCTTAAGAGTTATGATGGAAATAGTTAGACTCGCGCTTTGGTCTAGCAGTTTACAGACCTACCTCCGATTCATTGACCATAAATCGCTCAATTCGACTCGGAATTTATTCAAATTCATACCATTCTGAAGATATCGAAGTGTAGTTGAAAACGAAAGAAACGGAGATGAAAGAAGCCAAGTATTTTGAGAGTTATGGTGGAGATAGTTAGACTCGCACTTTGGTCTAGCAGTTTACAGGCCAACCTCCAATTGATTGTCCATAACTTACTCAATTTAACTCGGAATTGATTCAAATTCATGCCATTTTGAAGATGTCGAAGGGTAGTTGAAAATGAAAGAAACCGAGATGAAAAACTCCAAGTATCTTAAGAGTTATGATGGACATATTTAGGCTCGCGCGTTGGTCTAGCAGTTTACGGACCTACCTCCGATTCATTGACCCACTCAATTCGACTCGAAATTGATTCAAATTCCTGCCATTTGGAAGATGTCGAAGAGTAGTAGAAAACGAAAGAAACGGAGATGAAAAACTCCAAGTATTTTAAGAGTTATGATAGAAATAGTTAGACTCGCGCTTTCACCTAGCAGTTTACAGACCTACCTCCGATTTAATGACCATAACTCACTCAATTCAACACGTAATTAAATGAAATTTGTTCCATTTCGAAGGAGTCGAAGTGTAGTTTAAAACGGAAGCAAAGGAGATGAAAAACTACTTGTATTTTGACAGTTAAGATGGAAATAGTTAGATTCGCGCTTTGGTCTAGCAGTTTACAGACCCACCTCCGATTCATTGACCATAAGTCACTCAATTCGACTCGTAATTTATTCAAATTCATGCCATTTGGAAGATGTCGAAGATTAGTTCAAAACGAACGAAACGGAGATGAAAAATTCCAAGTATTTTAAGAGTTATGATAAAAATAGTTAGACTCGCGCTTTCGCTTAGCAGTTTACAGACCTACCTCCGATTTAATGACAATAACTCACTCAATTCAACACGTAATTCAATGAAATTTGTTCCATTTCGAAGGAGTCGAAGTGTAGTTTAAAACGGAAGAAAAGGAGATGAAAAACTACTTGTATTTTGAGAGTTAAGATGGAAATAGTTACATTCGCGCTTTGGTCTAGCAGTTTGCAGACATACCTCCGATTGAATGACCATAACTCACTCAATTCAACTCGAAATTCATTGAAGTTTGTTCCATTTCGAAGGAGTCGAAGTGTAGTTTAAAACAGAAAAAACAGAGAAGAAAAACTCCAAGTATTTTGAGAGTTATTGTGGAAATAGTTAGACTCGCGCTTTGGTCTAGCAGTTTACAGACCTACCTCCGATTGATTGACTAAAACTCACTCAATTAAATTTTAAATGGATTCAAATTCATGCCATTTCGAAGATGTCGAAGTGTAGTTGAAAACGGAAGAAACGGAGATGAAAAACTCCAAGTATCTTAAGAGTTATGATGGAAATAGTTAGACTCGTGCTTTAGTCTAGTAGAGTACACACGTACCTCCGATTCATTGACCATAAGTCACTCAATTCGACTCGGAATTTATTCAAATTCATACCATTCTGAAGATATCGAAGTGTAGTTGAAAACGGAAGAAAGGGAGATGAAAAACTCTAATTATTTTAAGAGTTATGATAGAAATAGTTAGACTCGCGCTTTCGCCTAGCAGTTTACAGATCTACCTCCGAGTGAATGACCATAACTCACTCAATTCAACTCGGAATTCATTGAAATTTGTTCTATTTCGAAGGACTCGAAGTGTAGTTTAAAACGGAAGAAACGGAGATGAAAAAAGCCAAGTATTTTGAGAGTTATGGTGGAAATAGTTAGACTCGCACTTTGGTCTAGCAGTTTACAGACCAACCTCCAATTGATTGACCATAACTTACTAAATTTAACTCGGAATTGATTCAAATTCATGCCATTTTGAAGATGTCGAAGTGTAGTTGAAAATGAAAGAAACAGAGATAAAAACTCCAAGTATCTTAAGACTTATGATGGAAATAGTTAGACTCGCGGTTTGGTCTAGCAGTTTACAGACCTACCTCCGATTCATTGACCATAAGTCACTCAATTCGACTCGGAATTCATTGAAATTTGTTCCATTTCGGAGGACTCGAAGTGTAGTTTAAAACGGAAGAAACGGAGTTGAAAAAAGCCAGTACTTTAAGAGTTATGGTGGAAATACTTAAACTCGCACTTTGGTCTAGCAGTTTACAGACCAACCTCCAATTGATTGACCATAACTTACTAAATTTAACTCGGAATTGATTCAAATTCATGCCATTTTGAAGATGTCGAAGTGTAGTTGAAAACGAAAGAAACAGAGATGAAAAACTCCAAGTATCTTAAGAGTTATGATGGAAATAGTTAGACTCGTGCTTTGGTCTAGAAGTTTACACACCTACCTCCGATTCATCGACCATAAGTCACTCAATTCGACTCGGAATTTATTCCAATTCATACCATTCTGAAGATATCGAAGTGTAGTTGAAAACGAAAGAAACGGAGATGAAAAGTTATAATTATTTTAAGAGTTATGATAGAAATAGTTAGACTCGCGCTTTCGCCTAGCAGTTTACAGACCTACCTCCGATTTAATGACTATAACTCACTCAATTCAACACGTAATTCAATGAAATTTCTTTCATTTCGAAGGAGTCGAAGTGTAGTTTAAAACGGAAGAAAAGGAGATCAAAAACTACTTGTATTTTGAGACTTAAGATGGAAATAGTTACATTCGCGCTTTGGTCTAGCAGTTTGCAGACATACCTCCGATTGAATGACAATAACTCACTCAATTCAACTCGAAATTCATTTAAATTTGTTCCATTTCGAAGGAGTCGAAGTGTAGTTTAAAACGGAAGAAACAGAGAAGAAAAACTCCAAGTATTTTGAGAGTTATTGTGGAAATAGTTAGACTCGCGCTTTGGTCTAGCAGTTTACAGACCTACCTCCGATTGATTGACTAAAACTCACCCAATTAAATTTTAAATGGATTCAAATTCATGCCATTTCGAAGATGTCGAAGTGTAGTTGAAAACGGAAGAAACGGAGATGAAAAACTCCAAGTATCTTAAGAGTTATGATGGAAATAGTTAGACTCGTGCTTTAGTCCAGCAGAGTACACACGTACCTCCGATTCATTGACCATAAGTCACTCAATTCGACTCGGAATTTATTCAAATTCATACCATTCTGAAGATATCGAAGTGTAGTTGAAAACGGAAGAAACGGAGATGAAAAACTCTAATTATTTTAAGAGTTATGATAGAAATAGTTGGACTCGCGCTTTCGCCTAGCAGTTTACAGATCTACCTCCGAGTGAATGACCATAACTCACTCAATTCAACTCGGAATTCATTGAAATTTGTTCCATTTCGAAGGACTCGAAGTGTAGTTTAAAACGGACGAAACGGAGTTGAAAAAAGCCAAGTACTTTAAGAGTTATGGTGGAAATACTTAGACTCGCACTTTGGTCTAGCAGTTTACAGACCAACCTCCAATTGATTGACCATAACTTACTCAATTTAACTCGGAATTGATTCAAATTCATGCCATTTTGAAGATGTCGAAGTGTAGTTGAAAACGAAAGAAACAGAGATGAAAAACTCCAAGTATCTTAAGAGTTATGATGGAAATAGTTAGACTCGTGCTTTGGTCTAGAAGTTTACACACCTACCTCCGATTCATTGACCATAAGTCACTCAATTCGACTCGGAATTTATTCCAATTCATACCATTCTGAAGATATCGAAGTGTAGTTGAAAACGGAAGAAACGGAGATGAAAAGTTCTAATTATTTTAAGAGTTATGATAGAAATAGTTAGACTCGCGCTTTCGCCTAGCAATTTACAGACCTACCTCCGATTTAATGACCATAACTCACTCAATTCAACACGTAATTAAATGAAATTTGTTCCATTTCGAAGGAGTCGAAGTGTAGTTTAAAACGGAAGCAAAGGAGATGAAAAACTACTTGTATTTTGACAGTTAAGATGGAAATAGTTAGATTCGCGCTTTGGTCTAGCAGTTTACAGACCGACCTCCGATTCATTGACCATAAGTCACTCAATTCGACTCGGAATTTATTCAAATTCATGCCATTTGGAAGATGTCGAAGATTAGTTGAAAACGAACGAAACGGAGATGAAAAACTCCAAGTATTTTAAGAGTTATGATAGAAATAGTTAGACTCGCGCTTTCGCCTAGCAGTTTACAGACCTACCTCCGATTTAATGACCATAACTCACTCAATTCAACACGTAATTCAATGAAATTTCTTTCATTTCGAAGGAGTCGAAGTGTAGTTTAAAACGGAAGAAAATGAGATGAAAAACTACTTGTATTTTGAGAGTTAAGATGGAAATAGTTACATTCGCGCTTTGGTCTAGCAGTTTGCAGACATACCTCCGATTGAATGACAATAACTCACTCAATTCAACTCGAAATTCATTGAAATTTGTTCCATTTCGAAGGAGTCGAAGTGTAGTTTAAAACGGAAGAAACAGAGACGAAAAACTCCAAGTATTTTGAGAGTTATTGTGGAAATAGTTAGACTCGCGCTTTGGTCTAGCAGTTTACAGACCTACCTCCGATTGATTGACTAAAACTCACCCAATTAAATTTTAAATGGATTCAAATTCATGCCATTTCGAAGATGTCGAAGTGTAGTTGAAAACGGAAGAAACGGAGATGAAAAACTCCAAGTATCTTAAGAGTTATGATGGAAATAGTTAGACTCGTGCTTTAGTCTAGCAGAGTACACACGTACCTCCGATTCATTGACCATAAGTCACTCAATTCGACTCGTAATTTATTCAAATTCATACCATTCTGAAGATATCGAAGTGTAGTTGAAAACGGAAGAAACGGAGATGAAAAACTCTAATTATTTTAAGAGTTATGATAGAAATAGTTAGACTCGCGCTTTCGCCTAGCGGTTTACAGATCTACCTCCGAGTGAATGACCATAACTCACTCAATTCAACACGGAATTCATTGAAATTTGTTCCATTTCGAAGGACTCGAAGTGTAGTTTAAAACGGAAGAAACGAAGTTGACAAAAGCCAAGTATTTTGAGAGTTATGGTGGAAATAGTTAGACTCGTACTTTGGTCTAGCAGTTTACAGACCAACCTCCAATTGATTGACCATAACTTACTCAATTTAACTCGGAATTGATTCAAATTCATGCCATTTTGAAGATGTCGAAGTGTAGTTGAAAATGAAAGAAACAGAGATAAAAACTCCAAGTATCTTAAGAGTTATGATGGAAATAGTTAGACTCTCGCTTTGGTCTAGCAGTTTACAGACCTACCTCCGATTCATTGACCATAAGTCACTCAATTCGACTCTGAATTTATTCAAATTCATAGCATTCTAAAGATATTGAAGTGTAGTTGAAAACGGAAGAAACGGAGATGAAAAACTCTAATTATTTTAAGAGTCATGATAGAAATAGTTGGACTCGCGCTTTCGCCTAGCAGTTTACAGATCTACCTCCGAGTGAATGACCATAACTCACTCAATTCAACTCGGAATTCATTGAAATTTGTTCCATTTCGAAGGACTCGAAGTGTAGTTTAAAACGGAAGAAACGGAGATGAAAAAAGCCAAGTACTTTAAGAGTTATGGAGGAAATAGTTAGACTCGCACTTTGGTCTAGCAGTTTACAGACCAACCTCCAATTGATTGACCATAACTTACTCAATTTAACTCGGAATTGATTCAAATTCATGCCATTTTGAAGATGTCAAAGTGTAGTTGAAAACGAAAGAAACAGAGATGAAAAACTCCAAGTATCTTAAGAGTTATGATGGAAATAGTTAGACTCGTGCTTTGGTCTAGAAGTTTACACACCTACCTCCGATTCATTGACCATAAGTCACTCAATTCGACTCGGAATTCATTGAAATTTGTTCCATTTCGGAGGACTCGAAGTGTAGTTTAAAACGGAAGAAACGGAGTTGAAAAAAGCCAGTACTTTAAGAGTTATGGTGGAAATACTTAAACTCGCACTTTGGTCTAGCAGTTTACAGACCAACCTCCAATTGATTGACCATAACTTACTAAATTTAACTCGGAATTGATTCAAATTCATGCCATTTTGAAGATGTCGAAGTGTAGTTGAAAACGAAAGAAACAGAGATGAAAAACTCCAAGTATCTTAAGAGTTATGATGGAAATAGTTAGACTCGTGCTTTGGTCTAGAAGTTTACACACCTACCTCCGATTCATCGACCATAAGTCACTCAATTCGACTCGGAATTTATTCCAATTCATACCATTCTGAAGATATCGAAGTGTAGTTGAAAACGAAAGAAACGGAGATGAAAAGTTATAATTATTTTAAGAGTTATGATAGAAATAGTTAGACTCGCGCTTTCGCCTAGCAGTTTACAGACCTACCTCCGATTTAATGACTATAACTCACTCAATTCAACACGTAATTCAATGAAATTTCTTTCATTTCGAAGGAGTCGAAGTGTAGTTTAAAACGGAAGAAAAGGAGATCAAAAACTACTTGTATTTTGAGACTTAAGATGGAAATAGTTACATTCGCGCTTTGGTCTAGCAGTTTGCAGACATACCTCCGATTGAATGACAATAACTCACTCAATTCAACTCGAAATTCATTTAAATTTGTTCCATTTCGAAGGAGTCGAAGTGTAGTTTAAAACGGAAGAAACAGAGAAGAAAAACTCCAAGTATTTTGAGAGTTATTGTGGAAATAGTTAGACTCGCGCTTTGGTCTAGCAGTTTACAGACCTACCTCCGATTGATTGACTAAAACTCACCCAATTAAATTTTAAATGGATTCAAATTCATGCCATTTCGAAGATGTCGAAGTGTAGTTGAAAACGGAAGAAACGGAGATGAAAAACTCCAAGTATCTTAAGAGTTATGATGGAAATAGTTAGACTCGTGCTTTAGTCCAGCAGAGTACACACGTACCTCCGATTCATTGACCATAAGTCACTCAATTCGACTCGGAATTTATTCAAATTCATACCATTCTGAAGATATCGAAGTGTAGTTGAAAACGGAAGAAACGGAGATGAAAAACTCTAATTATTTTAAGAGTTATGATAGAAATAGTTGGACTCGCGCTTTCGCCTAGCAGTTTACAGATCTACCTCCGAGTGAATGACCATAACTCACTCAATTCAACTCGGAATTCATTGAAATTTGTTCCATTTCGAAGGACTCGAAGTGTAGTTTAAAACGGACGAAACGGAGTTGAAAAAAGCCAAGTACTTTAAGAGTTATGGTGGAAATACTTAGACTCGCACTTTGGTCTAGCAGTTTACAGACCAACCTCCAATTGATTGACCATAACTTACTCAATTTAACTCGGAATTGATTCAAATTCATGCCATTTTGAAGATGTCGAAGTGTAGTTGAAAACGAAAGAAACAGAGATGAAAAACTCCAAGTATCTTAAGAGTTATGATGGAAATAGTTAGACTCGTGCTTTGGTCTAGAAGTTTACACACCTACCTCCGATTCATTGACCATAAGTCACTCAATTCGACTCGGAATTTATTCCAATTCATACCATTCTGAAGATATCGAAGTGTAGTTGAAAACGGAAGAAACGGAGATGAAAAGTTCTAATTATTTTAAGAGTTATGATAGAAATAGTTAGACTCGCGCTTTCGCCTAGCAATTTACAGACCTACCTCCGATTTAATGACCATAACTCACTCAATTCAACACGTAATTAAATGAAATTTGTTCCATTTCGAAGGAGTCGAAGTGTAGTTTAAAACGGAAGCAAAGGAGATGAAAAACTACTTGTATTTTGACAGTTAAGATGGAAATAGTTAGATTCGCGCTTTGGTCTAGCAGTTTACAGACCGACCTCCGATTCATTGACCATAAGTCACTCAATTCGACTCGGAATTTATTCAAATTCATGCCATTTGGAAGATGTCGAAGATTAGTTGAAAACGAACGAAACGGAGATGAAAAACTCCAAGTATTTTAAGAGTTATGATAGAAATAGTTAGACTCGCGCTTTCGCCTAGCAGTTTACAGACCTACCTCCGATTTAATGACCATAACTCACTCAATTCAACACGTAATTCAATGAAATTTCTTTCATTTCGAAGGAGTCGAAGTGTAGTTTAAAACGGAAGAAAATGAGATGAAAAACTACTTGTATTTTGAGAGTTAAGATGGAAATAGTTACATTCGCGCTTTGGTCTAGCAGTTTGCAGACATACCTCCGATTGAATGACAATAACTCACTCAATTCAACTCGAAATTCATTGAAATTTGTTCCATTTCGAAGGAGTCGAAGTGTAGTTTAAAACGGAAGAAACAGAGACGAAAAACTCCAAGTATTTTGAGAGTTATTGTGGAAATAGTTAGACTCGCGCTTTGGTCTAGCAGTTTACAGACCTACCTCCGATTGATTGACTAAAACTCACCCAATTAAATTTTAAATGGATTCAAATTCATGCCATTTCGAAGATGTCGAAGTGTAGTTGAAAACGGAAGAAACGGAGATGAAAAACTCCAAGTATCTTAAGAGTTATGATGGAAATAGTTAGACTCGTGCTTTAGTCTAGCAGAGTACACACGTACCTCCGATTCATTGACCATAAGTCACTCAATTCGACTCGTAATTTATTCAAATTCATACCATTCTGAAGATATCGAAGTGTAGTTGAAAACGGAAGAAACGGAGATGAAAAACTCTAATTATTTTAAGAGTTATGATAGAAATAGTTAGACTCGCGCTTTCGCCTAGCGGTTTACAGATCTACCTCCGAGTGAATGACCATAACTCACTCAATTCAACACGGAATTCATTGAAATTTGTTCCATTTCGAAGGACTCGAAGTGTAGTTTAAAACGGAAGAAACGAAGTTGACAAAAGCCAAGTATTTTGAGAGTTATGGTGGAAATAGTTAGACTCGTACTTTGGTCTAGCAGTTTACAGACCAACCTCCAATTGATTGACCATAACTTACTCAATTTAACTCGGAATTGATTCAAATTCATGCCATTTTGAAGATGTCGAAGTGTAGTTGAAAATGAAAGAAACAGAGATAAAAACTCCAAGTATCTTAAGAGTTATGATGGAAATAGTTAGACTCTCGCTTTGGTCTAGCAGTTTACAGACCTACCTCCGATTCATTGACCATAAGTCACTCAATTCGACTCTGAATTTATTCAAATTCATAGCATTCTGAAGATATTGAAGTGTAGTTGAAAACGGAAGAAACGGAGATGAAAAACTCTAATTATTTTAAGAGTTATGATAGAAATAGTTAGACTCGCGCTTTCGCCTAGCGGTTTACAGATCTACCTCCGAGTGAATGACCATAACTCACTCAATTCAACACGGAATTCATTGAAATTTGTTCCATTTCGAAGGACTCGAAGTGTAGTTTAAAACGGAAGAAACGGAGATGAAAAAGGCCAAGTACTTTAAGAGTTATGGTGGAAATAGTTAGACTCGCACTTTGGTCTAGCAGTTTACAGACCAACCTCCAATTGATTGACCATAACTTACTCAATTTAACTCGGAATTGATTCAAATTCATGCCATTTTGAAGATGTCGAAGTGTAGTTGAAAACGAAAGAAACAGAGATGAAAAACTCCATGTATCTTAAGAGTTATGATGGAAATAGTTAGACTCGCGCTTTGGTCTAGCAGTTTACAGACCTACCTCCGATTCATTGACCATAAATCGCTCAATTCGACTCGGAATTTATTCAAATTCATACCATTCTGAAGATATCGAAGTGTAGTTGAAAACGAAAGAAACGGAGATGAAAGAAGCCAAGTATTTTGAGAGTTATGGTGGAGATAGTTAGACTCGCACTTTGGTCTAGCAGTTTACAGGCCAACCTCCAATTGATTGTCCATAACTTACTCAATTTAACTCGGAATTGATTCAAATTCATGCCATTTTGAAGATGTCGAAGTGTAGTTGAAAATGAAAGAAACCGAGATGAAAAACTCCAAGTATCTTAAGAGTTATGATGGACATATTTAGGCTCGCGCGTTGGTCTAGCAGTTTACGGACCTACCTCCGATTCATTGACCCACTCAATTCGACTCGAAATTGATTCAAATTCCTGCCATTTGGAAGATGTCGAAGAGTAGTAGAAAACGAAAGAAACGGAGATGAAAAACTCCAAGTATTTTAAGAGTTATGATAGAAATAGTTAGACTCGCGCTTTCACCTAGCAGTTTACAGACCTACCTCCGATTTAATGACCATAACTCACTCAATTCAACACGTAATTAAATGAAATTTGTTCCATTTCGAAGGAGTCGAAGTGTAGTTTAAAACGGAAGCAAAGGAGATGAAAAACTACTTGTATTTTGACAGTTAAGATGGAAATAGTTAGATTCGCGCTTTGGCTAGCAGTTTACAGACCCACCGCCGATTCATTGACCATAAGTCACTCAATTCGACTCGTAATTTATTCAAATTCATGCCATTTGGAAGATGTCGAAGATTAGTTCAAAACGAACGAAACGGAGATGAAAAATTCCAAGTATTTTAAGAGTTATGATAAAAATAGTTAGACTCGCGCTTTCGCTTAGCAGTTTACAGACCTACCTCCGATTTAATGACAATAACTCACTCAATTCAACACGTAATTCAATGAAATTTGTTCCATTTCGAAGGAGTCGAAGTGTAGTTTAAAACGGAAGAAAAGGAGATGAAAAACTACTTGTATTTTGAGAGTTAAGATGGAAATAGTTACATTCGCGCTTTGGTCTAGCAGTTTGCAGACATACCTCCGATTGAATGACCATAACTCACTCAATTCAACTCGAAATTCATTGAAGTTTGTTCCATTTCGAAGGAGTCGAAGTGTAGTTTAAAACAGAAAAAACAGAGAAGAAAAACTCCAAGTATTTTGAGAGTTATTGTGGAAATAGTTAGACTCGCGCTTTGGTCTAGCAGTTTACAGACCTACCTCCGATTGATTGACTAAAACTCACTCAATTAAATTTTAAATGGATTCAAATTCATGCCATTTCGAAGATGTCGAAGTGTAGTTGAAAACGGAAGAAACGGAGATGAAAAACTCCAAGTATCTTAAGAGTTATGATGGAAATAGTTAGACTCGTGCTTTAGTCTAGTAGAGTACACACGTACCTCCGATTCATTGACCATAAGTCACTCAATTCGACTCGGAATTTATTCAAATTCATACCATTCTGAAGATATCGAAGTGTAGTTGAAAACGGAAGAAAGGGAGATGAAAAACTCTAATTATTTTAAGAGTTATGATAGAAATAGTTAGACTCGCGCTTTCGCCTAGCAGTTTACAGATCTACCTCCGAGTGAATGACCATAACTCACTCAATTCAACTCGGAATTCATTGAAATTTGTTCTATTTCGAAGGACTCGAAGTGTAGTTTAAAACGGAAGAAACGGAGATGAAAAAAGCCAAGTATTTTGAGAGTTATGGTGGAAATAGTTAGACTCGCACTTTGGTCTAGCAGTTTACAGACCAACCTCCAATTGATTGACCATAACTTACTAAATTTAACTCGGAATTGATTCAAATTCATGCCATTTTGAAGATGTCGAAGTGTAGTTGAAAATGAAAGAAACAGAGATAAAAACTCCAAGTATCTTAAGAGTTATGATGGAAATAGTTAGACTCGCGGTTTGGTCTAGCAGTTTACAGACCTACCTCCGATTCATTGACCATAAGTCACTCAATTCGACTCGAAATTTATTCAAATTCATAGCATTCTAAAGATATTGAAGTGTAGTTGAAAACGGAAGAAACGGAGATGAAAAACTCTAATTATTTTAAGAGTCATGATAGAAATAGTTGGACTCGCGCTTTCGCCTAGCAGTTTACAGATCTACCTCCGAGTGAATGACCATAACTCACTCAATTCAACTCGGAATTCATTGAAATTTGTTCCATTTCGAAGGACTCGAAGTGTAGTTTAAAACGGAAGAAACGGAGATGAAAAAAGCCAAGTACTTTAAGAGTTATGGAGGAAATAGTTAGACTCGCACTTTGGTCTAGCAGTTTACAGACCAACCTCCAATTGATTGACCATAACTTACTCAATTTAACTCGGAATTGATTCAAATTCATGCCATTTTGAAGATGTCAAAGTGTAGTTGAAAACGAAAGAAACAGAGATGAAAAACTCCAAGTATCTTAAGAGTTATGATGGAAATAGTTAGACTCGTGCTTTGGTCTAGAAGTTTACACACCTACCTTCGATTCATTGACCATAAGTCACTCAATTCGACTCGGAATTCATTGAAATTTGTTCCATTTCGGAGGACTCGAAGTGTAGTTTAAAACGGAAGAAACGGAGTTGAAAAAAGCCAGTACTTTAAGAGTTATGGTGGAAATACTTAGACTCGCACTTTGGTCTAGCAGTTTACAGACCAACCTCCAATTGATTGACCATAACTTACTAAATTTAACTCGGAATTGATTCAAATTCATGCCATTTTGAAGATGTCGAAGTGTAGTTGAAAACGAAAGAAACAGAGATGAAAAACTCCAAGTATCTTAAGAGTTATGATGGAAATAGTTAGACTCGTGCTTTGGTCTAGAAGTTTACACACCTACCTCCGATTCATCGACCATAAGTCACTCAATTCGACTCGGAATTTATTCCAATTCATACCATTCTGAAGATATCGAAGTGTAGTTGAAAATGGAAGAAACGGAGATGAAAAGTTATAATTATTTTAAGAGTTATGATAGAAATAGTTAGACTCGCGCTTTCGCCTAGCAGTTTACAGACCTACCTCCGATTTAATGACCATAACTCACTCAATTCAACACGTAATTAAATGAAATTTGTTCCATTTCGAAGGAGTCGAAGTGTAGTTTAAAACGGAAGGAAAGGAGATGAAAAACTACTTGTATTTTGACAGTTAAGATGGAAATAGTTAGATTCGCGCTTTGGTCTAGCAGTTTACAGACCCACCTCCGATTCATTGACCATAAGTCACTCAATTCGACTCGGAATTTATTCAAATTCATGCCATTTGGAAGATGTCGAAGATTAGTTGAAAACGAACGAAACGGAGATCAAAAACTCCAAGTATTTTAAGAGTTATGATAGAAATAGTTAGACTCGCGCTTTCGCCTAGCAGTTTACAGACCTACCTCCGATTTAATGACCATAACTCACTCAATTCAACACGTAATTCAATGAAATTTCTTTCATTTCGAAGGAGTCGAAGTGTAGTTTAAAACGGAAGAAAAGGAGATGAAAAACTACTTGTATTTTGAGAGTTAAGATGGAAATAGTTACATTCACGCTTTGGTCTAGCAGTTTGCAGACATACCTCCGATTGAATGACAATAACTCACTCAATTCAACTCGAAATTCATTGAAATTTGTTCCATTTCGAAGGAGTCGAAGTGTAGTTTAAAACGGAAGAAACAGAGAAGAAAAACTCCAAGTATTTTGAGAGTTATTGTGGAAATAGTTAGACTCGCGCTTTGGTCTAGCAGTTTACAGACCTACCTCCGATTGATTGACTAAAACTCACCCAATTAAATTTTAAATGGATTCAAATTCATGCCATTTCGAAGATGTCGAAGTGTAGTTGAAAACGGAAGAAACGGAGATTAAAAACTCCAAGTATCTTAAGAGTTATGATGGAAATAGTTAGACTCGTGCTTTAGTCTAGCAGAGTACACACGTACCTCCGATTCATTGACCATAAGTCACTCAATTCGACTCGGAATTTATTCAAATTCATACCATTCTGAAGATATCGAAGTGTAGTTGAAAACGGAAGAAACGGAGATGAAAAACTCTAATTATTTTAAGAGTTATGATAGAAATAGTTGGACTCGCGCTTTCGCCTAGCAGTTTACAGATCTACCTCCCAGTGAATGACCATAACTCACTCAATTCAACTCGGAATTCATTGAAATTTGTTCCATTTCGAAGGACTCGAAGTGTAGTTTAAAACGTACGAAACGGAGTTGAAAAAAGCCAAGTACTTTAAGAGTTATGGTGGAAATACTTAGACTCGCACTTTGGTCTAGCAGTTTACAGACCAACCTCCAATTGATTGACCATAACTTACTAAATTTAACTGGGAATTGATTCAAATTCATGCCATTTTGAAGATGTCGAAGTGTAGTTGAAAACGAAAGAAACAGAGATGAAAAACTCCAAGTATCTTAAGAGTTATGATGGAAATAGTTAGACTCGTGCTTTGGTCTAGAAGTTTACACACCTACCTCCGATTCATTGACCATAAGTCACTCAATTCGACTCGGAATTTATTCCAATTCATACCATTCTGAAGATATCGAAGTGTAGTTGAAAATGGAAGAAACGGAGATGAAAAGTTCTAATTATTTTAAGAGTTATGATAGAAATAGTTAGACTCGCGCTTTCGCCTAGCAATTTACAGACCTACCTCCGATTTAATGACCATAACTCACTCAATTCAACACGTAATTAAATGAAATTTGTTCCATTTCGAAGGAGTCGAAGTGTAGTTTAAAACGGAAGCAAAGGAGATGAAAAACTACTTGTATTTTGACAGTTAAGATGGAAATAGTTAGATTCGCGCTTTGGTCTAGCAGTTTACAGACCCACCTCCGATTCATTGACCATAAGTCACTCAATTCGACTCGGAATTTATTCAAATTCATGCCATTTGGAAGATGTCGAAGATTAGTTCAAAACGAACGAAACGGAGATGAAAAACTCCAAGTATTTTAAGAGTTATGATAGAAATAGTTAGACTCGCGCTTTCGCCTAGCAGTTTACAGACCTACCTCCGATTTAATGACCATAACTCACTCAATTCAACACGTAATTCAATGAAATTTCTTTCATTTCGAAGGAGTCGAAGTGTAGTTTAAAACGGAAGAAAATGAGATGAAAAACTACTTGTATTTTGAGAGTTAAGATGGAAATAGTTACATTCGCGCTTTGGTCTAGCAGTTTGCAGACATACCTCCGATTGAATGACAATAACTCACTCAATTCAACTCGAAATTCATTTAAATTTGTTCCATTTCGAAGGAGTCGAAGTGTAGTTTAAAACGGAAGAAACAGAGAAGAAAAACTCCAAGTATTTTGAGAGTTATTGTGGAAATAGTTAGACTCGCGCTTTGGTCTAGCAGTTTACAGACCTACCTCCGATTGATTGACTAAAACTCACCCAATTAAATTTTAAATGGATTCAAATTCATGCCATTTCGAAGATGTCGAAGTGTAGTTGAAAACGGAAGAAACGGAGATGAAAAACTCCAAGTATCTTAAGAGTTATGATGGAAATAGTTAGACTCGTGCTTTAGTCTAGCAGAGTACACACGTACCTCCGATTCATTGACCATAAGTCACTCAATTCGACTCGGAATTTATTCAAATTCATACCATTCTGAAGATATCGAAGTGTAGTTGAAAACGGAAGAAACGGAGATGAAAAACTCTAATTATTTTAAGAGTTATGATAGAAATAGTTGGACTCGCGCTTTCGCCTAGCAGTTTACAGATCTACCTCCGAGTGAATGACCATAACTCACTCAATTCAACTCGGAATTCATTGAAATTTGTTCCATTTCGAAGGACTCGAAGTGTAGTTTAAAACGGAAGAAACGGAGTTGACAAAAGCCAAGTATTTTGAGAGTTATGGTGGAAATAGTTAGACTCGTACTTTGGTCTAGCAGTTTACAGACCAACCTCCAATTGATTGACCATAACTTACTCAATTTAACTCGGAATTGATTCAAATTCATGCCATTTTGAAGATGTCAAAGTGTAGTTGAAAATGAAAGAAACAGAGATGAAAAACTCCAAGTATCTTAAGAGTTATGATGGAAATAGTTAGACTCTCGCTTTGGTCTAGCAGTTTACAGACCTACCTCCGATTCATTGACCATAAGTCACTCAATTCGACTCTGAATTTATTCAAATTCATAGCATTCTGAAGATATTGAAGTGTAGTTGAAAACGGAAGAAACGGAGATGAAAAACTCTAATTATTTTAAGAGTTATGATAGAAATAGTTAGACTCGCGCTTTCGCCTAGCGGTTTACAGATCTACCTCCGAGTGAATGACCATAACTCACTCAATTCAACACGGAATTCATTGAAATTTGTTCCATTTCGAAGGACTCGAAGTGTAGTTTAAAACGGAAGAAACGGAGATGAAAAAGGCCAAGTACTTTAAGAGTTATGGTGGAAATAGTTAGACTCGCACTTTGGTTTAGCAGTTTACAGACCAACCTCCAATTGATTGACCATAACTTACTCAATTTAACTCGGAATTGATTCAAATTCATGCCATTTTGAAGATGTCGAAGTGTAGTTGAAAACGAAAGAAACAGAGATGAAAAACTCCATGTATCTTAAGAGTTATGATGGAAATAGTTAGACTCGCGCTTTGGTCTAGCAGTTTACAGACCTACCTCCGATTCATTGACCATAAATCGCTCAATTCGACTCGGAATTTATTCAAATTCATACCATTCTGAAGATATCGAAGTGTAGTTGAAAACGAAAGAAACGGAGATGAAAGAAGCCAAGTATTTTGAGAGTTATGGTGGAGATAGTTAGACTCGCACTTTGGTCTAGCAGTTTACAGGCCAACCTCCAATTGATTGTCCATAACTTACTCAATTTAACTCGGAATTGATTCAAATTCATGCCATTTTGAAGATGTCGAAGTGTAGTTGAAAATGAAAGAAACCGAGATGAAAAACTCCAAGTATCTTAAGAGTTATGATGGACATATTTAGGCTCGCGCGTTGGTCTAGCAGTTTACGGACCTACCTCCGATTCATTGACCCACTCAATTCGACTCGAAATTGATTCAAATTCCTGCCATTTGGAAGATGTCGAAGAGTAGTAGAAAACGAAAGAAACGGAGATGAAAAACTCCAAGTATTTTAAGAGTTATGATAGAAATAGTTAGACTCGTGCTTTCACCTAGCAGTTTACAGACCTACCTCCGATTTAATGACCATAACTCACTCAATTCAACACGTAATTAAATGAAATTTGTTCCATTTCGAAGGAGTCGAAGTGTAGTTTAAAACGGAAGCAAAGGAGATGAAAAACTACTTGTATTTTGACAGTTAAGATGGAAATAGTTAGATTCGCGCTTTGGTCTAGCAGTTTACAGACCCACCTCCGATTCATTGACCATAAGTCACTCAATTCGACTCGTAATTTTTTCAAATTCATGCCATTTGGAAGATGTCGAAGATTAGTTGAAAACGAACGAAACGGAGATGAAAAATTCCAAGTATTTTAAGAGTTATGATAAAAATAGTTAGACTCGCGCTTTCGCTTAGCAGTTTACAGACCTACCTCCGATTTAATGACAATAACTCACTCAATTCAACACGTAATTCAATGAAATTTGTTCCATTTCGAAGGAGTCGAAGTGTAGTTTAAAACGGAAGAAAAGGAGATGAAAAACTACTTGTATTTTGAGAGTTAAGATGAAAATAGTTACATTCGCGCTTTGGTCTAGCAGTTTGCAGACATACCTCCGATTGAATGACCATAACTCACTCAATTCAACTCGAAATTCATTGAAGTTTGTTCCATTTCGAAGGAGTCGAAGTGTTGTTTAAAACAGAAAAAACAGAGAAGAAAAACTCCAAGTATTTTGAGAGTTATTGTGGAAATAGTTAGACTCGCGCTTTGGTCTAGCAGTTTACAGACCTACCTCCGATTGATTGACTAAAACTCACTCAATTAAATTTTAAATGGATTCAAATTCATGCCATTTCGAAGATGTCGAAGTGTAGTTGAAAACGGAAGAAACGGAGATGAAAAACTCCAAGTATCTTAAGAGTTATGATGGAAATAGTTAGACTCGTGCTTTAGTCTAGTAGAGTACACACGTACCTCCGATTCATTGACCATAAGTCACTCAATTCGACTCAGAATTTATTCAAATTCATACCATTCTGAAGATATCGAAGTGTAGTTGAAAACGGAAGAAATGGAGATGAAAAACTCTAATTATTTTAAGAGTTATGATAGAAATAGTTAGACTCGCGCTTTCGCCTAGCAGTTTACAGATCTACCTCCGAGTGAATGACCATAACTCACTCAATTCAACTCGGAATTCATTGAAATTTGTTCTATTTCGAAGGACTCGAAGTGTAGTTTAAAACGGAAGAAACGGAGATGAAAAAAGCCAAGTATTTTGAGAGTTATGGTGGAAATAGTTAGACTCGCACTTTGGTCTAGCAGTTTACAGACCAACCTCCAATTGATTGACCATAACTTACTCAATTTAACTCGGAATTGATTCAAATTCATGCCATTTTGAAGATGTCGAAGTGTAGTTGAAAATGAAAGAAACAGAGATAAAAACTCCAAGTATCTTAAGAGTTATGATGGAAATAGTTAGACTCGCGGTTTGGTCTAGCAGTTTACAGACCTACCTCCGATTCATTGACCATAAGTCACTCAATTCGACTCGAAATTTATTCAAATTCATAGCATTCTGAAGATATTGAAGTGTAGTTGAAAACGGAAGAAACGGAGATGAAAAACTCTAATTATTTTAAGAGTCATGATAGAAATAGTTGGACTCGCGCTTTCGCCTAGCAGTTTACAGATCTACCTCCGAGTGAATGACCATAACTCACTCAATTCAACTCGGAATTCATTGAAATTTGTTCCATTTCGAAGGACTCGAAGTGTAGTTTAAAACGGAAGAAACGGAGATGAAAAAAGCCAAGTACTTTAAGAGTTATGGTGGAACTAGTTAGACTCGCACTTTGGTCTAGCAGTTTACAGACCAACCTCCAATTGATTGACCATAACTTACTCAATTTAACTCGGAATTGATTCAAATTCATGCCATTTTGAAGATGTCAAAGTGTAGTTGAAAACGAAAGAAACAGAGATGAAAAACTCCAAGTATCTTAAGAGTTATGATGGAAATAGTTAGACTCGTGCTTTGGTCTAGAAGTTTACACACCTACCTCCGATTCATTGACCATAAGTCACTCAATTCGACTCGGAATTCATTGAAATTTGTTCCATTTCGGAGGACTCGAAGTGTAGTTTAAAACGGAAGAAACGGTGTTGAAAAAAGCCAGTACTTTAAGAGTTATGGTGGAAATACTTAGACTCGCACTTTGGTCTAGCAGTTTACAGACCAACCTCCAATTGATTGACCATAACTTACTAAATTTAACTCGGACTTGATTCAAATTCATGCCATTTTGAAGATGTCGAAGTGTAGTTGAAAACGAAAGAAACAGAGATGAAAAACTCCAAGTATCTTAAGAGTTATGATGGAAATAGTTAGACTCGTGCTTTGGTCTAGAAGTTTACACACCTACCTCCGATTCATTGACCATAAGTCACTCAATTCGACTCGGAATTTATTCCAATTCATACCATTCTGAAGATATCGAAGTGTAGTTGAAAACGGAAGAAACGGAGATGAAAAGTTCTAATTATTTTAAGAGTTATGATAGAAATAGTTAGACTCGCGCTTTCGCCTAGCAGTTTACAGACCTACCTCCGATTTAATGACCATAACTCACTCAATTCAACACGTAATTAAATGAAATTTGTTCCATTTCGAAGGAGTCGAAGTGTAGTTTAAAACGGAAGGAAAGGAGATGAAAAACTACTTGTATTTTGACAGTTAAGATGGAAATAGTTAGATTCGCGCTTTGGTCTAGCAGTTTACAGACCCACCTCCGATTCATTGACCATAAGTCACTCAATTCGACTCGGAATTTATTCAAATTCATGCCATTTGGAAGATGTCGAAGATTAGTTGAAAACGAACGAAACGGAGATGAAAAACACCAAGTATTTTTAGAGTTATAATAGAAATAGTTAGACTCGCGCTTTCGCCTAGCAGTTTACAGACCTACCTCCGATTTAATGACCATAACTCACTCAATTCAACACGTAATTCAATGAAATTTCTTTCATTTCGAAGGAGTCGAAGTGTAGTTTAAAACGGAAGAAAAGGAGATGAAAAACTACTTGTATTTTGAGAGTTAAGATGGAAATAGTTACATTCGCGCTTTGGTCTAGCAGTTTGCAGACATACCTCCGATTGAATGACAATAACTCACTCAATTCAACTCGAAATTCATTGAAATTTGTTCCATTTCGAAGGAGTCGAAGTGTAGTTTAAAACGGAAGAAACAGAGAAGAAAAACTCCAAGTATTTTGAGAGTTATTGTGGAAATAGTTAGACTCGCGCTTTGGTCTAGCAGTTTACAGACCTACCTCCGATTGATTGACTAAAACTCACCCAATTAAATTTTAAATGGATTCAAATTCATGCCATTTCGAAGATGTCGAAGTGTAGTTGAAAACGGAAGAAACGGAGATGAAAAACTCCAAGTATCTTAAGAGTTATGATGGAAATAGTTAGACTCGTGCTTTAGTCTAGCAGAGTACACACGTACCTCCGATTCATTGACCATAAGTCACTCAATTCGACTCGGAATTTATTCAAATTCATACCATTCTGAAGATATCGAAGTGTATTTGAAAACGGAAGAAACGGAGATGAAAAACTCTAATTATTTTAAGAGTTATGATAGAAATAGTTGGACTCGCGCTTTCGCCTAGCAGTTTACAGATCTACCTCCGAGTGAATGACCATAACTCACTCAATTCAACTCGGAATTCATTGAAATTTGTTCCATTTCGAAGGACTCGAAGTGTAGTTTAAAACGGAAGAAACAGAGTTGAAAAAAGCCAAGTACTTTAAGAGTTATGGTGGAAATACTTAGACTCGCACTTTGGTCTAGCAGTTTACAGACCAACCTCCAATTGATTGACCATAACTTACTCAATTTAACTCGGAATTGATTCAAATTCATGCCATTTTGAAGATGTCGAAGTGTAGTTGAAAACGAAAGAAACAGAGATGAAAAACTCCAAGTATCTTAAGAGTTATGATGGAAATAGTTAGACTCGTGCTTTGGTCTAGAAGTTTACACACCTACCTTCGATTCATTGACCATAAGTCACTCAATTCGCCTCGGAATTTATTCCAATTCATACCATTCTGAAGATATCGAAGTGTAGTTGAAAACGGAAGAAACGGAGATGAAAAACTCTAATTATTTTAAGAGTTATGATAGAAATAGTTGGACTCGCGCTTTCGCCTAGCAGTTTACAGATCTACCTCCGAGTGAATGACCATAACTCACTCAATTCAACTCGGAATTCATTGAAATTTGTTCCATTTCGAAGGACTCGAAGTGTAGTTTAAAACGGAAGAAACGGAGATGAAAAAAGCCAAGTACTTTAAGAGTTATGGTGGAAATAGTTAGACTCGCACTTTGGTCTAGCAGTTTACAGACCAACCTCCAATTGATTGACCATAACTTACTCAATTTAACTCGGAATTCATTCAAATTCATGCCATTTTGAAGATGTCGAAGTGTAGTTGAAAACGAAAGAAACAGAGATGAAAAACTCCAAGTATCTTAAGAGTTATGATGGAAATAGTTAGACTCGTGCTTTGGTCTAGAAGTTTACACACCTACCTCCGATTCATTGACCATAAGTCACTCAATTCGACTCGGAATTCATTGAAATTTGTTCCATTTCGAAGGACTCGAAGTGTAGTTTAAAATGGAAGAAACGGAGATGAAAAAACCAAGTACTTTAAAAGTTATGGTGGAAATACTTAGACTCGAACTTTGGTCTAGCAGTTTACAGACCAACCTCCAATTGATTGACCATAACTTACTCAATTTAACTCGGAATTGATTCAAATTCATGCCATTTTGAAGATGTCGAAGTGTAGTTGAAAACGAAAGAAACAGAGATGAAAAACTCCAAGTATCTTAAGAGTTATGATGGAAATAGTTAGACTCGTGCTTTGGTCTAGAAGTTTACACACCTACCTCCGATTCATTGACCATAAGTCACTCAATTCGACTCGGAATTTATTCCAATTCATACCATTCTGAAGATATCGAAGTGTAGTTGAAAACGGAAGAAACGGAGATGAAAAGTTCTAATTATTTTAAGAGTTATGATAGAAATAGTTGGACTCGCGCTTTCGCCTAGCAGTTTACAGATCTACCTCCGAGTGAATGACCATAACTCACTCAATTCAACTCGGAATTCATTGAAATTTGTTCCATTTCGAAGGACTCGAAGTGTAGTTTAAAACGGAAGAAACGGAGATGAAAAAAGCCAAGTACTTTAAGAGTTATGGTGGAAATAGTTAGACTCGCACTTTGGTCTAGCAGTTTACAGACCAACCTCCAATTGATTGACCATAACTTACTCAATTTAACTCGGAATTGATTCAAATTCATGCCATTTTGAAGGTGTCAAAGTGTAGTTGAAAACGAAAGAAACAGAGATGAAAAACTCCAAGTATCTTAAGAGTTATGATGGAAATAGTTAGACTCGTGCTTTGGTCTAGAAGTTTACACACCTACCTCCGATTCATTGACCATAAGTCACTCAATTCGACTCGGAATTCATTGAAATTTGTTCCATTTCGAAGGACTCGAAGTGTAGTTTAAAATGGAAGAAACGGAGATGAAAAAACCAAGTACTTTAAGAGTTATGGTGGAAATACTTAGACTCGAACTTTGGTCTAGCAGTTTACAGACCAACCTCCAATTGATTGACCATAACTTACTCAATTTAACTCGGAATTCATTCAAATTCATGCCATTTTGAAGATGTCGAAGTGTAGTTGAAAACGAAAGAAACAGAGATGAAAAACTCCAAGTATCTTAAGAGTTATGATGGAAATAGTTAGACTCGTGCTTTGGTCTAGAAGTTTACACACCTACCTCCGATTCATTGACCATAAGTCACTCAATTCGACTCGGAATTTATTCCAATTCATACCATTCTGAAGATATCGAAGTGTAGTTGAAAACGGAAGAAACGGAGATGAAAAGTTCTAATTATTTTAAGAGTTATGATAGAAATAGTTAGACTCGCGTCTTCGCCTAGCAGTTTACAGACCTACCTCCGATTTAATGACCATAACTCACTCAATTCAACACGTAATTAAATGAAATTTGTTCCATTTCGAAGGAGTCGAAGTGTAGTTTAAAACGGAAGCAAAGGAGATGAAAAACTACTTGTATTTTGACAGTTAAGATGGAAATAGTTAGATTCGCGCTTTGGTCTAGCAGTTTACAGACCCACCTCCGATTCATTGACCATAAGTCACTCAATTCGACTCGGAATTTATTCAAATTCATGCCATTTGGAAGATGTCGAAGATTAGTTGAAAACGAACGAAACGGAGATGAAAAACTCCAAGTATTTTAAGAGTTATGATAGAAATAGTTAGACTCGCGCTTTCGCCTAGCAGTTTACAGACCTACCTCCGATTTAATGACCATAACTCACTCAATTCAACACGTAATTCAATGAAATTTCTTTCATTTCGAAGGAGTCGAAGTGTAGTTTAAAACGGAAGAAAATGAGATGAAAAACTACTTGTATTTTGAGAGTTAAGATGGAAATAGTTACATTCGCGCTTTGGTCTAGCAGTTTGCAGACATACCTCCGATTGAATGACAATAACTCACTCAATTAAACTCAAAATTCATTAAAATTTGTTCCATTTCGAAGGAGTCGAAGTGTAGTTTAAAACGGAAGAAACAGAGAAGAAAAACTCCAAGTATTTTGAGAGTTATTGTGGAAATAGTTAGACTCGTGCTTTGGTCTAGCAGTTTACAGACCTACCTCCGATTGATTGACTAAAACTCACCCAATTAAATTTTAAATGGATTCAAATTCATGCCATTTCGAAGATGTCGAAGTGTAGTTCAAAACGGAAGAAACGGAGATGAAAAACTCCAAGTATCTTAAGAGTTATGATGGAAATAGTTAGACTCGTGCTTTAGTCTAGCAGAGTACACACGTACCTCCGATTCATTGACCATAAGTCACTCAATTCGACTCGGAATTTATTTAAATTCATACCATTCTGAAGATATCGAAGTGTAGTTGAAAACGGAAGAAACGGAGATGAAAAACTCTAATTATTTTAAGAGTTATGATAGAAATAGTTGGACTCGCGCTTTCGCCTAGCAGTTTACAGATCTACCTCCGAGTGAATGACCATAACTCACTCAATTCAACTCGAAATTCATTGAAATTTGTTCCATTTCAAAGGACTCGAAGTGTAGTTTAAAACGGAAGAAACGGAGTTGACAAAAGCCAAGTATTTTGAGAGTTATGGTGGAAATAGTTAGACTCGTACTTTGGTCTAGCAGTTTACAGACCAACCTCCAATTGATTGACCATAACTTACTCAATTTAACTCGGAATTGATTCAAATTCATGCCATTTTGAAGATGTCAAAGTGTAGTTGAAAATGAAAGAAACAGAGATGAAAAACTCCAAGTATCTTAAGAGTTATGATGGAAATAGTTAGACTCTCGCTTTGGTCTAGAAGTTTACACACCTACCTCCGATTCATTGACCATAAGTCACTCAATTCGACTCGGAATTTATTCAAATTCATAGCATTATGAAGATATTAAAGTGTAGTTGAAAACGGAAGAAACGGAGATGAAAAACTCTAATTATTTTAAGAGTTATGATAGAAATAGTTAGACTCGCGCTTTCGCCTAGCGGTTTACAGATCTACCTCCGAGTGAATGACCATAACTCACTCAATTCAACACGGAATTCATTGAAATTTGTTCAATTTCGAAGGACTCGAAGTGTAGTTTAAAACGGAAGAAATGGAGATGAAAAAGGCCAAGTACTTTAAGAGTTATGGTGGAAATAGTTAGACTCGCACTTTGGTCTAGCAGTTTACAGACCAACCTCCAATTGATTGACCATAACTTACTCAATTTAACTCGGAATTGATTCAAATTCATGCCATTTTGAAGGTGTCAAAGTGTAGTTGAAAACGAAAGAAACAGAGATGAAAAACTCCAAGTATCTTAAGAGTTATGATGGAAATAGTTAGACTCGTGCTTTGGTCTAGAAGTTTACACACCTACCTCCGATTCATTGACCATAAGTCACTCAATTCGACTCGGAATTCATTGAAATTTGTTCCATTTCGAAGGACTCGAAGTGTAGTTTAAAATGGAAGAAACGGAGATGAAAAAACCAAGTACTTTAAGAGTTATGGTGGAAATACTTAGACTCGAACTTTGGTCTAGCAGTTTACAGACCAACCTCCAATTGATTGACCATAACTTACTCAATTTAACTCGGAATTCATTCAAATTCATGCCATTTTGAAGATGTCGAAGTGTAGTTGAAAACGAAAGAAACAGAGATGAAAAACTCCAAGTATCTTAAGAGTTATGATGGAAATAGTTAGACTCGTGCTTTGGTCTAGAAGTTTACACACCTACCTCCGATTCATTGACCATAAGTCACTCAATTCGACTCGGAATTTATTCCAATTCATACCATTCTGAAGATATCGAAGTGTAGTTGAAAACGGAAGAAACGGAGATGAAAAGTTCTAATTATTTTAAGAGTTATGATAGAAATAGTTAGACTCGCGCTTTCGCCTAGCAGTTTACAGACCTACCTCCGATTTAATGACCATAACTCACTCAATTCAACACGTAATTAAATGAAATTTGTTCCATTTCGAAGGAGTCGAAGTGTAGTTTAAAACGGAAGCAAAGGAGATGAAAAACTACTTGTATTTTGACAGTTAAGATGGAAATAGTTAGATTCGCGCTTTGGTCTAGCAGTTTACAGACCCACCTCCGATTCATTGACCATAAGTCACTCAATTCGACTCGGAATTTATTCAAATTCATGCCATTTGGAAGATGTCGAAGATTAGTTGAAAACGAACGAAACGGAGATGAAAAACTCCAAGTATTTTAAGAGTTATGATAGAAATAGTTAGACTCGCGCTTTCGCCTAGCAGTTTACAGACCTACCTCCGATTTAATGACCATAACTCACTCAATTCAACACGTAATTCAATGAAATTTCTTTCATTTCGAAGGAGTCGAAGTGTAGTTTAAAACGGAAGAAAATGAGATGAAAAACTACTTGTATTTTGAGAGTTAAGATGGAAATAGTTACATTCGCGCTTTGGTCTAGCAGTTTGCAGACATACCTCCGATTGAATGACAATAACTCACTCAATTAAACTCGAAATTCATTAAAATTTGTTCCATTTCGAAGGAGTCGAAGTGTAGTTTAAAACGGAAGAAACAGAGAAGAAAAACTCCAAGTATTTTGAGAGTTATTGTGGAAATAGTTAGACTCGCGCTTTGGTCTAGCAGTTTACAGACCTACCTCCGATTGATTGACTAAAACTCCCCCAATTAAATTTTAAATGGATTCAAATTCATGCCATTTCGAAGATGTCGAAGTGTAGTTCAAAACGGAAGAAACGGAGATGAAAAACTCCAAGTATCTTAAGAGTTATGATGGAAATAGTTAGACTCGTGCTTTAGTCTAGCAGAGTACACACGTACCTCCGATTCATTGACCATAAGTCACTCAATTCGACTCGGAATTTATTTAAATTCATACCATTCTGAAGATATCGAAGTGTAGTTGAAAACGGAAGAAACGGAGATGAAAAACTCTAATTATTTTAAGAGTTATGATAGAAATAGTTGGACTCGCGCTTTCGCCTAGCAGTTTACAGATCTACCTCCGAGTGAATGACCATAACTCACTCAATTCAACTCGAAATTCATTGAAATTTGTTCCATTTCAAAGGACTCGAAGTGTAGTTTAAAACGGAAGAAACGGAGTTGACAAAAGCCAAGTATTTTGAGAGTTATGGTGGAAATAGTTAGACTCGTACTTTGGTCTAGCAGTTTACAGACCAACCTCCAATTGATTGACCATAACTTACTCAATTTAACTCGGAATTGATTCAAATTCATGCCATTTTGAAGATGTCAAAGTGTAGTTGAAAATGAAAGAAACAGAGATGAAAAACTCCAAGTATCTTAAGAGTTATGATGGAAATAGTTAGACTCTCGCTTTGGTCTAGAAGTTTACACACCTACCTCCGATTCATTGACCATAAGTCACTCAATTCGACTCGGAATTTATTCAAATTCATAGCATTATGAAGATATTGAAGTGTAGTTGAAAACGGAAGAAACGGAGATGAAAAACTCTAATTATTTTAAGAGTTATGATAGAAATAGTTAGACTCGCGCTTTCGCCTAGCGGTTTACAGATCTACCTCCGAGTGAATGACCATAACTCACTCAATTCAACACGGAATTCATTGAAATTTGTTCAATTTCGAAGGACTCGAAGTGTAGTTTAAAACGGAAGAAATGGAGATGAAAAAGGCCAAGTACTTTAAGAGTTATGGTGGAAATAGTTAGACTCGCACTTTGGTCTAGCAGTTTACAGACCAACCTCCAATTGATTGACCATAACTTACTCAATTTAACTCGGAATTGATTCAAATTCATGCCATTTTGAAGGTGTCAAAGTGTAGTTGAAAACGAAAGAAACAGAGATGAAAAACTCCAAGTATCTTAAGAGTTATGATGGAAATAGTTAGACTCGTGCTTTGGTCTAGAAGTTTACACACCTACCTCCGATTCATTGACCATAAGTCACTCAATTCGACTCGGAATTCATTGAAATTTGTTCCATTTCGAAGGACTCGAAGTGTAGTTTAAAATGGAAGAAACGGAGATGAAAAAACCAAGTACTTTAAGAGTTATGGTGGAAATACTTAGACTCGAACTTTGGTCTAGCAGTTTACAGACCAACCTCCAATTGATTGACCATAACTTACTCAATTTAACTCGGAATTCATTCAAATTCATGCCATTTTGAAGATGTCGAAGTGTAGTTGAAAACGAAAGAAACAGAGATGAAAAACTCCAAGTATCTTAAGAGTTATGATGGAAATAGTTAGACTCGTGCTTTGGTCTAGAAGTTTACACACCTACCTCCGATTCATTGACCATAAGTCACTCAATTCGACTCGGAATTTATTCCAATTCATACCATTCTGAAGATATCGAAGTGTAGTTGAAAACGGAAGAAACGGAGATGAAAAGTTCTAATTATTTTAAGAGTTATGATAGAAATAGTTAGACTCGCGCTTTCGCCTAGCAGTTTACAGACCTACCTCCGATTTAATGACCATAACTCACTCAATTCAACACGTAATTAAATGAAATTTGTTCCATTTCGAAGGAGTCGAAGTGTAGTTTAAAACGGAAGCAAAGGAGATGAAAAACTACTTGTATTTTGACAGTTAAGATGGAAATAGTTAGATTCGCGCTTTGGTCTAGCAGTTTACAGACCCACCTCCGATTCATTGACCATAAGTCACTCAATTCGACTCGGAATTTATTCAAATTCATGCCATTTGGAAGATGTCGAAGATTAGTTGAAAACGAACGAAACGGAGATGAAAAACTCCAAGTATTTTAAGAGTTATGATAGAAATAGTTAGACTCGCGCTTTCGCCTAGCAGTTTACAGACCTACCTCCGATTTAATGACCATAACTCACTCAATTCAACACGTAATTCAATGAAATTTCTTTCATTTCGAAGGAGTCGAAGTGTAGTTTAAAACGGAAGAAAATGAGATGAAAAACTACTTGTATTTTGAGAGTTAAGATGGAAATAGTTACATTCGCGCTTTGGTCTAGCAGTTTGCAGACATACCTCCGATTGAATGACAATAACTCACTCAATTAAACTCGAAATTCATTAAAATTTGTTCCATTTCGAAGGAGTCGAAGTGTAGTTTAAAACGGAAGAAACAGAGAAGAAAAACTCCAAGTATTTTGAGAGTTATTGTGGAAATAGTTAGACTCGCGCTTTGGTCTAGCAGTTTACAGACCTACCTCCGATTGATTGACTAAAACTCCCCCAATTAAATTTTAAATGGATTCAAATTCATGCCATTTCGAAGATGTCGAAGTGTAGTTCAAAACGGAAGAAACGGAGATGAAAAACTCCAAGTATCTTAAGAGTTATGATGGAAATAGTTAGACTCGTGCTTTAGTCTAGCAGAGTACACACGTACCTCCGATTCATTGACCATAAGTCACTCAATTCGACTCGGAATTTATTTAAATTCATACCATTCTGAAGATATCGAAGTGTAGTTGAAAACGGAAGAAACGGAGATGAAAAACTCTAATTATTTTAAGAGTTATGATAGAAATAGTTGGACTCGCGCTTTCGCCTAGCAGTTTACAGATCTACCTCCGAGTGAATGACCATAACTCACTCAATTCAACTCGAAATTCATTGAAATTTGTTCCATTTCAAAGGACTCGAAGTGTAGTTTAAAACGGAAGAAACGGAGTTGACAAAAGCCAAGTATTTTGAGAGTTATGGTGGAAATAGTTAGACTCGTACTTTGGTCTAGCAGTTTACAGACCAACCTCCAATTGATTGACCATAACTTACTCAATTTAACTCGGAATTGATTCAAATTCATGCCATTTTGAAGATGTCAAAGTGTAGTTGAAAATGAAAGAAACAGAGATGAAAAACTCCAAGTATCTTAAGAGTTATGATGGAAATAGTTAGACTCTCGCTTTGGTCTAGAAGTTTACACACCTACCTCCGATTCATTGACCATAAGTCACTCAATTCGACTCGGAATTTATTCAAATTCATAGCATTATGAAGATATTGAAGTGTAGTTGAAAACGGAAGAAACGGAGATGAAAAACTCTAATTATTTTAAGAGTTATGATAGAAATAGTTAGACTCGCGCTTTCGCCTAGCGGTTTACAGATCTACCTCCGAGTGAATGACCATAACTCACTCAATTCAACACGGAATTCATTGAAATTTGTTCAATTTCGAAGGACTCGAAGTGTAGTTTAAAACGGAAGAAATGGAGATGAAAAAGGCCAAGTACTTTAAGAGTTATGGTGGAAATAGTTAGACTCGCACTTTGGTCTAGCAGTTTACAGACCAACCTCCAATTGATTGACCATAACTTACTCAATTTAACTCGGAATTGATTCAAATTCATGCCATTTTGAAGGTGTCAAAGTGTAGTTGAAAACGAAAGAAACAGAGATGAAAAACTCCAAGTATCTTAAGAGTTATGATGGAAATAGTTAGACTCGTGCTTTGGTCTAGAAGTTTACACACCTACCTCCGATTCATTGACCATAAGTCACTCAATTCGACTCGGAATTCATTGAAATTTGTTCCATTTCGAAGGACTCGAAGTGTAGTTTAAAATGGAAGAAACGGAGATGAAAAAACCAAGTACTTTAAGAGTTATGGTGGAAATACTTAGACTCGAACTTTGGTCTAGCAGTTTACAGACCAACCTCCAATTGATTGACCATAACTTACTCAATTTAACTCGGAATTCATTCAAATTCATGCCATTTTGAAGATGTCGAAGTGTAGTTGAAAACGAAAGAAACAGAGATGAAAAACTCCAAGTATCTTAAGAGTTATGATGGAAATAGTTAGACTCGTGCTTTGGTCTAGAAGTTTACACACCTACCTCCGATTCATTGACCATAAGTCACTCAATTCGACTCGGAATTTATTCCAATTCATACCATTCTGAAGATATCGAAGTGTAGTTGAAAACGGAAGAAACGGAGATGAAAGAAGCCAAGTATTTTGAGAGTTATGGTGGAGATAGTTAGACTCGCACTTTGGTCTAGCAGTTTACAGGCCAACCTCCAATTGATTGTCCATAACTTACTCAATTTAACTCGGAATTGATTCAAATTCATGCCATTTTGAAGATGTCGAAGTGTAGTTGAAAATGAAAGAAACAGAGATGAAAAACTCCATGTATCTTAAGAGTTATGATGGAAATAGTTAGACTCGCGCTTTGGTCTAGCAGTTTACAGACCTACCTCCGATTCATTGACCATAAATCGCTCAATTCGACTCGGAATTTATTCAAATTCATACCATTCTGAAGATATCGAAGTGTAGTTGAAAACGAAAGAAACGGAGATGAAAGAAGCCAAGTATTTTGAGAGTTATGGTGGAGATAGTTAGACTCGCACTTTGGTCTAGCAGTTTACAGGCCAACCTCCAATTGATTGTCCATAACTTACTCAATTTAACTCGGAATTGATTCAAATTCATGCCATTTTGAAGATGTCGAAGTGTAGTTGAAAATGAAAGAAACAGAGATGAAAAACTCCAAGTATCTTAAGAGTTATGATGGACATATTTAGGCTCGCGCGTTGGTCTAGCAGTTTACGGACCTACCTCCGATTCATTGACCCACTCAATTCGACTCGAAATTTATTCAAATTCCTGCCATTTGGAAGATGTCGAAGAGTAGTAGAAAACGAAAGAAACGGAGATGAAAAACTCCAAGTATTTTAAGAGTTATGATAGAAATAGTTAGACTCGCGCTTTCACCTAGCAGTTTACAGACCTACCTCCGATTTAATGACCATAACTCACTCAATTCAACACGTAATTAAATGAAATTTGTTCCATTTCGAAGGAGTCGAAGTGTAGTTTAAAACGGAAGCAAAGGAGATGAAAAACTACTTGTATTTTGACAGTTAAGATGGAAATAGTTAGATTCGCGCTTTGGTCTAGCAGTTTACAGACCCACCTCCGATTCATTGACCATAAGTCACTCAATTCGACTCGGAATTTATTCAAATTCATGCCATTTGGAAGATGTCGAAGATTAGTTGAAAACGAACGAAACGGAGATGAAAAACTCCAAGTATTTTAAGAGTTATGATAAAAATAGTTAGACTCGCGCTTTCGCTTAGCAGTTTACAGACCTACCTCCGATTTAATGACAATAACTCACTCAATTCAACACGTAATTCAATGAAATTTGTTCCATTTCGAAGGAGTCGAAGTGTAGTTTAAAACGGAAGAAAAGGAGATGAAAAACTACTTGTATTTTGAGAGTTAAGATGGAAATAGTTACATTCGCGCTTTGGTCTAGCAGTTTCCAGACATACCTCCGATTGAATGACCATAACTCACTCAATTCAACTCGAAATTCATTGAAGTTTGATCCATTTCGAAGGAGTCGAAGTGTAGTTTAAAACATAAAAAACAGAGAAGAAAAACTCCAAGTATTTTGAGAGTTATTGTGGAAATAGTTAGACTCGCGCTTTGGTCTAGCAGTTTACAGACCTACCTCCGATTGATTGACTAAAACTCACTCAATTAAATTTTAAATGGATTCAAATTCATGCCATTTCGAAGATGTCGAAGTGTAGTTGAAAACGGAAGAAACGGAGATGAAAAACTCCAAGTATCTTAAGAGTTATGATGGAAATAGTTAGACTCGTGCTTTAGTCTAGTAGAGTACACACGTACCTCCGATTCATTGACCATAAGTCACTCAATTCGACTCGGAATTTATTCAAATTCATACCATTCTAAAGATATCGAAGTGTAGTTGAAAACGGAAAAAATGGAGATGAAAAACTCTAATTATTTTAAGAGTTATGATAGAAATAGTTAGACTCGCGCTTTCGCCTAGCAGTTTACAGATCTACCTCCGAGTGAATGACCATAACTCACTCAATTCAACTCGGAATTCATTGAAATTTGTTCCATTTCGAAGGACTCGAAGTGTAGTTTAAAACGGAAGAAACGGAGATGAAAAAAGCCAAGTATTTTGAGAGTTATGGTGGAAATAGTTAGACTCGCACTTTGGTCTAGCAGTTTACAGACCAACCTCCAATTGATTGACCATAACTTACTCAATTTAACTCGGAATTGATTCAAATTCATGCCATTTTGAAGATGTCGAAGTGTAGTTGAAAATGAAAGAAACAGAGATGAAAAACTCCAAGTATCTTAAGAGTTATGATGGAAATAGTTAGACTCGCGCTTTGGTCTAGCAGTTTACAGACCTACCTCCGATTCATTGACCATAAGTCACTCAATTCGACTCGAAATTTATTCAAATTCATAGCATTCTGAAGATATTGAAGTGTAGTTGAAAACGGAAGAAACGGAGATGAAAAACTCTAATTATTTTAAGAGTCATGATAGAAATAGTTAGACTCGCGCTTTCGCCTAGCGGTTTACAGATCTACCTCCGAGTGAATGACCATAACTCACTCAATTCAACTCAGAATTCATTGAAATTTAATCCATTTCGAAGGACTCGAAGTGTAGTTTAAAACGGAAGAAACGGAGATGAAAAAAGCCAAGTACTTTAAGAGTTATGGTGGAAATAGTTAGACTCGCAGTTTGGTCTAGCAGTTTACAGACCAACCTCCAATTGATTGACCATAACTTACTCAATTTCACTCGGAATTGATTCAAATTCATGCCATTTTGAAGATGTCAAAGTGTAGTTGAAAACAAAAGAAACAGAGATGAAAAACTCCAAGTATCTTAAGAGTTATGATGGAAATAGTTAGACTCGTGCTTTGGTCTAGAAGTTTACACACCTACCTCCGATTCATTGACCATAAGTCACTCAATTCGACTCGGAATTCATTGAAATTTGTTCCATTTCGAAGGACTCGAAGTGTAGTTTAAAACGGAAGAAACGGAGTTGAAAAAAGCCAGTACTTTAAGAGTTATGGTGGAAATACTTAGACTCGCACTTTGGTCTAGCAGTTTACAGACCAACCTCCAATTGATTGACCATAACTTACTAAATTTAACTCGGAATTGATTCAAATTCATGCCATTTTGAAGATGTCGAAGTGTAGTTGAAAACGAAAGAAACAGAGATGAAAAACTCCAAGTATCTTAAGAGTTATGATGGAAATAGTTAGACTCGTGCTTTGGTCTAGAAGTTTACACACCTACCTCCGATTCATTGACCATAAGTCACTCAATTCGACTCGGAATTTATTCCAATTCATACCATTCTGAAGATATCGAAGTGTAGTTGAAAACGGAAGAAACGGAGATGAAAAGTTCTAATTATTTTAAGAGTTATGATAGAAATAGTTAGACTCGCGCTTTTGCCTAGCAGTTTACAGACCTACCTCCGATTTAATGACCAAAACTCACTCAATTCAACACGTAATTAAATGAAATTTGTTCCATTTCGAAGGAGTCGAAGTGTAGTTTAAAACGGAAGCAAAGGAGATGAAAAACTACTTGTATTTTGACAGTTAAGATGGAAATAGGTAGATTCGCGCTTTGGTCTAGCAGTTTACAGACCCACCTCCGATTCATTGACCATAAGTCACTCAATTCGACTCGGAATTTATTCAAATTCATGCCATTTGGAAGATGTCGAAGATTAGTTGAAAACGAACGAAACGGAGATGAAAAACTCCAAGTATTTTAAGAGTTATGATAGAAATAGTTAGACTCGCGCTTTCGCCTAGCAGTTTACAGACCTACCTCCGATTTAATGACCATAACTCACTCAATTCAACACGTAATTCAATGAAATTTCTTTCATTTCGAAGGAGTCGAAGTGTAGTTTAAAACGGAAGAAAAGGAGATGAAAAAGTACTTGTATTTTGAGAGTTAAGATGGAAATAGTTACATTCGCGCTTTGGTCTAGCAGTTTGCAGACATACCTCCGATTGAATGACAATAACTCACTCAATTCAACTCGAAATTCATTGAAATTTGTTCCATTTCGAAGGAGTCGAAGTGTAGTTTAAAACGGAAGAAACAGAGAAGAAAAACTCCAAGTATTTTGAGAGTTATTGTGGAAATAGTTAGACTCGCGCTTTGGTCTAGCAGTTTACAGACCTACCTCCGATTGATTGACTAAAACTCACCCAATTAAATTTTAAATGGATTCAAATTCATGCCATTTCGAAGATGTCGAAGTGTAGTTGAAAACGGAAGAAACGGAGATGAAAAACTCCAAGTATCTTAAGAGTTATGATGGAAATAGTTAGACTCGTGCTTTAGTCTAGCAGAGTACACACGTACCTCCGATTCATTGACCATAAGTCACTCAATTCGACTCGGAATTTATTCAAATTCATACCATTCTGAAGATATCGAAGTGTAGTTGAAAACGGAAGAAACGGAGATGAAAAACTCTAATTATTTTAAGAGTTATGATAGAAATAGTTGGACTCGTGCTTTCGCCTAGCAGTTTACAGATCTACCTCCGAGTGAATGACCATAACTCACTCAATTCAACTCGGAATTCATTGAAATTTGTTCCATTTCGAAGGACTCGAAGTGTAGTTTAAAACGGAAGAAACGGAGTTGAAAAAAGCCAAGTACTTTAAGAGTTATGGTGGAAATACTTAGACTCGCACTTTGGTCTAGCAGTTTACAGACCAACCTCCAATTGATTGACCATAACTTACTCAATTTAACTCGGAATTGATTCAAATTCATGCCACTTTGAAGATGTCGAAGTGTAGTTGAAAACGAAAGAAACAGAGATGAAAAACTCCAAGTATCTTAAGAGTTATGATGGAAATAGTTAGACTCGTGCTTTGGTCTAGAAGTTTACACACCTACATCCGATTCATTGACCATAAGTCACTCAATTCGACTCGGAATTTATTCCAATTCATACCATTCTGAAGATATCGAACTGTAGTTGAAAACGGAAGAAACGGAGATGAAAAGTTCTAATTATTTTAAGAGTTATGATAGAAATAGTTAGACTCGCGCTTTCGCCTAGCAGTTTACAGACCTACCTCCGATTTAATGACCATAACTCACTCAATTCAACACGTAATTAAATGAAATTTGTTCCATTTCGAAGGAGTCGAAGTGTAGTTTAAAACGGAAGCAAAGGAGATGAAAAACTACTTGTATTTTGACAGTTAAGATGGAAATAGTTAGATTCGCGCTTTGGTCTAGCAGTTTACAGACCCACCTCCGATTCATTGACCATAAGTCACTCAATTCGACTCGGAATTTATTCAAATTCATGCCATTTGGAAGATGTCGAAGATTAGTTGAAAACGAACGAAACGGAGATGAAAAACTCCAAGTATTTTAAGAGTTATGATAGAAATAGTTAGACTCGCGCTTTCGCCTAGCAGTTTACAGACCTACCTCCGATTTAATGACCATAACTCACTCAATTCAACACGTAATTCAATGAAATTTCTTTCATTTCGAAGGAGTCGAAGTGTAGTTTAAAACGGAAGAAAATGAGATGAAAAACTACTTGTATTTTGAGAGTTAAGATGGAAATAGTTACATTCGCGCTTTGGTCTAGCAGTTTGCAGACATACCTCCGATTGAATGACAATAACTCACTCAATTCAACTCGAAATTCATTGAAATTTGTTCCATTTCGAAGGAGTCGAAGTGTAGTTTAAAACGGAAGAAACAGAGAAGAAAAACTCCAAGTATTTTGAGAGTTATTGTGGAAATAGTTAGACTCGCGCTTTGGTCTAGCAGTTTACAGACCTAACTCCGATTGATTGACTAAAACTCACCCAATTAAATTTTAAATGGATTCAAATTCATGCCATTTCGAAGATGTCGAAGTGTAGTTGAAAACGGAAGAAACGGAGATGAAAAACTCCAAGTATCTTAAGAGTTATGATGGAAATAGTTAGACTCGTGCTTTAGTCTAGCAGAGTACACACGTACCTCCGATTCATTGACCATAAGTCACTCAATTCGACTCGGAATTTGTTCAAATTCATACCATTCTGAAGATATCGAAGTGTAGTTGAAAACGGAAGAAACGGAGATGAAAAACTCTAATTATTTTAAGAGTTATGATAGAAATAGTTGGACTCGCGCTTTCGCCTAGCAGTTTACAGATCTACCTCCGAGTGAATGACCATAACTCACTCAATTCAACTCGGAATTCATTGAAATTTGTTCCATTTCGAAGGACTCGAAGTGTAGTTTAAAACGGAAGAAACAGAGATGAAAAAGGCCAAGTACTTTAAGAGTTATGGTGGAAATAGTTAGACTCGCACTTTGGTCTAGCAGTTTACAGACCAACCTCCAATTGATTGACCATAACTTACTCAATTTAACTCGGAATTGATTCAAATTCATGCCATTTTGAAGATGTCGAAGTGTAGTTGAAAACGAAAGAAACAGAGATGAAAAACTCCATGTATCTTAAGAGTTATGATGGAAATAGTTAGACTCGCGCTTTGGTCTAGCAGTTTACAGACCTACCTCCGATTCATTGACCATAAATCGCTCAATTCGACTCGGAATTTATTCAAATTCATACCATTCTAAAGATATCGAAGTGT
This sequence comes from Tasmannia lanceolata, assembly GCF_043159265.1. Lineage (NCBI taxonomy): Eukaryota > Viridiplantae > Streptophyta > Magnoliopsida > Canellales > Winteraceae > Tasmannia > Tasmannia lanceolata. The sequence continues at coordinate 42,491,837 of NW_027518695.1, forward strand.
AGTTGAAAACGGAGGAAACGGAGATGAAAGAAGCCAAGTATTTTGAGAGTTATGGTGGAAATAGTTAGACTCGCACTTTGGTCTAGCAGTTTAAATACCAACCTCCAATTGATTGACCATAACTTACTCAATTTAACTCGGAATTGATTCAAATTCATGCCATTTTGAAGATGTCGAAGTGTAGTTGAAAATGAAAGAAACAGAGATGAAAAACTTCAAGTATCTTAAGAGTTATGATGGACATATTTAGGCTCGCGCTTTGGTCTAGCAGTTTAGGGACCTACCTCCGATTCATTGACCCACTCAATTCGACTCGGAATCTATTCAAATCCATGCCATTTGGAAGATGTCGAAGAGTAGTTGAAAACAAAAGAAACGGAGATTAAAGACTCCAAGTATTTTAAGACTTATGATAGAAATAGTTAGACTCACGCTTTCGCCTAGCAGCTTACAGATTTACCTCCGATTTAATGACCATAACTCACTCAATTCAACACGTAATTCAATGAAATTTGTTCGATTTCGAAGGAGTCGAAGTGTAGTTTAAAACGGAAGAAAAGGAGATGAAAAACTACTTGTATTTTGAGAGTTAAGATGGAAATAGTTACATTCGCGCTTTGGTCTAGCAGTTTACAGACCAACCTCCAATTGATTAACCATAACTTACTAAATTTAACTCGGAATTGATTCAAATTCATGCCATTTTGAAGATGTCGAAGTGTAGTTGAAAATGAAAGAAACAGAGATGAAAAACTCCAAGTATCTTAAGAGTTATGATGGAAATAGTTAGACTCTCGCTTTGGTCTAGCAGTTTACAGACCTACCTCCGATTCATTGACCATAAGTCACTCAATTCGACTCGGAATTTATTCAAATTCATAGCATTCTGAAGATATTAAAGTGTAGTTGAAAACGGAAGAAACGGAGATGAAAAACTCTAATTATTTTAAGAGTTATGATAGAAATAGTTAGACTCGCGCTTTCGCCTAGCGGTTTATAGATCTACCTCCGAGTGAATGACCATAACTCACTCAATTCAACACGGAATTCATTGAAATTTGTTCCATTTCGAAGGACTCGAAGTGTAGTTTAAAACGGAAGAAACAGAGATGAAAAAGGCCAAGTACTTTAAGAGTTATGGTGGAAATAGTTAGACTCGCACTTTGGTCTAGCAGTTTACAGACCAACCTCCAATTGATTGACCATAACTTACTCAATTTAACTCGGAATTGATTCAAATTCATGCCATTTTGAAGATGTCGAAGTGTAGTTGAAAACGAAAGAAACAGAGATGAAAAACTCCATGTATCTTAAGAGTTATGATGGAAATAGTTAGACTCGCGCTTTGGTCTAGCAGTTTACAGACCTACCTCCGATTCATTGACCATAAATCGCTCAATTCGACTCGGAATTTTTTCAAATTCATACCATTCTGAAGATATCGAAGTGTAGTTGAAAACGAAAGAAACGGAGATCAAAGAAGCCAAGTATTTTGAGAGTTATGGTGGAAATAGTTAGACTCGCACTTTGGTCTAGCAGTTTACAGACCAACCTCCAATTGATTGACCATAACTTACTCAATTTAACTCGGAATTTATCAAATTCATGCCATTTTGAAGATGTCGAAGTGTAGTTAAAAATGAAAGAAACAGAGATGAAAAACTCCAAGTATCTTAAGAGTTATGATGGACATATTTAGGTTCGCACTTTGGTCTAGCAGGTTACGGACCTACCTCTGATTCATTGACCCACTCAATTCGACTCGAAATTTATTCAAATTCCTGCCATTTGGAAGATGTCGAAGAGTAGTTGAAAACGAAAGAAACGGAGATGAAAAACTCCAAGTATTTTAAGAGTTATGATAGAAACAGTTAGACTCGCGCTTTCGCCTAGCAGTTTACAGACCTACCTCCGATTTAATGACCATAACTCACTCAATTCAACTCGGAATTCATTAAAATTTGTTCTATGTCGAAGGACTCAAAGTGTAGTTTAAAACGGAAGAAACGGAGATGAAAAAAGCCAAGTATTTTGAGAGTTATGGTGGAAATAGTTAGACTCGCACTTTGGTCTAGCAGTTTACAGACCAACCTCCAATTGATTGACCATAACTTACTCAATTTAACTCGGAATTGATTCAAATTCATGCCATTCTGAAGATGTCGAACTGTAGTTGAAAATGAAAGAAACAGAGATGAAAAACTCCAAGTATCTTAAGAGTTATGATGGAAATAGTTAGACTCGCGCTTTGGTCTAGCAGTTTACAGACCTACCTCCGATTCATTGGCCATAAGTCGCTCAATTCGACTCGGAATTTATTCAAATTCATACCATTCTGAAGATATCGAAGTGTAGTTGAAAACGAAAGAAACGGAGATCAAAGAAGCCAAGTATTTTGAGAGTTATGGTGGAAATAGTTAGACTCGCACTTTGGTCTAGCAGTTTACAGGCCAACCTCCAATTGATTGTCCATAACTTACTCAATTTAACTCGGAATTGATTCAAATTCATGCCATTTAGAACATGTCGAAGTGTAGTTGAAAACGAAAGAAACATAGATGAAAACTCCAAGTATCTTAAGAGTTATGATGGAAATAGTTAGACTCGCGCTTTGGTCTAGCAGTTTACAGAACCACCTCCGATTCATTGACCATAAGTCATTCAATTCGACTAGGAATTTATTCAAATTCATTCCATTCTGAAGATATCGAAGTGTAGTTGAAAACAAAAGAAACGGAGATTCATTGACCCACTCAATTCGACTCGGAATCTATTCAAATTCATGCCATTTGGAAGATGTCGAAGAGTAGTTGAAAACAAAAGAAACGGAGATGAAAGACTCCAAGTATTTTAAGACTTATGATAGAAATAGTTAGACTCGCACTTTCGCCTAGCAGTTTACAGATCTACCTCCGAGTGAATGACCATAACTCACTCAATTCAACTCGGAATTAATTGAAATTTGTTCCATTTCGAAGGACTCGAAGTGTAGTTTAAAACGGAAGAAACGGAGATGAAAGAAGCCAAGTATTTTGAGAGTTATGGTGGAAATAGTTAGACTCGCACTTTGGTCAAGCAGTTTACAGACCAACCTCCAATTGATTGACCATAACTTACTCAATTTAACTCGGAATTTATCAAATTCATGCCATTTTGAAGATGTCGAAGTGTAGTTAAAAATGAAAGAAACAGAGATGAAAAACTCCAAGTATCTTAAGAGTTATGATGGACATATTTAGGCTCGCACTTTGGTCTAGCAGGTTACGGACCTACCTCTGATTCATTGACCCACTCAATTCGACTCGAAATTTATTCAAATTCCTGCCATTTGGAAGATGTCGAAGAGTAGTTGAAAACGAAAGAAACGGAGATGAAAAACTCCAAGTATTTTAAGAGTTATGATAGAAACAGTTAGACTCGCGCTTTCGCCTAGCAGTTTACAGACCTACCTCCGATTTAATGACCATAACTCACTCAATTCAACATGTAATTCAATTAAATTTGTTCCATTTCGAAGGAGTCGAAGTGTAGTTTAAAACGGAAGCAAAGGAGATGAAAAACTACTTGAATTTTGAGAGTTTAGATGGAAATAGTTAGATTCGCGCTTTGGCCTAGCAGTTTACAGACCTACCTCCGATTCATTAACCATAAGTCACTCAATTCGACTCGGAATTTATTCAAATTCATGCCATTTGGAAGATGTCGAAGAGTAGTTGAAAATGAAAGAAACGGAGAGGAAAAACTCTAATTATTTTAAGAGTTATGATATAAGTAGTTAGACTCGCGCTTTCGCCTAGCAGTTTACAGATCTACCTCCGAGTGAATGACCATAACTCACTCAATTCAACTCGGAATTCATTGAAATTTATTCCATTTCGAAGGACTCAAAGTGTAGTTTAAAACGGAAGAAACGGAGTTGAAAGAAGCCAAGTATTTTGAGAGTTATGGTAGAAATAGTTAGACTCGCACTTTGGTCTAGCAGTTTACAGACCAACCTCCAATTGATTGACCATAACTTACTCAATTTAACTCGGAATTGATTCAAATTCATGCCATTTTGAACATGTCGAAGTGTAGTTGAAAACGAAAGAAACAGAGATGAAAAACTCTAAGTATCTTAAGAGTTATGATCGAAATAGTTAGACTCGCGCTTTGGTCTAGCAGTTTACAGACCTACCTCCGATTCATTGACCATAAGTCACTCAATTCGACTCGGAATTTATTCAAATTCATACCATTCTGAAGATATCGAAGTGTAGTTGAAAACGGAAGAAACGGAGATGAAAAACTCTAATTATTTTAAGAGTTATGATAGAAATAGTTAGACTCGCACTTTCGCCTAGCAGTTTACAGATCTATCTCCGAGTGAATGACCATAACTCACTCAATTGAACTCGGAATTCATTGAAATTTGTTTCATTTCGAAGGACTCGAAGTGTAGTTTAAAACGGAAGAAACGGAGATGAAAGAAGCCAAGTATTTTGAGAGTTATGGTGGAAATAGTTAGACTCGCACTTTGGTCTAGCAGTTTACAGACCAACCTCCAATTGATTGACCATAACTTACTCAATTTAACTCGGAATTTATTCAAATTCATGCCATTTTGAAGATGTCGAAGTGTAGTTGAAAACGAAAGAAACAGAGATGAAAAACTCCAAGTATCTTAAGAGTTATGATGGAAATAGTTAGACTCGCGCTTTGGTTTAGCAATTTACAGACCTACCTCCGATTCATTGACCATAAGTCACTCAAGTATTTTAAGAGTTATGATAGAAATAGTTAGACTCGCGCTTTCGCCTAGCAGTTTACAGATCTACCTCCGTGTGAATGACCATAACTCACTCTATTCAACTCGGAATTCATTGAAATTTGTTCCATTTCGAAGGACTCGAAGTGTAGTTCAAAACGAAAGAAACGGAGATGAAAGAAGCCAAGTTTTTTTAGAGTTATAGTGGAAATAGTTAGACTCGCACTTTGGTCTAGCAGTTTACAGACCAACCCCCAATTGATTGACCATAACTTACTCAATTTAACTCGGAATTGATTCAAATTCATGCCATTCTGAAGATGTCGAAGTGTAGTTGAAAATGAAAGAAACAGAGATGAAAAACTCCACGTATCTTAAGAGTTATGATGGACATATTTAGGCTCGCGCTTTAGTCTAGCAATTTACGGATCTACCTCCAATTCATTGACCCACTCAATTCGACTCGGAATTTATTTAAATTCATTCCATTTGGAAGATGTCGAAGAGTAGTTGAAAACGAAAGAAATGAAGATGAAAAACTCCAAGTATTTTAAGAGTTATGATAGAAATAGTTAGACTCGCGCTTTCGCCTAGTAGTTTACAGATCTACCTCCGAGTGAATGACCATAACTCACTCAATTCAGCTCGGAATTCATTGAAATTTGATCCATTTCAAAGGACTCGAAGTGTAGTTTAAAACGGAAGAAACGCAGATGAAAAAAGCCAAGTATTTTGAGAGTTATGGTCGAAATAGTTAAACTCGCAGTTTGGTCTAGCAGTTTACAGACCAACCTCCAATTGATTGACCATAACTTACTCAATTTAACTCGGAATTGATTCAAATTCATGCCATTCTGAAGATGTCGAACTGTAGTTGAAAATGAAAGAAACAGAGATGAAAAACTCCAAGTATCTTAAGAGTTATGATGGAAATAGTTAGACTCGCGCTTTGGTCTAGCAGTTTACAGACCTACCTCCGATTCATTGACCATAAGTCACTCAATTCGACTTAGAATTTATTCAAATTCATACCATTCTGAAGATATCGAAGTGTAGTTGAAAACGGAGGAAACGGAGATGAAAGAAGCCAAGTATTTTGAGAGTTATGGTGGAAATAGTTAGACTCGCACTTTGGTCTAGCAGTTTACAGACCAACCTCCAATTGATTAACCATAACTTACTCAATTTAACTCGGAATTGATTCAAATTCATGCCATTCTGAAGATGTCGAACTGTAGTTGAAAATGAAAGAAACAGAGATGAAAAACTCCAAGTATCTTAAGAGTTATGATGGAAATAGTTAGACTCGCGCTTTGGTCTAGCAGTTTACAGACCTACCTCCGATTCATTGACCATAAGTCACTCAATTCGACTCAGAATTTATTCAAATTCATACCATTCTGAAGATATCGAAGTGCAGTTCAAAACGGAGGAAACGGAGATGAAAGAAGCCAAGTATTTTGAGAGTTATGGTGGAAATAGTTAGACTCGCACTTTGGTCTAGCAGTTTACAGACCAACCTCCAATTGATTGACCATAACTTACTCAATTTAACTCGGAATTGATTCAAATTCATGCCATTTTGAAGATGTCGAAGTGTAGTTGAAAACGAAAGAGACATAGATGAAAAACTTCAAGAATCTTAAGAGTTATGATGGGCATATTAGACTCGCTCTTTGGTCTAGCAGTTTACGGACCTACCCCCGATTCATTGACCCACTCAATTCGACTCGGAATTTAGTCAAATTCATTCCATTTGGAAGATGTCGAAGAGTAGTTAAAAACGAAAGAAATGGAGATGAAAAACTCCAAGTATTTTAAGAGTTATGATAGAAATAGTTAGACTCGCGCTTTCGCCTAGCAGTTTACAGATCTACCTCCGAGAGAATGACCATAACTCACTCAATTCAGCTCGGAATTCATTGAAATTTGATACATTTCGAAGGACTCGAAGTGTAGTTTAAAACGGAAGAAACGGAGATGAAAAAAGCCAAGTATTTTGAGAGTTATGGTCGAAATAGTTAGACTCGCACTTTGGTCTAGCAGTTTACAGACCAACCTCCAATTGATTGACCATAACTTACTCAATTTAACTCGGAATTGATTCAAATTCATGCCATTCTGAAGATGTCGAACTGTAGTTGAAAATGAAAGAAACAGAGATGAAAAACTCCAAGTATCTTAAGAGTTATGATGGAAATAGTTAGACTCGCGCTTTGGTCTAGCAGTTTACAGACCTACCTCCGATTCATTGACCATAAGTCACTAAATTCGACTCGGAATTTATTCAAATTCATACCATTCTGAAGATGTCGAAGTGTAGTTGAAAACGAAAGAGACATAGATGAAAAACTTCAAGAATCTTAAGAGTTATGATGGACATATTAGACTCGCTCTTTGGTCTAGCAGTTTACGGACCTACCCCCTATTCATTGACCCACTCAATTCGACCCGGAATTTAGTCAAATTCATTCCATTTGGAAGATGTCGAATAGTAGTTAAAAACGAAAGAAATGGAGATGAAAAACTCCAAGTATTTTAAGAGTTATGATAGAAATAGTTAGACTCGCGATTTCGCCTAGCAGTTTACAGATCTACCTCCGAGTGAATGACCATAACTCACTCAATTCAGCTCGGAATTCATTGAAATTTGATCCATTTCGAAGGACTCGAAGTGTAGTTTAAAACGGAAGAAACGGAGATGAAAAAAGCCAAGTATTTTGAGAGTTATGGTCGAAATAGTTAGACTCGCACTTTGGTCTAGCAGTTTACAGACCAACCTCAAATTGATTGACCATAACTTACTCAATTTAACTCGGAATTGATTCAAATTCATGCCATTCTGAAGATGTCGAACTGTAGTTGAAAATGAAAGAAACAGAGATGAAAAACTCCAAGTATCTTAAGAGTTATGATGGAAATAGTTAGACTCGCGCTTTGGTCTAGCAGTTTACAGACCTACCTCCGATTCATTGACCATAAGTCACTAAATTCGACTCGGAATTTATTCAAATTCATACCATTCTGAAGATATCGAAGTGTAGTTGAAAACGGAGGAAACGGAGATGAAAGAAGCCAAGTATTTTGAGAGTTATGGTGGAAATAGTTAGACTCGCACTTTGGTCTAGCAGTTTACAGACCAACCTCCAATTGATTGACCATAACTTACTCAATTTAACTCGGAATTGATTCAAATTCATGCCATTTTGAAGATGTCGAAGTGTAGTTGAAAACGAAAGAAACATAGATGAAAAACTTCAAGAATCTTAAGAGTTATGATGGACATATTTAGACTCGCTCTTTGGTCTAGCAGTTTACGGACCTACCCCCGATTCATTGACCCACTCAATTCGACTCGGAATTTAGTCAAATTCATTCCATTTGGAAGATGTCGAAGAGTAGTTGAAAACGAAAGAAATGGAGATGAAAAACTCCAAGTATTTTAAGAGTTATGATAGAAATAGTTAGACTCGCGCTTTCGCCTAGCAGTTTACAGATCTACCTCCGAGTGAATGACCATAACTCACTCAATTCAGCTCGGAATTCATTGAAATTTGATCCATTTCGAAGGACTCGAAGTGTAGTTTAAAACGGAAGAAACGGAGATGAAAAAAGTCAAGTATTTTGAGAGTTATGGTCGAAATAGTTAGACTCGCACTTTGGTCTAGCAGTTTACAGACCAACCTCCAATTGATTGACCATAACTTACTCAATTTAACTCGGAATTGATTCAAATTCATGCCATTCTGAAGATGTCGAACTGTAGTTGAAAATGAAAGAAACAGAGATGAAAAACTCCAAGTATCTTAAGAGTTATGATGGAAATAGTTAGACTCGCGCTTTGGTCTAGCAGTTTACAGACCTACCTCCGATTCATTGACCATAAGTCACTAAATTCGACTCGGAATTTATTCAAATTCATACAATTTTGAAGATATCGAAGTGTAGTTGAAAACGGAGGAAACGGAGATGAAAGAAGCCAAGTATTTTGAGAGTTATGGTGGAAATAGTTAGACTCGCACTTTGGTCTAGCAGTTTACAGACCAACCTCCAATTGATTGACCATAACTTACTCAATTTAACTCGGAATTGATTCAAATTCATGCAATTTTGAAGATGTCGAAGTGTAGTTGACAATGAAAGAAACATAGATGAAAAACTTCAAGAATCTTAAGAGTTATGATGGACATATTTAGACTCGCTCTTTGGTCTAGCAGTTTACGGACCTACCCCCGATTTATTGACCCACTCAATTCGACTCGGAATTTAGTCAAATTCATTCCATTTGGAAGATGTCGAAGAGTAGTTGAAAACGAAAGAAATGGAGATGAAAAACTCCAAGTATTTTAAGAGTTATGATAGAAATAGTTAGACTCGCGCTTTCGCCTAGCAGTTTCCAGACCTACCTCCGAGTGAATGACCACAACTCACTCAATTACCCTCAGAATTCATTGAAATTTCTTCCATTTCGAAGGAGCCGAAGTGTTGTTTAAAACGGAAGAAACGGAGATGAAAGAAGCCAAGTATTTTGAGAGTTATGGTGGAAATAGTTAGACTCGCACTTTGGTCTAGCAGTTTACAGACCAACCTCCAATTGATTGACCATAACTTACTCAATTTAACTCGGAATTGATTCAAATTCATGCCATTTTGAAGATGTCGAAGTGTAGTTGAAAATGAAAGAAACAGAGATGAAAAACTCCAAGTATCTTAAGAGTTATGATGGACATATTTAGGCTCGCGGTTTGGTCTAGCAGTTTAGGGACGTACCTCTGATTCATTGACCTACTCAATTCGACTCGGAATTTATTCAAATTCATGCCATTTGGAAGATGTCGAAGAGTAGTTGAAAACGAAAGAAACGGCGATGAAAACTCCAAGTATTTTAAGAGTTATGATAGCAATAGTTAGACTCGAGCTTTCGCCTAGCAGTTTACAGACCTACCTCCGATTTAATGACCATAACTCACTCAATTCAACACGTAATTCAATGAAATTTGTTCCATTTCGAAGGAGTCGAAGTGTAGTTTAAAACGGAAGCAAAGGAGATGAAAAACTACTTGTATTTTGAGAGTTAAGATGGAAATAGTTAGATTCGCGCTTCGGTCTAGCAGTTCAGAGACCTACCTCCGATTCATTGACCATAAGTCACTCAATTCGACTCGGAATTTATTCAAATTTATGCCGTTTGGAAGATGTCGAAGAGTAGTTGAAAACGAACGAAACGGAGATGAAAAACTCCTAGTATTTTAAGAGTTATGATAGAAATACTTAGACTCGCGCTTTCGCCTAGCAGTTTACAGACCTACCTCCGATTTAATGACCATAACTCACTCAATTCAACACGTAATTCAATAAAATTTGTTTCATTTCGAAGGAGTCGAAGTGTAGTTTAAAACGGAAGAAAAGGAGATGAAAAACTACTTGTATTTTTAGAGTTAAGATGGAAATAGTTACATTCGCGCTTTGGTCTAGCAGTTTGCAGACATACCTCCGATTGAATGACCATAACTCACGCAATTCAACTCGGAATTCATTGAAATTTGTTCCATTTCGAAGGAGTCGAAGTGTAGTTTAAAACGGAAGAAACAGAGAAGAAAAACTCCAAGTATTTTGAGAGTTATTGTGGAAATAGTTAGACTCGCGCTTTGGTCTAGCAGTTTACAGACCTACCTCCGATTGATTGACTAAAACTCACTCAATTAAATTTGAAATGGATTCAAATTCATGCCATTTCGAAGATGTCGAAGTGTAGTTGAAAACGGAAGAAACGGAGATGAAAAACTCCGAGTATCTTAAGAGTTATGATGGAAATAGTTAGACTCGTGCTTTGGTCTAGCAGTTTACACACCTACCTCCGATTCATTGACCATAAGTCACTCAATTCGACTCTGAATTTATTCAAATTCATACCATTCTGAAGATATCGAAGTGTAGTTGAAAACGGAAGAAACGGAGATGAAAAACTCTAATTATTTTAAGAGTTATGATAGAAATAGTTAGACTCGCGCTTTCGCCTAGCAGTTTACAGATCTACCTCCGAGTGAATGACCATAACTCACTCAATTCAACTCGGAATTCATTGAAATTTGTTCCATTTCGAAGGACTCGAAGTATAGTTTAAAACGGAAGAAACGGAGTTGAAAGAAGCCAAGTATTTTGAGAGTTATGGTGGAAATAGTTAGACTCGCACTTTGGTCTAGCAGTTTACAGACCAACCACCAATTGATTGACCATAACTTTCTCAATTTAACTCGGAATTGATTCAAATTCATGCCATTTTGAACAAGTCGAAGTGTAGTTGAAAAAGAAAGAAACAGAGATGAAAAACTCCAAGTATCTTAAGAGTTATGATGGAAATAGTTACACTCGCGCTTTGGTCTAGCAGTTTACAGACCTACCTCCGATTCATTGACCATAAGTCACTCAATTCGACTCGGAATTTATTCAAATTCATACCATTCTGAAGATATCGAAGTGTAGTTGAAAACGGAAGAAACGGAGATGAAAAACTCTAATTATTTTAAGAGTTATGATAGAAATAGTTAGACTCGCACTTTCGCCTAGCAGTTTACAGATCTATCTCCGAGTAAATGACCATAACTCACTCAATTCAACTCGGAATTCATTGAAATTTGTTCCATTTCGAAGGACTCGAAGTGTAGTTTAAAACGGAAGAAACGGAGATGAAAGAAGCCAAGTATTTTGAGAGTTAAGGTGGAAATAGTTAGACTCGCACTTTGGTCTAGCAGTTTACAGACCAACCTCCAATTGATTGACCATAACTTACTCAATTTAACTCGGAATTTATTCAATTTCATGCCATTTTGAAGATGTCGAAGTGTAGTTGAAAACGAAAGAAACAGAGATGAAAAACTCCAAGTATCTTAAGAGTTATGATGGAAATAGTTAGACTCGCGCTTTGGTTTAGCAATTTACAGACCTACCTCCGATTCATTGACCATAAGTCACTCAAGTATTTTAAGAGTTATGATAGAAATAGTTAGACTCGCGCTTTCACCTAGCAGTTTACAGATCTACCTCCGAGTGAATGACCATAACTCACTCTATTCAACTCGGAATTCATTGAAATTTGTTCCATTTCGAAGGACTCGAAGTTTAGTTCAAAACGGAAGAAACGGAGATGAAAGAGGCCAAGTTTTTTTAGAGTTATAGTGGAAATAGTTAGACTCGCACTTTGGTCGAGCAGTTTACAGACCAACCCCCAATTGATTGACCATAACTTACTCAATTTAACTCGGAATTCATTCAAATTCATGCCATTCTGAAGATGTCGAAGTGTAGTTGAAAATGAAAGAAACAGAGATGAAAAACTCCAAGTATCTTAAGAGTTATGATGGACATATTTAGGCTCGCGCTTTAGTCTAGCAATTTACGGACCTACCTCCAATTCATTGACCCACTCAATTCGACTCGGAATTTATTTAAATTCATTCCATTTGGAAGATGTCGAAGAGTAGTTGAAAAGGAAAGAAATGGAGATGAAAAACTCCAAGTATTTTAAGAGTTATGATAGAAATAGTTAGACTCGCGCTTTCGCCTAGCAGTTTACAGATCTACCTCCGAGTGAATGACCATAACTCACTCAATTCAGCTCGGAATTCATTGAAATTTGATCCATTTCAAAGGACTCGAAGTGTAGTTTAAAACGGAAGAAACGGAGATGAAAAAAGCCAAGTATTTTGAGAGTTATGGTCGAAATAGTTATGCGCGCACTTTGGTCTAGCAGTTTACAGACCAACCTCCAATTGATTGACCATAACTTACTCAATTTAACTCGGAATTGATTCAAATTCATGCCATTCTGAAGATGTCGAACTGTAGTTGAAAATGAAAGAAACAGAGATGAAAAACTCCAAGTATCTTAAGAGTTATGATGGAAATAGTTAGACTCGCGCTTTGGTCTAGCAGTTTACAGACCTACCTCCGATTCATTGACAATAAGTCACTCAATTCGACTCAGAATTTATTCAAATTCATACCATTCTGAAGATATCGAAGTGTAGTTGAAAACGGAGGAAACGGAGATGAAAGAAGCCAAGTATTTTGAGAGTTATGGTGGAAATAGTTAGACTCGCACTTTGGTCTAGCAGTTTACAGACCAACCTCCAATTGATTGACCATAACTTACTCAATTTAACTCGGAATTGATTCAAATTCATGCCATTCTGAAGATGTCGAACTGTAGTTGAAAATGAAAGAAACAGAGATGAAAAACTCCATGTATCTTAAGAGTTATGATGGAAATAGTTAGACTCGCGCTTTGGTCTAGCAGTTTACAGACCTACCTCCGATTCATTGACCATAAGTCACTAAATTCGACTCGGAATTTATTCAAATTCATACCATTCTGAAGATATCGAAGTGTAGTTTAAAACGGAAGAAACGGAGATGAAAGAAGCCAAGTATTTTGAGAGTTATGGTGGAAATAGTTAGACTCGCACTTTGGTCTAGCAGTTTACAGACCAACCTCCAATTGATTGACCATAACTTACTCAATTTAACTCGGAATTTATTCAAATTCATGCCATTCTGAAGATGTCGAAGTGTAGTTGAAAACGAAAGAAACAGAGATGAAAAACTCCAAGTATCTTAAGAGTTATGGTGGAAATAGTTAGACTCGCGCTTTGGTCTAGCAGTTTACAGACCAACCTCCGATTCATTGACCATAAGTCACTAAATTCGACTCGGAATTTATTCAAATTCATGCCATTCTGAAGATGTCGAACTGTAGTTGAAAATGAAAGAAACAGAGATGAAAAACTCCAAGTATCTTAAGAGTTATGATGGAAATAGTTAGACTCGCGCTTTGGTCTAGCAGTTTACAGACCTACCTCCGATTCATTGACCATAAGTCACTCAATTCGACTTAGAATTTATTCAAATTCATACCATTCTGAAGATATCGAAGTGTAGTTGAAAACGGAGGAAACGGAGATGAAAGAAGCCAAGTATTTTGAGAGTTATGGTGGAAATAGTTAGACTCGCACTTTGGTCTAGCAGTTTACAGACCAACCTCCAATTGATTAACCATAACTTACTCAATTTAACTCGGAATTGATTCAAATTCATGCCATTCTGAAGATGTCGAACTGTAGTTGAAAATGAAAGAAACAGAGATGAAAAACTCCAAGTATCTTAAGAGTTATGATGGAAATAGTTAGACTCGCGCTTTGGTCTAGCAGTTTACAGACCTACCTCCGATTCATTGACCATAAGTCACTCAATTCGACTCAGAATTTATTCAAATTCATACCATTCTGAAGATATCGAAGTGCAGTTCAAAACGGAGGAAACGGAGATGAAAGAAGCCAAGTATTTTGAGAGTTATGGTGGAAATAGTTAGACTCGCACTTTGGTCTAGCAGTTTACAGACCAACCTCCAATTGATTGACCATAACTTACTCAATTTAACTCGGAATTGATTCAAATTCATGCCATTTTGAAGATGTCGAAGTGTAGTTGAAAACGAAAGAGACATAGATGAAAAACTTCAAGAATCTTAAGAGTTATGATGGGCATATTAGACTCGCTCTTTGGTCTAGCAGTTTACGGACCTACCCCCGATTCATTGACCCACTCAATTCGACTCGGAATTTAGTCAAATTCATTCCATTTGGAAGATGTCGAAGAGTAGTTAAAAACGAAAGAAATGGAGATGAAAAACTCCAAGTATTTTAAGAGTTATGATAGAAATAGTTAGACTCGCGCTTTCGCCTAGCAGTTTACAGATCTACCTCCGAGAGAATGACCATAACTCACTCAATTCAGCTCGGAATTCATTGAAATTTGATACATTTCGAAGGACTCGAAGTGTAGTTTAAAACGGAAGAAACGGAGATGAAAAAAGCCAAGTATTTTGAGAGTTATGGTCGAAATAGTTAGACTCGCACTTTGGTCTAGCAGTTTACAGACCAACCTCCAATTGATTGACCATAACTTACTCAATTTAACTCGGAATTGATTCAAATTCATGCCATTCTGAAGATGTCGAACTGTAGTTGAAAATGAAAGAAACAGAGATGAAAAACTCCAAGTATCTTAAGAGTTATGATGGAAATAGTTAGACTCGCGCTTTGGTCTAGCAGTTTACAGACCTACCTCCGATTCATTGACCATAAGTCACTAAATTCGACTCGGAATTTATTCAAATTCATACCATTCTGAAGATGTCGAAGTGTAGTTGAAAACGAAAGAGACATAGATGAAAAACTTCAAGAATCTTAAGAGTTATGATGGACATATTAGACTCGCTCTTTGGTCTAGCAGTTTACGGACCTACCCCCGATTCATTGACCCACTCAATTCGACCCGGAATTTAGTCAAATTCATTCCATTTGGAAGATGTCGAATAGTAGTTAAAAATGAAAGAAATGGAGATGAAAAACTCCAAGTATTTTAAGAGTTATGATAGAAATAGTTAGACTCGCGCTTTCGCCTAGCAGTTTACAGATCTACCTCCGAGTGAATGACCATAACTCACTCAATTCAGCTCGGAATTCATTGAAATTTGATCCATTTCGAAGGACTCGAAGTGTAGTTTAAAACGGAAGAAACGGAGATGAAAAAAGCCAAGTATTTTGAGAGTTATGGTCGAAATAGTTAGACTCGCACTTTGGTCTAGCAGTTTACAGACCAACCTCAAATTGATTGACCATAACTTACTCAATTTAACTCGGAATTGATTCAAATTCATGCCATTCTGAAGATGTCGAACTGTAGTTGAAAATGAAAGAAACAGAGATGAAAAACTCCAAGTATCTTAAGAGTTATGATGGAAATAGTTAGACTCGCGCTTTGGTCTAGCAGTTTACAGACCTACCTCCGATTCATTGACCATAAGTCACTAAATTCGACTCGGAATTTATTCAAATTCATACCATTCTGAAGATATCGAAGTGTAGTTGAAAACGGAGGAAACGGAGATGAAAGAAGCCAAGTATTTTGAGAGTTATGGTGGAAATAGTTAGACTCGCACTTTGGTCTATCAGTTTACAGACCAACCTCCAATTGATTGACCATAACTTACTCAATTTAACTCGGAATTGATTCAAATTCATGCCATTTTGAAGATGTCGAAGTGTAGTTGAAAACGAAAGAAACATAGATGAAAAACTTCAAGAATCTTAAGAGTTATGATGGACATATTTAGACTCGCTCTTTGGTCTAGCAGTTTACGGACCTACCCCCGATTCATTGACCCACTCAATTCGACTCGGAATTTAGTCAAATTCATTCCATTTGGAAGATGTCGAAGAGTAGTTGAAAACGAAAGAAATGGAGATGAAAAACTCCAAGTATTTTAAGAGTTATGATAGAAATAGTTAGACTCGCGCTTTCGCCTAGCAGTTTACAGATCTACCTCCGAGTGAATGACCATAACTCACTCAATTCAGCTCGGAATTCATTGAAATTTGATCCATTTCGAAGGACTCGAAGTGTAGTTTAAAAGGGAAGAAACGGAGATGAAAAAAGCCAAGTATTTTGAGAGTTATGGTCGAAATAGTTAGACTCGCACTTTGGTCTAGCAGTTTACAGACCAACCTCCAATTGATTGACCATAACTTACTCAATTTAACTCGGAATTGATTCAAATTCATGCCATTCTGAAGATGTCGAACTGTAGTTGAAAATGAAAGAAACAGAGATGAAAAACTCCAAGTATCTTAAGAGTTATGATGGAAATAGTTAGACTCGCGCTTTGGTCTAGCAGTTTACAGACCTACCTCCGATTCATTGATAATAAGTCACTCAATTCGACTCAGAATTTATTCAAATTCATACCATTCTGAAGATATCGAAGTGTAGTTGAAAACGGAGGAAACGGAGATGAAAGAAGCCAAGTATTTTGAGAGTTATGGTGGAAATAGTTAGACTCGCACTTTGGTCTAGCAGTTTACAGACCAACCTCCAATTGATTGACCATAACTTACTCAATTTAACTCGGAATTGATTCAAATTCATGCCATTCTGAAGATGTCGAACTGTAGTTGAAAATGAAAGAAACAGAGATGAAAAACTCCAAGTATCTTAAGAGTTATGATGGAAATAGTTAGACTCGCGCTTTGGTCTAGCAGTTTACAGACCTACCTCCGATTCATTGACCATAAGTCACTAAATTCGACTCGGAATTTATTCAAATTCATACCATTCTGAAGATATCGAAGTGTAGTTTAAAACGGAAGAAACGGAGATGAAAGAAGCCAAGTATTTTGAGAGTTATGGTGGAAATAGTTAGACTCGCACTTTGGTCTAGCAGTTTACAGACCAACCTCCAATTGATTGACCATAACTTACTCAATTTAACTCGGAATTTATTCAAATTCATGCCATTCTGAAGATGTCGAAGTGTAGTTGAAAACGAAAAAAACAGAGATGAAAAACTCCAAGTATCTTAAGAGTTATGATGGAAATAGTTAGACTCGCGCTTTGGTCTAGCAGTTTACAGACCTACCTCCGATTCATTGACCCTAAGTCACTCAATTCGACTCGGAATTTATTCAAATTCATACCATTCTGAAGATATCGAAGTGTAGTTGAAAACGGAGGAAACGGAGATGAAAGAAGCCAAGTATTTTGAGAGTTATGGTGGAAATAGTTAGACTCGCACTTTGGTCTAGCAGTTTACAGACCAACCTCCAATTGATTGACCATAACTTACTCAATTTAACTCGGAATTGATTCAAATTCATGCCATTTTGAAGATGTCGAAGTGTAGTTGAAAACGAAAGAGACATAGATGAAAAACTTCAAGAATCTTAAGAGTTATGATGGACATATTAGACTCGCTCTTTGGTCTAGCAGTTTACGGACCTACCCCCGATTCATTGACCCACTCAATTCGACTCGGAATTTAGTCAAATTCATTCCATTTGGAAGATGTCGAAGAGTAGTTAAAAACGAAAGAAATGGAGATGAAAAACTCCAAGTATTTTAAGAGTTATGATAGAAATAGTTAGACTCACGCTTTCGCCTAGCAGTTTACAGATCTACCTCCGAGTCAATGACCATAACTCACTCAATTCAGCTCGGAATTCATTGAAATTTGATCCATTTCGAAGGACTCGAAGTGTAGTTTAAAACGGAAGAAACGGAGATGAAAAAAGCCAAGTATTTTGAGAGTTATGGTCGAAATAGTTAGACTCGCAATTTGGTCTAGCAGTTTACAGACCAACCTCCAATTAATTGACCATAACTTACTCAATTTAACTCGGAATTGATTCAAATTCATGCCATTCTGAAGATGTCGAACTGTAGTTGAAAATGAAAGAAACAGAGATGAAAAACTCCAAGTATCTTAAGAGTTATGATGGAAATAGTTAGACTCGCGCTTTGGTCTAGCAGTTTACAGACCAACCTCCGATTCATTGACCATAAGTCACTAAATTCGACTCGGAATTTATTCAAATTCATACCATTCTGAAGATATCGAAGTGTAGTTGAAAACGGAGGAAACGGAGATGAAAGAAGCCAAGTATTTTGAGAGTTATGGTGGAAATAGTTAGACTCGCACTTTGGTCTAGCAGTTTACAGACCAACCTCCAATTGATTGACCATAACTTACTCAATTTAACTCGGAATTGATTCAAATTCATGCCATTCTGAAGATGTCGAACTGTAGTTGAAAATGAAAGTAACAGAGATGAAAAACTCCAAGTATCTTAAGAGTTATGATGGAAATAGTTAGACTCGCGCTTTGGTCTAGCAGTTTACAGACCTACCTCCGATTCATTGACCATAACTCACTCAATTCGACTCAGAATTTATTCAAATTCATACCATTCTGAAGATATCGAAGTGTAGTTGAAAACGGAGGAAACGGAGATGAAAGAAGCCAAGTATTTTGAGAGTTATGGTAGAAATAGTTAGACTCGCACTTTGGTCTAGCAGTTTACAGACCAACCTCCAATTGATTGACCATAACTTACTCAATTTAACTCGGAATTGATTCAAATTCATGTCATTTTGAAGATGTCGAAGTGTAGTTGAAAACGAAAGAGACATAGATGAAAAACTTCAAGAATCTTAAGAGTTATGATGGACATATTAGACTCGCTCTTTGATGTAGCAGTTTACGGACCTACCCCCGATTCATTGACCCACTCAATTCGACTCGGAATTTAGTCAAATTCATTCCATTTGGAAGATGTCGAAGAGTAGTTAAAAACGAAAGAAATGGAGATGAAAAACTCCAAGTATTTTAAGAGTTATGATAGAAATAGTTAGACTCGCGCTTTCGCCTAGCAGTTTACAGATCTACCTCCGAGTGAATGACCATAACTCACTCAATTCAGCTCGGAATTCATTGAAATTTGATCCATTTCGAAGGACTCGAAGTGTAGTTTAAAACGGAAGAAACGGAGATGAAAAAAGCCAAGTATTTTGAGAGTTATGGTCGAAATAGTTAGACTCGCACTTTGGTCTAGCAGTTTACAGACCAACCTCCAATTGATTGACCATAACTTACTCAATTTAACTCGGAATTGATTCAAATTCATGCCATTCTGAAGATGTCGAACTGTAGTTGAAAATGAAAGAAACAGAGATGAAAAACTCCAAGTATCTTAAGAGTTATGATGGAAATAGTTAGACTCGCGCTTTAGTCTAGCAGTTTACAGACCTACCTCCGATTCATTGACCATAAGTCACTAAATTCGACTCGGAATTTATTCAAATTCATACCATTCTGAAGATATCGAAGTGTAGTTGAAAACGGAGGAAACGGAGATGAAAGAAGCCAAGTATTTTGAGAGTTATGGTGGAAATAGTTAGACTCGCACTTTGGTCTAGCAGTTTACAGACCAACCTCCAATTGATTGACCATAACTTACTCAATTTAACTCGGAATTGATTCAAATTCATGCCATTTTGAAGATGTCGAAGTGTAGTTGACAACGAAAGAAACATAGATGAAAAACTTCAAGAATCTTAAGAGTTATGATGGACATATTTAGACTCGCTCTTTGGTCTAGCAGTTTACGGACCTACCCCCGATTTATTGACCCACTCAATTCGTCTCGGAATTTAGTCAAATTCATTCCATTTGGAAGATGTCGAAGAGTAGTTGAAAACGAAAGAAATGGAGATGAAAAACTCCAAGTATTTTAAGAGTTATGATAGAAATAGTTAGACTCGCGCTTTCGCCTAGCAGTTTCCAGACCTACCTCCGAGTGAATGACCACAACTCACTCAATTACCCTCAGAATTCATTGAAATTTCTTCCATTTCGAAGGAGCCGAAGTGTTGTTTAAAACGGAAGAAACGGAGATGAAAGAAGCCAATTATTTTGAGAGTTATGGTGGAAATAGTTAGACTCGCACTTTGGTCTAGCAGTTTACAGACCAACCTCCAATTGATTGTCCATAACTTACTCAATTTAACTCGGAATTGATTCAAATTCATGCCATTTTGAAGATGTCGAAGTGTAGTTGAAAATGAAACAAACAGAGATAAAAAACTCCAAGTATCTTAAGAGTTATGATGGACATATTTAGGCTCGCGCTTTGGTCTAGCAGTTTACGGACCTACCTCCGATTCATTGACCCACTCAATTCGACTCGAAATTTATTCAAATTCCTGCCATTTGGAAGATGTCGAAGAGTAGTAGAAAACGAAAGAAACGGAGATGAAAAACTCCAAGTATTTTAAGAGTTATGATAGAAATAGTTAGACTCGCGCTTTCGCCTAGCAGTTTACAGACCTACCTCCGATTTAATGACCATAACTCACTCAATTCAACACGTAATTCAATGAAATTTGTTCCATTTCGAAGGAGTCGAAGTGTAGTTTAAAACGGAAGAAACAGAGAAGAAAAAGTCCAAGTATTTTGAGAGTTATTGTGGAAATAGTTAGACTCGCGCTTTGGTCTAGCAGTTTACAGACCTACCTCCGATTGATTGACTAAAACTCACTCAATTAAATTTTAAATGGATTCAAATTCATGCCATTTCGAAGATGTCGAAGTGTAGTTGAAAACGGAAGAAACGGAGATGAAAAACTCCAAGTATGTTAAGAGTTATGATGGAAATAGTTAGACTCGTGCTTTGGTCTAGAAGTTTACACACCTACCTCCGATTCATTGACCATAAGTCACTCAATTCGACTCGGAATTTATTCAAATTCATGCCATTTGGAAGATGTCGAAGAGTAGTTGAAAACAAAAGAAACGGAGATAAAAAACTCCAAGTATTTTAAGAGTTATGATAGAAATAGTTAGACTCGCGCTTTCGCCTAGCAGTTTACAAATTTACCTCCGATTTAATGACCATAACTCACTCAATTCAACACGTAATTCAATGAAATTTGTTCCATTTCGAAGGAGTCGAAGTGTAGTTTAAAACGGAAGAAAAGGAGATGAAAAACTACTTGTATTTTGAGAGTTAAGATGGAAATAGTTAGATTCGCGCTTTGGTCTAGCAGTTTGCAGACATACCTCCGATTGATTGACTAACTCACTCAATTCAACTCGAAATTTAATGAAATTTGTTCCATTTCGAAGGAGTCGAAGTGTAGTTTAAAACGGAAGAAACAGAGCAGAAAAACACTAAGTATTTTGAGAGTTAATGTGGAAATAGTTAGACTCGCGATTTGGTCTAGCAGTTTACAGACCTACCTCCGATTGATTGACTAAAAGTCGCTCAATTAAATTTGAAATGGATTCAAATTCATGCCATTTCGAAGATGTCGACGAGTAGTTGAAAACGGAAGAAACGGAGATGAAAAACTCCAAGTATCTTAAGAGTTATTATGGAAATAGTTAGACTCGTGCTTTAGTCTAGCAGAGTACACACGTACCTCCGATTCATTGACCATAAGTCACTCAATTCGACTCGGAATTTATTCAAATTCATACCATTCTGAAGATATCGAAGTGTAGTTGAAAACGGAAGAAACGGAGATGAAAAACTCTAATTATTTTAAGAGCTAGGATAGAAATAGTTAGACTCGCGCTTTCGCCTAGCAGTTTACAGATCTACCTCCGAGTGAATGACCATAACTCACTCAATTCAACTCGCAATTCATTGAAATTTGTTCCATTTCGAAGGACTCGAAGTGTAGTTTAAAACGGAAGAAACGGAGATGAAAAAAGCCAAGTATTTTGAGAGTTATGGTGGAAATAGTTAGACTCGCACTTTGGTCTAGCAGTTTACAGACCAACCTCCAATTGATTGACCACAACTTACTCAATTTAACTCGGAATTTATTCAAATTCATGCCATTTTGAAGATGTCGAAGTGTAGTTGAAAATGAAAGAAACAGAGATGAAAAACTCCACGTATCTTAAGAGTTGTGATGGAAATAGTTAGACTCGCGCTTTGGTCTAGCAGTTTATAGACCTACCTCCGATTCATTGACCATAAGTCACTCAATTCGACTCGGAATTTATTCGAATTCATAGCTTTCTGAAGATATTGAAGTGTAGTTGAAAACGGAAGAAACGGAGATGAAAAACTCTAATTATTTTAAGAGTTATGATAGAAATCGTTAGACTCGCGCTTTCGCCTAGCAGTTTACAGATCTACCTCCGAGTGAATGACCATAACTCACTAAATTCAAATCGGAATTCATTGAAATTTGTTCCATTTCGAAGGACTCGAAGTGTAGTTTAAAACGGAAGAAACGGAGATGAAAAAAGCCAAGTATTTTGAGAGTTATGGTGGAAATAGTTAGACTCGCACTTTGGTCTAGCAGTTTACAGACCAACCTCCAATTGATTGACCATAACTTACTCAATTTAACTCGGAATTGATTCAAATTCATGCCATTTTGAAGATGTCGAAGTGTAGTTGAAAATGAAAGAAACAGAGATGAAAAACTCCAAGTATCTTAAGAGTTATGATGGAAATAGTTAGACTCGCACTTTGGTCTAGCAGTTTACAGACCTACTTCCGATTCATTGACCATAAGTCACTCAATTCGACTCGGAATTTATTTGAATTCATAGCATTCTGAAGATATTGAAGTGTAGTTGAAAACGGAAGAAACGGAGATGAAAAACTCTAATTATTTTAAGAGTTATGATAGAAATAGTTAGACTCGCGCTTTCGCCTAGCGGTTTACAGATCTACCTCCGAGTGAATGACCATAACTCACTCAATTCAAATCGGAATTCATTGAAATTTGTTCCATTTCGAACGACTCGAAGTGTTGTTTAAAACGGAAGAAACGGAGATGAAAAAAGCCAAGTATTTTGAGAGTTATGGTGGAAATAGTTAGACTCGCACTTTGGTCTAGCAGTTTACAGACCAACCTCCAATTGATTGACCATAACTTACTCAATTTAACTCGGAAATGATTCAAATTCATGCCATTTTGAACATGTCGAAGTGTAGTTGAAAATGAAAGAAACAGAGATGAAAAACTCCAAGTATCTTAAGAGTTATGATGGAAATAGTTAGACTCGCGCTTTGGTCTAGCAGTTTACAGACCTACCTCCGATTCATTGACCATAAATCGCCTAATTCGACTCGGAATTTATTCAAATTCATACCATTCTGAAGATGTCGAATTGTAGTTGAAAACGAAAGAAATGGAGATGAAAGAAGCCAAGTATTTTGAGAGTTATGGTGGAAATAGTTAGACTCGCACTTTGGTCTAGCAGTTTACAGGCCAACCTCCAATTGATTGTCCATAACTTACTCAATTTAACTCGGAATTGATTCAAATTCATGCCATTTTGAAGATGTCGAAGTGTAGTTGAAAACGAAAGAAACATAGATGAAAAACTTCAAGAATCTTAAGAGTTATGATGGACATATTTAGACTCGCTCTTTGGTCTAGCAGTTTACGGACCTACCCCCGATTCATTGACCCACTCAATTCGACTCGGAATTTAGTCAAATTCATTCCATTTGGAAGATGTCGAAAAGTAGTTGAAAACGAAAGAAATGGAGATGAAAAACTCCAAGTATTTTAAGAGTTATGATAGAAATAGTTAGACTCGCGCTTTCGCCTAGCAGTTTACAGATCTACCTCCGAGTGAATGACCATAACTCACTCAATTCAGCTCGGAATTCATTGAAATTTGATCCATTTCGAAGGACTCGAAGTGTAGTTTAAAAGGGAAGAAACGGAGATGAAAAAAGCCAAGTATTTTGAGAGTTATGGTCGAAATAGTTAGACTCGCACTTTGGTCTAGCAGTTTACAGACCAACCTCCAATTGATTGACCATAACTTACTCAATTTAACTCGGAATTGATTCAAATTCATGCCATTCTGAAGATGTCGAACTGTAGTTGAAAATGAAAGAAACAGAGATGAAAAACTCCAAGTATCTTAAGAGTTATGATGGAAATAGTTAGACTCGCGCTTTGGTCTAGCAGTTTACAGACCTACCTCCGATTCATTGACCATAAGTCACTAAATTCGACTCGGAATTTATTCAAATTCATACCATTCTGAAGATATCGAAGTGTAGTTTAAAACGGAAGAAACGGAGATGAAAGAAGCCAAGTATTTTGAGAGTTATGGTGGAAATAGTTAGACTCGCACTTTGGTCTAGCAGTTTACAGACCAACCTCCAATTGATTGACCATAACTTACTCAATTTAACTCGGAATTTATTCAAATTCATGCCATTCTGAAGATGTCGAAGTGTAGTTGAAAACGAAAAAAACAGAGATGAAAAACTCCAAGTATCTTAAGAGTTATGATGGAAATAGTTAGACTCGCGCTTTGGTCTAGCAGTTTACAGACCTACCTCCGATTCATTGACCCTAAGTCACTCAATTCGACTCGGAATTTATTCAAATTCATACCATTCTGAAGATATCGAAGTGTAGTTGAAAACGGAGGAAACGGAGATGAAAGAAGCCAAGTATTTTGAGAGTTATGGTGGAAATAGTTAGACTCGCACTTTGGTCTAGCAGTTTACAGACCAACCTCCAATTGATTGACCATAACTTACTCAATTTAACTCGGAATTGATTCAAATTCATGCCATTTTGAAGATGTCGAAGTGTAGTTGAAAACGAAAGAGACATAGATGAAAAACTTCAAGAATCTTAAGAGTTATGATGGACATATTAGACTCGCTCTTTGGTCTAGCAGTTTACGGACCTACCCCCGATTCATTGACCCACTCAATTCGACTCGGAATTTAGTCAAATTCATTCCATTTGGAAGATGTCGAAGAGTAGTTAAAAACGAAAGAAATGGAGATGAAAAACTCCAAGTATTTTAAGAGTTATGATAGAAATAGTTAGACTCACGCTTTCGCCTAGCAGTTTACAGATCTACCTCCGAGTCAATGACCATAACTCACTCAATTCAGCTCGGAATTCATTGAAATTTGATCCATTTCGAAGGACTCGAAGTGTAGTTTAAAACGGAAGAAACGGAGATGAAAAAAGCCAAGTATTTTGAGAGTTATGGCCGAAATAGTTAGACTCGCAATTTGGTCTAGCAGTTTACAGACCAACCTCCAATTAATTGACCATAACTTACTCAATTTAACTCGGAATTGATTCAAATTCATGCCATTCTGAAGATGTCGAACTGTAGTTGAAAATGAAAGAAACAGAGATGAAAAACTCCAAGTATCTTAAGAGTTATGATGGAAATAGTTAGACTCGCGCTTTGGTCTAGCAGTTTACAGACCAACCTCCGATTCATTGACCATAAGTCACTAAATTCGACTCGGAATTTATTCAAATTCATACCATTCTGAAGATATCGAAGTGTAGTTGAAAACGGAGGAAACGGAGATGAAAGAAGCCAAGTATTTTGAGAGTTATGGTGGAAATAGTTAGACTCGCACTTTGGTCTAGCAGTTTACAGACCAACCTCCAATTGATTGACCATAACTTACTCAATTTAACTCGGAATTGATTCAAATTCATGCCATTCTGAAGATGTCGAACTGTAGTTGAAAATGAAAGTAACAGAGATGAAAAACTCCAAGTATCTTAAGAGTTATGATGGAAATAGTTAGACTCGCGCTTTGGTCTAGCAGTTTACAGACCTACCTCCGATTCATTGACCATAACTCACTCAATTCGACTCAGAATTTA
This sequence comes from Tasmannia lanceolata, assembly GCF_043159265.1. Lineage (NCBI taxonomy): Eukaryota > Viridiplantae > Streptophyta > Magnoliopsida > Canellales > Winteraceae > Tasmannia > Tasmannia lanceolata. The sequence continues at coordinate 42,517,617 of NW_027518695.1, forward strand.
TTCAAATTCATACCATTCTGAAGATATCGAAGTGTAGTTGAAAACGGAGGAAACGGAGATGAAAGAAGCCAAGTATTTTGAGAGTTATGGTAGAAATAGTTAGACTCGCACTTTGGTCTAGCAGTTTACAGACCAACCTCCAATTGATTGACCATAACTTACTCAATTTAACTCGGAATTGATTCAAATTCATGTCATTTTGAAGATGTCGAAGTGTAGTTGAAAACGAAAGAGACATAGATGAAAAACTTCAAGAATCTTAAGAGTTATGATGGACATATTAGACTCGCTCTTTGATGTAGCAGTTTACGGACCTACCCCCGATTCATTGACCCACTCAATTCGACTCGGAATTTAGTCAAATTCATTCCATTTGGAAGATGTCGAAGAGTAGTTAAAAACGAAAGAAATGGAGATGAAAAACTCCAAGTATTTTAAGAGTTATGATAGAAATAGTTAGACTCGCGCTTTCGCCTAGCAGTTTACAGATCTACCTCCGAGTGAATGACCATAACTCACTCAATTCAGCTCGGAATTCATTGAAATTTGATCCATTTCGAAGGACTCGAAGTGTAGTTTAAAACGGAAGAAACGGAGATGAAAAAAGCCAAGTATTTTGAGAGTTATGGTCGAAATAGTTAGACTCGCACTTTGGTCTAGCAGTTTACAGACCAACCTCCAATTGATTGACCATAACTTACTCAATTTAACTCGGAATTGATTCAAATTCATGCCATTCTGAAGATGTCGAACTGTAGTTGAAAATGAAAGAAACAGAGATGAAAAACTCCAAGTATCTTAAGAGTTATGATGGAAATAGTTAGACTCGCGCTTTAGTCTAGCAGTTTACAGACCTACCTCCGATTCATTGACCATAAGTCACTAAATTCGACTCGGAATTTATTCAAATTCATACCATTCTGAAGATATCGAAGTGTAGTTGAAAACGGAGGAAACGGAGATGAAAGAAGCCAAGTATTTTGAGAGTTATGGTGGAAATAGTTAGACTCGCACTTTGGTCTAGCAGTTTACAGACCAACCTCCAATTGATTGACCATAACTTACTCAATTTAACTCGGAATTGATTCAAATTCATGCCATTTTGAAGATGTCGAAGTGTAGTTGACAACGAAAGAAACATAGATGAAAAACTTCAAGAATCTTAAGAGTTATGATGGACATATTTAGACTCGCTCTTTGGTCTAGCAGTTTACGGACCTACCCCCGATTTATTGACCCACTCAATTCGTCTCGGAATTTAGTCAAATTCATTCCATTTGGAAGATGTCGAAGAGTAGTTGAAAACGAAAGAAATGGAGATGAAAAACTCCAAGTATTTTAAGAGTTATGATAGAAATAGTTAGACTCGCGCTTTCGCCTAGCAGTTTCCAGACCAACCTCCAATTGATTGTCCATAACTTACTCAATTTAACTCGGAATTGATTCAAATTCATGCCATTTTGAAGATGTCGAAGTGTAGTTGAAAATGAAAGAAACAGAGATGAAAAACTCCAAGTATCTTAAGAGTTATGATGGACATATTTAGGCTCGCGGTTTGGTCTAGCAGTTTAGGGACGTACCTCCGATTCATTGACCTACTCAATTCGACTCGGAATTTATTCAAATTCATGCCATTTGGAAGATGTCGAAGAGTAGTTGAAAACGAAAGAAACGGCGATGAAAACTCCAAGTATTTTAAGAGTTATGATAGCAATAGTTAGACTCGCGCTTTCGCCTAGCAGTTTACAGACCTACCTCCGATTTAATGACCATAACTCACTCAATTCAACACGTAATTAAATGAAATTTGTTCCATTTCGAAGGAGTCGAAGTGTAGTTTGAAACGGAAGCAAAGGAGATGAAAAACTACTTGTATTTTGAGAGTTAAGATGGAAATAGTTAGATTCGCGCTTCGGTCTAGCAGTTCAGAGACCTACCTCCGATTCATTGACCATAAGTCACTCAATTCGACTCGGAATTTATTCAAATTTATGCCGTTTGGAAGATGTCGAAGAGTAGTTGAAAACGAACGAAACGGAGATGAAAAACTCCTAGTATTTTAAGAGTTATGATAGAAATACTTAGACTCGCGCTTTCGCCTAGCAGTTTACAGACCTACCTCCGATTTAATGACCATAACTCACTCAATTCAACACGTCATTCAATAAAATTTGTTCCATTTCGAAGGAGTCGAAGTGTAGTTTAAAACGGAAGAAAAGGAGATGAAAAACTACTTGTATTTTTAGAGTTAAGATGGAAATAGTTACATTCGCGCTTTGGTCTAGCAGTTTGCAGACATACCTCCGATTGAATGACCATAACTCACGCAATTCAACTCGGAATTCATTAAAATTTGTTCCATTTCGAAGGAGTCGAAGTGTAGTTTAAAACGGAAGAAACAGAGAAGAAAAACTCCAAGTATTTTGAGAGTTATTGTGGAAATAGTTAGACTCGCGCTTTGGTCTAGCAGTTTACAGACCTACCTCCGATTGATTGACTAAAACTCACTCAATTAAATTTGAAATGGATTCAAATTCATGCCATTTCGAAGATGTCGAAGTGTAGTTGAAAACGGAAGAAACGGAGATGAAAAACTCTGAGTATCTTAAGAGTTATGATGGAAATAGTTAGACTCGTGCTTTGGTCTAGCAGTTTACACACCTACCTCCGATTCATTGACCATAAGTCACTCAATTCGACTATGAATTTATTCAAATTCATACCATTCTGAAGATATCGAAGTGTAGTTGAAAACGGAAGAAACGGAGATGAAAAACTCTAATTATTTTAAGAGTTATGATAGAAATAGTTAGACTCGCGCTTTCGCCTAGCAGTTTACAGATCTACCTCCGAGTGAATGACCATAACTCACTCAATTCAACTCGGAATTCATTGAAAATTGTTCCATTTCGAAGGATCGAATTGTAGCTTAAAACGGAAGAAACGGAGATCAAAAAAGCCAAGTATTTTGAGAGTTCTGGTGGAAATAGTTAGACTCGCACTTTGGTCAAGCAGTTTACAGACCAACCTCCAATTGATTGACCATAACTTACTCAATTTAACTCGGAATTGATTCAAATTCATGCCATTTTGAAGATGTCGAAGTGTTGTTGAAAACGAAAGAAACAGAGATGAAAAATTCCAAGTATCTTAAGAGTTATGATGGAAATAGTTAGACTCGCGCTTTGGTCTAGCAGTTTACAGACCTACCTCCGATTCATTTACCATAAGTCACTCAATTCGACTCGGAATTTATTCAAATTCATACCATTCTGAAGATATCGAAGTGTAGTTGAAAACGGAAGAAACGGAGATGAAAAACTCTAATTATTTTAAGAGTTATGATAGAAATAGTTAGACTCGCGCTTTCGCCTAGCAGTTTCCAGACCTACCTCCGAGTGAATGACCACAACTCACTCAATTACCCTCAGAATTCATTGAAATTTCTTCCATTTCGAAGGAGCCGAAGTGTTGTTTAAAACGGAAGAAACGGAGATGAAAGAAGCCAATTATTTTGAGAGTTATGGTGGAAATAGTTAGACTCGCACTTTGGTCAAGCAGTTTACAGACCAACCTCCAATTGATTGACCATAACTTACTCAATTTAACTCGGAATTGATTCAAATTCATGCCATTTTGAAGATGTCGAAGTGTTGTTGAAAACGAAAGAAACAGAGATGAAAAATTCCAAGTATCTTAAGAGTTATGATGGAAATAGTTAGACTCGCGCTTTGGTCTAGCAGTTTACAGACCTACCTCCGATTCATTTACCATAAGTCACTCAATTCGACTCGGAATTTATTCAAATTCATACCATTCTGAAGATATCGAAGTGTAGTTGAAAACGAAAGAAACGGAGATGAAAGAAGCCAAGTATTTTGAGAGTTATGGTGGAAATAGTTAGACTCGCACTTTGGTTTAGCAGTTTACAAACCAACCTCCAATTGATTGTCTATAACTTACTCAATTTAACTCGGAATTGATTCAAATTCATGCCATTTTGAAGATGTCGAAGTGTAGTTGAAAATGAAAGAAACAGAGATGAAAAACTCCAAGTATCTTAGGAGTTATGATGGACATATTTAGGCTCGCGCTTTGGTCTAGCAGTTTACGGACCTACCTCCGATTCATTGACCCACTCAATTCGACTCGGAATTTATTCAAATTCATGCCATTTGGAAGATGTCGAAGAGAAGTTGAAAACGAAAGAAACGGAGATGAAAAACTCCAAGTATTTTAAGAGTTATGATAGAAATAGTTAGACTCGCGCTTTCGCCTTGCAGTTTACAGACCTACCTCCGATTTAATGACCATAACTCACTCAATTCAACACGTAATTAAATGAAATTTGTTCCATTTCGAAGGAGTCGAAGTGTAGTTTAAAACGGAAGCAAAGGAGATGAAAAACTACTTGTATTTTGAGAGTTAAGATGGAAATAGTTAGATTCGCGCTTCGGTCTAGCAGTTCAGAGACCTACCTCCGATTCATTGACCATAAGTCACTCAATTCGACTCGGAATTTATTCAAATTTATGCCGTTTGGAAGATGTCGAAGAGTAGTTGAAAACGAACGAAACGGAGATGAAAAACTCCTAGTATTTTAAGAGTTATGATAGAAATACTTAGACTCGCGCTTTCGCCTAGCAGTTTACAGACCTACCTCCGATTTAATGACCATAACTCACTCAATTCAACACGTCATTCAATAAAATTTGTTCCATTTCGAAGGAGTCGAAGTGTAGTTTAAAACGGAAGAAAAGGAGATGAAAAACTACTTGTATTTTTAGAGTTAAGATGGAAATAGTTACATTCGCGCTTTGGTCTAGCAGTTTGCAGACATACCTCCGATTGAATGACCATAACTCACGCAATTCAACTCGGAATTCATTAAAATTTGTTCCATTTCGAAGGAGTCGAAGTGTAGTTTAAAACGGAAGAAACAGAGAAGAAAAACTCCAAGTATTTTGAGAGTTATTGTGGAAATAGTTAGACTCGCGCTTTGGTCTAGCAGTTTACAGACCTACCTCCGATTGATTGACTAAAACTCACTCAATTAAATTTGAAATGGATTCAAATTCATGCCATTTCGAAGATGTCGAAGTGTAGTTGAAAACGGAAGAAACGGAGATGAAAAACTCTGAGTATCTTAAGAGTTATGATGGAAATAGTTAGACTCGTGCTTTGGTCTAGCAGTTTACACACCTACCTCCGATTCATTGACCATAAGTCACTCAATTCGACTCTGAATTTATTCAAATTCATACCATTCTGAAGATATCGAAGTGTAGTTGAAAACGGAAGAAACGGAGATGAAAAACTCTAATTATTTTAAGAGTTATGATAGAAATAGTTAGACTCGCGCTTTCGCCTAGCAGTTTACAGATCTACCTCCGAGTGAATGACCATAACTCACTCAATTCAACTCGGAATTCATTGAAATTTGTTCCATTTCAAAGTACTCAAAGTGTAGTTTAAAACGGAAGAAACGGAGATGAAAGAAGCCAAGTATTTTGAGAGTTATGGTGGAAATAGTTAGACTCGCACTTTGGTCAAGCAGTTTACAGACCAACCTCCAATTGATTGACCATAACTTACTCAATTTAACTCGGAATTTATTCAAATTCATGCCATTTTGAAGATGTCGAAGTGTAGTTGAAAACGAAAGAAACAGAGATGAAAAACTCCAAGTATCTTAAGAGTTATGATGGAAATAGTTAGACTCGCGCTTTGGTTTAGCAGTTTACAGACCTACCTCCGATTCATTGACCATAAGTCACTCAATTCGACTCGGAATTTATTCAAATTCATACCATTCTGAAGATATCGAAGTGTAGTTGAAAACGGAAGAAACGGAGATGGAAGAAGCCAAGTATTTTTAGAGTTATGGTGGAAATAGTTAGACTCGCACTTTGGTCTAGCAGTTTACAGACCAACCTCCAATTGATTGTCCATAACTTACTCAATTTACCTCAGAATTGATTCAAATTCATGCCATTTTGAAGATGTCGAAGTGTAGTTGAAAATGAATGAAACAGAGATGAAAAACTCCAAGTATCTTAAGAGTTATGATGGACATATTTAGGCTCGCGCTTTGGTCTAGAAGTTTACGGACCTACCTCCGATTCATTGACCCACTCAATTCGACTCGGAATTTATTCAAATTCATACCATTCTGAAGATATCGAAGTGTAGTTGAAAACGGAAGAAACGGAGATGAAAGAAGCCAAGTATTTTGAGAGTTATGGTGGAAATAGTTAGACTCGCACTTTGGTCTAGCCGTTTACAGACCAACCTCCAATTGATTGACCATAACTTACTCAATTTAACTCGGAATTGATTCAAATTCATGCCATTTAGAACATGTCGAAGTGTAGTTGAAAACGAAAGAAACATAGATGAAAAACTCCAAGTATCTTAAGAGTTATGATGGAAATAGTTAGACTCGCGCTTTGGTCTAGCAGTTTACAGAACTACCTCCGATTCATTTACCATAAGTCATTCAATTCGACTCGGAATTTATTCAAATTCATACCATTCTGAAGATATCGAAGTGTGGTTGAAAACGGAAGAAACGGAGATGAAAAACTCTAATTGTTTTAAGAGTTATGATAGAAATAGTTAGACTCGCGCTTTCGCCTAGCAGTTTACAGATCTACCTCCGAGTGAATGACCATAACTCACTCAGTTCAACTCGGAATTCATTGAAATTTGTTCCATTTCGAAGGACTCGAAGTGTAGTTTAAAACGGAAGAAACGGAGTTGAAAGAAGCCAAGTATTTTGAGAGTTATGGTGGAAATAGTTAGACTCGCACTTTGGTCTAGCAGTTTACAGACCAACCTCCAATTGATTGACCATAACTTACTCAATTTAACTCGGAATTGATTCAAATTCATGCCATTTAGAACATGTCGAAGTATAGTTGAAAACGAAAGAAACATAGATGAAAACTCCAAGTATCTTAAGAGTTATGATGGAAATAGTTAGACTCGCGCTTTGGTCTAGCAGTTTACAGAACTACCTCCGATTCATTGACCATAAGTCATTAAATTCGACTCGGAATTTATTCAAATTCATACAATTCTGAAGATATCGAAGTGTAATTGAAAACGGAAGAAACGGAGATGAAAAACTCTAATTATTTTAAGAGTTATGATAGAAATAGTTAGACTCGCACTTTCGCCTAGCAGTTTACAGATCTACCTCCGAGTGAATGACCATAACTCACTCAATTCAACTCGGAATTCATTGAAATTTGTTACATTTCGAAGGACTCGAAGTGTAGTTTAAAACGGAAGAAACGGAGATGAAAGAAGCCAAGAATTTTGAGAGTTATGGTGGAAATAGTTAGAGTCGCACTTTGGTCAAGCATTTTACAGACCAACCTCCAATTGATTGACCATAACTTACTCAATTAAACTCGAAATTTATTCAAATTCATGCCATTTTGAAGATGTCGAAGTGTAGTTGAAAACGAAAGAAACAGAGATGAAAAACTCCAAGTATCTTAAGAGTTATGATGGAAATAGTTAGACTCGCGCTTTGGTTTAGCAGTTTACAGACCTACCTCCGATTCATTGACCATAAGTCACTCAATTCGACTCGGAATTTATTCAAATTCATATCATTCTGAAGATATCGAAGTGTAGGTGAAAACCGAAGAAACGGAGATGAAAAACTCTAATTATTTTAAGAGTTATGATAGAAATAGTTAGACTCGCACTTTCGCCTAGCAGTTTACAGATCTACCTCCGAGTGAATGACCATAACTCACTCAATTCAACTCGGAATTCATTGAAATTTGTTCCATTTCGAAGGACTCGAAGTGTAGTTTAAAACGGAAGAAACGGAGTTGAAAGAAGCCAAGTATTTTGAGAGTTATGGTGGAAATAGTTAGACTCGCACTTTGGTCTAGCAGTTTACAGACCAACCTCCAATTGATTGACCATAACTTACTCAATTTAACTCGGAATTGATTCAAATTCATGCCATTTAGAACATGTCGAAGTGTAGTTGAAAACGAAAGAAACATAGATGAAAACTCCAAGTATCTTAAGAGTTATGATGGAAATAGTTAGACTCGCGCTTTGGTCTAGCAGTTTACAGAACTACCTCCGATTCATTGACCGTAAGTCATTCAATTCGACTCGGAATTTATTCAAATTCATACCATTCTGAAGATATCGAAGTGTAGTTGAAAACGGAAGAAACGGAGATGAAAAACTCTAATTATTTTAAGAGTTATGATAGAAATAGTTAGACTCGCACTTTCGTCTAGCAGTTTACAGATCTACCTCCGAGTGAATGACCATAACTCACTAAATTCAACTCGGAATTCATTGAAATTTGTTCCATTTCGAAGGACTCGAAGTGTAGTTTAAAACGGAAGAAACGGAGATGAAAGAAGCCAAGAATTTTGAGAGTTATGGTGGAAATAGTTAGACTCGCACTTTGGTCAAGCAGTTTACAGACCAACCTCCAATTGATTGACCATAACTTACTCAATTTAACTCGGAATTGATTCAAATTCATGCCATTTAGAACATGTCGAAGTGTAGTTGAAAACGAAAGAAACATAGATGAAAACTCCAAGTATCTTAAGAGTTATGGTGGAAATAGTTAGACTCGCGCTTTGGTCTAGCAGTTTACAGAACTACCTCCGATTCATTGACCATAAGTCATTCAATTCGACTCGGAATTTATTCAAATTCATACCATTCTGAAGATATCGAAGTGTAGTTGAAAACGGAAGAAACGGAGATGAAAAACTCTAATTATTTTAAGAGTTATGATAGAAATAGTTAGACTCGCACTTTCGTCTAGCAGTTTACAGATCTACCTCCGAGTGAATGACCAAAACTCACTCAATTCAACTCGGAATTCATTGAAATTTGTTCCATTTCGAAGGACTCGAAGTGTAGTTTAAAACGGAAGAAACGGAGATGAAAGAAGCCAAGAATTTTGAGAGTTATGATGGAAATAGTTAGACTCGCACTTTGGTTTAGCAGTTTACAGACCTACCTCCGATTCATTGACCATAAGTCACTCAATTCGACTCGGAATTTATTCAAATTCATATCATTCTGAAGATATCGAAGTGTAGGTGAAAACCGAAGAAACGGAGATGAAAAACTCTAATTATTTTAAGAGTTATGATAGAAATAGTTAGACTCGCACTTTCGCCTAGCAGTTTACAGATCTACCTCCGAGTGAATGACCATAACTCACTCAATTCAACTCGGAATTCATTGAAATTTGTTCCATTTCGAAGGACTCGAAGTGTAGTTTAAAACGAAAGAAACGGAGTTGAAAGAAGCCAAGTATTTTGAGAGTTATGGTGGAAATAGTTAGACTCGCACTTTGGTCTAGCAGTTTACAGACCAACCTCCAATTGATTGACCATAACTTACTCAATTTAACTCGGAATTGATTCAAATTCATGCCATTTAGAACATGTCGAAGTGTAGTTGAAAACGAAAGAAACATAGATGAAAACTCCAAGTATCTTAAGAGTTATGATGGAAATAGTTAGACTCGCGCTTTGGTCTAGCAGTTTACAGAACTACCTCCGATTCATTGACCATAAGTCATTCAATTCGACTCGGAATTTATTCAAATTCATACCATTCTGAAGATATCGAAGTGTAGTTGAAAACGGAAGAAACGGAGATGAAAAACTCTAATTATTTTAAGAGTTATGATAGAAATAGTTAGACTCGCACTTTCATCTAGCAGTTTACAGATCTACCTTCGAGTGAATGACCATAACTCACTCAATTCAACTCGGAATTCATTGAAATTTGTTCCATTTCGAAGGACTCGAAGTGTAGTTTAAAACGGAAGAAACGGAGATGAAAGAAGCCAAGAATTTTAAGAGTTATGGTGGAAATAGTTAGACTCGCACTTTGGTCAAGCAGTTTACAGACCAACCTCCAATTGATTGACAATAACTTACTCAATTTAACTCGGAATTTATTCAAATTCATGCCATTTTGAAGATGTCGAAGTGTAGTTGAAAACAAAAGACACAGAGATGAAAAACTCCAAGTATCTTAAGAGTTATAATGGAAATAGTTAGACTCGCACTTTGGTTTAGCAGTTTACAGACCTACCTCCGATTCATTAACCATAAGTCACTCAATTCGACTCGGAATTTATTCAAATTCATATCATTCTGAAGATATCGAAGTGTAGTTGAAAACGGAAGAAACGGAGTTGAAAGAAGCCAAGTATTTTTAGAGTTATGGTGGAAATAGTTAGACTCGCACTTTGGTCTAGCAGTTTACAGACCAACCTCCAATTGATTGTCCATAACTTACTCAATTTAACTCGGAATTGATTCAAATTCATGCCATTTTGAAGATGTCGAAGTGTAGTTGAAAATGAATGAAACAGAGATGAAAAACTCCAAGTATCTTAAGAGTTATGATGGACATATTTAGGCTCGCGCTTTGGTCTAGCAGTTTACGGACCTACCTCCGATTCATTGACCCACTCAATTCGACTCGGAATTTATTCAAATTCATACCATTCTGAAGATATCGAAGTGTAGTTGAAAACGGAAGAAACGGAGATGAAAGAGGCCAAGTATTTTGAGAGTTATGGTGGAAATAGTTAGACTCGCACTTTGGTCTAGCAGTTTACAGACCAACCTCCAATTGATTGACCATAACTTACTCAATTTAACTCGGAATTTATTCAAATTCATGCCATTTTGAAGATGTCGAAGTGTAGTTGAAAATGAAAGAAACAGAGATGAAAAACTCCAAGTATCTTAAGAGTTATGATGGAAATAGTTAGACTCTCGCTTTGGTCTAGCAGTTTACAGGCCAACCTCCAATTGATTGTCCATAACTTACTCAATTTAACTCGGAATTGATTCAAATTCATGCCATTTTGAAGATGTCGAAGTGTAGTTGAAAATGAAACAAACAGAGATAAAAAACTCCAAGTATCTTAAGAGTTATGATGGACATATTTAGGCTCGCGCTTTGGTCTAGCAGTTTACGGACCTACCTCCGATTCATTGACACACTCAATTCGACTCGGAATTTATTCAAATTCATACCATTCTGAAGATATCGAAGTGTAGTTGAAAACGGAAGAAACGGAGATGAAAGAGGCCAAGTATTTTGAGAGTTATGGTGGAAATAGTTAGACTCGCACTTTGGTCTAGCAGTTTACAGACCAACCTCCAATTGATTGACCATAACTTACTCAATTTAACTCGGAATTGATTCAAATTCATGCCATTTAGAACATGTCGAAGTGTAGTTGAAAACGAAAGAAACATAGATGAAAAACTCCAAGTATCTTAAGAGTTATGATGGAAATAGTTAGACTCGCGCTTTGGTTTAGCAGTTTACAGACCTACCTCCGATTCATTGACCATAAGTCACTCAATTCGACTCGGAATTTATTCAAATTCATATCATTCGGAAGATATCGAAGTGTAGTTGAAAACGGAAGAAACGGAGATGAAAGAAGCCAAGTATTTTTAGAGTTATGGTGGAAATAGTTAGACTCGCACTTTGGTCTAGCAGTTTACAGACCAACCTCCAATTGATTGTCCATAACTTACTCAATTTAATTCGGAATTGATTCAAATTCATGCCATTTTGAAGATGTCGAAGTGTAGTTGAAAATGAATGAAACAGAGATGAAAAACTCCAAGTATCTTAAGAGTTATGATTGACATATTTAGGCTCGCGCTTTGGTCTAGCAGTTTACGGACCTACCTCCGATTCATTGACCCACTCAATTCGACTCGGAATTTATTCAAATTCATACCATTCTGAAGATATCGAAGTGTAGTTGAAAACGGAAGAAACGGAGATGAAAGAGGCCAAGTATTTTGAGAGTTATGGTAGAAATAGTTAGACTCGCACTTTGGTCTAGCAGTTTACAGACCAACCTCCAATTGATTGACCATAACTTACTCAATTTAACTCGGAATTGATTCAAATTCATGCCATTTAGAACATGTCGAAGTGTAGTTGAAAACGAAAGAAACATAGATGAAAACTCCAAGTATCTTAAGAGTTATGATGGAAATAGTTAGACTCGCGCTTTGGTTTAGCAGGTTACAGAACTACCTCCGATTCATTGACCATAAGTCATTCAATTCGACTCGGAATTTATTCAAATTCATACCATTCTGAAGATATCGAAGTGTAGTTGAAAACGGAAGAAACGGAGATGAAAAACTCTAATTATTTTAAGAGTTATGATAGAAATAGGTAGACTCGCACTTTCGTCTAGCAGTTTACAGATCTACCTCCGAGTGAATGACCATAACTCACTCAATTCAACTCGGAATTCATTGAAATTTGTTCCATTTCGAAGGACTCGAAGTGTAGTTTAAAACGGAAGAAACGGAGATGAAAGAAGCCAAGAATTTTGAGAGTTATGGTGGAAATAGTTAGACTCGCACTTTGGTCAAGCAGTTTACAGACCAACCTCCAATTGATTGACCATAACTTACTCAATTTAACTCGTAATTTATTCAAATTCATGCCATTTTGAAGATGTCGAAGTGTAGTTGAAAACGAAAGAAACAGAGATGAAAAACTCCAAGTATCTTAAGAGTTATGATGGAAATAGTTAGACTCGCACTTTGGTTTAGCAGTTTACAGACCTACCTCCGATTCATTGACCATAAGTCACTCAATTCGACTCGGAATTTATTCAAATTCATATCATTCTGAAGATATCGAAGTGTAGTTGAAAACGGAAGAAACGGAGATGAAAGAAGCCAAGTATTTTTAGAGTTATGGTGGAAATAGTTAGACTCGCACTTTGGTCTAGCAGTTTACAGACCAACCTCCAATTGATTGTCCATAACTTACTCAATTTAACTCGGAATTGATTCAAATTCATGCCATTTTGAAGATGTCGAAGTGTAGTTGAAAATGAATGAAACAGAGATGAAAAACTCCAAGTATCTTAAGAGTTATGATGGACATATTTAGGCTCGCGCTTTGGTCTAGCAGTTTACGGACCTACCTCCGATTCATTGACCCACTCAATTCGACTCGGAATTTATTCAAATTCATACCATTCTGAAGATATCGAAGTGTAGTTGAAAACGGAAGAAACGGAGATGAAAGAGGCCAAGTATTTTGAGAGTTATGGTGGAAATAGTTAGACTCGCACTTTGGTCTAGCAGTTTACAGACCAACCTCCAATTGATTGACCATAACTTACTCAATTTAACTCGGAATTTATTCAAATTCATGCCATTTTGAAGATGTCGAAGTGTAGTTGAAAACGAAAGAAACAGAGATGAAAAACTCCAAGTATCTTAAGAGTTATGATGGAAATAGTTAGACTCGCACTTTGGTTTAGCAGTTTACAGACCTACCTCCGATTCATTGGCCATAAGTCACTCAATTCGACTCGGAATTTATTCAAATTCATATCATTCTGAAGATATCGAAGTGAAGTTGAAAACGGAAGAAACGGAGATGAAAGAAGCCAAGTATTTTTAGAGTTATGGTGTAAATAGTTAGACTCGCACTTTGGTCTAGCAGTTTACAGACCAACCTCCAATTGATTATCCATAACTTACTCAATTTAACTCGGAATTGATTCAAATTCATGCCATTTTGAAGATGTCGAAGTGTAGTTGAAAATGAATGAAACAGAGATGAAAAACTCCAAGTATCTTAAGAGTTATGATGGACATATTTAGGCTCGCGCTTTGGTCTAGCAGTTTACGGACCTACCTCCGATTCATTGACCCACTCAATTCGACTCGGAATTTATTCAAATTCATACCATTCTGAAGATATCGAAGTGTAGTCGAAAACGGAAGAAACGGAGATAAAAGAGGCCAAGTATTTTGAGAGTTATGGTGGAAATAGTTAGACTCGCACTTTGGTCTAGCAGTTTACAGACCAACCTCCAATTGATTGACCATAACTTACTCAATTTAACTCGGAATTGATTCAAATTCATGCCATTTAGAACATGTCGAAGTGTAGTTGAAAACGAAAGAAACATAGATGAAAAACTCCAAGTATCTTAAGAGTTATGATGGAAATAGTTAGACTCGCGCTTTGGTCTAGCAGTTTACAGAACTACCTCCGATTCATTGACCATAAGTCATTCAATTCGATTCGGAATTTATTCAAATTCATACCATTCTGAAGATATCGAAGTGTAGTTGAAAACGGAAGAAACGGAGATGAAAAACTCTAATTATTTTAAGAGTTATGATAGAAATAGGTAGACTCGCACTTTCGTCTAGCAGTTTACAGATCTACCTCCGAGTGAATGACCATAACTCACTCAATTCAACTCAGAATTCATTGAAATTTGTTCCATTTCGAAGGACTCGAAGTGTAGTTTAAAACGGAAGAAACGGAGATGAAAGAAGCCAAGAATTTTGAGAGTTATGGTGGAAATAGTTAGACTCGCACTTTGGTCAAGCAGTTTACAGACCAACCTCCAATTGATTGACCATAACTTACTCAATTTAACTCGGAATTTATTCAAATTCATGCCATTTTGAAGATGTCGAAGTGTAGTTGAAAACGAAAGAAACAGAGATGAAAAACTCCAAGTATCTTAAGAGTTATGATGGAAATAGTTAGACTCGTACTTTGGTTTAGCAGTTTACAGACCTACCTCCGATTCATTGACCATAAGTCACTCAATTCGACTCGGAATTTATTCAAATTCATATCATTCTGAAGATACCGAAGTGTAGTTGAAAACGGAAGAAACGGAGATGAAAGAAGCCAAGTATTTTTAGAGTTATGGTGGAAATAGTTAGACTCGCACTTTGGTCTAGCAGTTTACAGACCAACCTCCAATTGATTGTTGATAACTTACTCAATTTAACTCGGAATTGATTCAAATTCATGCCATTTTGAAGATGTCGAAGTGTAGTTGAAAATGAATGAAACAGAGATGAAAAACTCCAAGTATCTTAAGAGTTATGATGGACATATTTAGGCTCGCGCTTTGGTCTAGCAGTTTACGGACCTACATCCGATTCATTGACCCACTCAATTCGACTCGGAATTTATTCAAATTCATACCATTCTGAAGATATCGAAGTGTAGTTGAAAACGGAAGAAACGGAGATGAAAGAAGCCAAGTATTTTGAGAGTTATGGTGGAAATAGTTAGACTCGCAATTTGGTCTAGCAGTTTACAGACCAACTTCCAATTGATTGACCATAACTTACTCAGTTTAACTCGGAATTGATTCAAATTCATGCCATTTAGAACATGTCGAAGTGTAGTTGAAAACGAAAGAAAAATAGATGAAAAACTCCAAGTATCTTAAGAGTTATGATGGAAATAGTTAGACTCGCGCTTTGGTCTAGCCGTTTACAGAACTACCTCCGATTCATTGACCATAAGTCATTCAATTCGATTCGGAATTTATTCAAATTCATACCATTCTGAAGATATCGAAGTGTAGTTGAAAACGGAAGAAACGGAGATGAAAAACTCTAATTATTTTAAGAGTTATGATAAAAATAGGTAGACTCGCACTTTCGTCTAGCAGTTTACAGATCTACCTCCGAGTGAATGACCATAACTCACTCAATTCAACTCGAAATTCATTGAAATTTGTTCCATTTCGAAGGACTCGAAGTGTAGTTTAAAACGGAAGAAACGGAGATGAAAGAAGCCAAGAATTTTGAGAGTTATGGTGGATATAGTTAGACTCGCACTTTGGTCAAGCAGTTTACAGACCAACCTCCAATTGATTGACCATAACTTACTCAATTTAACTCGGAATTTATTCAAATTCATGCCATTTTGAAGATGTCGAAGTGTAGTTGAAAACGAAAGAAACAGAGATGAAAAACTCCAAGTATCTTAAGAGTTATGATGGAAATAGTTAGACTCGCACTTTGGTTTAGCAGTTTACAGACCTACCTCCGATTCATTGACCATAAGTCACTCAATTCGACTCTGAATTTATTCAAATTCATATCATTCTGAAGATACCGAAGTGTAGTTGAAAACGGAAGAAACGGAGATGAAAGAAGCCAAGTATTTTTAGAGTTATGGTGGAAATAGTTAGACTCGCACTTTGGTCTAGCAGTTTACAGACCAACCTCCAATTGATTGTCGATAACTTACTCAATTTAACTCGGAATTGATTCAAATTCATGCCATTTTGAAGATGTCGAAGTGTAGTTGAAAATGAATGAAACAGAGATGAAAAACTCCAAGTATCTTAAGAGTTATGATGGACATATTTAGGCTCGCGCTTTGGTCTAGCAGTTTACGGACCTACCTCCGATTCATTGACCCACTCAATTCGACTCGGAATTTATTCAAATTCATACCATTCTGAAGATATCGAAGTGTAGTTGAAAACGGAAGAAACGGAGATGAAAGAAGCCAAGTATTTTGAGAGTTATGGTGGAAATAGTTAGACTCGCAATTTGGTCTAGCAGTTTACAGACCAACTTCCAATTGATTGACCATAACTTACTCAGTTTAACTCGGAATTGATTCAAATTCATGCCATTTAGAACATGTCGAAGTGTAGTTGAAAACGAAAGAAACATAGATGAAAAACTCCAAGTATCTTAAGAGTTATGATGGAAATAGTTAGACTCGCGCTTTGGTCTAGCCGTTTACAGAACTACCTCCGATTCATTGACCATAAGTCATTAAATTCGACTCGGAATTTATTCAAATTCATACCATTCTGAAGATATCGAAGTGTAGTTGAAAACGGAAGAAACGGAGATGAAAAACTCTAATTATTTTAAGAGTTATGATAGAAATAGTTAGACTCGCACTTTGGTCTAGCAGTTTACAGACCAACCTCCAATTGATTGTCCATAACTTACTCAATTTAACTCGGAATTGATTCAAATTCATGCCATTTTGAAGATGTCGTAGTGTAGTTGAAAATGAATGAAACAGAGATGAAAAACTCCAAGTATCTTAAGAGTTATGATTGACATATTTAGGCTCGCGCTTTGGTCTAGAAGTTTACGGACCTACCTCCGATTCATTGACCCACTGAATTCGACTCGGAATTTATTCAAATTCATACCATTCTGAAGATATCGAAGTGTAGTTGAAAACGGAAGAAACGGAGATGAAAGAGGCCAAGTATTTTGAGAGTTATGGTAGAAATAGTTAGACTCGCACTTTGGTCTAGCAGTTTACAGCCAACCTCCAATTGATTGACCATAACTTACTCAATTTAACTCGGAATTGATTCAAATTCATGCCATTTAGAACATGTCGAAGTGTAGTTGAAAACGAAAGAAACATAGATGAAAACTCCAAGTATCTTAAGAGTTATGATGGAAATAGTTAGACTCGCGCTTTGGTCTAGCAGTTTACAGAACTACCTCCGATTCATTGACCATAAGTCATTCAATTCGACTCGGAATTTATTCAAATTCATACCATTCTGAAGATATCGAAGTGTAGTTGAAAACGGAAGAAACGGAGATGAAAAACTCTAATTATTTTAAGAGTTATGATAGAAATAGGTAGACTCGCACTTTCGTCTAGCAGTTTACAGATCTACCTCCGAGTGAATGACCATAACTCACTCAATTCAACTCGGAATTCATTGAAATTTGTTCCATTTCGAAGGACTCGAAGTGTAGTTTAAAACGGGAGAAACGGAGATGAAAGAAGCCAAGAATTTTGAGAGTTATGGTGGAAATAGTTAGACTCGCACTTTGGTCAAGCAGTTTACAGACCAACCTCCAATTGATTGACCATAACTTACTCAATTTAACTCGGAATTTATTCAAATTCATGCCATTTTGAAGATGTCGAAGTGTAGTTGAAAACGAAAGAAACAGAGATGAAAAACTCCAAGTATCTTAAGAGTTATGATGGAAATAGTTAGACTCGCACTTTGGTTTAGCAGTTTACAGACCTACCTCCGATTCATTGACCATAAGTCACTCAATTCGACTCGGAATTTATTCAAATTCATATCATTCTGAAGATATCGAAGTGTAGTTGAAAACGGAAGAAACAGAGATGAAAGAAGCCAAGTATTTTTAGAGTTATGGTGGAAATAGTTAGACTCGCACTTTGGTCTAGCAGTTTACAGACCAACCTCCAATTGATTGTCCATAACTTACTCAATTTAACTCGGAATTGATTCAAATTCATGCCATTTTGAAGATGTCGAAGTGTAGTTGAAAATGAATGAAACAGAGATGAAAAACTCCAAGTATCTTAAGAGTTATGATGGACATATTTAGGCTCGCGCTTTGGTCTAGCAGTTTACGGACCTTCCTCCGATTCATTGACCCACTCAATTCGACTCGGAATTTATTCAAATTCATACCATTCTGAAGATATCGAAGTGTAGTTGAAAACGGAAGAAACGGAGATGAAAGAGGCCAAGTATTTTGAGAGTTATGGTGGAAATAGTTAGACTCGCACTTTGGTCTAGCAGTTTACAGACCAACCTCCAATTGATTGACCATAACTTACTCAATTTAACTCGGAATTGATTCAAATTCATGCCATTTAGAACATGTCGAAGTGTAGTTGAAAACGAAAGAAACATAGATGAAAACTCCAAGTATCTTAAGAGTTATGATGGAAATAGTTAGACTCGCGCTTTGGTCTAGCAGTTTACAGAACTACCTCCGATTCATTGACCATAAGTCATTCAATTCGACTCGGAATTTATTCAAATTCATACCATTCTGAAGATATCGAAGTGTAGTTGAAAACAGAAAAAACGGAGATGAAAAACTCTAATTATTTTAAGAGTTATGATAGAAATAGTTAGACTCGCACTTTCGTCTAGCAGTTTACAGATCTACCTCCGAGTGAATGACCATAACTCACTCAATTCAACTCGGAATTCATTGAAATTTGTTCCATTTCGAAGGACTCGAAGTGTAGTTTAAAACGGAAGAAACGGAGATGAAAGAAGCCAAGAATTTTGAGAGTTATGGTGGAAATAGTTAGACTCGCACTTTGGTCAAGCAGTTTACAGACCAACCTCCAATTGATTGACCATAACTTACTCAATTTAACTCGGAATTTATTCAAATTCATGCCATTTTGAAGATGTCGAAGTGTAGTTGAAAACGAAAGAAACAGAGATGAAAAACTCCAAGTATCTTAAGAGTTATGATGGAAATAGTTAGACTCGCACTTTGGTTTAGCAGTTTACAGACCTACCTCCGATTCATTGACCATAAGTCATTAAATTCGACTCGGAATTTATTCAAATTCATACCATTCTGAAGATATCGAAGTGTAGTTGAAAACGGAAGAAACGGAGATGAAAAACTCTAATTATTTTAAGAGTTATGATAGAAATAGTTAGACTCGCACTTTGGTCTAGCAGTTTACAGACCAACCTCCAATTGATTGTCCATAACTTACTCAATTTAACTCGGAATTGATTCAAATTCATGCCATTTTGAAGATGTCGTAGTGTAGTTGAAAATGAATGAAACAGAGATGAAAAACTCCAAGTATCTTAAGAGTTATGATTGACATATTTAGGCTCGCGCTTTGGTCTAGAAGTTTACGGACCTACCTCCGATTCATTGACCCACTGAATTCGACTCGGAATTTATTCAAATTCATACCATTCTGAAGATATCGAAGTGTAGTTGAAAACGGAAGAAACGGAGATGAAAGAGGCCAAGTATTTTGAGAGTTATGGTAGAAATAGTTAGACTCGCACTTTGGTCTAGCAGTTTACAGCCAACCTCCAATTGATTGACCATAACTTACTCAATTTAACTCGGAATTGATTCAAATTCATGCCATTTAGAACATGTCGAAGTGTAGTTGAAAACGAAAGAAACATAGATGAAAACTCCAAGTATCTTAAGAGTTATGATGGAAATAGTTAGACTCGCGCTTTGGTCTAGCAGTTTACAGAACTACCTCCGATTCATTGACCATAAGTCATTCAATTCGACTCGGAATTTATTCAAATTCATACCATTCTGAAGATATCGAAGTGTAGTTGAAAACGGAAGAAACGGAGATGAAAAACTCTAATTATTTTAAGAGTTATGATAGAAATAGGTAGACTCGCACTTTCGTCTAGCAGTTTACAGATCTACCTCCGAGTGAATGACCATAACTCACTCAATTCAACTCGGAATTCATTGAAATTTGTTCCATTTCGAAGGACTCGAAGTGTAGTTTAAAACGGGAGAAACGGAGATGAAAGAAGCCAAGAATTTTGAGAGTTATGGTGGAAATAGTTAGACTCGCACTTTGGTCAAGCAGTTTACAGACCAACCTCCAATTGATTGACCATAACTTACTCAATTTAACTCGGAATTTATTCAAATTCATGCCATTTTGAAGATGTCGAAGTGTAGTTGAAAACGAAAGAAACAGAGATGAAAAACTCCAAGTATCTTAAGAGTTATGATGGAAATAGTTAGACTCGCACTTTGGTTTAGCAGTTTACAGACCTACCTCCGATTCATTGACCATAAGTCACTCAATTCGACTCGGAATTTATTCAAATTCATATCATTCTGAAGATATCGAAGTGTAGTTGAAAACGGAAGAAACGGAGATGAAAGAAGCCAAGTATTTTTAGAGTTATGGTGGAAATAGTTAGACTCGCACTTTGGTCTAGCAGTTTACAGACCAACCTCCAATTGATTGTCCATAACTTACTCAATTTAACTCGGAATTGATTCAAATTCATGCCATTTTGAAGATGTCGAAGTGTAGTTGAAAATGAATGAAACAGAGATGAAAAACTCCAAGTATCTTAAGAGTTATGATGGACATATTTAGGCTCGCGCTTTGGTCTAGCAGTTTACGGACCTTCCTCCGATTCATTGACCCACTCAATTCGACTCGGAATTTATTCAAATTCATACCATTCTGAAGATATCGAAGTGTAGTTGAAAACGGAAGAAACGGAGATGAAAGAGGCCAAGTATTTTGAGAGTTATGGTGGAAATAGTTAGACTCGCACTTTGGTCTAGCAGTTTACAGACCAACCTCCAATTGATTGACCATAACTTACTCAATTTAACTCTGAATTGATTCAAATTCATGCCATTTAGAACATGTCGAAGTGTAGTTGAAAACGAAAGAAACATAGATGAAAACTCCAAGTATCTTAAGAGTTATGATGGAAATAGTTAGACTCGCGCTTTGGTCTAGCAGTTTACAGAACTACCTCCGATTCATTGACCATAAGTCATTCAATTCGACTCGGAATTTATTCAAATTCATACCATTCTGAAGATATCGAAGTGTAGTTGAAAACGGAAGAAACGGAGATGAAAAACTCTAATTATTTTAAGAGTTATGATAGAAATAGGTAGACTCGCACTTTCGTCTAGCAGTTTACAGATCTACCTCCGAGTGAATGACCATAACTCACTCAATTCAACTCGGAATTCATTGAAATTTGTTCCATTTCGAAGGACTCGAAGTGTAGTTTAAAACGGGAGAAACGGAGATGAAAGAAGCCAAGAATTTTGAGAGTTATGGTGGAAATAGTTAGACTCGCACTTTGGTCAAGCAGTTTACAGACCAACCTCCAATTGATTGACCATAACTTACTCAATTTAACTCGGAATTTATTCAAATTCATGCCATTTTGAAGATGTCGAAGTGTAGTTGAAAACGAAAGAAACAGAGATGAAAAACTCCAAGTATCTTAAGAGTTATGATGGAAATAGTTAGACTCGCACTTTGGTTTAGCAGTTTACAGACCTACCTCCGATTCATTGACCATAAGTCACTCAATTCGACTCGGAATTTATTCAAATTCATATCATTCTGAAGATATCGAAGTGTAGTTGAAAACGGAAGAAACGGAGATGAAAGAAGCCAAGTATTTTTAGAGTTATGGTGGAAATAGTTAGACTCGCACTTTGGTCTAGCAGTTTACAGACCAACCTCCAATTGATTGTCCATAACTTACTCAATTTAACTCGGAATTGATTCAAATTCATGCCATTTTGAAGATGTCGAAGTGTAGTTGAAAATGAATGAAACAGAGATGAAAAACTCCAAGTATCTTAAGAGTTATGATGGACATATTTAGGCTCGCGCTTTGGTCTAGCAGTTTACGGACCTTCCTCCGATTCATTGACCCACTCAATTCGACTCGGAATTTATTCAAATTCATACCATTCTGAAGATATCGAAGTGTAGTTGAAAACGGAAGAAACGGAGATGAAAGAGGCCAAGTATTTTGAGAGTTATGGTGGAAATAGTTAGACTCGCACTTTGGTCTAGCAGTTTACAGACCAACCTCCAATTGATTGACCATAACTTACTCAATTTAACTCGGAATTGATTCAAATTCATGCCATTTAGAACATGTCGAAGTGTAGTTGAAAACGAAAGAAACATAGATGAAAACTCCAAGTATCTTAAGAGTTATGATGGAAATAGTTAGACTCGCGCTTTGGTCTAGCAGTTTACAGAACTACCTCCGATTCATTGACCATAAGTCATTCAATTCGACTCGGAATTTATTCAAATTCATACCATTCTGAAGATATCGAAGTGTAGTTGAAAACAGAAAAAACGGAGATGAAAAACTCTAATTATTTTAAGAGTTATGATAGAAATAGTTAGACTCGCACTTTCGTCTAGCAGTTTACAGATCTACCTCCGAGTGAATGACCATAACTCACTCAATTCAACTCGGAATTCATTGAAATTTGTTCCATTTCGAAAGACTCGAAGTGTAGTTTAAAACGGAAGAAACGGAGATGAAAGAAGCCAAGAATTTTGAGAGTTATGGTGGAAATAGTTAGACTCGCACTTTGGTCAAGCAGTTTACAGACCAACCTCCAATTGATTGACCATAACTTACTCAATTTAACTCGGAATTTATTCAAATGCATGCCATTTTGAAGATGTCGAAGTGTAGTTGAAAACGAAAGAAACAGAGATGAAAAACTCCAAGTATCTTAAGAGTTATGATGGAAATAGTTAGACTCGCACTTTGGTTTAGCAGTTTACAGACCTACCTCCGATTCATTGACCATAAGTCATTAAATTCGACTCGGAATTTATTCAAATTCATACCATTCTGAAGATATCGAAGTGTAGTTGAAAACGGAAGAAACGGAGATGAAAAACTCTAATTATTTTAAGAGTTATGATAGAAATAGTTAGACTCGCACTTTGGTCTAGCAGTTTACAGACCAACCTCCAATTGATTGTCCATAACTTACTCAATTTAACTCGGAATTGATTCAAATTCATGCCATTTTGAAGATGTCGTAGTGTAGTTGAAAATGAATGAAACAGAGATGAAAAACTCCAAGTATCTTAAGAGTTATGATTGACATATTTAGGCTCGCGCTTTGGTCTAGAAGTTTACGGACCTACCTCCGATTCATTGACCCACTGAATTCGACTCGGAATTTATTCAAATTCATACCATTCTGAAGATATCGAAGTGTAGTTGAAAACGGAAGAAACGGAGATGAAAGAGGCCAAGTATTTTGAGAGTTATGGTAGAAATAGTTAGACTCGCACTTTGGTCTAGCAGTTTACAGCCAACCTCCAATTGATTGACCATAACTTACTCAATTTAACTCGGAATTGATTCAAATTCATGCCATTTAGAACATGTCGAAGTGTAGTTGAAAACGAAAGAAACATAGATGAAAACTCCAAGTATCTTAAGAGTTATGATGGAAATAGTTAGACTCGCGCTTTGGTCTAGCAGTTTACAGAACTACCTCCGATTCATTGACCATAAGTCATTCAATTCGACTCGGAATTTATTCAAATTCATACCATTCTGAAGATATCGAAGTGTAGTTGAAAACGGAAGAAACGGAGATGAAAAACTCTAATTATTTTAAGAGTTATGATAGAAATAGGTAGACTCGCACTTTCGTCTAGCAGTTTACAGATCTACCTCCGAGTGAATGACCATAACTCACTCAATTCAACTCGGAATTCATTGAAATTTGTTCCATTTCGAAGGACTCGAAGTGTAGTTTAAAACGGGAGAAACGGAGATGAAAGAAGCCAAGAATTTTGAGAGTTATGGTGGAAATAGTTAGACTCGCACTTTGGTCAAGCAGTTTACAGACCAACCTCCAATTGATTGACCATAACTTACTCAATTTAACTCGGAATTTATTCAAATTCATGCCATTTTGAAGATGTCGAAGTGTAGTTGAAAACGAAAGAAACAGAGATGAAAAACTCCAAGTATCTTAAGAGTTATGATGGAAATAGTTAGACTCGCACTTTGGTTTAGCAGTTTACAGACCTACCTCCGATTCATTGACCATAAGTCACTCAATTCGACTCGGAATTTATTCAAATTCATATCATTCTGAAGATATCGAAGTGTAGTTGAAAACGGAAGAAACGGAGATGAAAGAAGCCAAGTATTTTTAGAGTTATGGTGGAAATAGTTAGACTCGCACTTTGGTCTAGCAGTTTACAGACCAACCTCCAATTGATTGTCCATAACTTACTCAATTTAACTCGGAATTGATTCAAATTCATGCCATTTTGAAGATGTCGAAGTGTAGTTGAAAATGAATGAAACAGAGATGAAAAACTCCAAGTATCTTAAGAGTTATGATGGACATATTTAGGCTCGCGCTTTGGTCTAGCAGTTTACGGACCTTCCTCCGATTCATTGACCCACTCAATTCGACTCGGAATTTATTCAAATTCATACCATTCTGAAGATATCGAAGTGTAGTTGAAAACGGAAGAAACGGAGATGAAAGAGGCCAAGTATTTTGAGAGTTATGGTGGAAATAGTTAGACTCGCACTTTGGTCTAGCAGTTTACAGACCAACCTCCAATTGATTGACCATAACTTACTCAATTTAACTCGGAATTGATTCAAATTCATGCCATTTAGAACATGTCGAAGTGTAGTTGAAAACGAAAGAAACATAGATGAAAACTCCAAGTATCTTAAGAGTTATGATGGAAATAGTTAGACTCGCGCTTTGGTCTAGCAGTTTACAGAACTACCTCCGATTCATTGACCATAAGTCATTCAATTCGACTCGGAATTTATTCAAATTCATACCATTCTGAAGATATCGAAGTGTAGTTGAAAACAGAAAAAACGGAGATGAAAAACTCTAATTATTTTAAGAGTTATGATAGAAATAGTTAGACTCGCACTTTCGTCTAGCAGTTTACAGATCTACCTCCGAGTGAATGACCATAACTCACTCAATTCAACTCGGAATTCATTGAAATTTGTTCCATTTCGAAAGACTCGAAGTGTAGTTTAAAACGGAAGAAACGGAGATGAAAGAAGCCAAGAATTTTGAGAGTTATGGTGGAAATAGTTAGACTCGCACTTTGGTCAAGCAGTTTACAGACCAACCTCCAATTGATTGACCATAACTTACTCAATTTAACTCGGAATTTATTCAAATGCATGCCATTTTGAAGATGTCGAAGTGTAGTTGAAAACGAAAGAAACAGAGATGAAAAACTCCAAGTATCTTAAGAGTTATGATGGAAATAGTTAGACTCGCACTTTGGTTTAGCAGTTTACAGACCTACCTCCGATTCATTGACCATAAGTCATTAAATTCGACTCGGAATTTATTCAAATTCATACCATTCTGAAGATATCGAAGTGTAGTTGAAAACGGAAGAAACGGAGATGAAAAACTCTAATTATTTTAAGAGTTATGATAGAAATAGTTAGACTCGCACTTTGGTCTAGCAGTTTACAGACCAACCTCCAATTGATTGTCCATAACTTACTCAATTTAACTCGGAATTGATTCAAATTCATGCCATTTTGAAGATGTCGTAGTGTAGTTGAAAATGAATGAAACAGAGATGAAAAACTCCAAGTATCTTAAGAGTTATGATTGACATATTTAGGCTCGCGCTTTGGTCTAGAAGTTTACGGACCTACCTCCGATTCATTGACCCACTGAATTCGACTCGGAATTTATTCAAATTCATACCATTCTGAAGATATCGAAGTGTAGTTGAAAACGGAAGAAACGGAGATGAAAGAGGCCAAGTATTTTGAGAGTTATGGTAGAAATAGTTAGACTCGCACTTTGGTCTAGCAGTTTACAGCCAACCTCCAATTGATTGACCATAACTTACTCAATTTAACTCGGAATTGATTCAAATTCATGCCATTTAGAACATGTCGAAGTGTAGTTGAAAACGAAAGAAACATAGATGAAAACTCCAAGTATCTTAAGAGTTATGATGGAAATAGTTAGACTCGCGCTTTGGTCTAGCAGTTTACAGAACTACCTCCGATTCATTGACCATAAGTCATTCAATTCGACTCGGAATTTATTCAAATTCATACCATTCTGAAGATATCGAAGTGTAGTTGAAAACGGAAGAAACGGAGATGAAAAACTCTAATTATTTTAAGAGTTATGATAGAAATAGGTAGACTCGCACTTTCGTCTAGCAGTTTACAGATCTACCTCCGAGTGAATGACCATAACTCACTCAATTCAACTCGGAATTCATTGAAATTTGTTCCATTTCGAAGGACTCGAAGTGTAGTTTAAAACGGGAGAAACGGAGATGAAAGAAGCCAAGAATTTTGAGAGTTATGGTGGAAATAGTTAGACTCGCACTTTGGTCAAGCAGTTTACAGACCAACCTCCAATTGATTGACCATAACTTACTCAATTTAACTCGGAATTTATTCAAATTCATGCCATTTTGAAGATGTCGAAGTGTAGTTGAAAACGAAAGAAACACAGATGAAAAACTCCAAGTATCTTAAGAGTTATGATGGAAATAGTTAGACTCGCACTTTGGTTTAGCAGTTTACAGACCTACCTCCGATTCATTGACCATAAGTCACTCAATTCGACTCGGAATTTATTCAAATTCATATCATTCTGAAGATATCGAAGTGTAGTTGAAAACGGAAGAAACGGAGATGAAAGAAGCCAAGTATTTTTAGAGTTATGGTGGAAATAGTTAGACTCGCACTTTGGTCTAGCAGTTTACAGACCAACCTCCAATTGATTGTCCATAACTTACTCAATTTAACTCGGAATTGATTCAAATTCATGCCATTTTGAAGATGTCGAAGTGTAGTTGAAAATGAATGAAACAGAGATGAAAAACTCCAAGTATCTTAAGAGTTATGATGGACATATTTAGGCTCGCGCTTTGGTCTAGCAGTTTACGGACCTTCCTCCGATTCATTGACCCACTCAATTCGACTCGGAATTTATTCAAATTCATACCATTCTGAAGATATCGAAGTGTAGTTGAAAACGGAAGAAACGGAGATGAAAGAGGCCAAGTATTTTGAGAGTTATGGTGGAAATAGTTAGACTCGCACTTTGGTCTAGCAGTTTACAGACCAACCTCCAATTGATTGACCATAACTTACTCAATTTAACTCGGAATTGATTCAAATTCATGCCATTTAGAACATGTCGAAGTGTAGTTGAAAACGAAAGAAACATAGATGAAAACTCCAAGTATCTTAAGAGTTATGATGGAAATAGTTAGACTCGCGCTTTGGTCTAGCAGTTTACAGAACTACCTCCGATTCATTGACCATAAGTCATTCAATTCGACTCGGAATTTATTCAAATTCATACCATTCTGAAGATATCGAAGTGTAGTTGAAAACGGAAAAAACGGAGATGAAAAACTCTAATTATTTTAAGAGTTATGATAGAAATAGTTAGACTCGCACTTTCGTCTAGCAGTTTACAGATCTACCTCCGAGTGAATGACCATAACTCACTCAATTCAACTCGGAATTCATTGAAATTTGTTCCATTTCGAAGGACTCGAAGTGTAGTTTAAAACGGAAGAAACGGAGATGAAAGAAGCCAAGAATTTTGAGAGTTATGGTGGAAATAGTTAGACTCGCACTTTGGTCAAGCAGTTTACAGACCAACCTCCAATTGATTGACCATAACTTACTCAATTTAACTCGGAATTTATTCAAATTCATGCCATTTTGAAGATGTCGAAGTGTAGTTGAAAACGAAAGAAACAGAGATGAAAAACTCCAAGTATCTTAAGAGTTATGATGGAAATAGTTAGACTCGCACTTTGGTTTAGCAGTTTACAGACCTACCTCCGATTCATTGACCATAAGTCACTCAATTCGACTCGGAATTTATTCAAATTCATATCATTCTGAAGATATCGAAGTGTAGTTGAAAACGGAAGAAACGGAGATGAAAGAAGCCAAGTATTTTTAGAGTTATGGTGGAAATAGTTAGACTCGCACTTTGGTCTAGCAGTTTACAGACCAACCTCCAATTGATTGTCCATAACTTACTCAATTTAACTCGGAATTGATTCAAATTCATGCCATTTTGAAGATGTCGAAGTGTAGTTGAAAATGAATGAAACAGAGATGAAAAACTCCAAGTATCTTAAGAGTTATGATGGACATATTTAGGCTCGCGCTTTGGTCTAGCAGTTTACGGACCTACCTCCGATTCATTGACCCACTCAATTCGACTCGGAATTTATTCAAATTCATACCATTCTGAAGATATCGAAGTGTAGTTGAAAACGGAAGAAACGGAGATGAAAGAGGCCAAGTATTTTGAGAGTTATGGTGGAAATAGTTAAACTCGCACTTTGGTCTAGCAGTTTACAGACCAACCTCCAATTGATTGACCATAACTTACTCAATTTAACTCGGAATTGATTCAAATTCATGCCATTTAGAACATGTCGAAGTGTAGTTGAAAACGAAAGAAACATAGATGAAAAACTCCAAGTATCTTAAGAGTTATGATGGAAATAGTTAGACTCGCGCTTTGGTTTAGCAGTTTACAGACCTACCTCCGATTCATTGACCATAAGTCACTCAATTCGACTCGGAATTTATTCAAATTCATATCATTCGGAAGATATCGAAGTGTAGTTGAAAACGGAAGAAACGGAGATGAAAGAAGCCAAGTATTTTTAGAGTTATGGTGGAAATAGTTAGACTCGCACTTTGGTCTAGCAGTTTACAGACCAACCTCCAATTGATTGTCCATAACTTACTCAATTTAACTCGGAATTGATTCAAATTCATGCCATTTTGAAGATGTCGAAGTGTAGTTGAAAATGAATGAAACAGAGATGAAAACTCCAAGTATCTTAAGAGTTATGATGGAAATAGTTAGACTTGCGCTTTGGTCTAGCAGTTTACAGAACTACCTCCGATTCATTGACCATAAGTCATTCAATTCGACTCGGAATTTATTCAAATTCATACCATTCTGAAGATATCGAAGTGTAGTTGAAAACGGAAGAAACGGAGATGAAAAACTCTAATTATTTTAAGAGTTATGATAGAAATAGGTCGACTCGCACTTTCGTCTAGCAGTTTACAGATCTACCTCCGAGTGAATGACCATAACTCACTCAATTCAACTCGGAATTCATTGAAATTTGTTCCATTTCGAAGGACTCGAAGTGTAGTTTAAAACGGAAGAAACGGAGATGAAAGAAGCCAAGAATTTTTAAAGTTATGGTGGAAATAGTTAGACTCGCACTTTGGTCAAGCAGTTTACAGACCAACCTCCAATTGATTGACCATAACTTACTCAATTTAACTCGGAATTTATTCAAATTCATGCCATTTTGAAGATGTCGAAGTGTAGTTGAAAACGAAAGAAACACAGATGAAAAACTCCAAGTATCTTAAGAGTTATGATGGAAATAGTTAGACTCGCACTTTGGTTTAGCAGTTTACAGACCTACCTCCGATTCATTGACCATAAGTCACTCAATTCGACTCGGAATTTATTAAAATTCATATCATTTTGAAGATATCGAAGTGTAGTTGAAAACGGAAGAAACGGAGATGAAAGAAGCCAAGTATTTTTAGAGTTATGGTGGAAATAGTTAGACTCACACTTTGGTCTAGCAGTTTACAGACCAACCTCCAATTGATTGTCCATAACTTACTCAATTTAACTCGGAATTGATTCAAATTCATGCCATTTTGAAGATGTCGAAGTGTAGTTGAAAATGAATGAAACAGAGATGAAAAACTCCAAGTATCTTAAGAGTTATGATGGACATATTTAGGGTCGCGCTTTGGTCTAGCAGTTTACGGACCTACCTCCGATTCATTGACCCATTCAATTCGACTCGGAATTTATTCAAATTCATACCATTCTGAAGATATCGAAGTGTAGTTGAAAACGGAAGAAACGGATATGAAAAACTCTAATTATTTTAAGAGTTATGATAGAAATAGTTAGACTCGCTCTTTCGCCTAGCAGTTTACAGATCTACCTCTGAGTAAATGACCATAACTCACTCAATTCAACTCGGAATTCATTGAAATTTGTTCCATTTCGAAGGACTCGAAGTGTAGTTTAAAACGGAAGAAACGGAGTTGAAAGAAGCCAAGTATTTTGAGAGTTATGGTGGAAATAGTTAGACTCGCACTTTGGTCCAACAGTTTACAGACCAACCTCCAATTGATTGACCATAACTTACTCAATTTAACTCGGAATTGATTCAAATTCATGCCATTTAGAACATGTCGAAGTGTAGTACAAAACGAAAGAAACATAGATGAAAACTCCAAGTATCTTAAGAGTTATGATGGAAATAGTTAGACTCGCGCTTTGGTCTAGCAGTTTACAGAACTACCTCCGATTCATTGACCATAAGTCATTCAATTCGACTCGGAATTTATTCAAATTCATACCATTCTGAAGATATCGAAGTGTAGTTGAAAACGGAAGAAACGGAGATGAAAAACTCTAATTATTTTAAGAGTTATGATAGAAATAGTTAGACTCGTACTTTCGTCTAGCAGTTTACAGATCTACCTCCGAGTGAATGACCATAACTCACTCAATTCAACTCGGAATTCATTGAAATTTGTTCCATTTCGAAGGACTCGAAGTGTAGTTTAAAACGGAAGAAACGGAGATGAAAGAAGCCAAGAATTTTGAGAGTTATGGTGGAAATAGTTAGACTCGCACTTTGGTCAAGCAGTTTACAGACCAACCTCCAATTGATTGACCATAACTTACTCAATTTAACTCGGAATTTATTCAAATTCATGCCATTTTGAAGATGTCGAAGTGTAGTTGAAAACGAAAGAAACAGAGATGAAAAACTCCAAGTATCTTAAGAGTTATGATGGAAATAGTTAGACTCGCACTTTGGTTTAGCAGTTTACAGACCTACCTCCGATTCATTGACCATAAGTCACTCAATTCTACTCGGAATTTATTCAAATTCATATCATTCTGAAGATATCGAAGTGTAGTTGAAAACGGAAGAAACGGAGATGAAAGAAGCCAAGTATTTTAAGAGTTATGGTGGAAATAGTTAGACTCGCACTTTGGTCTAGCAGTTTACAGACCAACCTCCAATTGATTGTCCATAACTTACTCAATTTAACTCGGAATTGATTCAAATTCATGCCATTTTGAAGATGTCGAAGTGTAGTTGAAAATGAATGAAACAGAGATGAAAAACTCCAAGTATCTTAAGAGTTATGATGGACATATTTAGGCTCGCGCTTTGGTCTAGCAGTTTACGGACCTACCTCCGATTCATTGACCCACTCAATTCGACTCGGAATTTATTCAAATTCATACCATTCTGAAGATATCGAAGTGTAGTTGAAAACGGAAGAAACGGAGATGAAAGAGGCCAAGTATTTTGAGAGTTATGGTGGAAATAGTTAGACTCGCACTTTGGTCTAGCAGTTTACAGACCAACCTCCAATTGATTGACCATAACTTACTCAATTTAACTCGGAATTGATTCAAATTCATGCCATTTAGAACATGTCGAAGTGTAGTTGAAAACGAAAGAAACATAGATGAACACTCCAAGTATCTTAAGAGTTATGATGGAAATAGTTAGACTCGCGCTTTGGTCTAGCAGTTTACAGAACTACCTCCGATTCATTGACCATAAGTCATTCAATTCGACTCGGAATTTATTCAAATTCATACCATTCTGAAGATATCGAAGTGTAGTTGAAAACGGAAGAAACGGAGATGAAAAACTCTAATTATTTTAAGAGTTATGATAGAAATAGTTAGACTCGCACTTTCGTCTAGCAGTTTACAGATCTACCTCCGAGTGAATGACCATAACTCACTCAATTCAACTCGGAATTCATTGAAATTTGTTCCATTTCGAAGGACTCGAAGTGTAGTTTAAAACGGAAGAAACGGAGATGAAAGAAGCCAAGAATTTTGAGAGTTATGGTGGAAATAGTTAGACTCGCACTTTGGTCAAGCAGTTTACAGACCAACCTCCAATTGATTGACCATAACTTACTCAATTTAACTCGGAATTTATTCAAATTCATGCCATTTTGAAGATGTCGAAGTGTAGTTGAAAACTAAAGAAACAGAGATGAAAAACTCCAAGTATCTTAAGAGTTATGATGGAAATAGTTAGACTCGCACTTTGGTTTAGCAGTTTACAGACCTACCTCCGATTCATTGACCATAAGTCACTCAATTCGACTCTGAATTTATTCAAATTCATATCATTCTGAAGATATCGAAGTGTAGTTGAAAACGGAAGAAACGGAGATGAAAGAAGCCAAGTATTTTTAGAGTTATGGTGGAAATAGTTAGACTCGCACTTTGGTCTAGCAGTTTACAGACCAACCTCCAATTGATTGTCCATAACTTACTCAATTTAACTCGGAATTGATTCAAATTCATGCCATTTTGAAGATGTCGAAGTGTAGTTGAAAATGAATGAAACAGAGATGAAAAACTCCAAGTATCTTAAGAGTTATGATGGACATATTTAGGCTCGCGCTTTGGTCTAGCAGTTTACGGACCTACCTCCGATTCATTGACCCACTCAATTCGACTCGGAATTTATTCAAATTCATACCATTCTGAAGATATCGAAGTGTAGTTGAAAACGGAAGAAACGGAGATGAAAGAGGCCAAGTATTTTGAGAGTTATGGTGGAAATAGTTAGACTCGCACTTTGGTCTAGCAGTTTACAGACCAACCTCCAATTGATTGACCATAACTTACTCAATTTAACTCGGAATTGATTCAAATTCATGCCATTTAGAACATGTCGAAGTTTAGTTGAAAACGAAAGAAACATAGATGAAAACTCCAAGTATCTTAAGAGTTATGATGGAAATAGTTAGACTCGCGCTTTGGTCTAGCAGTTTACAGAACTACCTCCGATTCATTGACCATAAGTCATTCAATTCGACTGGGAATTTATTCAAATTCATACCATTCTGAAGATATCGAAGTGTAGTTGAAAACGGAAGAAACGGAGATGAAAAACTCTAATTATTTTAAGAGTTATGATAGAAATAGGTAGACTCGCACTTTCGTCTAGCAGTTTACAGATCTACCTCCGAGTGAATGACCATAACTCACTCAATTCAACTCGGAATTCATTGAAATTTGTTCCATTTCGAAGGACTCGAAGTGTAGTTTAAAACGGAAGAAACGGAGATGAAAGAAGCCAAGAATTTTGAGAGTTATGGTGGAAATAGTTAGACTCGCACTTTGGTCAAGCAGTTTACAGACCAACCTCCAATTGATTGACCATAACTTACTCAATTTAACTCGGAATTTATTCAAATTCATGCCATTTTGAAGATGTCGAAGTGTAGTTGAAAACGAAAGAAACAGAGATGAAAAACTCCAAGTAT
This sequence comes from Tasmannia lanceolata, assembly GCF_043159265.1. Lineage (NCBI taxonomy): Eukaryota > Viridiplantae > Streptophyta > Magnoliopsida > Canellales > Winteraceae > Tasmannia > Tasmannia lanceolata. The sequence goes on from NW_027518695.1 coordinate 42,551,188, forward strand.
CTTAAGAGTTATGATGGAAATAGTTAGACTCGCACTTTGGTTTAGCAGTTTACAGACCTACCTCCGATTCATTGACCATAAGTCACTCAATTCGACTCGGAATTTATTCAAATTCATATCATTCTGAAGATATCGAAGTGTAGTTGAAAACGGAAGAAACGGAGATGAAAGAAGCCAAGTATTTTTAGAGTTATGGTGGAAATAGTTAGACTCGCACTTTGGTCTAGCAGTTTACAGACCAACCTCCAATTGATTGTCCATAACTTACTCAATTTAACTCGGAATTGATTCAAATTCATGCCATTTTGAAGATGTCGAAGTGTAGTTGAAAATGAATGAAACAGAGATGAAAAACTCCAAGTATCTTAAGAGTTATGATCGACATATTTAGGCTCGCGCTTTGGTCTAGCAGTTTACGGACCTACCTCCGATTCATTGACCCACTCAATTCGACTCGGAATTTATTCAAATTCATACCATTCTGAAGATATCGAAGTGTAGTTGAAAACGGAAGAAACGGAGATTAAAGAGGCCAAGTATTTTGAGAGTTATGGTGGAAATAGTTAGACTCGCACTTTGGTCTAGCAGTTTACAGACCAACCTCCAATTGATTGACCATAACTTACTCAATTTAACTCGGAATTGATTCAAATTCATGCCATTTAGAACATGTCGAAGTGTAGTTGAAAACGAAAGAAACATAGATGAAAACTCCAAGTATCTTAAGAGTTATGATGGAAATAGTTAGACTCGCGCTTTGGTCTAGCAGTTTACAGAACTACCTCCGATTCATTGACCATAAGTCATTCAATTCGACTCGGAATTTATTCAAATTCATACCATTCTGAAGATATCGAAGTGTAGTTGAAAACGGAAGAAACGGAGATGAAAAACTCTAATTATTTTAAGAGTTATGATAGAAATAGTTAGACTCGCACTTTCGTCTAGCAGTTTACAGATCTACCTCCGAGTGAATGACCATAACTCACTCAATTCAACTCGGAATTCATTGAAATTTGTTCCATTTCGAAGGACTCGAAGTGTAGTTTAAAACGGAAGAAACGGAGATGAAAGAAGCCAAGAATTTTGAGAGTTATGGTGGAAATAGTTAGACTCGCACTTTGGTCAAGCAGTTTACAGACCAACCTCCAATTGATTGACCATAACTTACTCAATTTAACTCGGAATTTATTCAAATTCATGCCATTTTGAAGATGTCGAAGTGTAGTTGAAAACGAAAGAAACAGAGATGAAAAACTCCAAGTATCTTAAGAGTTATGATGGAAATAGTTAGACTCGCACTTTGGTTTAGCAGTTTACAGACCTACCTCCGATTCATTGACCATAAGTCACTCAATTCCACTCGGAATTTATTCAAATTCATATCATTCTGAAGATATCGAAGTGTAGTTGAAAACGGAAGAAACGGAGATGAAAGAAGCCAAGTATTTTTAGAGTTATGGTGGAAATAGTTAGACTCGCACTTTGGTCTAGCAGTTTACAGACCAACCTCCAATTGATTGTCCATAACTTACTCAATTTAACTCGGAATTGATTCAAATTCATGCCATTTTGAAGATGTCGAAGTGTAGTTGAAAATGAATGAAACAGAGATGAAAAACTCCAAGTATCTTAAGAGTTATGATGGACATATTTAGGCTCGCGCTTTGGTCTAGCAGTTTACGGACCTACCTCCGATTCATTGACCCACTCAATTCGACTCGGAATTTATTCAAATTCATACCATTCTGAAGATATCGAAGTGTAGTTGAAAACGGAAGAAACGGAGATGAAAGAGGCCAAGTATTTTGAGAGTTATGGTGGAAATAGTTAGACTCGCACTTTGGTCTAGCAGTTTACAGACCAACCTCCAATTGATTGACCATAACTTACTCAATTTAACTCGGAATTGATTCAAATTCATGCCATTTAGAACATGTCGAAGTGTAGTTGAAAACGAAAGAAACATAGATGAAAACTCCAAGTATCATAAGAGTTATGATGGAAATAGTTAGACTCGCGCTTTGGTCTAGCAATTTACAGAACTACCTCCGATTCATTGACCATAAGTCATTCAATTCGACTCGGAATTTATTCAAATTCATACCATTCTGAAGATATCGAAGTGTAGTTGAAAACGGAAGAAACGGAGATGAAAAACTCTAATTATTTTAAGAGTTATGATAGAAATAGTTAGACTCGCACTTTCGTCTAGCAGTTTACAGATCTACCTCCGAGTGAATGACCATAACTCACTCAATTCAACTCGGAATTCATTGAAATTTGTTCCATTTCGAAGGACTCGAAGTGTAGTTTAAAACGGAAGAAACGGAGATGAAAGAAGCCAAGAATTTTGAGAGTTATGGTGGAAATAGTTAGACTCGCACTTTGGTCTAGCAGTTTACAGACCAACCTCCAATTGATTGACCATAACTTACTCAATTTAACTCGGAATTGATTCAAATTCATGCCATTTAGAACATGTCGAAGTGTAGTTGAAAACGAAAGAAACATAGATGAAAACTCCAAGTATCTTAAGAGTTATGATGGAAATAGTTAGACTCGCGCTTTGGTCTAGCAGTTTACAGAACTACCTCCGATTCATTGACCATAAGTCATTCAATTCGACTCGGAATTTATTCAAATTCATACCATTCTGAAGATATCGAAGTGTAGTTGAAAACGGAAGAAACGGAAATGAAAAACTCTAATTATTTTAAGAGTTATGATAGAAATAGGTAGACTCGCACTTTCGTCTAGCAGTTTACAGATCTACCTCCGAGTGAATGACCATAACTCACTCAATTCAACTCGGAATTCATTGAAATTTGTTCCATTTCGAAGGACTCGAAGTGTAGTTTAAAACGGAAGAAACGGAGATGAAAGAAGCCAAGAATTTTGAGAGTTATGGTGGAAATAGTTAGACTCGCACTTTGGTCAAGCAGTTTACAGACCAACCTCCAATTGATTGACCATAACTTACTCAATTTAACTCGGAATTTATTCAAATTCATGCCATTTTGAAGATGTCGAAGTGTAGTTGAAAACGAAAGAAACAGAGATGAAAAACTCCAAGTATCTTAAGAGTTATGATGGAAATAGTTAGACTCGCACTTTGGTTTAGCAGTTTACAGACCTACCTCCGATTCATTGACCATAAGTCACTCAATTCGACTCGGAATTTATTCAAATTCATATCATTCTGAAGATATCGAAGTGTAGTTGAAAACGGAAGAAACGGAGATGAAAGAAGCCAAGTATTTTTAGAGTTATGGTGGAAATAGTTAGACTCGCACTTTGGTCTAGCAGTTTACAGACCAACCTCCAATTGATTGTCCATAACTTACTCAATTTAACTCGGAATTTATTCAAATTCATGCCATTTTGAAGATGTCGAAGTGTAGTTGAAAATGAATGAAACAGAGATGAAAAACTCCAAGTATCTTAAGAGTTATGATGGACATATTTAGGCTCGCGCTTTGGTCTAGCAGTTTACGGACCTACCTCCGATTCATTGACCCACTCAATTCGACTCGGAATTTATTCAAATTCATACCATTCTGAAGATATCGAAGTGTAGTTGAAAACGGAAGAAACGGAGATGAAAGAGGCCAAGTATTTTGAGAGTTATGGTGGAAATAGTTAGACTCGCACTTTGGTCTAGCAGTTTACAGACCAACCTCCAATTGATTGACCATAACTTACTCAATTTAACTCGGAATTGATTCAAATTCATGCCATTTAGAACATGTCGAAGTGTAGTTGAAAACGAAAGAAACATAGATGAAAACTCCAAGTATCTTAAGAGTTATGATGGAAATAGTTAGACTCGCGCTTTGGTCTAGCAGTTTACAGAACTACCTCCGATTCATTGACCATAAGTCATTCAATTCGACTCGGAATTTATTCAAATTCATACCATTCTGAAGATATCGAAGTGTAGTTGAAAACGGAAGAAACGGAGATGAAAAACTCTAATTATTTTAAGAGTTATGATAGAAATAGTTAGACTCGCACTTTCGTCTAGCAGTTTACAGATCTACCTCCGAGTGAATGACCATAACTCACTCAATTCAACTCGGAATTCATTGAAATTTGTTCCATTTCGAAGGACTCGAAGTGTAGTTTAAAACGGAAGAAACGGAGATGAAAGAAGCCAAGAATTTTGAGAGTTATGGTGGAAATAGTTAGACTCGCACTTTGGTCAAGCAGTTTACAGACCAACCTCCAATTGATTGACCATAACTTACTCAATTTAACTCGGAATTTATTCAAATTCATGCCATTTTGAAGATGTCGAAGTGTAGTTGAAAACGAAAGAAACAGAGATGAAAAGCTCCAAGTATCTTAAGAGTTATGATGGAAATAGTTAGACTCGCACTTTGGTTTAGCAGTTTACAGACCTACCTCCGATTCATTGACCATAAGTCACTCAATTCGACTCGGAATTTATTCAAATTCATATCATTCTGAAGATATCGAAGTGTAGTTGAAAACGGAAGAAACGGAGATGAAAGAAGCCAAGTATTTTTAGAGTTATGGTGGAAATAGTTAGACTCGCACTTTGGTCTAGCAGTTTACAGACCAACCTCCAATTGATTGTCCATAACTTACTCAATTTAACTCGGAATTGATTCAAATTCAGGCCATTTTGAAGATGTCGAAGTGTAGTTGAAAATGAATGAAACAGAGATGAAAAACTCCAAGTATCTTAAGAGTTATGATCGACATATTTAGGCTCGCGCTTTGGTCTAGCAGTTTACGGACCTACCTCCGATTCATTGACCCACTCAATTCGACTCGGAATTTATTCAAATTCATACCATTCTGAAGATATCAAAGTGTAGTTGAAAACGGAAGAAACGGAGATGAAAGAGGCCAAGTATTTTGAGAGTTATGGTGGAAATAGTTAGACTCGCACTTTGGTCTAGCAGTTTACAGACCAACCTCCAATTGATTGACCATAACTTACTCAATTTAACTCGGAATTGATTCAAATTCATGCCATTTAGAACATGTCGAAGTGTAGTTGAAAACGAAAGAAACATAGATGAAAACTCCAAGTATCTTAAGAGTTATGATGGAAATAGTTAGACTCGCGCTTTGGTCTAGCAGTTTACAGAACTACCTCCGATTCATTGACCATAAGTCATTCAATTCGACTCGGAATTTATTCAAATTCATACCATTCTGAAGATATCGAAGTGTAGTTGAAAACGGAAGAAACGGAGATGAAAAACTCTAATTATTTTAAGAGTTATGATAGAAATAGTTAGACTCGCACTTTCGTCTAGCAGTTTACAGATCTACCTCCGAGTGAATGACCATAACTCACTCAATTCAACTCGGAATTCATTGAAATTTGTTCCATTTCGAAGGACTCGAAGTGTAGTTTAAAACGGAAGAAACGGAGATGAAAGAAGCCAAGAATTTTGAGAGTTATGGTGGAAATAGTTAGACTCGCACTTTGGTCAAGCAGTTTACAGACCAACCTCCAATTGATTGACCATAACTTACTCAATTTAACTCGGAATTTATTCAAATTCATGCCATTTTGAAGATGTCGAAGTGTAGTTGAAAACGAAAGAAACAGAGATGAAAAACTCCAAGTATCTTAAGAGTTATGATGGAAATAGTTAGACTCGCACTTTGGTTTAGCAGTTTACAGACCTACCTCCGATTCATTGACCATAAGTCACTCAATTCGACTCGGAATTTATTCAAATTCATATCATTCTGAAGATATCGAAGTGTAGTTGAAAACGGAAGAAACGGAGATGAAAGAAGCCAAGTATTTTTAGAGTTATGGTGGAAATAGTTAGACTCGCACTTTGGTCTAGCAGTTTACAGACCAACCTCCAATTGATTGTCCATAACTTACTCAATTTAACTCGGAATTGATTCAAATTCATGCCATTTTGAAGATGTCGAAGTGTAGTTGAAAATGAATGAAACAGAGATGAAAAACTCCAAGTATCTTAAGAGTTATGATGGACATATTTAGGCTCGCGCTTTGGTCTAGCAGTTTACGGACCTACCTCCGATTCATTGACCCACTCAATTCGACTCGGAATTTATTCAAATTCATACCATTCTGAAGATATCGAAGTGTAGTTGAAAACGGAAGAAACGGAGATGAAAGAGGCCAAGTATTTTGAGAGTTATGGTGGAAATAGTTAGACTCGCATTTTGGTCTAGCAGTTTACAGACCAACCTCCAATTGATTGACCATAACTTACTCAATTTAACTCGGAATTGATTCAAATTCATGCCATTTAGAACATGTCGAAGTGTAGTTGAAAACGAAAGAAACATAGATGAAAACTCCAAGTATCATAAGAGTTATGATGGAAATAGTTAGACTCGCGCTTTGGTCTAGCAGTTTACAGAACTACCTCCGATTCATTGACCATAAGTCATTCAATTTAACTCGGAATTTATTCAAATTCATACCATTCTGAAGATATCAAAGTGTAGTTGAAAACGGAAGAAACGGAGATGAAAAACTCTAATTATTTTAAGAGTTATGATAGAAATAGTTAGACTCGCACTTTCGTCTAGCAGTTTACAGATCTACCTCCGAGTGAATGACCATAACTCACTCAATTCAACTCGGAATTCATTGAAATTTGTTCCATTTCGAAGGACTCGAAGTGTAGTTTAAAACGGAAGAAACGGAGATGAAAGAAGCCAAGAATTTTGAGAGTTATGGTGGAAATAGTTAGACTCGCACTTTGGTCAAGCAGTTTACAGACCAACCTCCAATTGATTGACCATAACTTACTCAATTTAACTCGGAATTTATTCAAATTCATGCCATTTTGAAGATGTCGAAGTGTAGTTGAAAACGAAAGAAACAGAGATGAAAAACTCCAAGTATCTTAAGAGTTATGATGGAAATAGTTAGACTCGCACTTTGGTTTAGCAGTTTACAGACCTACCTCCGATTCATTGACCATAAGTCACTCAATTCGACTCGGAATTTATTCAAATTCATATCATTCTGAAGATATCGAAGTGTAGTTGAAAACGGAAGAAACGGAGATGAAAGAAGCCAAGTATTTTTAGAGTTATGGTGGAAATAGTTAGACTCGCACTTTGGTCTAGCAGTTTACAGACCAACCTCCAATTGATTGTCCATAACTTACTCAATTTAACTCGGAATTGATTCAAATTCATGCCATTTTGAAGATGTCGAAGTGTAGTTGAAAATGAATGAAACAGAGATGAAAAACTCCAAGTATCTTAAGAGTTATGATGGACATATTTAGGCTCGCGCTTTGGTCTAGCAGTTTACGGACCTACCTCCGATTCATTGACCCACTCAATTCGACTCGGAATTTATTCAAATTCATACCATTCTGAAGATATCGAAGTGTAGTTGAAAACGGAAGAAACGGAGATGAAAGAGGCCAAGTATTTTGAGAGTTATGGTGGAAATAGTTAGACTCGCACTTTGGTCTAGCAGTTTACAGACCAACCTCCAATTGATTGACCATAACTTACTCAATTTAACTCGGAATTGATTCAAATTCATGCCATTTAGAACATGTCGAAGTGTAGTTGAAAACGAAAGAAACATAGATGAAAACTCCAAGTATCATAAGAGTTATGATGGAAATAGTTAGACTCGCGCTTTGGTCTAGCAGTTTACAGAACTACCTCCGATTCATTGACCATAAGTCATTCAATTCGACTCGGAATTTATTCAAATTCATACCATTCTGAAGATATCGAAGTGTAGTTGAAAACGGAAGAAACGGAGATGAAAAACTCTAATTATTTTAAGAGTTATGATAGAAATAGTTAGACTCGCACTTTCGTCTAGCAGTTTACAGATCTACCTCCGAGTGAATGACCATAACTCACTCAATTCAACTCGGAATTCATTGAAATTTGTTCCATTTCGAAGGACTCGAAGTGTAGTTTAAAACGGAAGAAACGGAGATGAAAGAAGCCAAGAATTTTGAGAGTTATGGTGGAAATAGTTAGACTCGCACTTTGGTCAAGCAGTTTACAGACCAACCTCCAATTGATTGACCATAACTTACTCAATTTAACTCGGAATTTATTCAAATTCATGCCATTTTGAAGATGTCGAAGTGTAGTTGAAAACGAAAGAAACAGAGATGAAAAACTCCAAGTATCTTAAGAGTTATGATGGAAATAGTTAGACTCGCACTTTGGTTTAGCAGTTTACAGACCTACCTCCGATTCATTGACCATAAGTCACTCAATTCGACTCGGAATTTATTCAAATTCATATCATTCTGAAGATATCGAAGTGTAGTTGAAAACGGAAGAAACGGAGAGGAAAGAAGCCAAGTATTTTTAGAGTTATGGTGGAAATAGTTAGACTCGCACTTTGGTCTAGCAGTTTACAGACCAACCTCCAATTGATTGTCCATAACTTACTCAATTTAACTCGGAATTGATTCAAATTCATGCCATTTTGAAGATGTCGAAGTGTAGTTGAAAATGAATGAAACAGAGATGAAAAACTCCAAGTATCTTAAGAGTTATGATGGACATATTTAGGCTCGCGCTTTGGTCTAGCAGTTTACGGACCTACCTCCGATTCATTGACCCACTCAATTCGACTCGGAATTTATTCAAATTCATACCATTCTGAAGATATCGAAGTGTAGTTGAAAACGGAAGAAACGGAGATGAAAGAGGCCAAGTATTTTGAGAGTTATGGTGGAAATAGTTAGACTCGCACTTTGGTCTAGCAGTTTACAGACCAACCTCCAATTGATTGACCATAACTTACTCAATTTAACTCGGAATTGATTCAAATTCATGCCATTTAGAACATGTCGAAGTGTAGTTGAAAACGAAAGAAACATAGATGAAAACTCCAAGTATCTTAAGAGTTATGATGGAAATAGTTAGACTCGCGCTTTGGTCTAGCAGTTTACAGAACTACCTCCGATTCATTGACCATAAGTCATTCAATTCGACTCGGAATTTATTCAAATTCATACCATTCTGAAGATATCGAAGTGTAGTTGAAAACGGAAGAAACGGAGATGAAAAACTCTAATTATTTTAAGAGTTATGATAGAAATAGGTAGACTCGCACTTTCGTCTAGCAGTTTACAGATCTACCTCCGAGTGAATGACCATAACTCACTCAATTCAACTCGGAATTCATTGAAATTTGTTCCATTTCGAAAGACTCGAAGTGTAGTTTAAAACGGAAGAAACGGAGATGAAAGAAGCCAAGAATTTTGAGAGTTATGGTGGAAATAGTTAGACTCGCACTTTGGTCAAGCAGTTTACAGACCAACCTCCAATTGATTGACCATAACTTACTCAATTTAACTCGGAATTTATTCAAATTCATGCCATTTTGAAGATGTCGAAGTGTAGTTGAAAACGAAAGAAACAGAGATGAAAAACTCCAAGTATCTTAAGAGTTATGATGGAAATAGTTAGACTCGCACTTTGGTTTAGCAGTTTACAGACCTACCTCCGATTCATTGACCATAAGTCACTCAATTCGACTCGGAATTTATTCAAATTCATATCGTTCTGAAGATATCGAAGTGTAGTTGAAAACGGAAGAAACGGAGATTAAAGAAGCCAAGTATTTTTAGAGTTATGGTGGAAATAGTTAGACTCGCACTTTGGTCTAGCAGTTTACAGACCAACCTCCAATTGATTGTCCATAACTTACTCAATTTAACTCGGAATTGATTCAAATTCATGCCATTTTGAAGATGTCGAAGTGTAGTTGAAAATGAATGAAACAGAGATGAAAAACTCCAAGTATCTTAAGAGTTATGATGGACATATTTAGGCTCGCGCTTTGGTCTAGCAGTTTACGGACCTACCTCCGATTCATTGACCCACTCAATTCGACTCGGAATTTATTCAAATTCATACCATTCTGAAGATATCGAAGTGTAGTTGAAAACGGAAGAAACGGAGATGAAAGAGGCCAAGTATTTTGAGAGTTATGGTGGAAATAGTTAGACTCGCACTTTGGTCTAGCAGTTTACAGACCAACCTCCAATTGATTGACCATAACTTACTCAATTTAACTCGGAATTGATTCAAATTCATGCCATTTAGAACATGTCGAAGTGTAGTTGAAAACGAAAGAAACATAGATGAAAACTCCAAGTATCATAAGAGTTATGATGGAAATAGTTAGACTCGCGCTTTGGTCTAGCAATTTACAGAACTACCTCCGATTCATTGACCATAAGTCATTCAATTCGACTCGGAATTTATTCAAATTCATACCATTCTGAAGATATCGAAGTGTAGTTGAAAACGGAAGAAACGGAGATGAAAAACTCTAATTATTTTAAGAGTTATGATAGAAATAGTTAGACTCGCACTTTCGTCTAGCAGTTTACAGATCTACCTCCGAGTGAATGACCATAACTCACTCAATTCAACTCGGAATTCATTGAAATTTGTTCCATTTCGAAGGACTCGAAGTGTAGTTTAAAACGGAAGAAACGGAGATGAAAGAAGCCAAGAATTTTGAGAGTTATGGTGGAAATAGTTAGACTCGCACTTTGGTCTAGCAGTTTACAGACCAACCTCCAATTGATTGACCATAACTTACTCAATTTAACTCGGAATTGATTCAAATTCATGCCATTTAGAACATGTCGAAGTGTAGTTGAAAACGAAAGAAACATAGATGAAAACTCCAAGTATCTTAAGAGTTATGATGGAAATAGTTAGACTCGCGCTTTGGTCTAGCAGTTTACAGAACTACCTCCGATTCATTGACCATAAGTCATTCAATTCGACTCGGAATTTATTCAAATTCATACCATTCTGAAGATATCGAAGTGTAGTTGAAAACGGAAGAAACGGAAATGAAAAACTCTAATTATTTTAAGAGTTATGATAGAAATAGGTAGACTCGCACTTTCGTCTAGCAGTTTACAGATCTACCTCCGAGTGAATGACCATAACTCACTCAATTCAACTCGGAATTCATTGAAATTTGTTCCATTTCGAAGGACTCGAAGTGTAGTTTAAAACGGAAGAAACGGAGATGAAAGAAGCCAAGAATTTTGAGAGTTATGGTGGAAATAGTTAGACTCGCACTTTGGTCAAGCAGTTTACAGACCAACCTCCAATTGATTGTCCATAACTTACTCAATTTAACTCGGAATTGATTCAAATTCATGCCATTTTGAAGATGTCGAAGTGTAGTTGAAAATGAATGAAACAGAGATGAAAAACTCCAAGTATCTTAAGAGTTATGATGGACATATTTAGGCTCGCGCTTTGGTCTAGCAGTTTACGGACCTACCTCCGATTCATTGACCCACTCAATTCGACTCGGAATTTATTCAAATTCATACCATTCTGAAGATATCGAAGTGTAGTTGAAAACGGAAGAAACGGAGATGAAAGAAGCCAAGTATTTTTAGAGTTATGGTGGAAATAGTTAGACTCGCACTTTGGTCTAGCAGTTTACAGACCAACCTCCAATTGATTGTCCATAACTTACTCAATTTAACTCGGAATTGATTCAAATTCTTGCCATTTAGAACATGTCGAAGTGTAGTTGAAAACGAAAGAAACATAGATGAAAACTCCAAGTATCATAAGAGTTATGATGGAAATAGTTAGACTCGCGCTTTGGTCTAGCAGTTTACAGAACTACCTCCGATTCATTGACCATAAGTCATTCAATTCGACTCGGAATTTATTCAAATTCATACCATTCTGAAGATATCGAAGTGTAGTTGAAAACGGAAGAAACGGAGATGAAAAACTCTAATTATTTTAAGAGTTATGATAGAAATAGTTAGACTCGCACTTTCGTCTAGCAGTTTACAGATCTACCTCCGAGTGAATGACCATAACTCACTCAATTCAACTCGGAATTCATTGAAATTTGTTCCATTTCGAAGGACTCGAAGTGTAGTTTAAAACGGAAGAAACGGAGATGAAAGAAGCCAAGAATTTTGAGAGTTATGGTGGAAATAGTTAGACTCGCACTTTGGTCAAGCAGTTTACAGACCAACCTCCAATTGATTGACCATAACTTACTCAATTTAACTCGGAATTTATTCAAATTCATGCCATTTTGAAGATGTCGAAGTGTAGTTGAAAACGAAAGAAACAGAGATGAAAAACTCCAAGTATCTTAAGAGTTATGATGGAAATAGTTAGACTCGCACTTTGGTTTAGCAGTTTACAGACCTACCTCCGATTCATTGACCATAAGTCACTCAATTCGACTCGGAATTTATTCAAATTCATATCATTCTGAAGATATCGAAGTGTAGTTGAAAACGGAAGAAACGGAGATGAAAGAAGCCAAGTATTTTTAGAGTTATGGTGGAAATAGTTAGACTCGCACTTTGGTCTAGCAGTTTACAGACCAACCTCCAATTGATTGTCCATAACTTACTCAATTTAACTCGGAATTGATTCAAATTCATGCCATTTTGAAGATGTCGAAGTGTAGTTGAAAATGAATGAAACAGAGATGAAAAACTCCAAGTATCTTAAGAGTTATGATGGACATATTTAGGCTCGCGCTTTGGTCTAGCAGTTTACGGACCTACCTCCGATTCATTGACCCACTCAATTCGACTCGGAATTTATTCAAATTCATACCATTCTGAAGATATCGAAGTGTAGTTGAAAACGGAAGAAACGGAGATGAAAGAGGCCAAGTATTTTGAGAGTTATGGTGGAAATAGTTAGACTCGCACTTTGGTCTAGCAGTTTACAGACCAACCTCCAATTGATTGACCATAACTTACTCAATTTAACTCGGAATTGATTCAAATTCATGCCATTTAGAACATGTCGAAGTGTAGTTGAAAACGAAAGAAACATAGATGAAAACTCCAAGTATCTTAAGAGTTATGATGGAAATAGTTAGACTCGCGCTTTGGTCTAGCAGTTTACAGAACTACCTCCGATTCATTGACCATAAGTCATTCAATTCGACTCGGAATTTATTCAAATTCATACCATTCTGAAGATATCGAAGTGTAGTTGAAAACGGAAGAAACGGAGATGAAAAACTCTAATTATTTTAAGAGTTATGATAGAAATAGGTAGACTCGCACTTTCGTCTAGCAGTTTACAGATCTACCTCCGAGTGAATGACCATAACTCACTCAATTCAACTCGGAATTCATTGAAATTTGTTCCATTTCGAAAGACTCGAAGTGTAGTTTAAAACGGAAGAAACGGAGATGAAAGAAGCCAAGAATTTTGAGAGTTATGGTGGAAATAGTTAGACTCGCACTTTGGTCAAGCAGTTTACAGACCAACCTCCAATTGATTGACCATAACTTACTCAATTTAACTCGGAATTTATTCAAATTCATGCCATTTTGAAGATGTCGAAGTGTAGTTGAAAACGAAAGAAACAGAGATGAAAAACTCCAAGTATCTTAAGAGTTATGATGGAAATAGTTAGACTCGCACTTTGGTTTAGCAGTTTACAGACCTACCTCCGATTCATTGACCATAAGTCACTCAATTCGACTCGGAATTTATTCAAATTCATATCGTTCTGAAGATATCGAAGTGTAGTTGAAAACGGAAGAAACGGAGATTAAAGAAGCCAAGTATTTTTAGAGTTATGGTGGAAATAGTTAGACTCGCACTTTGGTCTAGCAGTTTACAGACCAACCTCCAATTGATTGTCCATAACTTACTCAATTTAACTCGGAATTGATTCAAATTCATGCCATTTTGAAGATGTCGAAGTGTAGTTGAAAATGAATGAAACAGAGATGAAAAACTCCAAGTATCTTAAGAGTTATGATGGACATATTTAGGCTCGCGCTTTGGTCTAGCAGTTTACGGACCTACCTCCGATTCATTGACCCACTCAATTCGACTCGGAATTTATTCAAATTCATACCATTCTGAAGATATCGAAGTGTAGTTGAAAACGGAAGAAACGGAGATGAAAGAGGCCAAGTATTTTGAGAGTTATGGTGGAAATAGTTAGACTCGCACTTTGGTCTAGCAGTTTACAGACCAACCTCCAATTGATTGACCATAACTTACTCAAATTAACTCGGAATTGATTCAAATTCATGCCATTTAGAACATGTCGAAGTGTAGTTGAAAACGAAAGAAACATAGATGAAAACTCCAAGTATCATAAGAGTTATGATGGAAATAGTTAGACTCGCGCTTTGGTCTAGCAGTTTACAGAACTACCTCCGATTCATTGACCATAAGTCATTCAATTCGACTCGGAATTTATTCAAATTCATACCATTCTGAAGATATCGAAGTGTAGTTGAAAACGGAAGAAACAGAGATGAAAAACTCTAATTATTTTAAGAGTTATGATAGAAATAGTTAGACTCGCACTTTCGTCTAGCAGTTTACAGATCTACCTCCGAGTGAATGACCATAACTCACTCAATTCAACTCGGAATTCATTGAAATTTGTTCCATTTCGAAGGACTCGAAGTGTAGTTTAAAACGGAAGAAACGGAGATGAAAGAAGCCAAGAATTTTGAGAGTTATGGTGGAAATAGTTAGACTCGCACTTTGGTCTAGCAGTTTACAGACCAACCTCCAATTGATTGACCATAACTTACTCAATTTAACTCGGAATTGATTCAAATTCATGCCATTTAGAACATGTCGAAGTGTAGTTGAAAACGAAAGAAACATAGATGAAAACTCCAAGTATCTTAAGAGTTATGATGGAAATAGTTAGACTCGCGCTTTGGTCTAGCAGTTTACAGAACTACCTCCGATTCATTGACCATAAGTCATTCAATTCGACTCGGAATTTATTCAAATTCATACCATTCTGAAGATATCGAAGTGTAGTTGAAAACGGAAGAAACGGAGATGAAAAACTCTAATTATTTTAAGAGTTATGGTGGAAATAGTTAGACTCGCACTTTGGTCAAGCAGTTTACAGACCAACCTCCAATTGATTGAGCATAACTTACTCAATTTAACTCGGAATTTATTCAAATTCATGCCATTTTGAAGATGTCGAAGTGTAGTTGAAAACGAAAGAAACAGAGATGAAAAACTCCAAGTATCTTAAGAGTTATGATGGAAATAGTTAGACTCGCACTTTGGTTTAGCAGTTTACAGACCTACCTCCGATTCATTGACCATAAGTCACTCAATTCAACTCGGAATTTATTCAAATTCATATCATTCTGAAGATATCGAAGTGTAGTTGAAAACGGAAGAAACGGAGATGAAAGAAGCCAAGTATTTTTAGAGTTATGGTGGAAATAGTTAGACTCGCACTTTGGTCTAGCAGTTTACAGACCAACCTCCAATTGATTGTCCATAACTTACTCAATTTAACTCGGAATTGATTCAAATTCATGCCATTTTGAAGATGTCGAAGTGTAGTTGAAAATGAATGAAACAGAGATGAAAAACTCCAAGTATCTTAAGAGTTATGATGGACATATTTAGGCTCGCGCTTTGGTCTAGCAGTTTACGGACCTACCTCCGATTCATTGACCCACTCAATTCGACTCGGAATTTATTCAAATTCATACCATTCTGAAGATATCGAAGTGTAGTTGAAAACGGAAGAAACGGAGATGAAAGAGGCCAAGTATTTTGAGAGTTATGGTGGAAATAGTTAGACTCGCACTTTGGTCTAGCAGTTTACAGACCAACCTCCAATTGATTGACCATAACTTACTCAATTTAACTCGGAATTGATTCAAATTCATGCCATTTAGAACATGTCGAAGTGTAGTTGAAAACGAAAGAAACATAGATGAAAACTCCAAGTATCATAAGAGTTATGATGGAAATAGTTAGACTCGCGCTTCGGTCTAGCAGTTTACAGAACTACCGCCGATTCATTGACCATAAGTCATTCAATTCGACTCGGAATTTATTCAAATTCATACCATTCTGAAGATATCGAAGTGTAGTTGAAAACGGAAGAAACGGAGATGAAAAACTCTAATTATTTTAAGAGTTATGATAGAAATAGTTAGACTCGCACTTTCGTCTAGCAGTTTACAGATCTACCTCCGAGTGAATGACCATAACTCACTCAATTCAACTCGGAATTCATTGAAATTTGTTCCATTTCGAAGGACTCGAAGTGTAGTTTAAAACGGAAGAAACGGAGATGAAAGAAGCCAAGAATTTTGAGAGTTATGGTGGAAATAGTTAGACTCGCACTTTGGTCAAGCAGTTTACAGACCAACCTCCAATTGATTGACCATAACTTACTCAATTTAACTCGGAATTTATTCAAATTCATGCCATTTTGAAGATGTCGAAGTGTAGTTGAAAACGAAAGAAACAGAGATGAAAAACTCCAAGTATCTTAAGAGTTATGATGGAAATAGTTAGACTCGCACTTTGGTTTAGCAGTTTACAGACCTACCTCCGATTCATTGACCATAAGTCACTCAATTCGACTCGGAATTTATTCAAATTCATATCATTCTGAAGATATCGAAGTGTAGTTGAAAACGGAAGAAACGGAGATGAAAGAAGCCAAGTATTTTTAGAGTTATGGTGGAAATAGTTAGACTCGCACTTTGGTCTAGCAGTTTACAGACCAACCTCCAATTGATTGTCCATAACTTACTCAATTTAACTCGGAATTGATTCAAATTCATGCCATTTTGAAGATGTCGAAGTGTAGTTGAAAATGAATGAAACAGAGATGAAAAACTCCAAGTATCTTAAGAGTTATGATGGACATATTTAGGCTCGCGCTTTGGTCTAGCAGTTTACGGACCTACCTCCGATTCATTGACCCACTCAATTCGACTCGGAATTTATTCAAATTCATACCATTCTGAAGATATCGAAGTGTAGTTGAAAACGGAAGAAACGGAGATGAAAGAGGCCAAGTATTTTGAGAGTTATGGTGGAAATAGTTAGACTCGCACTTTGGTCTAGCAGTTTACAGACCAACCTCCAATTGATTGACAATAACTTACTCAATTTAACTCGGAATTGATTAATATTCATGCCATTTAGAACATGTCGAAGTGTAGTTGAAAACGAAAGAAACATAGATGAAAAACTCCAAGTATCTTAAGAGTTATGATGGAAATAGTTAGACTCGCGCTTTGGTCTAGCAGTTTACAGAACTACCTCCGATTCATTGACCATAAGTCATTCAATTCGACTCGGAATTTATTCAAATTCATACCATTCTGAAGATATCGAAGTGTAGTTGAAAACGGAAGAAACGGATATGAAAAACTCTAATTATTTTAAGAGTTATGATAGAAAGAGTTAGACTCGCACTTTCGCCTAGCAGTTTACAGATCTACCTCTGAGTAAATGACCATAACTTACTCAATTCAACTCGAAATTCATTGAAATTTGTTCCATTTCAAAGTACTCGAAGTGTAGTTTAAAACGGAAGAAACGGAGATGAAAGAAGCCAAGTATTTTGAGAGTTATGGTGGAAATAGTTAGACTCGCACTTTGGTCAAGCAGTTTACAGACCAACCTCCAATTGATTGACCATAACTTACTCAATTTAACTCGGAATTTATTCAAATTCATGCCATTTTGAAGATGTCGAAGTGTAGTTGAAAACGAAAGAAACAGAGATGAAAAACTCCAAGTATCTTAAGAGTGATGATGGAAATAGTTAGACTCGCACTTTGGTTTAGCAGTTTACAGACCTACCTCCGATTCATTGACCATAAGTCACTCAATTCAACTCGGAATTTATTCAAATTCATATCATTCTGAAGATATCGAAGTGTAGTTGAAAACGGAAGAAACGGAGATGAAAGAAGCCAAGTATTTTTAGAGTTATGGTGGAAATAGTTAGACTCGCACTTTGGTCTAGCAGTTTACAGACCAACCTCCAATTGATTGTCCATAACTTACTCAATTTAACTCGGAATTGATTCAAATTCATGCCATTTTGAAGATGTCGAAGTGTAGTTGAAAATGAATGAAACAGAGATGAAAAACTCCAAGTATCTTAAGAGTTATGATGGACATATTTAGGCTCGCGCTTTGGTCTAGCAGTTTACGGACCTACCTCCGATTCATTGACCCACTCAATTCGACTCGGAATTTATTCAAATTCATACCATTCTGAAGATATCGAAGTGTAGTTGAAAACGGAAGAAACGGAGATGAAAGAGGCCAAGTATTTTGAGAGTTATGGTGGAAATAGTTAGACTCGCACTTTGGTCTAGCAGTTTACAGACCAACCTCCAATTGATTGACCATAACTTACTCAATTTAACTCGGAATTGATTCAAATTCATGCCATTTAGAACATGTCGAAGTGTAGTTGAAAACGAAAGAAACATAGATGAAAACTCCAAGTATCATAAGAGTTATGATGGAAATAGTTAGACTCGCGCTTTGGTCTAGCAGTTTACAGAACTACCTCCGATTCATTGACCATAAGTCATTCAATTCGACTCGGAATTTATTCAAATTCATACCATTCTGAAGATATCGAAGTGTAGTTGAAAACGGAAGAAACGGAGATGAAAAACTCTAATTATTTTAAGAGTTATGATAGAAATAGTTAGACTCGCACTTTCGTCTAGCAGTTTACAGATCTACCTCCGAGTGAATGACCATAACTCACTCAATTCAACTCGGAATTCATTGAAATTTGTTCCATTTCGAAGGACTCGAAGTGTAGTTTAAAACGGAAGAAACGGAGATGAAAGAAGCCAAGAATTTTGAGAGTTATGGTGGAAATAGTTAGACTCGCACTTTGGTCAAGCAGTTTACAGACCAACCTCCAATTGATTGACCATAACTTACTCAATTTAACTCGGAATTTATTCAAATTCATGCCATTTTGAAGATGTCGAAGTGTAGTTGAAAACGAAAGAAACAGAGATGAAAAACTCCAAGTATCTTAAGAGTTATGATGGAAATAGTTAGACTCGCACTTTGGTTTAGCAGTTTACAGACCTACCTCCGATTCATTGACCATAAGTCACTCAATTCGACTCGGAATTTATTCAAATTCATATCATTCTGAAGATATCGAAGTGTAGTTGAAAACGGAAGAAACGGAGATGAAAGAAGCCAAGTATTTTTAGAGTTATGGTGGAAATAGTTAGACTCGCACTTTGGTCTAGCAGTTTACAGACCAACCTCCAATTGATTGTCCATAACTTACTCAATTTAACTCGGAATTGATTCAAATTCATGCCATTTTGAAGATGTCGAAGTGTAGTTGAAAATGAATGAAACAGAGATGAAAAACTCCAAGTATCTTAAGAGTTATGATCGACATATTTAGGCTCGCGCTTTGGTCTAGCAGTTTACGGACCTACCTCCGATTCATTTACCCACTCAATTCGACTCGGAATTTATTCAAATTCATACCATTCTGAAGATATCGAAGTGTAGTTGAAAACGGAAGAAACGGAGATGAAAGAGGCCAAGTATTTTGAGAGTTATGGTGGAAATAGTTAGACTCGCACTTTGGTCTAGCAGTTTACAGACCAACCTCCAATTGATTGACCATAACTTACTCAATTTAACTCGGAATTGATTCAAATTCATGCCATTTAGAACATGTCGAAGTGTAGTTGAAAACGAAAGAAACATAGATGAAAAACTCCAAGTATCTTAAGAGTTATGATGGAAATAGTTAGACTCGCGCTTTGGTCTAGCAGTTTACAGAACTACCTCCGATTCATTGACCATAAGTCATTCAATTCGACTCGGAATTTATTCAAATTCATACCATTCTGAAGATATCGAAGTGTAGTTGAAAACGGAAGAAACGGAGATGAAAAACTCTAATTATTTTAAGAGTTATGATAGAAATAGTTAGACTCGCACTTTCGTCTAGCAGTTTACAGATCTACCTCCGAGTGAATGACCATAACTCACTCAATTCAACTCGGAATTCATTGAAATTTGTTCCATTTCAAAGGACTCGAAGTGTAGTTTAAAACGGAAGAAACGGAGATGAAAGAAGCCAAGAATTTTGAGAGTTATGGTGGAAATAGTTAGACTCGCACTTTGGTCAAGCAGTTTACAGACCAACCTCCAATTGATTGACCATAACTTACTCAATTTAACTCGGAATTTATTCAAATTCATGCCATTTTGAAGATGTCGAAGTGTAGTTGAAAACAAAAGAAACAGAGATGAAAAACTCCAAGTATCTTAAGAGTTATGATGGAAATAGTTAGACTCGCACTTTGGTTTAGCAGTTTACAGACCTACCTCCGATTCATTGACCATAAGTCACTCAATTCGACTCGGAATTTATTCAAATTCATATCATTCTGAAGATATCGAAGTGTAGTTGAAAACGGAAGAAACGGAGATGAAAGAAGCCAAGTATTTTTAGAGTTATGGTGGAAATAGTTAGACTCGCACTTTGGTCTAGCAGTTTACAGACCAACCTCCAATTGATTGTCCATAACTTACTCAATTTAACTCGGAATTGATTCAAATTCATGCCATTTTGAAGATGTCGAAGTGTAGTTGAAAATGAATGAAACATAGATGAAAAACTCCAAGTATCTTAAGAGTTATGATGGACATATTTAGGCTCGCGCTTTGGTCTAGCAGTTTACGGACCTACCTCCGATTCATTGACCCACTCAATTCGACTCGGAATTTATTCAAATTCATACCATTCTGAAGATATCGAAGTGTAGTTGAAAACGGAAGAAACGGAGATGAAAGAGGCCAAGTATTTTGAGAGTTATGGTGGAAATAGTTAGACTCGCACTTTGGTCTAGCAGTTTACAGACCAACCTCCAATTGATTGACCATAACTTACTCAATTTAACTCGGAATTGATTCAAATTCATGCCATTTAGAACATGTCGAAGTGTAGTTGAAAACGAAAGAAACATAGATGAAAACTCCAAGTATCTTAAGAGTTATGATGGAAATAGTTAGACTCGCGCTTTGGTCTAGCAGTTTACAGAACTACCTCCGATTCATTGACCATAAGTCATTCAATTCGACTCGGAATTTATTCAAATTCATACCATTCTGAAGATATCGAAGTGTAGTTGAAAACGGAAGAAACGGAGATGAAAAACTCTAATTATTTTAAGAGTTATGATAGAAATAGGTAGACTCGCACTTTCGTCTAGCAGTTTACAGATCTACCTCCGAGTGAATGACCATAACTCACTCAATTCAACTCGGAATTCATTGAAATTTGTTCCATTTCGAAGGACTCGAAGTGTAGTTTAAAACGGAAGAAACGGAGATGAAAGAAGCTAAGAATTTTGAGAGTTATGGTGGAAATAGTTAGACTCGCACTTTGGTCAAGCAGTTTACAGACCAACCTCCAATTGATTGACCATAACTTACTCAATTTAACTCGGAATTTATTCAAATTCATGCCATTTTGAAGATGTCGAAGTGTAGTTGAAAACGAAAGAAACAAAGACGAAAAACTCCAAGTATCTTAAGAGTTATGATGGAAATAGTTAGACTCGCACTTTGGTTTAGCAGTTTACAGTCCTACCTCCGATTCATTGACCATAAGTCACTCAATTCAACTCGGAATTTATTCAAATTCATATCATTCTGAAGATATCGAAGTGTAGTTGAAAACGGAAGAAACGGAGATGAAAGAAGCCAAGTATTTTTAGAGTTATGGTGGAAATAGTTAGACTCGCACTTTGGTCTAGCAGTTTACAGACCAACCTCCAATTGATTGTCCATAACTTACTCAATTTAACTCGGAATTGATTCAAATTCATGCCATTTTGAAGATGTCGAAGTGTAGTTGAAAATGAATGAAACAGAGATGAAAAACTCCAAGTATCTTAAGAGTTATGATGGACATATTTAGGCTCGCGCTTTGGTCTAGCAGTTTACGGACCTACCTCCGATTCATTGACCTACTCAATTCGACTCGGAATTTATTCAAATTCATACCATTCTGAAGATATCGAAGTGTAGTTGAAAACGGAAGAAACGGAGATGAAAGAGGCCAAGTATTTTGAGAGTTATGGTGGAAATAGTTAGACTCGCACTTTGGTCTAGCAGTTTACAGACCAACCTCCAATTGATTGACAATAACTTACTCAATTTAACTCGGAATTGATTAATATTCATGCCATTTAGAACATGTCGAAGTGTAGTTGAAAACGAAAGAAACATAGATGAAAACTCCAAGTATCTTAAGAGTTATGATGGAAATAGTTAGACTCGCGCTTTGGTCTAGCAAATTACAGAACTACCTCCGATTCATTGACCATAAGTCATTCAATTCGACTCGGAATTTATTCAAATTCATACCATTCTGAAGATATCGAAGTGTAGTTGAAAACGGAAGAAACGGAGATGAAAAACTCTAATTATTTTAAGAGTTATGATAGAAATAGTTAGACTCGCACTTTCGTCTAGCAGTTTACAGATCTACCTCCGAGTGAATGACCATAACTCACTCAATTCAACACGGAATTCATTGAAATTTGTTCCATTTCGAAGGACTCGAAGTGTAGTTTAAAACGGAAGAAACGGAGATGAAAGAAGCCAAGAATTTTGAGAGTTATGGTGGAAATAGTTAGACTCGCACTTTGGTCAAGCAGTTTACAGACCAACCTCCAATTGATTGACCATAACTTACTCAATTTAACTCGGAATTTATTCAAATTCATGCCATTTTGAAGATGTCGAAGTGTAGTTGAAAACGAAAGAAACAGAGATGAAAAACTCCAAGTATCTTAAGAGTTATGATGGAAATAGTTAGACTCGCGCTTTGGTCTAGCAGTTTACAGAACTACCTCCGATTCATTGATCATAAGTCATTAAATTCGACTCGGAATTTATTCAAATTCATACCATTCTGAAGATATCGAAGTGTAGTTGAAAACGGAAGAAACGGAGATGAAAAACTCTAATTATTTTAAGAGTTATGATAGAAATAGTTAGACTCGCACTTTCGCCTAGCAGTTTACAGATCTACCTCCGAGTGAATGACCATAACTCACTCAATTCAACTTGGAATTCATTGAAATTTGTTCCATTTCGAAGGACTCGAAGTATAGTTTAAAACGGAACAAACGGAGATGAAAGAAGCCAAGAATTTTGAGAGTTATGGTGGAAATAGTTAGACTCGCACTTTGGTCAAGCAGTTTACAGACCAACCTCCAATTGATTGACCATAACTTACTCAATTTAACTCGGAATTTATTCAAATTCATGCCATTTTGAAGATGTCGAAGTGTAGTTGAAAACGAAAGAAACAGAGATGAAAAACTCCAAGTATCTTAAGAGTTATGATGGAAATAGTTAGACTCGCACTTTGGTTTAGCAGTTTACAGACCTACCTCCGATTCATTGACCATAAGTCACTCAATTCGACTCGGAATTTATTCAAATTCATATCATTCTGAAGATATCGAAGTGTAGTTGAAAACGGAAGAAACGGAGATGAAAGAAGCCAAGTATTTTTAGAGTTATGGTGGAAATAGTTAGACTCGCACTTTGGTCTAGCAGTTTACAGACCAACCTCCAATTGATTGTCCATAACTTACTCAATTTAACTCGGAATTGATTCAAATTCATGCCATTTTGAAGATGTCGAAGTGTAGTTGAAAATGAATGAAACAGAGATGAAAAACTCCAAGTATCTTAAGAGTTATGATGGACATATTTAGGCTCGCGCTTTGGTCTAGCAGTTTACGGACCTACCTCCGATTCATTGACCCACTCAATTCGACTCGGAATTTATTCAAATTCATACCATTCTGAAGATATCGAAGTGTAGTTGAAAACGGAAGAAACGGAGATGAAAGAGGCCAAGTATTTTGAGAGTTATGGTGGAAATAGTTAGACTCGCACTTTGGTCTAGCAGTTTACAGACCAACCTCCAATTGATTGACAATAACTTACTCAATTTAACTCGGAATTGATTAATATTCATGCCATTTAGAACATGTCGAAGTGTAGTTGAAAACGAAAGAAACATAGATGAAAAACTCCAAGTATCTTAAGAGTTATGATGGAAATAGTTAGACTCGCGCTTTGGTCTAGCAGTTTACAGAACTACCTCCGATTCATTGACCATAAGTCATTCAATTCGACTCGGAATTTATTCAAATTCATACCATTCTGAAGATATCGAAGTGTAGTTGAAAACGGAAGAAACGGAGATGAAAAACTCTAATTATTTTAAGAGTTATGATAGAAATAGTTAGACTCGCACTTTCGCCTAGCAGTTTACAGATCTACCTCCGAGTGAATGACCATAACTCACTCAATTCAACTTGGAATTCATTGAAATTTGTTCCATTTCGAAGGACTCGAAGTATAGTTTAAAACGGAACAAACGGAGATGAAAGAAGCCAAGAATTTTGAGAGTTATGGTGGAAATAGTTAGACTCGCACTTTGGTCAAGCAGTTTACAGACCAACCTCCAATTGATTGACCATAACTTACTCAATTTAACTCGGAATTTATTCAAATTCATGCCATTTTGAAGATGTCGAAGTGTAGTTGAAAACGAAAGAAACAGAGATGAAAAACTCCAAGTATCTTAAGAGTTATGATGGAAATAGTTAGACTCGCACTTTGGTTTAGCAGTTTACAGACCTACCTCCGATTCATTGACCATAAGTCACTCAATTCGACTCGGAATTTATTCAAATTCATATCATTCTGAAGATATCGAAGTGTAGTTGAAAACGGAAGAAACGGAGATGAAAGAAGCCAAGTATTTTTAGAGTTATGGTGGAAATAGTTAGACTCGCACTTTGGTCTAGCAGTTTACAGACCAACCTCCAATTGATTGTCCATAACTTACTCAATTTAACTCGGAATTGATTCAAATTCATGCCATTTTGAAGATGTCGAAGTGTAGTTGAAAATGAATGAAACAGAGATGAAAAACTCCAAGTATCTTAAGAGTTATGATGGACATATTTAGGCTCGCGCTTTGGTCTAGCAGTTTACGGACCTACCTCCGATTCATTGACCCACTCAATTCGACTCGGAATTTATTCAAATTCATACCATTCTGAAGATATCGAAGTGTAGTTGAAAACGGAAGAAACGGAGATGAAAGAGGCCAAGTATTTTGAGAGTTATGGTGGAAATAGTTAGACTCGCACTTTGGTCTAGCAGTTTACAGACCAACCTCCAATTGATTGACAATAACTTACTCAATTTAACTCGGAATTGATTAATATTCATGCCATTTAGAACATGTCGAAGTGTAGTTGAAAACGAAAGAAACATAGATGAAAAACTCCAAGTATCTTAAGAGTTATGATGGAAATAGTTAGACTCGCGCTTTGGTCTAGCAGTTTACAGAACTACCTCCGATTCATTGACCATAAGTCATTCAATTCGACTCGGAATTTATTCAAATTCATACCATTCTGAAGATATCGAAGTGTAGTTGAAAACGGAAGAAACGGAGATGAAAAACTCTAATTATTTTAAGAGTTATGATAGAAATAGTTAGACTCGCACTTTCGTCTAGCAGTTTACAGATCTACCTCCGAGTGAATGACCATAACTCACTCAATTCAACTCGGAATTCATTGAAATTTGTTCCATTTCGAAGGACTCGAAGTGTAGTTTAAAACGGAAGAAACGGAGATGAAAGAAGCCAAGAATTTTGAGAGTTATGGTGGAAATAGTTAGACTCGCACTTTGGTCAAGCAGTTTACAGACCAACCTCCAATTGATTGACCATAACTTACTCAATTTAACTCGGAATTTATTCAAATTCATGCCATTTTGAAGATGTCGAAGTGTAGTTGAAAACGAAAGAAACAGAGATGAAAAACTCCAAGTATCTTAAGAGTTATGATGGAAATAGTTAGACTCGCACTTTGGTTTAGCAGTTTACAGACCTACCTCCGATTCATTGACCATAAGTCACTCAATTCGACTCGGAATTTATTCAAATTCATATCATTCTGAAGATATCGAAGTGTAGTTGAAAACGGAAGAAACGGAGATGAAAGAAGCCAAGTATTTTTAGAGTTATGGTGGAAATAGTTAGACTCGCACTTTGGTCTAGCAGTTTACAGACCAACCTCCAATTGATTGTCCATAACTTACTCAATTTAACTCGGAATTGATTCAAATTCATGCCATTTTGAAGATGTCGAAGTGTAGTTGAAAATGAATGAAACAGAGATGAAAAACTCCAAGTATCTTAAGAGTTATGATGGACATATTTAGGCTCGCGCTTTGGTCTAGCAGTTTACGGACCTACCTCCGATTCATTGACCCACTCAATTCGACTCGGAATTTATTCAAATTCATACCATTCTGAAGATATCGAAGTGTAGTTGAAAACGGAAGAAACGGAGATGAAAGAGGCCAAGTATTTTGAGAGTTATGGTGGAAATAGTTAGACTCGCACTTTGGTCTAGCAGTTTACAGACCAACCTCCAATTGATTGACAATAACTTACTCAATTTAACTCGGAATTGATTAATATTCATGCCATTTAGAACATGTCGAAGTGTAGTTGAAAACGAAAGAAACATAGATGAAAAACTCCAAGTATCTTAAGAGTTATGATGGAAATAGTTAGACTCGCGCTTTGGTCTAGCAGTTTACAGAACTACCTCCGATTCATTGACCATAAGTCATTCAATTCGACTCGGAATTTATTCAAATTCATACCATTCTGAAGATATCGAAGTGTAGTTGAAAACGGAAGAAACGGAGATGAAAAACTCTAATTATTTTAAGAGTTATGATAGAAATAGTTAGGCTCGCACTTTCGTCTAGCAGTTTACAGATCTACCTCCGAGTGAATGACCATAACTCACTCAATTCAACTCGGAATTCATTGAAATTTGTTTCATTTCGAAGGACTCGAAGTGTAGTTTAAAACGGAAGAAACGGAGATGAAAGAAGCCAAGAATTTTGAGAGTTATGGTGGAAATAGTTAGACTCGCACTTTGGTCAAGCAGTTTACAGACCAACCTCCAATTGATTGACCATAACTTACTCAATTTAACTCGGAATTTATTCAAATTCATGCCATTTTGAAGATGTCGAAGTGTAGTTGAAAACGAAAGAAACAGAGATGAAAAACTCCAAGTATCTTAAGAGTTATGATGGAAATAGTTAGACTCGCACTTTGGTTTAGCAGTTTACAGACCTACCTCCGATTCATTGACCATAAGTCACTCAATTCGACTCGGAATTTATTCAAATTCATATCATTCTGAAGATATCGAAGTGTAGTTGAAAACGGAAGAAACGGAGATGAAAGAAGCCAAGTATTTTTAGAGTTATGGTGGAAATAGTTAGACTCGCACTTTGGTCTAGCAGTTTACAGACCAACCTCCAATTGATTGTCCATAACTTACTCAATTTAACTCGGAATTGATTCAAATTCATGCCATTTTGAAGATGTCGAAGTGTAGTTGAAAATGAATGAAACAGAGATGAAAAACTCCAAGTATCTTAAGAGTTATGATGGACATATTTAGGCTCGCGCTTTGGTCTAGCAGTTTACGGACCTACCTCCGATTCATTGACCTACTCAATTCGACTCGGAATTTATTCAAATTCATACCATTCTGAAGATATCGAAGTGTAGTTGAAAACGGAAGAAACGGAGATGAAAGAGGCCAAGTATTTTGAGAGTTATGGTGGAAATAGTTAGACTCGCACTTTGGTCTAGCAGTTTACAGACCAACCTCCAATTGATTGACAATAACTTACTCAATTTAACTCGGAATTGATTAATATTCATGCCATTTAGAACATGTCGAAGTGTAGTTGAAAACGAAAGAAACATAGATGAAAAACTCCAAGTATCTTAAGAGTTATGATGGAAATAGTTAGACTCGCGCTTTGGTCTAGCAGTTTACAGAACTACCTCCGATTCATTGACCATAAGTCATTCAATTCGACTCGGAATTTATTCAAATTCATACCATTCTGAAGATATCGAAGTGTAGTTGAAAACGGAAGAAACGGATATGAAAAACTCTAATTATTTTAAGAGTTATGATAGAAATAGTTAGACTCGCACTTTCGCCTAGCAGTTTACAGATCTACCTCTGAGTAAATGACCATAACTTACTCAATTCAACTCGAAATTCATTGAAATTTGTTCCATTTCAAAGTACTCGAAGTGTAGTTTAAAACGGAAGAAACGGAGATGAAAGAAGCCAAGTATTTTGAGAGTTATGGTGGAAATAGTTAGACTCGCACTTTGGTCAAGCAGTTTACAGACCAACCTCCAATTGATTGACCATAACTTACTCAATTTAACTCGGAATTTATTCAAATTCATGCCATTTTGAAGATGTCGAAGTGTAGTTGAAAACGAAAGAAACAGAAATGAAAAACTCCAAGTATCTTAAGAGTTATGATGGAAATAGTTAGACTCGCGCTTTGGTTTAGCAGTTTACAGACCTACCTCCGATTCATTGACCATAAGTCACTCAATTCGACTCGGAATTTATTCAAATTCATACCATTCTGAAGATATCGAAGTGTAGTTGAAAACGGAAGAAACGGAGATGAAAGAAGCCAAGTATTTTTAGAGTTATGGTGGAAATAGTTAGACTCGCACTTTGGTCTAGCAGTTTACAGACCAACCTCCAATTGATTGTCCATAAATTACTCAATTTAACTCGGAATTGATTCAAATTCATGCCATTTTGAAGATGTCGAAGTGTAGTTGAAAATGAATGAAACAGAGATGAAAAACTCCAAGTATCTTAAGAGTTATGATGGACATATTTAGGCTCGCGCTTTGGTCTAGCAGTTTACGGACCTACCTCCGATTCATTGACCTACTCAATTCGACTCGAATTTATTCAAATTCGTACCATTCTGAAGATATCGGAGTGTAGTTGAAAACGGAAGAAACGGAGATGAAAGAAGCCAAGTATTTTGAGAGTTAGGGTGGAAATAGTTAGACTCGCAATTTGGTCTAGCAGTTTACAGACCAACTTCCAATTGATTGACCATAACTTACTCAGTTTAACTCGGAATTGATTCAAATTCATGCCATTTAGAACATGTCGAAGTGTAGTTGAAAACGAAAGAAACATAGATGAAAAACTCCAAGTATCTTAAGAGTTATGATGGAAATAGTTAGACTCGCGCTTTGGTCTAGCCGTTTACAGAACTACCTCCGATTCATTGACCATAAGTCATTCAATTCGACTCGGAATTTATTCAAATTCATACCATTCTGAAGATATCGAAGTGTAGTTGAAAACGGAAGAAACGGAGATGAAAAACTCTAATTATTTTAAGAGTTATGATAGAAATAGTTAGACTCGCACTTTCGCCTGGCAGTTTACAGATCTACCTCCGAGTGAATGACCATAACTCACTCAATTCAACTCGGAATTCATTGAAATTTGTTCCATTTCGAAGGACTCGAAGTGTAGTTTAAAACGGAAGAAACGGAGATGAAAGAAGCCAAGAATTTTGAGAGTTATGGTGGAAATAGTTAGACTCGCACTTTGGTCAAGCAGTTTACAGACCAACCTCCAATTGATTGACCATAACTTACTCAATTTAACTCGGAATTTATTCAAATTCATGCCATTTTGAAGATGTCGAAGTGTAGTTGAAAACGAAAGAAACAGAGATGAAAAACTCCAAGTATCTTAAGAGTTATGATGGAAATAGTTAGACTCACACTTTGGTTTAGCAGTTTACAGACCTACCTCCGATTCATTGACCATAAGTCACTCAATTCGACTCGGAATTTATTCAAATTCATATCATTCTGAAGATATCGAAGTGTAGTTGAAAACGGAAGAAACGGAGATGAAAGAAGCCAAGTATTTTTAGAGTTATGGTGGAAATAGTTAGACTCGCACTTTGGTCTAGCAGTTTACAGACCAACCTCCAATTGATTGTCCATAACTTACTCAATTTAACTCGGAATTGATTCAAATTCATGCCATTTTGAAGATGTCGAAGTGTAGTTGAAAATGAATGAAACAGAGATGAAAAACTCCAAGTATCTTAAGAGTTATGATGGACATATTTAGGCTCGCGCTTTGGTCTAGCAGTTTACGGACCTACCTCCGATTCATTGACCCACTCAATTCGACTCGGAATTTATTCAAATTCATACCATTCTGAAGATATCGAAGTGTAGTTGAAAACGGAAGAAACGGAGATGAAAGAGGCCAAGTATTTTGAGAGTTATGGTGGAAATAGTTAGACTCGCACTTTGGTCTAGCAGTTTACAGACCAACCTCCAATTGATTGACAATAACTTACTCAATTTAACTCGGAATTGATTAATATTCATGCCATTTAGAACATGTCGAAGTGTAGTTGAAAACGAAAGAAACATAGATGAAAAACTCCAAGTATCTTAAGAGTTATGATGGAAATAGTTAGACTCGCGCTTTGGTCTAGCAGTTTACAGAACTACCTCCGATTCATTGACCATAAGTCATTCAATTCGACTCGGAATTTATTCAAATTCATACCATTCTGAAGATATCGAAGTGTAGTTGAAAACGGAAGAAACGGAGATGAAAAACTCTAATTATTTTAAGAGTTATGATAGAAATAGTTAGGCTCGCACTTTCGTCTAGCAGTTTACAGATCTACCTCCGAGTGAATGACCATAACTCACTCAATTCAACTCGGAATTCATTGAAATTTGTTCCATTTCGAAGGACTCGAAGTGTAGTTTAAAACGGAAGAAACGGAGATGAAAGAAGCCAAGAATTTTGAGAGTTATGGTGGAAATAGTTAGACTCGCACTTTGGTCAAGCAGTTTACAGACCAACCTCCAATTGATTGACCATAACTTACTCAATTTAACTCGGAATTTATTCAAATTCATGCCATTTTGAAGATGTCGAAGTGTAGTTGAAAACGAAAGAAACAGAGATGAAAAACTCCAAGTATCTTAAGAGTTATGATGGAAATAGTTAGACTCGCACTTTGGTTTAGCAGTTTACAGACCTACCTCCGATTCATTGACCATAAGTCACTCAATTCGACTCGGAATTTATTCAAATTCATATCATTCTGAAGATATCGAAGTGTAGTTGAAAACGGAAGAAACGGAGATGAAAGAAGCCAAGTATTTTTAGAGTTATGGTGGAAATAGTTAGACTCGCACTTTGGTCTAGCAGTTTACAGACCAACCTCCAATTGATTGTCCATAACTTACTCAATTTAACTCGGAATTGATTCAAATTCATGCCATTTTGAAGATGTCGAAGTGTAGTTGAAAATGAATGAAACAGAGATGAAAAACTCCAAGTATCTTAAGAGTTATGATGGACATATTTAGGCTCGCGCTTTGGTCTAGCAGTTTACGGACTACCTCCGATTCATTGACCTACTCAATTCGACTCGGAATTTATTCAAATTCATACCATTCTGAAGATATCGAAGTGTAGTTGAAAACGGAAGAAACGGAGATGAAAGAGGCCAAGTATTTTGAGAGTTATGGTGGAAATAGTTAGACTCGCACTTTGGTCTAGCAGTTTACAGACCAACCTCCAATTGATTGACAATAACTTACTCAATTTAACTCGGAATTGATTAATATTCATGCCATTTAGAACATGTCGAAGTGTAGTTGAAAACGAAAGAAACATAGATGAAAAACTCCAAGTATCTTAAGAGTTATGATGGAAATAGTTAGACTCGCGCTTTGGTCTAGCAGTTTACAGAACTACCTCCGATTCATTGACCATAAGTCATTCAATTCGACTCGGAATTTATTCAAATTCATACCATTCTGAAGATATCGAAGTGTAGTTGAAAACGGAAGAAACGGATATGAAAAACTCTAATTATTTTAAGAGTTATGATAGAAATAGTTAGACTCGCACTTTCGCCTAGCAGTTTACAGATCTACCTCTGAGTAAATGACCATAACTTACTCAATTCAACTCGAAATTCATTGAAATTTGTTCCATTTCAAAGTACTCGAAGTGTAGTTTAAAACGGAAGAAACGGAGATGAAAGAAGCCAAGTATTTTGAGAGTTATGGTGGAAATAGTTAGACTCGCACTTTGGTCAAGCAGTTTACAGACCAACCTCCAATTGATTGACCATAACTTACTCAATTTAACTCGGAATTTATTCAAATTCATGCCATTTTGAAGATGTCGAAGTGTAGTTGAAAACGAAAGAAACAGAAATGAAAAACTCCAAGTATCTTAAGAGTTATGATGGAAATAGTTAGACTCGCGCTTTGGTTTAGCAGTTTACAGACCTACCTCCGATTCATTGACCATAAGTCACTCAATTCGACTCGGAATTTATTCAAATTCATACCATTCTGAAGATATCGAAGTGTAGTTGAAAACGGAAGAAACGGAGATGGAAGAAGCCAAGTATTTTTAGAGTTATGGTGGAAATAGTTAGACTCGCACTTTGGTCTAGCAGTTTACAGACCAACCTCCAATTGATTGTCCATAAATTACTCAATTTAACTCGGAATTGATTCAAATTCATGCCATTTTGAAGATGTCGAAGTGTAGTTGAAAATGAATGAAACAGAGATGAAAAACTCCAAGTATCTTAAGAGTTATGATGGACATATTTAGGCTCGCGCTTTGGTCTAGCAGTTTACGGACCTACCTCCGATTCATTGACCTACTCAATTCGACTCGAATTTATTCAAATTCGTACCATTCTGAAGATATCGGAGTGTAGTTGAAAACGGAAGAAACGGAGATGAAAGAAGCCAAGTATTTTGAGAGTTAGGGTGGAAATAGTTAGACTCGCAATTTGGTCTAGCAGTTTACAGACCAACTTCCAATTGATTGACCATAACTTACTCAGTTTAACTCGGAATTGATTCAAATTCATGCCATTTAGAACATGTCGAAGTGTAGTTGAAAACGAAAGAAACATAGATGAAAAACTCCAAGTATCTTAAGAGTTATGATGGAAATAGTTAGACTCGCGCTTTGGTCTAGCCGTTTACAGAACTACCTCCGATTCATTGACCATAAGTCATTCAATTCGACTCGGAATTTATTCAAATTCATACCATTCTGAAGATACCGAAGTGTAGTTGAAAACGGAAGAAACGGAGATGAAAAACTCTAATTATTTTAAGAGTTATGATAGAAATAGTTAGACTCGCACTTTCGCCTGGCAGTTTACAGATCTACCTCCGAGTGAATGACCATAACTCACTCAATTCAACTCGGAATTCATTGAAATTTGTTCCATTTCGAAGGACTCGAAGTGTAGTTTAAAACGGAAGAAACGGAGATGAAAGAAGCCAAGAATTTTGAGAGTTATGGTGGAAATAGTTAGACTCGCACTTTGGTCAAGCAGTTTACAGACCAACCTCCAATTGATTGACCATAACTTACTCAATTTAACTCGGAATTTATTCAAATTCATGCCATTTTGAAGATGTCGAAGTGTAGTTGAAAACGAAAGAAACAGAGATGAAAAACTCCAAGTATCTTAAGAGTTATGATGGAAATAGTTAGACTCGCACTTTGGTTTAGCAGTTTACAGACCTACCTCCGATTCATTGACCATAAGTCACTCAATTCGACTCGGAATTTATTCAAATTCATATCATTCTGAAGATATCGAAGTGTAGTTGAAAACGGAAGAAACGGAGATGAAAGAAGCCAAGTATTTTTAGAGTTATGGTGGAAATAGTTAGACTCGCACTTTGGTCTAGCAGTTTACAGACCAACCTCCAATTGATTGTCCATAACTTACTCAATTTAACTCGGAATTGATTCAAATTCATGCCATTTTGAAGATGTCGAAGTGTAGTTGAAAATGAATGAAACAGAGATGAAAAACTCCAAGTATCTTAAGAGTTATGATGGACATATTTAGGCTCGCGCTTTGGTCTAGCAGTTTACGGACCTACCTCCGATTCATTGACCCACTCAATTCGACTCGGAATTTATTCAAATTCATACCATTCTGAAGATATCGAAGTGTAGTTGAAAACGGAAGAAACGGAGATGAAAGAGGCCAAGTATTTTGAGAGTTATGGTGGAAATAGTTAGACTCGCACTTTGGTCTAGCAGTTTACAGACCAACCTCCAATTGATTGACAATAACTTACTCAATTTAACTCGGAATTGATTAATATTCATGCCATTTAGAACATGTCGAAGTGTAGTTGAAAACGAAAGAAACATAGATGAAAAACTCCAAGTATCTTAAGAGTTATGATGGAAATAGTTAGACTCGCGCTTTGGTCTAGCAGTTTACAGAACTACCTCCGATTCATTGACCATAAGTCATTCAATTCGACTCGGAATTTATTCAAATTCATACCATTCTGAAGATATCGAAGTGTAGTTGAAAACGGAAGAAACGGATATGAAAAACTCTAATTATTTTAAGACTTATGATAGAAATAGTTAGACTCGCACTTTCGCCTAGCAGTTTACAGATCTACCTCTGAGTAAATGACCATAACTTACTCAATTCAACTCGAAATTCATTGAAATTTGTTCCATTTCAAAGTACTCGAAGTGTAGTTTAAAACGGAAGAAACGGAGATGAAAGAAGCCAAGTATTTTGAGAGTTATGGTGGAAATAGTTAGACTCGCACTTTGGTCAAGCAGTTTACAGACCAACCTCCAATTGATTGACCATAACTTACTCAATTTAACTCGGAATTTATTCAAATTCATGCCATTTTGAAGATGTCGAAGTGTAGTTGAAAACGAAAGAAACAGAAATGAAAAACTCCAAGTATCTTAAGAGTTATGATGGAAATAGTTAGACTCGCGCTTTGGTTTAGCAGTTTACAGACCTACCTCCGATTCATTGACCATAAGTCACTCAATTCGACTCGGAATTTATTCAAATTCATACCATTCTGAAGATATCGAAGTGTAGTTGAAAACGGAAGAAACGGAGATGGAAGAAGCCAAGTATTTTTAGAGTTATGGTGGAAATAGTTAGACTCGCACTTTGGTCTAGCAGTTTACAGACCAACCTCCAATTGATTGTCCATAACTTACTCAATTTAACTCGGAATTGATTCAAATTCATGCCATTTTGAAGATGTCGAAGTGTAGTTGAAAATGAATGAAACAGAGATGAAAAACTCCAAGTATCTTAAGAGTTATGATGGACATATTTAGGCTCGCGCTTTGGTCTAGCAGTTTACGGACCTACCTCCGATTCATTGACCTACTCAATTCGACTCGAATTTATTCAAATTCATACCATTCTGAAGATATCGGAGTGTAGTTGAAAACGGAAGAAACGGAGATGAAAGAAGCCAAGTATTTTGAGAGTTAGGGTGGAAATAGTTAGACTCGCAATTTGGTCTAGCAGTTTACAGACCAACTTCCAATTGATTGACCATAACTTACTCAGTTTAACTCGGAATTGATTCATATTCGTGCCATTTAGAACATGTCGAAGTGTAGTTGAAAACGAAAGAAACATAGATGAAAAACTCCAAGTATCTTAAGAGTTATGATGGAAATAGTTAGACTCGCGCTTTGGTCTAGCCGTTTACAGAACTACCTCAGATTCATTGACCA
Organism: Tasmannia lanceolata; assembly: GCF_043159265.1. NCBI lineage: Eukaryota > Viridiplantae > Streptophyta > Magnoliopsida > Canellales > Winteraceae > Tasmannia > Tasmannia lanceolata. The sequence continues at coordinate 42,586,572 of NW_027518695.1, forward strand.
TAAGTCATTAAATTCGACTCGGAATTTATTCAAATTCATACCATTCTGAAGATATCGAAGTGTAGTTGAAAACGGAAGAAACGGAGATGAAAAACTCTAATTATTTTAAGAGTTATGATAGAAATAGTTAGACTCGCACTTTCGCCTGGCAGTTTACAGATCTACCTCCGAGTGAATGACCATAACTCACTCAATTCAACTCGGAATTCATTGAAATTTGTTCCATTTCGAAGGACTCGAAGTGTAGTTTAAAACGGAAGAAACGGAGATGAAAGAAGCCAAGTATTTTGAGAGTTAGGGTGGAAATAGTTAGACTCGCAATTTGGTCTAGCAGTTTACAGACCAACTTCCAATTGATTGACCATAACTTACTCAGTTTAACTCGGAATTGATTCAAATTCATGCCATTTAGAACATGTCGAAGTGTAGTTGAAAACGAAAGAAACATAGATGAAAAACTCCAAGTATCTTAAGAGTTATGATGGAAATAGTTAGACTCGCGCTTTGGTCTAGCCGTTTACAGAACTACCTCCGATTCATTGACCATAAGTCATTAAATTCGACTCGGAATTTATTCAAATTCATACCATTCTGAAGATATCGAAGTGTAGTTGAAAACGGAAGAAACGGAGATGAAAAACTCTAATTATTTTAAGAGTTATGATAGAAATAGTTAGACTCGCACTTTCGCCTGGCAGTTTACAGATCTACCTCCGAGTGAATGACCATAACTCACTCAATTCAACTCGGAATTCATTGAAATTTGTTCCATTTCGAAGGACTCGAAGTGTAGTTTAAAACGGAAGAAACGGAGATGAAAGAAGCCAAGTATTTTGAGAGTTATGGTGGAAATAGTTAGACTCGCACTTTGGTCAAGCAGTTTACAGACCAACCTCCAATTGATTGACCATAACTTACTCAATTTAACTCGGAATTTATTCAAATTCATGCCATTTTGAAGATGTCGAAGTGTAGTTGAAAACGAAAGAAACAGAGATGAAAAACTCCAAGTATCTTAAGAGTTATGATGGAAATAGTTAGACTCGCGCTTTGGTTTAGCAGTTTACAGACCTACCTCCGATTCATTGACCATAAGTCACTCAATTCGACTCGGAATTTATTCAAATTCATATCATTCGGAAGATATCGAAGTGTAGTTGAAAACGGAAGAAATGGAGATGAAAGAAGCCAAGTATTTTTAGAGTTATGGTGGAAATAGTTAGACTCGCACTTTGGTCTAGCAGTTTACAGACCAACCTCCAATTGATTGTCCATAACTTACTCAATTTAACTCGGAATTGATTCAAATTCATGCCATTTTGAAGATGTCGAAGTGTAGTTGAAAATGAATGAAACAGAGATGAAAAACTCCAAGTATCTTAAGAGTTATGATGGACATATTTAGGCTCGCGCTTTGGTCTAGCAGTTTACGGACCTACCTCCGATTCATTGACCTACTCAATTCGACTCGAATTTATTCAAATTCATACCATTCTGAAGATATCGGAGTGTAGTTGAAAACGGAAGAAACGGAGATGAAAGAAGCCAAGTATTTTGAGAGTTAGGGTGGAAATAGTTAGACTCGCAATTTGGTCTAGCAGTTTACAGACCAACTTCCAATTGATTGACCATAACTTACTCAGTTTAACTCGGAATTGATTCATATTCGTGCCATTTAGAACATGTCGAAGTGTAGTTGAAAACGAAAGAAACATAGATGAAAAACTCCAAGTATCTTAAGAGTTATGATGGAAATAGTTAGACTCGCGCTTTGGTCTAGCCGTTTACAGAACTACCTCAGATTCATTGACCATAAGTCATTAAATTCGACTCGGAATTTATTCAAATTCATACCATTCTGAAGATATCGAAGTGTAGTTGAAAACGGAAGAAACGGAGATGAAAAACTCTAATTATTTTAAGAGTTATGATAGAAATAGTTAGACTCGCACTTTCGCCTGGCAGTTTACAGATCTACCTCCGAGTGAATGACCATAACTCACTCAATTCAACTCGGAATTCATTGAAATTTGTTCCATTTCGAAGGACTCGAAGTGTAGTTTAAAACGGAAGAAACGGAGATGAAAGAAGCCAAGTATTTTGAGAGTTAGGGTGGAAATAGTTAGACTCGCAATTTGGTCTAGCAGTTTACAGACCAACTTCCAATTGATTGACCATAACTTACTCAGTTTAACTCGGAATTGATTCAAATTCATGCCATTTAGAACATGTCGAAGTGTAGTTGAAAACGAAAGAAACATAGATGAAAAACTCCAAGTATCTTAAGAGTTATGATGGAAATAGTTAGACTCGCGCTTTGGTCTAGCCGTTTACAGAACTACCTCCGATTCATTGACCATAAGTCATTAAATTCGACTCGGAATTTATTCAAATTCATACCATTCTGAAGATATCGAAGTGTAGTTGAAAACGGAAGAAACGGAGATGAAAAACTCTAATTATTTTAAGAGTTATGATAGAAATAGTTAGACTCGCACTTTCGCCTGGCAGTTTACAGATCTACCTCCGAGTGAATGACCATAACTCACTCAATTCAACTCGGAATTCATTGAAATTTGTTCCATTTCGAAGGACTCGAAGTGTAGTTTAAAACGGAAGAAACGGAGATGAAAGAAGCCAAGTATTTTGAGAGTTATGGTGGAAATAGTTAGACTCGCACTTTGGTCAAGCAGTTTACAGACCAACCTCCAATTGATTGACCATAACTTACTCAATTTAACTCGGAATTTATTCAAATTCATGCCATTTTGAAGATGTCGAAGTGTAGTTGAAAACGAAAGAAACAGAGATGAAAAACTCCAAGTATCTTAAGAGTTATGATGGAAATAGTTAGACTCGCGCTTTGGTTTAGCAGTTTACAGACCTACCTCCGATTCATTGACCATAAGTCACTCAATTCGACTCGGAATTTATTCAAATTCATATCATTCGGAAGATATCGAAGTGTAGTTGAAAACGGAAGAAATGGAGATGAAAGAAGCCAAGTATTTTTAGAGTTATGGTGGAAATAGTTAGACTCGCACTTTGGTCTAGCAGTTTACAGACCAACCTCCAATTGATTGTCCATAACTTACTCAATTTAACTCGGAATTGATTCAAATTCATGCCATTTTGAAGATGTCGAAGTGTAGTTGAAAATGAATGAAACAGAGATGAAAAACTCCAAGTATCTTAAGAGTTATGATGGACATATTTAGGCTCGCGCTTTGGTCTAGCAGTTTACGGACCTAGCTCCGATTCATTGACCCACTCAATTCGACTCGGAATTTATTCAAATTCATACCATTCTGAAGATATCGAAGTGTAGTTGAAAACGGAAGAAACGGAGATGAAAGAAGCCAACTATTTTGAGAGTTATGGTGGAAATAGTTAGACTCGCAATTTGGTCTAGCAGTTTACAGACCAACTTCCAATTGATTGACCATAACTTACTCAGTTTAACTCGGAATTGATTCAAATTCATGCCATTTAGAACATGTCGAAGTGTAGTTGAAAACGAAAGAAACATAGATGAAAAACTCCAAGTATCTTAAGAGTTATGATGGAAATAGTTAGACTCGCGCTTTGGTCTAGCAGTTTACAGAACTACCTCCGATTCATTGATCATAAGTCATTAAATTCGACTCGGAATTTATTCAAATTCATACCATTCTGAAGATATCGAAGTGTAGTTGAAAACGGAAGAAACGGAGATGAAAAACTCTAATTATTTTAAGAGTTATGATAGAAATAGTTAGACTCGCACTTTCGCCTAGCAGTTTACAGATCTACCTCCGAGTGAATGACCATAACTCACTCAATTCAACTTGGAATTCATTGAAATTTGTTCCATTTCGAAGGACTCGAAGTATAGTTTAAAACGGAACAAACGGAGATGAAAGAAGCCAAGAATTTTGAGAGTTATGGTGGAAATAGTTAGACTCGCACTTTGGTCAAGCAGTTTACAGACCAACCTCCAATTGATTGACCATAACTTACTCAATTTAACTCGGAATTTATTCAAATTCATGCCATTTTGAAGATGTCGAAGTGTAGTTGAAAACGAAAGAAACAGAGATGAAAAACTCCAAGTATCTTAAGAGTTATGATGGAAATAGTTAGACTCGCACTTTGGTTTAGCAGTTTACAGACCTACCTCCGATTCATTGACCATAAGTCACTCAATTCGACTCGGAATTTATTCAAATTCATATCATTCTGAAGATATCGAAGTGTAGTTGAAAACGGAAGAAACGGAGATGAAAGAAGCCAAGTATTTTTAGAGTTATGGTGGAAATAGTTAGACTCGCACTTTGGTCTAGCAGTTTACAGACCAACCTCCAATTGATTGTCCATAACTTACTCAATTTAACTCGGAATTGATTCAAATTCATGCCATTTTGAAGATGTCGAAGTGTAGTTGAAAATGAATGAAACAGAGATGAAAAACTCCAAGTATCTTAAGAGTTATGATGGACATATTTAGGCTCGCGCTTTGGTCTAGCAGTTTACGGACCTACCTCCGATTCATTGACCCACTCAATTCGACTCGGAATTTATTCAAATTCATACCATTCTGAAGATATCGAAGTGTAGTTGAAAACGGAAGAAACGGAGATGAAAGAGGCCAAGTATTTTGAGAGTTATGGTGGAAATAGTTAGACTCGCACTTTGGTCTAGCAGTTTACAGACCAACCTCCAATTGATTGACAATAACTTACTCAATTTAACTCGGAATTGATTAATATTCATGCCATTTAGAACATGTCGAAGTGTAGTTGAAAACGAAAGAAACATAGATGAAAAACTCCAAGTATCTTAAGAGTTATGATGGAAATAGTTAGACTCGCGCTTTGGTCTAGCAGTTTACAGAACTACCTCCGATTCATTGACCATAAGTCATTCAATTCGACTCGGAATTTATTCAAATTCATACCATTCTGAAGATATCGAAGTGTAGTTGAAAACGGAAGAAACGGATATGAAAAACTCTAATTATTTTAAGAGTTATGATAGAAATAGTTAGACTCGCACTTTCGCCTAGCAGTTTACAGATCTACCTCTGAGTAAATGACCATAACTCACTCAATTCATCTCGAAATTCATTGAAATTTGTTCCATTTCAAAGTACTCGAAGTGTAGTTTAAAACGGAGGAAACGGAGATGAAAGAAGCCAAGTATTTTGAGAGTTATGGTGGAAATAGTTAGACTCGCACTTTGGTCAAGCAGTTTACAGACCAACCTCCAATTGATTGACCATAACTTACTCAATTTAACTCGGAATTTATTCAAATTCATGCCATTTTGAAGATGTCGAAGTGTAGTTGAAAACGAAAGAAACAGAGATGAAAAACTCCAAGTATCTTAAGAGTTATGATGGAAATAGTTAGACTCGCACTTTGGTTTAGCAGTTTACAGACCTACCTCCGATTCATTGACCATAAGTCACTCAATTCAACTCGGAATTTATTCAAATTCATATCATTCTGAAGATATCGAAGTGTAGTTGAAAACGGAAGAAACGGAGATGAAAGAAGCCAAGTATTTTTAGAGTTATGGTGGAAATAGTTAGACTCGCACTTTGGTCTAGCAGTTTACAGACCAACCTCCAATTGATTGTCCATAACTTACTCAATTTAACTCGGAATTGATTCAAATTCATGCCATTTTGAAGATGTCGAAGTGTAGTTGAAAATGAATGAAACAGAGATGAAAAACTCCAAGTATCTTAAGAGTTATGATGGACATATTTAGGCTCGCGCTTTGGTCTAGCAGTTTACGGACCTACCTCCGATTCATTGACCCACTCAATTCGACTCGGAATTTATTCAAATTCATACCATTCTGAAGATATCGAAGTGTAGTTGAAAACGGAAGAAACGGAGATGAAAGAGGCCAAGTATTTTGAGAGTTATGGTGGAAATAGTTAGACTCGCACTTTGGTCTAGCAGTTTACAGACCAACCTCCAATTGATTGTCCATAACTTACTCAATTTAACTCGGAATTGATTCAAATTCATGCCATTTTGAAGATGTCGAAGTGTAGTTGAAAATGAATGAAACAGAGATGAAAAACTCCAAGTATCTTAAGAGTTATGATGGACATATTTAGGCTCGCGCTTTGGTCTAGCAGTTTTCGGACCTACCTCCGATTCATTGACCTACTCAATTCGACTCGGAATTTATTCAAATTCATACCATTCTGAAGATATCGAAGTGTAGTTGAAAACGGAAGAAACGGAGATGAAAGAGGCCAAGTATTTTGAGAGTTATGGTGGAAATAGTTAGACTCGCACTTTGGTCTAGCAGTTTACAGACCAACCTCCAATTGATTGACAATAACTTACTCAATTTAACTCGGAATTGATTAATATTCATGCCATTTAGAACATGTCGAAGTGTAGTTGAAAACGAAAGAAACATAGATGAAAAACTCCAAGTATCTTAAGAGTTATGATGGAAATAGTTAGACTCGCGCTTTGGTCTAGCAGTTTACTGAACTACCTCCGATTCATTGACCATAAGTCATTCAATTCGACTCGGAATTTATTCAAATTCATACCATTCTGAAGATATCGAAGTGTAGTTGAAAACGGAAGAAACGGATATGAAAAACTCTAATTATTTTAAGAGTTATGATAGAAATAGTTAGACTCGCACTTTCGCCTAGCAGTTTACAGATCTACCTCCGAGTAAATGACCATAACTTACTCAATTCAACTCGAAATTCATTGAAATTTGTTCCATTTCAAAGTACTCGAAGTGTAGTTTAAAACGGAAGAAACGGAGATGAAAGAAGCCAAGTATTTTGAGAGTTATGGTGGAAATAGTTAGACTCGCACTTTGGTCAAGCAGTTTACAGACCAACCTCCAATTGATTGACCATAACTTACTCAATTTAACTCGGAATTTATTCAAATTCATGCCATTTTGAAGATGTCGAAGTGTAGTTGAAAACGAAAGAAACAGAAATGAAAAACTCCAAGTATCTTAAGAGTTATGATGGAAATAGTTAGACTCGCGCTTTGGTTTAGCAGTTTACAGACCTACCTCCGATTCATTGACCATAAGTCACTCAATTCGACTCGGAATTTATTCAAATTCATACCATTCTGAAGATATCGAAGTGTAGTTGAAAACGGAAGAAACGGAGATGGAAGAAGCCAAGTATTTTTAGAGTTATGGTGGAAATAGTTAGACTCGCACTTTGGTCTAGCAGTTTACAGACCAACCTCCAATTGATTGTCCATAAATTACTCAATTTAACTCGGAATTGATTCAAATTCATGCCATTTTGAAGATGTCGAAGTGTAGTTGAAAATGAATGAAACAGAGATGAAAAACTCCAAGTATCTTAAGAGTTATGATGGACATATTTAGGCTCGCGCTTTGGTCTAGCAGTTTACGGACCTACCTCCGATTCATTGACCTACTCAATTCGACTCGAATTTATTCAAATTCATACCATTCTGAAGATATCGGAGTGTAGTTGAAAACGGAAGAAACGGAGATGAAAGAAGCCAAGTATTTTGAGAGTTAGGGTGGAAATAGTTAGACTCGCAATTTGGTCTAGCAGTTTACAGACCAACTTCCAATTGATTGACCATAACTTACTCAGTTTAACTCGGAATTGATTCAAATTCATGCCATTTAGAACATGTCGAAGTGTAGTTGAAAACGAAAGAAACATAGATGAAAAACTCCAAGTATCTTAAGAGTTATGATGGAAATAGTTAGACTCGCGCTTTGGTCTAGCCGTTTACAGAACTACCTCCGATTCATTGACCATAAGTCATTCAATTCGACTCGGAATTTATTCAAATTCATACCATTCTGAAGATATCGAAGTGTAGTTGAAAACGGAAGAAACGGAGATGAAAAACTCTAATTATTTTAAGAGTTATGATAGAAATAGTTAGACTCGCACTTTCGCCTGGCAGTTTACAGATCTACCTCCGAGTGAATGACCATAACTCACTCAATTCAACTCGGAATTCATTGAAATTTGTTCCATTTCGAAGGACTCGAAGTGTAGTTTAAAACGGAAGAAACGGAGATGAAAGAAGCCAAGTATTTTGAGAGTTATGGTGGAAATAGTTAGACTCGCACTTTGGTCAAGCAGTTTACAGACCAACCTCCAATTGATTGACCATAACTTACTCAATTTAACTCGAAATTTATTCAAATTCATGCCATTTTGAAGATGTCGAAGTGTAGTTGAAAACGAAAGAAACAGAGATGAAAAACTCCAAGTATCTTAAGAGTTATGATGGAAATAGTTAGACTCGCGCTTTGGTTTAGCAGTTTACATACCTACCTCCGATTCATTGACCATAAGTCACTCAATTCGACTCGGAATTTATTCAAATTCATATCATTCGGAAGATATCGAAGTGTAGTTGAAAACGGAAGAAATGGAGATGAAAGAAGCCAAGTATTTTTAGAGTTATGGTGGAAATAGTTAGACTCGCACTTTGGTCTAGCAGTTTACAGACCAACCTCCAATTGATTGTCCATAACTTACTCAATTTAACTCGGAATTGATTCAAATTCATGCCATTTTGAAGATGTCGAAGTGTAGTTGAAAATGAATGAAACAGAGATGAAAAACTCCAAGTATCTTAAGAGTTATGATGGACATATTTAGGCTCGCGCTTTGGTCTAGCAGTTTACGGACCTAGCTCCGATTCATTGACCCACTCAATTCGACTCGGAATTTATTCAAATTCATACCATTCTGAAGATATCGAAGTGTAGTTGAAAACGGAAGAAACGGAGATGAAAAACTCTAATTATTTTAAGAGTTATGATAGAAATAGTTAGACTCGCACTTTCGCCTAACAGTTTACAGATCTACCTCCGAGTGAATGACCATAACTCACTCAATTCAACTTGGAATTCATTGAAATTTGTTCCATTTCGAAGGACTCGAAGTATAGTTTAAAACGGAACAAACGGAGATGAAAGAAGCCAAGTATTTTGAGAGTTATGGTGGAAATAGTTAGACTCGCACTTTGGTCAAGCAGTTTACAGACCAACCTCCAATTGATTGACCATAACTTACTCAATTTAACTCGGAATTTATTCAAATTCATGCCATTTTGAAGATGTCGAAGTGTAGTTGAAAACGAAAGAAACAGAGATGAAAAACTCCAAGTATCTTAAGAGTTATGATGGAAATAGTTAGACTCGCACTTTGGTTTAGCAGTTTACAGACCTACCTCCGATTCATTGACCATAAGTCACTCAATTCGACTCGGAATTTATTCAAATTCATATCATTCGGAAGATATCGAAGTGTAGTTGAAAACGGAAGAAACGGAGATGAAAGAAGCCAAGTATTTTTAGAGTTATGGTGGAAATAGTTAGACTCGCGCTTTGGTCTAGCCGTTTACAGAACTACCTCCGATTCATTGACCATAAGTCATTCAATTCGACTCGGAATTTATTCAAATTCATACCATTCTGAAGATATCGAAGTGTAGTTGAAAACGGAAGAAACGGAGATGAAAAACTCTAATTATTTTAAGAGTTATGATAGAAATAGTTAGACTCGCACTTTCGTCTAGCAGTTTACAGATCTACCTCCGAGTGAATGACCATAACTCACTCAATTCAACTCGGAATTCATTGAAATTTGTTCCATTTCGAAGGACTCGAAGTGTAGTTTAAAACGGAAGAAACGGAGATGAAAGAAGCCAAGAATTTTGAGAGTTATGGTGGAAATAGTTAGACTCGCACTTTGGTCAAGCAGTTTACAGACCAACCTCCAATTGATTGACCATAACTTACTCAATTTAACTCGGAATTTATTCAAATTCATGCCATTTTGAAGATGTCGAAGTGTAGTTGAAAACGAAAGAAACAGAGATGAAAAACTCCAAGTATCTTAAGAGTTATGATGGAAATAGTTAGACTCGCACTTTGGTTTAGCAGTTTACAGCCCTACCTCCGATTCATTGACCATAAGTCACTCAATTCGACTCGGAATTTATTCAAATTCATATCATTCTGAAGATATCGAAGTGTAGTTGAAAACGGAAGAAACGGAGATGAAAAACTCTAATTATTTTAAGAGTTATGATAGAAATAGTTAGACTCGCACTTTCGCCTAACAGTTTACAGATCTACCTCCGAGTGAATGACCATAACTCACTCAATTCAACTTGGAATTCATTGAAATTTGTTCCATTTCGAAGGACTCGAAGTATAGTTTAAAACGGAACAAACGGAGATGAAAGAAGCCAAGTATTTTGAGAGTTATGGTGGAAATAGTTAGACTCGCACTTTGGTCAAGCAGTTTACAGACCAACCTCCAATTGATTGACCATAACTTACTCAATTTAACTCGGAATTTATTCAAATTCATGCCATTTTGAAGATGTCGAAGTGTAGTTGAAAACGAAAGAAACAGAGATGAAAAACTCCAAGTATCTTAAGAGTTATGATGGAAATAGTTAGACTCGCGCTTTGGTTTAGCAGTTTACAGACCTACCTCCGATTCATTGACCATAAGTCACTCAATTCGACTCGGAATTTATTCAAATTCATATCATTCGGAAGATATCGAAGTGTAGTTGAAAACGGAAGAAACGGAGATGAAAGAAGCCAAGTATTTTTAGAGTTATGGTGGAAATAGTTAGACTCGCGCTTTGGTCTAGCCGTTTACAGAACTACCTCCGATTCATTGACCATAAGTCATTCAATTCGACTCGGAATTTATTCAAATTCATACCATTCTGAAGATATCGAAGTGTAGTTGAAAACGGAAGAAACGGAGATGAAAAACTCTAATTATTTTAAGAGTTATGATAGAAATAGTTAGACTCGCACTTTCGTCTAGCAGTTTACAGATCTACCTCCGAGTGAATGACCATAACTCACTCAATTCAACTCGGAATTCATTGAAATTTGTTCCATTTCGAAGGACTCGAAGTGTAGTTTAAAACGGAAGAAACGGAGATGAAAGAAGCCAAGAATTTTGAGAGTTATGGTGGAAATAGTTAGACTCGCACTTTGGTCTAGCAGTTTACAGACCAACCTCCAATTGATTGTCCATAACTTACTCAATTTAACTCGGAATTGATTCAAATTCATGCCATTTTGAAGATGTCGAAGTGTAGTTGAAAATGAATGAAACAGAGATGAAAAACTCCAAGTATCTTAAGAGTTATGATGGACATATTTAGGCTCGCGCTTTGGTCTAGCAGTTTACGGACCTACCTCCGATTCATTGACCCACTCAATTCGACTCGGAATTTATTCAAATTCATACCATTCTGAAGATATCGAAGTGTAGTTGAAAACGGAAGAAACGGAGATGAAAGAGGCCAAGTATTTTGAGAGTTATGGTGGAAATAGTTAGACTCGCACTTTGGTCTAGCAGTTTACAGACCAACCTCCAATTGATTGACCATAACTTACTCAATTTAACTCGGAATTGATTCAAATTCATGCCATTTAGAACATGTCGACGTGTAGTTGAAAACGAAAGAAACATAGATGAAAAACTCCAAGTATCTTAAGAGTTATGATGGAAATAGTTAGACTCGCGCTTTGGTCTAGCAGTTTACAGAACTACCTCCGATTCATTGACCATAAGTCATTCAATTCGACTCGGAATTTATTCAAATTCATACCATTCTGAAGATATCGAAGTGTAGTTGAAAACGGAAGAAACGGATATGAAAAACTCTAATTATTTTAAGAGTTATGATAGAAATAGTTAGACTCGCACTTTCGCCTAGCAGTTTACAGATCTACCTCTGAGTAAATGACCATAACTCACTCAATTCAACTCGGAATTCATTGAAATTTGTTCCATTTCGAAGGACTCGACGTGTAGTTTAAAACGGAAGAAACGGAGTTGAAAGAAGCCAAGTATTTTGAGAGTTATGGTGGAAATAGTTAGACTCGCACTTTGGTCTAGCAGTTTACAGACCAACCTCCAATTGATTGACCATAACTTACTCAATTTAACTCGGAATTGATTCAAATTCATGCCATTTAGAACATGTCGAAGTCTAGTTGAAAACGAAAGAAACATAGATGAAAACTCCAAGTATCTTAAGAGTTATGATGAAAATAGTTAGACTCGCGCTTTGGTCTAGCAGTTTACAGAACTACCTCCGATTCATTGACCATAAGTCATTCAATTCGACTCGGAATTTATTCAAATTCATACCATTCTGAAGATATCGAAGTGTAGTTGAAAACGGAAGAAACGGAGATGAAAAACTCTAATTATTTTAAGAGTTATGATAGAAATAGTTAGACTCGCACTTTCGTCTAGCAGTTTACAGATCTACCTCCGAGTGAATGACCATAACTCACTCAATTCAACTCGGAATTCATTGAAATTTGTTCCATTTCGAAGGACTCGAAGTGTAGTTTAAAACGGAAGAAACGGAGATGAAAGAAGCCAAGAATTTTGAGAGTTATGGTGGAAATAGTTAGACTCGCACTTTGGTCAAGCAGTTTACAGACCAACCTCCAATTGATTGACCATAACTTACTCAATTTAACTCGGAATTTATTCAAATTCATGCCATTTTGAAGATGTCGAAGTGTAGTTGAAAACGAAAGAAACAGAGATGAAAAACTCCAAGTATCTTAAGAGTTATGATGGAAATAGTTAGACTCGCACTTTGGTTTAGCAGTTTACAGACCTACCTCCGATTCATTGACCATAAGTCACTCAATTCGACTCGGAATTTATTCAAATTCATATCATTCTGAAGATATCGAAGTGTAGTTGAAAACGGAAGAAACGGAGATGAAAGAAGCCAAGTATTTTTAGAGTTATTGTGGAAATAGTTAGACTCGCACTTTGGTCTAGCAGTTTACAGACCAACCTCCAATTGATTGTCCATAACTTACTCAATTTAACTCGGAATTGATTCAAATTCATGCCATTTTGAAGATGTCGAAGTGTAGTTGAAAATGAATGAAACAGAGATGAAAAACTCCAAGTATCTTAAGAGTTATGATGGACAAATTTAGGCTCGCGCTTTGGTCTAGCAGTTTACGGACCTACCTCCGATTCATTGACCCACTCAATTCGACTCGGAATTTATTCAAATTCATACCATTCTGAAGATATCGAAGTGTAGTTGAAAACGGAAGAAACGGAGATGAAAGAGGCCAAGTATTTTGAGAGTTATGGTGGAAATAGTTATACTCGCACTTTGCTCTAGCAGTTTACAGACCAACCTCCAATTGATTGACCATAACTTACTCAATTTAACTCGGAATTGATTCAAATTCATGCCATTTAGAACATGTCGAAGTGTAGTTGAAAACGAAAGAAACATAGATGAAAACTCCAAGTATCTTAAGAGTTATGATGAAAATAGTTAGACTCGCGCTTTGGTCTAGCAGTTTACAGAACTACCTCCGATTCATTGACCATAAGTCATTCAATTCGACTCGGAATTTATTCAAATTCATACCATTCTGAAGATATCGAAGTGTAGTTGAAAACGGAAGAAACGGAGATGAAAAACTCTAATTATTTTAAGAGTTATGATAGAAATAGTTAGACTCGCACTTTCGTCTAACAGTTTACAGATCTACCTCCGAGTGAATGACCATAACTCACTCAATTCAACTCGGAATTCATTGAAATTTGTTCCATTTCGAAGGACTCGAAGTGTAGTTTAAAACGGAAGAAACGGAGATGAAAGAAGCCAAGAATTTTGAGAGTTATGGTGGAAATAGTTAGACTCGCACTTTGGTCAAGCAGTTTACAGACCAACCTCCAATTGATTGACCATAACTTACTCAATTTAACTCGGAATTTATTCAAATTCATGCCATTTTGAAGATGTCGAAGTGTAGTTGAAAACGAAAGAAACAGAGATGAAAAACTCCAAGTATCTTAAGAGTTATGATGGAAATAGTTAGACTCGCACTTTGGTTTAGCAGTTTACAGACCTACCTCCGATTCATTGACCATAAGTCACTCAATTCGACTCGGAATTTATTCAAATTCATATCATTCTGAAGATATCGAAGTGTAGTTGAAAACGGAAGAAACGGAGATGAAAGAAGACAAGTATTTTTAGAGTTATGGTGGAAATAGTTAGACTCGCACTTTGGTATAGCAGTTTACAGACCAACCTCCAATTGATTGTCCATAACTTACTCAATTTAACTCGGAATTGATTCAAATTCATGCCATTTTGAAGATGTCGAAGTGTAGTTGAAAATGAATGAAACAGAGATGAAAAACTCCAAGTATCTTAAGAGTTATGATGGACAAATTTAGGCTCGCGCTTTGGTCTAGCAGTTTACGGACCTACCTCCGATTCATTGACCCACTCAATTCGACTCGGAATTTATTCAAATTCATACCATTCTGAAGATATCGAAGTGTAGTTGAAAACGGAAGAAACGGAGATGAAAGAGGCCAAGTATTTTGAGAGTTATGGTGGAAATAGTTATACTCGCACTTTGCTCTAGCAGTTTACAGACCAACCTCCAATTGATTGACCATAACTTACTCAATTTAACTCGGAATTGATTCAAATTCATGCCATTTAGAACATGTCGAAGTGTAGTTGAAAACGAAAGAAACATAGATGAAAACTCCAAGTATCTTAAGAGTTATGATGGAAATAGTTAGACTCGCGCTTTGGTCTAGCAGTTTACAGAACTACCTCCGATTCATTGACCATAAGTCATTCAATTCGACTCGGAATTTATTCAAATTCATACCATTCTGAAGATATCGAAGTGTAGTTGAAAACGGAAGAAACGGAGATGAAAAACTCTAATTATTTTAAGAGTTATGATAGAAATAGTTAGACACGCACTTTCGTCTAGCAGTTTACAGATCTACCTCCGAGTGAATGACCATAACTCACTCAATTCAACTCGGAATTCATTGAAATTTGTTCCATTTCGAAGGACTCGAAGTGTAGTTTAAAACGGAAGAAACGGAGATGAAAGAAGCCAAGAATTTTGAGAGTTATGGTGGAAATAGTTAGACTCGCACTTTGGTCAAGCAGTTTACAGACCAACCTCCAATTGATTGACCATAACTTACTCAATTTAACTCGGAATTTATTCAAATTCATGCCATTTTGAAGATGTCGAAGTGTAGTTGAAAACGAAAGAAACAGAGATGAAAAACTCCAAGTATCTTAAGAGTTATGATGGAAATAGTTAGACTCGCACTTTGGTTTAGCAGTTTACAGAGCTACCTCCGATTCATTGACCATAAGTCACTCAATTCGACTCGGAATTTATTCAAATTCATACCATTCTGAAGATATCGAAGTGTAGTTGAAAACGGAAGAAACGGAGATGAAAGAAGCCAAGTATTTTTAGAGTTATGGTGAAAATAGTTAGACTCGCACTTTGGTCTAGCAGTTTACAGACCAACCTCCAATTGATTGTCCATAACTTACTCAATTTAACTCGGAATTGATTCAAATTCATGCCATTTTGAAGATGTCGAAGTGTAGTTGAAAATGAATGAAACAGAGATGAAAAACTCCAAGTATCTTAAGAGTTATGATGGACATATTTAGGCTCGCGCTTTGGTCTAGCAGTTTACGGACCTACCTCCGATTCATTGACCCACTCAATTCGACTCGGAATTTATTCAAATTCATACCATTCTGAAGATATCGCAGTGTAGTTGAAAACGGAAGAAACGGAGATGAAAGAAGCCAAGTATTTTGAGAG
Organism: Tasmannia lanceolata; assembly: GCF_043159265.1. NCBI lineage: Eukaryota > Viridiplantae > Streptophyta > Magnoliopsida > Canellales > Winteraceae > Tasmannia > Tasmannia lanceolata. The sequence goes on from NW_027518695.1 coordinate 42,602,265, forward strand.
TTATGGTGGAAATAGTTAGACTCGCAATTTGGTCTAGCAGTTTACAGACCAACTTCCAATTGATTGACCATAACTTACTCAGTTTAACTCGGAATTGATTCAAATTCATGGCATTTAGAACATGTCGAAGTGTAGTTGAAAACAAAAGAAACATAGATGAAAAACTCCAAGTATCTTAAGAGTTATGATGGAAATAGTTAGACTCGCGCTTTGGTCTAGCAGTTTACAGAACTACCTCCGATTCATTGACCATAAGTCATTCAATTCGACTCGGAATTTATTCAAATTCATACCATTCTGAAGATATCGAAGTGTAGTTGAAAACGGAAGAAACGGATATGAAAAACTCTAATTATTTTAAGAGTTATGATAGAAATAGTTAGACTCGCACTTTCGCCTAGCAGTTTACAGATCTACCTCTGAGTAAATGACCATAACTCACTCAATTCAACTCGAAATTCATTGAAATTTGTTCCATTTCAAAGTACTCGAAGTGTAGTTTAAAACGGAAGAAACGGAGATGAAAGAAGCCAAGTATTTTGAGAGTTATGGTGGAAATAGTTAGACTCGCACTTTGGTCAAGCAGTTTACAGACCAACCTCCAATTGATTGACCATAACTTACTCAATTTAACTCGGAATTTATTCAAATTCATGCCATTTTGAAGATGTCGACGTGTAGTTGAAAACGAAAGAAACAGAAATGAAAAACTCCAAGTATCTTAAGAGTTATGATGGAAATAGTTAGACTCGCGCTTTGGTTTAGCAGTTTACAGACCTACCTCCGATTCATTGACCATAAGTCACTCAATTCGACTCGGAATTTATTCAAATTCATACCATTCTGAAGATATCGAAGTGTAGTTGAAAACGGAAGAAACGGAGATGGAAGAAGCCAAGTATTTTTAGAGTTATGGTGGAAATAGTTAGACTCGCACTTTGGTCTAGCAGTTTACAGACCAACCTCCAATTGATTGTCCATAACTTACTCAATTTAACTCGGAATTGATTCAAATTCATGCCATTTTGAAGATGTCGAAGTGTAGTTGAAAATGAATGAAACAGAGATGAAAAACTCCAAGTATCTTAAGAGTTATGATGGACATATTTAGGCTCGCGCTTTGGTCTAGCAGTTTACGGACCTACCTCCGATTCATTGACCCACTCAATTCGACTCGGAATTTATTCAAATTCATACCATTCTGAAGATATCGAAGTGTTGTTGAAAACGGAAGAAGCGGAGATGAAAGAGGCCAAGTATTTTGAGAGTTATGGTGGAAATAGTTAGACTCGCAATTTGGTCTAGCAGTTTACAGACCAACTTCCAATTGATTGACCATAACTTACTCAGTTTAACTCGGAATTGATTCAAATTCATGGCATTTAGAACATGTCGAAGTGTAGTTGAAAACGAAAGAAACATAGATGAAAAACTCCAAGTATCTTAAGAGTTATGATGGAAATAGTTAGACTCGCGCTTTGGTCTAGCAGTTTACAGAACTACCTCCGATTCATTGACCATAAGTCATTCAATTCGACTCGGAATTTATTCAAATTCATACCATTCTGAAGATATCGAAGTGTAGTTGAAAACGGAAGAAACGGATATGAAAAACTCTAATTATTTTAAGAGTTATGATAGAAATAGTTAGACTCGCACTTTCGCCTAGCAGTTTACAGATCTACCTCTGAGTAAATGACCATAACTCACTCAATTCAACTCGAAATTCATTGAAATTTGTTCCATTTCAAAGTACTCGAAGTGTAGTTTAAAACGGAAGAAACGGAGATGAAAGAAGCCAAGTATTTTGAGAGTTATGGTGGAAATAGTTAGACTCGCACTTTGGTCAAGCAGTTTACAGACCAACCTCCAATTGATTGACCATAACTTACTCAATTTAACTCAGAATTTATTCAAATTCATGCCATTTTGAAGATGTCGAAGTGTAGTTGAAAACGAAAGAAACAGAAATGAAAAACTCCAAGTATCTTAAGAGTTATGATGGAAATAGTTAGACTCGCGCTTTGGTTTAGCAGTTTACAGACCTACCTCCGATTCATTGACCATAAGTCACTCAATTCGACTCGGAATTTATTCAAATTCATACCATTCTGAAGATATCGAAGTGTAGTTGAAAACGGAAGAAACGGAGATGGAAGAAGCCAAGTATTTTTAGAGTTATGGTGGAAATAGTTAGACTCGCACTTTGGTCTAGCAGTTTACAGACCAACCTCCAATTGATTGTCCATAACTTACTCAATTTAACTCGGAATTGATTCAAATTCATGCCATTTTGAAGATGTCGAAGTGTAGTTGAAAATGAATGAAACAGAGATGAAAAACTCCAAGTATCTTAAGAGTTATGATGGACATATTTAGGCTCGCGCTTTGGTCTAGCAGTTTACGGACCTACCTCCGATTCATTGACCCACTCAATTCGACTCGGAATTTATTCAAATTCATACCATTCTGAAGATATCGAAGTGTTGTTGAAAACGGAAGAAGCGGAGATGAAAGAGGCCAAGTATTTTGAGAGTTATGGTGGAAATAGTTAGACTCGCACTTTGGTCTAGCAGTTTACAGACCAACCTCCAATTGATTGACCATAACTTACTCAATTTAACTCGGAATTGATTCAAATTCATGCCATTTAGAACATGTCGAAGTGTAGTTGAAAACGAAAGAAACATAGATGAAAAACTCCAAGTATCTTAAGAGTTATGATGGAAATAGTTAGACTCGCGCTTTGGTCTAGCAGTTTATAGAACTACCTCCGATTCATTGACCATAAGTCATTCAATTTGACTCGGAATTTATTCAAATTCATACCATTCTGAAGATATCGAAGTGTAGTTGAAAACGGAAGAAACGGAGATGAAAGAAGCCAAGTATTTTGAGAGTTATGGTGGAAATAGTTAGACTCGCACTTTGGTCTAGCAGTTTACAGACCAACCTCCAATTGATTGACCATAACTTACTCAATTTAACTCGGAATTGATTCAAATTCATGCCATTTAGAACATGTCGAAGTGTAGTTGAAAACGAAAGAAACATAGATGAAAAACTCCAAGTATCTTAAGAGTTATGATGGAAATAGTTAGACTCGCGCTTTGGTCTAGCGGTTTACAGAACTACCTCCGATTCATTGACCATAAGTCATTCAATTCGACTCGGAATTTATTCAAATTCATACCATTCTGAAGATATCGAAGTGTAGTTGAAAACGGAAGAAACGGAGATGAAAAACTCTAATTATTTTAAGAGTTATGATACAAATAGTTAGACTCGCGCTTTCGCCTAGCAGTTTACAGATCTACCTCCGAGTGAATGACCATAACTCACTCAATTCAACTCGGAATTCATTGAAATTTGTTCCATTTCGAAGGACTCGAAGTGTAGTTTAAAACGGAAGAAACGGAGTTGAAAGAAGCCAAGTATTTTGAGAGTTATGGTGGAAATAGTTAGACTCGCACTTTGGTCTAGCAGTTTACAGACCAACCTCAAATTGATTGACCATAACTTACTCAATTTAACTCGGAATTGATTCAAATTCATGCCATTTAGAACATGTCGAAGTGTAGTTGAAAACGAAAGAAACATAGATGAAAACTCCAAGTATCTTAAGAGTTATGATGGAAATAGTTAGACTCGCGCTTTGGTCTAGCAGTTTACAGAACTACCTCCGATTCATTGACCATAAGTCATTCAATTCGACTCGGAATTTATTCTAATTCATACCATTCTGAAGATATCGAAGTGTAGTTGAAAACGGAAGAAACGGAGATGAAAAACTCTAATTATTTTAAGAGTTATGATAGAAATAGTTAGACTCGCACTTTCGCCTAGCAGTTTACAGATCTACCTCCGAGTGAATGACCATAACTCACTCAATTCAACTCGGAATTCATTGAAATTTGATCCATTTCGAATGACTCGGAGTGTAGTTTAAAACGGAAGAAAAGGAGATGAAAGAAGCCAAGTATTTTGAGAGTTATGGTGGAAATAGTTAGACTCGCACTTTGGTCAAGCAGTTTACAGACCAACCTCCAATTGATTGACCATAACTTACTCAATTAAACTCAAAATTTATTCAAATTCATGCCATTTTGAAGATGTCGAAGTGTAGTTGAAAACGAAAGAAACAGAGATGAAAAACTCCAAGTATCTTAAGAGTTATGATGGAAATAGTTAGACTCGCGCTTTGGTTTAGCAGTTTACAGACCTACCTCCGATTCATTGACCATAAGTCACTAAATTCGACTCGGAATTTATTAAAATTCATATCATTCTGAAGATATCGAAGTGTAGGTGAAAACGGAAGAAACGGAGATGAAAGAAGCCAAGTATTTTTATAGTTATGGTGGAAATAGTTAGACTCGCACTTTGGTCTAGCAGTTTACAGGCCAACCTCCAATTGATTGTCCATAACTTACTCAATTTAACTCGGAATTGATTCAAATTCATGCCATTTTGAAGATGTCGAAGTGTAGTTGAAAATGAATGAAACAGAGATGAAAAACTCCAAGTATCTTAAGAGTTATGATGGACATATTTAGGCTCGCGCTTTGGTCTAGCAGTTTACGGACCTACCTCCGATTCATTGACCCACTCAATTCGACTCGGAATTTATTCAAATTCATACCATTCTGAAGATATCGAAGTGTAGTTGAAAACGGAAGAAACGGAGATGAAAGAGGCCAAGTATTTTTAGAGTTATGGTGGAAATAGTTAGACTCGCACTTTGGTCTAGCAGTTTACAGGCCAACCTCCAATTGATTGACCATAACTTACTCAATTTAACTCGGAATTGATTCAAATTCATGCCATTTAGAACATGTCGAAGTGTAGTTGAAAACGAAAGAAACATAGATGAAAAACTCCAACTATCTTAAGAGTTATGATGGAAATAGTTAGACTCGCGCTTTGGTCTAGCAGTTTACAGAACTACCTCCGATTCATTGACCATAAGTCATTCAATTCGACTCAGAATTTATTCAAATTCATACCATTCTGAAGATATCGAAGTGTAGTTGAAAACGGAAGAAACGGAGATGGAAGAAGCCAAGTATTTTTAGAGTTATGGTGGAAATAGTTAGACTCGCAGTTTGGTCTAGCAGTTTACAGACCAATATCCAATTGATTGTCCATAACTTACTCAATTTAACTCAGAATTAATTCAAATTCATGCCATTTTGAAGATGTCGAAGTGTAGTTTAAAATGAATGAAACAGAGATGAAAAACTCCAATTATCTTAAGAGTTATGATGGACCTATTTAGGCTCGCGCTTTGGTCTAGCAGTTTACGGACCTACCTCCGATTCATTGACCCACTCAATTCGACTCGGAATTTATTCAAATTCATACCATTCTGAAGATATCGAAGTGTAGTTGAAAACGGAAGAAACGGAGATGAAAAACTCTAATGATTTTAAGAGTTATGATAGAAATAGTTAGACTCGCACTTTCGCCTAGCAGTTTACAGATCTACCTCCGAGTGAATGACCATAACTCACTCAATTCAACTCGGAATTCATTGAAATTTTTTTCCATTTCGAAGGACTCGAATTGTAGTTTAAAACGAAAGAAACGGAGATGAAAGAAGCCAAGTATTTTGAGAGTTATGGTGGAAATAGTTAGACTCGCACTTTGGTCAAGCAGTTTACAGACCAACCTCCAATTGATTGACCATAACTTACTCAATTTAACTCGGAATTTATTCAAATTCATGCCATTTTGAAGATGTCGAAGTGTAGTTGAAAACGAAAGAAACAGAGATGAAAAACTCCAAGTATCTTAAGAGTTATGATGGAAATAGTTAGACTCACGCTTTGGTTTAGCAGTTTACAGACTTACCTCCGATTCATTGACCATAAGTCACTCAATTCGACACGGAATTTATTCAAATTCATATCATTCGGAAGATATCGAAGTGTAGTTGAAAATGGAAGAAACGGAGATGAAAGAAGCCAAGTATTTTGAGAGTTATGGTGGAAATAGTTAGACTCGCACTTTGGTCAAGCAGTTTACAGACCAACCTCCAATTGATTGACCATAACTTACTCAATTTAACTCGGAATTTATTCAAATTCATGCCATTTTGAAGATGTCGAAGTGTAGTTGAAAACGAAAGAAACAGAGATGAAAAACTCCAAGTATCTTAAGAGTTATGATGGAAATAGTTAGACTCGCGCTTTTGTTTAGCAGTTTACAGACCTACCTCCGATTCATTGACCATAAGTCACTCAATTCGACTCGGAATTTATTCAAATTCATATCATTCGGAAGATATCGAAGTGTAGTTGAAAACGGAAGAAACGGAGATGAAAGAAGCCAAGTATATTTAGAGTTATGGTGGAAATAGTTAGACTCGCACTTTGGTCTAGCAGTTTACAGACCAACCTCCAATTGATTGTCCATAACTTACTCAATTTAACTCGGAATTCATTCAAATTCATGCCATTTTGAAGATGTCGAAGTGTAGTTGAAAATGAATGAAACAGAGATGAAAAACTCCAAGTATCTTAAGAGTTATGATGGACATATTTAGGCTCGCGCTTTGGTGTAGCAGTTTACGGACCTACCTCCGATTCATTAACCAACTCATTTCGACTCGGAATTTATTCAAATTCATACCATTCTGAAGATATCGAAGTGTTGTTGAAAACGGAAGAAGCGGAGATGAAAGAGGCCAAGTATTTTGAGAGTTATGGTGGAAATAGTTAGACTCGCACTTTGGTCTAGCAGTTTACAGACCAACCTCCAATTGATTGACCATAACTTACTCAATTTAACTCGGAATGATTCAAATTCATGCCATTTAGAACATGTCGAAGTGTAGTTGAAAACGAAAGAAACATAAATGAAAAACTCCAAGTATCTTAAGAGTTATGATGGAAATAGTTAGACTCGCGCTTTGGTCTAGCAGTTTACAGAACTACCTCCGATTCATTGACCATAAGTCATTCAATTCGACTCGGAATTTATTCAAATTCATACCATTCTGAAGATATCGAAGTGTAGTTGAAAACGGAAGAAACGGAGATGAAAAACTCTAATTATTTTAAGAGTTATGATAGAAATAGTTAGACTCGCACTTTCGTCTAGCAGTTTACAGATCTACCTCCGAGTGAATGACCATAACTCACTCAATTCAACTCGGAATTCATTGAAATTTGTTTAATTTCAAAGTACTCGAAGTGTAGTTTAAAACGGAAGAAACGGAGATGAAAGAAGCCAAGTATTTTGAAAGTTATGGTGGAAATAGTTAGACTCGCACTTTGGTTAAGCAGTTTACAGACCAACCTCCAATTGATTGACCATAACTTACTCAATTTAACTCGGAATTTATTCAAATTCATGCCATTTTGAAGATGTCGAAGTGTAGTTGAAAACGAAAGAAACAGAGATGAAAAACTCCAAGTATCTTAAGAGTTATGATGGAAATAGTTAGACTCGCGCTTTTGTTTAGCAGTTTACAAACCTACCCCCGATTCATTGACCATAAGTCACTCAATTCGACTCGGAATTTATTCAAATTCATACCATTCTGAAGATATCGAAGTGTAGTTTAAAACGGAAGAAACGGAGATGGAAGAAGCCAAGTATTTTTAGAGTTATGGTGGAAATAGTTAGACTCGCACTTTGGTCTAGCAGTTTACAGACCAACCTCCAATTGATTGTCCATAACTTACTCAATTTAACTCGGAATTGATTCAAATTCATGCCATTTTGAAGATGTCGAAGTGTAGTTGAAAATGAATGAAACAGAGATGAAAAACTCCAAGTATCTTAAGAGTTATGATGGACATATTTAGGCTCGCGCTTTGGTCTAGCAGTTTACGGACCTACCTCCGATTCATTGACCCACTCAATTCGACTCGGAATTTATTCAAATTCATACCATTCTGAAGATATCGAAGTGTAGTTGAAAACGGAAGAAACGGAGATGAAAGAGGCCAAGTATTTTGAGAGTTATGGTGGAAATAGTTATACTCGCACTTTGCTCTAGCAGTTTACAGACCAACCTCCAATTGATTGACCATAACTTACTCAATTTAACTCGGAATTGATTCAAATTCATGCCATTTAGAACATGTCGAAGTGTAGTTGAAAACGAAAGAAACATAGATGAAAACTCCAAGTATCTTAAGAGTTATGATGGAAATAGTTAGACTCGCGCTTTGGTCTAGCAGTTTACAGAACTACCTCCGATTCATTGACCATAAGTCATTCAATTCGACTCGGAATTTATTCAAATTCATACCATTCTGAAGATATCGAAGTGTAGTTGAAAACGGAAGAAACGGAGATGAAAAACTCTAATTATTTTAAGAGTTATGATAGAAATAGTTAGACTCGCACTTTCGTCTAGCAGTTTACAGATCTACCTCCGAGTGAATGACCATAACTCACTCAATTCAACTCGGAATTCATTGAAATTTGTTCCATTTCGAAGGACTCGAAGTGTAGTTTAAAACGGAAGAAACGGAGATGAAAGAAGCCAAGAATTTTGAGAGTTATGGTGGAAATAGTTAGACTCGCACTTTGGTCAAGCAGTTTACAGACCAACCTCCAATTGATTGACCATAACTTACTCAATTTAACTCGGAATTTATTCAAATTCATGCCATTTTGAAGATGTCGAAGTGTAGTTGAAAACGAAAGAAACAGAGATGAAAAACTCCAAGTATCTTAAGAGTTATGATGGAAATAGTTAGACTCGCACTTTGGTTTAGCAGTTTACAGAGCTACCTCCGATTCATTGACCATAAGTCACTCAATTCGACTCTGAATTTATTCAAATTCATATCATTCTGAAGATATCGAAGTGTAGTTGAAAACGGAAGAAACGGAGATGAAAGAAGCCAAGTATTTTTAGAGTTATGGTGGAAATAGTTAGACTCGCACTTTGGTCTAGCAGTTTACAGACCAACCTCCAATTGATTGTCCATAACTTACTCAATTTAACTCGGAATTGATTCAAATTCATGCCATTTTGAAGATGTCGAAGTGTAGTTGAAAATGAATGAAACAGAGATGAAAAACTCCAAGTATCTTAAGAGTTATGATGGACATATTTAGGCTCGCGCTTTGGTCTAGCAGTTTACGGACCTACCTCCGATTCATTGACCCACTCAATTCGACTCGGAATTTATTCAAATTCATACCATTCTGAAGATATCGAAGTGTAGTTGAAAACGGAAGAAACGGAGATGAAAGAGGCCAAGTATTTTGAGAGTTATGGTGGAAATAGTTAGACTCGCACTTTGGTCTAGCAGTTTACAGACCAACCTCCAATTGATTGACCATAACTTACTCAATTTAACTCGGAATTGATTCAAATTCATGCCATTTAGAACATGTCGAAGTGTAGTTGAAAACGAAAGAAACATAGATGAAAAATTCCAAGTATCTTAAGAGTTATGATGGAAATAGTTAGACTCGCGCTTTGGTCTAGCAGTTTACAGAACTACCTCCGATTCATTGACCATAAGTCATTCAATTCGACTCGGAATTTATTCAAATTCATACCATTCTGAAGATATCGAAGTGTAGTTGAAAACGGAAGAAACGGATATGAAAAACTCTAATTATTTTAAGAGTTATGATAGAAATAGTTAGACTCGCACTTTCGCCTAGCAGTTTACAGATCTACCTCTGAGTAAATGACCATAACTCACTCAATTCAACTCGAAATTCATTGCAATTTGTTCCATTTCAAAGTACTCGAAGTGTAGTTTAAAACGGAAGAAACGGAGATGAAAGAAGCCAAGTATTTTGAGAGTTATGGTGGAAATAGTTAGACTCGCACTTTGGTCAAGCAGTTTACAGACCAACCTCCAATTGATTGACCATAACTTACTCAATTTAACTCGGAATTTATTCAAATTCATGCCATTTTGAAGATGTCGAAGTGTAGTTGAAAACGAAAGAAACAGAAATGAAAAACTCCAAGTATCTTAAGAGTTATGATGGAAATAGTTAGACTCGCGCTTTGGTTTAGCAGTTTACAGACCTACCTCCGATTCATTGACCATAAGTCACTCAATTCGACTCGGAATTTATTCAAATTCATACCATTCTGAAGATATCGAAGTGTAGTTGAAAACGGAAGAAACGGAGATGAAAGAAGCCAAGTATTTTTAGAGTTATGGTGAAAATAGTTAGACTCGCACTTTGGTCTAGCAGTTTACAGACCAACCTCCAATTGATTGTCCATAACTTACTCAATTTAACTCGGAATTGATTCAAATTCATGCCATTTTGAAGATGTCGAAGTGTAGTTGAAAATGAATGAAACAGAGATGAAAAACTCCAAGTATCTTAAGAGTTATGATGGACATATTTAGGCTCGCGCTTTGGTCTAGCAGTTTACGGACCTACCTCCGATTCATTGACCCACTCAATTCGACTCGGAATTTATTCAAATTCATACCATTCTGAAGATATCGCAGTGTAGTTGAAAACGGAAGAAACGGAGATGAAAGAAGCCAAGTATTTTGAGAGTTATGGTGGAAATAGTTAGACTCGCAATTTAGTCTAGCAGTTTACAGACCAACTTCCAATTGATTGACCATAACTTACTCAGTTTAACTCGGAATTGATTCAAATTCATTCCATTTAGAACATGTCGAAGTGTAGTTGAAAACGAAAGAAACATAGATGAAAAACTCCAAGTATCTTAAGAGTTATGATGGAAATAGTTAGACTCGCGCTTTGGTCTAGCCGTTTACAGAACTACCTCCGATTCATTGACCATAAGTCATTCAATTCGACTCGGAATTTATTCAAATTCATACCATTCTGAAGATATCGAAGTGTAGTTGAAAACGGAAGAAACGGAGATGAAAAACTCTAATTATTTTAAGAGTTATGATAGAAATAGTTAGACTCGCACTTTCGCCTAGCAGTTTACAGATCTACCTCCGAGTGAATGACCATAACTCACTCAATTCAACTCGGAATTCATTGAAATTTGTTCCATTTCGAAGGACTCGAAGTGTAGTTTAAAACGGAAGAAACGGAGATGAAAGAAGCCAAGTATTTTGAGAGTTATGGTGGAAATAGTTAGACTCGCACTTTGGTCAAGCAGTTTACAGACCAACCTCCAATTGATTGACCATAACTTACTCAATTTAACTCGGAATTTATTCAAATTCATGCCATTTTGAAGATGTCGAAGTGTAGTTGATAACGAAAGAAACAGAAATGAAAAACTCCAAGTATCTTATGAGTTATGATGGAAATAGTTAGACTCGCGCTTTGGTTTAGCAGTTTACGGACCTACCTCCGATTCATTGACCATAAGTCACTCAATTCGACTCGGAATTTATTCAAATTCATACCATTCTGAAGATATCGAAGTGTAGTTGAAAACGGAAGAAACGGAGATGGAAGAAGCCAAGTATTTTTAGAGTTATGGTGGAAATAGTTAGACTCGCACTTTGGTCTAGCAGTTTACAGACCAACCTCCAATTGATTGTCCATAACTTACTCAATTTAACTCGGAATTGATTCAAATTCATGCCATTTTGAAGATGTCGAAGTGTAGTTGAAAATGAATGAAACAGAGATGAAAAACTCCAAGTATCTTAAGAGTTATGATGGACATATTTAGGCTCGCGCTTTGGTCTAGCAGTTTACGGACCTACCTCCGATTCATTGACCCACTCAATTCGACTCGGAATTTATTCAAATTCATACCATTCTGAAGATATCGCAGTGTAGTTGAAAACGGAAGAAACGGAGATGAAAGAAGCCAAGTATTTTGAGAGTTATGGTGGAAATAGTTAGACTCGCAATTTAGTCTAGCAGTTTACAGACCAACTTCCAATTGATTGACCATAACTTACTCAGTTTAACTCGGAATTGATTCAAATTCATGCCATTTAGAACATGTCGAAGTGTAGTTGAAAACGAAAGAAACATAGATGAAAAACTCCAAGTATCTTAAGAGTTATGATGGAAATAGTTAGACTCGCGCTTTGGTCTAGCCGTTTACAGAACTACCTCCGATTCATTGACCATAAGTCATTCAATTCGACTCGGAATTTATTCAAATTCATACCATTCTGAAGATATCGAAGTGTAGTTGAAAACGGAAGAAACGGAGATGAAAAACTCTAATTATTTTAAGAGTTATGATAGAAATAGTTAGACTCGCACTTTCGCCTAGCAGTTTACAGATCTACCTCCGAGTGAATGACCATAACTCACTCAATTCAACTCGGAATTCATTGAAATTTGTTCCATTTCGAAGGACTCGAAGTGTAGTTTAAAACGGAAGAAACGGAGATGAAAGAAGCCAAGTATTTTGAGAGTTATGGTGGAAATAGTTAGACTCGCACTTTGGTCAAGCAGTTTACAGACCAACCTCCAATTGATTGACCATAACTTACTCAATTTAACTCGGAATTTATTCAAATTCATGCCATTTTGAAGATGTCGAAGTGTAGTTGATAACGAAAGAAACAGAAATGAAAAACTCCAAGTATCTTAAGAGTTATGATGGAAATAGTTAGACTCGCGCTTTGGTTTAGCAGTTTACGGACCTACCTCCGATTCATTGACCATAAGTCACTCAATTCGACTCGGAATTTATTCAAATTCATACCATTCTGAAGATATCGAAGTGTAGTTGAAAACGGAAGAAACGGAGATGGAAGAAGCCAAGTATTTTTAGAGTTATGGTGGAAATAGTTAGACTCGCACTTTGGTCTAGCAGTTTACAGACCAACCTCCAATTGATTGTCCATAACTTACTCAATTTAACTCGGAATTGATTCAAATTCATGCCATTTTGAAGATGTCGAAGTGTAGTTGAAAATGAATGAAACAGAGATGAAAAACTCCAAGTATCTTAAGAGTTATGATGGACATATTTAGGCTCGCGCTTTGGTCTAGCAGTTTACGGACCTACCTCCGATTCATTGACCCACTCAATTCGACTCGGAATTTATTCAAATTCATACCATTCTGAAGATATCGCAGTGTAGTTGAAAACGGAAGAAACGGAGATGAAAGAAGCCAAGTATTTTGAGAGTTATGGTGGAAATAGTTAGACTCGCAATTTGGTCTAGCAGTTTACAGACCAACTTCCAATTGATTGACCATAACTTACTCAGTTTAACTCGGAATTGATTCAAATTCATGGCATTTAGAACATGTCGAAGTGTAGTTGAAAACAAAAGAAACATAGATGAAAAACTCCAAGTATCTTAAGAGTTATGATGGAAATAGTTAGACTCGCGCTTTGGTCTAGCAGTTTACAGAACTACCTCCGATTCATTGACCATAAGTCATTCAATTCGACTCGGAATTTATTCAAATTCATACCATTCTGAAGATATCGAAGTGTAGTTGAAAACGGAAGAAATGGATATGAAAAACTCTAATTATTTTAAGAGTTATGATAGAAATAGTTAGACTCGCACTTTCGCCTAGCAGTTTACAGATCTACCTCTGAGTAAATGACCATAACTCACTCAATTCAACTCGAAATTCATTGAAATTTGTTCCATTTCAAAGTACTCGAAGTGTAGTTTAAAACGGAAGAAACGGAGATGAAAGAAGCCAAGTATTTTGAGAGTTATGGTGGAAATAGTTAGACTCGCACTTTGGTCAAGCAGTTTACAGACCAACCTCCAATTGATTGACCATAACTTACTCAATTTAACTCGGAATTTATTCAAATTCATGCCATTTTGAAGATGTCGAAGTGTAGTTGAAAACGAAAGAAACAGAAATGAAAAACTCCAAGTATCTTAAGAGTTATGATGGAAATAGTTAGACTCGCGCTTTGGTTTAGCAGTTTACAGACCTACCTCCGATTCATTGACCATAAGTCACTCAATTCGACTCGGAATTTATTCAAATTCATACCATTCTGAAGATATCGAAGTGTAGTTGAAAACGGAAGAAACGGAGATGGAAGAAGCCAAGTATTTTTAGAGTTATGGTGGAAATAGTTAGACTCGCACTTTGGTCTAGCAGTTTACAGACCAACCTCCAATTGATTGTCCATAACTTACTCAATTTAACTCGGAATTGATTCAAATTCATGCCATTTTGAAGATGTCGAAGTGTAGTTGAAAATGAATGAAACAGAGATGAAAAACTCCAAGTATCTTAAGAGTTATGATGGACATATTTAGGCTCGCGCTTTGGTCTAGCAGTTTACGGACCTACCTCCGATTCATTGACCCACTCAATTCGACTCGGAATTTATTCAAATTCATACCATTCTGAAGATATCGAAGTGTTGTTGAAAACGGAAGAAGCGTAGATGAAAGAGGCCAAGTATTTTGAGAGTTATGGTGGAAATAGTTAGACTCGCAATTTGGTCTAGCAGTTTACAGACCAACTTCCAATTGATTGACCATAACTTACTCAGTTTAACTCGGAATTGATTCAAATTCATGGCATTTAGAACATGTCGAAGTGTAGTTGAAAACGAAAGAAACATAGATGAAAAACTCCAAGTATCTTAAGAGTTATGATGGAAATAGTTAGACTCGCGCTTTGGTCTAGCAGTTTACAGAACTACCTCCGATTCATTGACCATAAGTCATTCAATTCGACTCGGAATTTATTCAAATTCATACCATTCTGAAGATATCGAAGTGTAGTTGAAAACGGAAGAAACGGATATGAAAAACTCTAATTATTTTAAGAGTTATGATAGAAATAGTTAGACTCGCACTTTCGCCTAGCAGTTTACAGATCTACCTCTGAGTAAATGACCATAACTCACTCAATTCAACTCGAAATTCATTGAAATTTGTTCCATTTCAAAGTACTCGAAGTGTAGTTTAAAACGGAAGAAACGGAGATGAAAGAAGCCAAGTATTTTGAGAGTTATGGTGGAAATAGTTAGACTCGCACTTTGGTCAAGCAGTTTACAGACCAACCTCCAATTGATTGACCATAACTTACTCAATTTAACTCGGAATTTATTCAAATTCATGCCATTTTGAAGATGTCGAAGTGTAGTTGAAAACGAAAGAAACAGAAATGAAAAACTCCAAGTATCTTAAGAGTTATGATGGAAATAGTTAGACTCGCGCTTTGGTTTAGCAGTTTACAGACCTACCTCCGATTCATTGACCATAAGTCACTCAATTCGACTCGGAATTTATTCAAATTCATACCATTCTGAAGATATCGAAGTGTAGTTGAAAACGGAAGAAACGGAGATGGAAGAAGCCAAGTATTTTTAGAGTTATGGTGGAAATAGTTAGACTCGCACTTTGGTCTAGCAGTTTACAGACCAACCTCCAATTGATTGTCCATAACTTACTCAATTTAACTCGGAATTGATTCAAATTCATGCCATTTTGAAGATGTCGAAGTGTAGTTGAAAATGAATGAAACAGAGATGAAAAACTCCAAGTATCTTAAGAGTTATGATGGACATATTTAGGCTCGCGCTTTGGTCTAGCAGTTTACGGACCTACCTCCGATTCATTGACCCACTCAATTCGACTCGGAATTTATTCAAATTCATACCATTCTGAAGATATCGAAGTGTTGTTGAAAACGGAAGAAGCGGAGATGAAAGAGGCCAAGTATTTTGAGAGTTATGGTGGAAATAGTTAGACTCGCACTTTGGTCTAGCAGTTTACAGACCAACCTCCAATTGATTGACCATAACTTACTCAATTTAACTCGGAATTGATTCAAATTCATGCCATTTAGAACATGTCGAAGTGTAGTTGAAAACGAAAGAAACATAGATGAAAAACTCCAAGTATCTTAAGAGTTATGATGGAAATAGTTAGACTCGCGCTTTGGTCTAGCAGTTTATAGAACTACCTCCGATTCATTGACCATAAGTCATTCAATTTGACTCGGAATTTATTCAAATTCATACCATTCTGAAGATATCGAAGTGTAGTTGAAAACGGAAGAAACGGAGATGAAAGAAGCCAAGTATTTTGAGAGTTATGGTGGAAATAGTTAGACTCGCACTTTGGTCTAGCAGTTTACAGACCAACCTCCAATTGATTGACCATAACTTACTCAATTTAACTCGGAATTGATTCAAATTCATGCCATTTAGAACATGTCGAAGTGTAGTTGAAAACGAAAGAAACATAGATGAAAAACTCCAAGTATCTTAAGAGTTATGATGGAAATAGTTAGACTCGCGCTTTGGTCTAGCGGTTTACAGAACTACCTCCGATTCATTGACCATAAGTCATTCAATTCGACTCGGAATTTATTCAAATTCATACCATTCTGAAGATATCGAAGTGTAGTTGAAAACGGAAGAAACGGAGATGAAAAACTCTAATTATTTTAAGAGTTATGATACAAATAGTTAGACTCGCGCTTTCGCCTAGCAGTTTACAGATCTACCTCCGAGTGAATGACCATAACTCACTCAATTCAACTCGGAATTCATTGAAATTTGTTCCATTTCGAAGGACTCGAAGTGTAGTTTAAAACGGAAGAAACGGAGTTGAAAGAAGCCAAGTATTTTGAGAGTTATGGTGGAAATAGTTAGACTCGCACTTTGGTCTAGCAGTTTACAGACCAACCTCAAATTGATTGACCATAACTTACTCAATTTAACTCGGAATTGATTCAAATTCATGCCATTTAGAACATGTCGAAGTGTAGTTGAAAACGAAAGAAACATAGATGAAAACTCCAAGTATCTTAAGAGTTATGATGGAAATAGTTAGACTCGCGCTTTGGTCTAGCAGTTTACAGAACTACCTCCGATTCATTGACCATAAGTCATTCAATTCGACTCGGAATTTATTCTAATTCATACCATTCTGAAGATATCGAAGTGTAGTTGAAAACGGAAGAAACGGAGATGAAAAACTCTAATTATTTTAAGAGTTATGATAGAAATAGTTAGACTCGCACTTTCGCCTAGCAGTTTACAGATCTACCTCCGAGTGAATGACCATAACTCACTCAATTCAACTCGGAATTCATTGAAATTTGATCCATTTCGAATGACTCGGAGTGTAGTTTAAAACGGAAGAAAAGGAGATGAAAGAAGCCAAGTATTTTGAGAGTTATGGTGGAAATAGTTAGACTCGCACTTTGGTCAAGCAGTTTACAGACCAACCTCCAATTGATTGACCATAACTTACTCAATTAAACTCAAAATTTATTCAAATTCATGCCATTTTGAAGATGTCGAAGTGTAGTTGAAAACGAAAGAAACAGAGATGAAAAACTCCAAGTATCTTAAGAGTTATGATGGAAATAGTTAGACTCGCGCTTTGGTTTAGCAGTTTACAGACCTACCTCCGATTCATTGACCATAAGTCACTAAATTCGACTCGGAATTTATTAAAATTCATATCATTCTGAAGATATCGAAGTGTAGGTGAAAACGGAAGAAACGGAGATGAAAGAAGCCAAGTATTTTTATAGTTATGGTGGAAATAGTTAGACTCGCACTTTGGTCTAGCAGTTTACAGGCCAACCTCCAATTGATTGTCCATAACTTACTCAATTTAGCTCGGAATTGATTCAAATTCATGCCATTTTGAAGATGTCGAAGTGTAGTTGAAAATGAATGAAACAGAGATGAAAAACTCCAAGTATCTTAAGAGTTATGATGGACATATTTAGGCTCGCGCTTTGGTCTAGCAGTTTACGGACCTACCTCCGATTCATTGACCCACTCAATTCGACTCGGAATTTATTCAAATTCATACCATTCTGAAGATATCGAAGTGTAGTTGAAAACGGAAGAAACGGAGATGAAAGAGGCCAAGTATTTTTAGAGTTATGGTGGAAATAGTTAGACTCGCACTTTGGTCTAGCAGTTTACAGACCAACCTCCAATTGATTGACCATAACTTACTCAATTTAACTCGGAATTGATTCAAATTCATGCCATTTAGAACATGTCGAAGTGTAGTTGAAAACGAAAGAAACATAGATGAAAAACTCCAACTATCTTAAGAGTTATGATGGAAATAGTTAGACTCGCGCTTTGGTCTAGCAGTTTACAGAACTACCTCCGATTCATTGACCATAAGTCATTCAATTCGACTCAGAATTTATTCAAATTCATACCATTCTGAAGATATCGAAGTGTAGTTGAAAACGGAAGAAACGGAGATGGAAGAAGCCAAGTATTTTTAGAGTTATGGTGGAAATAGTTAGACTCGCAGTTTGGTCTAGCAGTTTACAGACCAATATCCAATTGATTGTCCATAACTTACTCAATTTAACTCAGAATTAATTCAAATTCATGCCATTTTGAAGATGTCGAAGTGTAGTTTAAAATGAATGAAACAGAGATGAAAAACTCCAAGTATCTTAAGAGTTATGATGGACCTATTTAGGCTCGCGCTTTGGTCTAGCAGTTTACGGACCTACCTCCGATTCATTGACCCACTCAATTCGACTCGGAATTTATTCAAATTCATACCATTCTGAAGATATCGAAGTGTAGTTGAAAACGGAAGAAACGGAGATGAAAAACTCTAATGATTTTAAGAGTTATGATAGAAATAGTTAGACTCGCACTTTCGCCTAGCAGTTTACAGATCTACCTCCGAGTGAATGACCATAACTCACTCAATTCAACTCGGAATTCATTGAAATTTTTTTCCATTTCGAAGGACTCGAATTGTAGTTTAAAACGAAAGAAACGGAGATGAAAGAAGCCAAGTATTTTGAGAGTTATGGTGGAAATAGTTAGACTCGCACTTTGGTCAAGCAGTTTACAGACCAACCTCCAATTGATTGACCATAACTTACTCAATTTAACTCGGAATTTATTCAAATTCATGCCATTTTGAAGATGTCGAAGTGTAGTTGAAAACGAAAGAAACAGAGATGAAAAACTCCAAGTATCTTAAGAGTTATGATGGAAATAGTTAGACTCACGCTTTGGTTTAGCAGTTTACAGACTTACCTCCGATTCATTGACCATAAGTCACTCAATTCGACACGGAATTTATTCAAATTCATATCATTCGGAAGATATCGAAGTGTAGTTGAAAACGGAAGAAACGGAGATGAAAGAAGCCAAGTATTTTGAGAGTTATGGTGGAAATAGTTAGACTCGCACTTTGGTCAAGCAGTTTACAGACCAACCTCCAATTGATTGACCATAACTTACTCAATTTAACTCGGAATTTATTCAAATTCATGCCATTTTGAAGATGTCGAAGTGTAGTTGAAAACGAAAGAAACAGAGATGAAAAACTCCAAGTATCTTAAGAGTTATGATGGAAATAGTTAGACTCGCGCTTTTGTTTAGCAGTTTACAGACCTACCTCCGATTCATTGACCATAAGTCACTCAATTCGACTCGGAATTTATTCAAATTCATATCATTCGGAAGATATCGAAGTGTAGTTGAAAACGGAAGAAACGGAGATGAAAGAAGCCAAGTATATTTAGAGTTATGGTGGAAATAGTTAGACTCGCACTTTGGTCTAGCAGTTTACAGACCAACCTCCAATTGATTGTCCATAACTTACTCAATTTAACTCGGAATTCATTCAAATTCATGCCATTTTGAAGATGTCGAAGTGTAGTTGAAAATGAATGAAACAGAGATGAAAAACTCCAAGTATCTTAAGAGTTATGATGGACATATTTAGGCTCGCGCTTTGGTGTAGCAGTTTACGGACCTACCTCCGATTCATTAACCAACTCATTTCGACTCGGAATTTATTCAAATTCATACCATTCTGAAGATATCGAAGTGTTGTTGAAAACGGAAGAAGCGGAGATGAAAGAGGCCAAGTATTTTGAGAGTTATGGTGGAAATAGTTAGACTCGCACTTTGGTCTAGCAGTTTACAGACCAACCTCCAATTGATTGACCATAACTTACTCAATTTAACTCGGAATGATTCAAATTCATGCCATTTAGAACATGTCGAAGTGTAGTTGAAAACGAAAGAAACATAAATGAAAAACTCCAAGTATCTTAAGAGTTATGATGGAAATAGTTAGACTCGCGCTTTGGTCTAGCAGTTTACAGAACTACCTCCGATTCATTGACCATAAGTCATTCAATTCGACTCGGAATTTATTCAAATTCATACCATTCTGAAGATATCGAAGTGTAGTTGAAAACGGAAGAAACGGAGATGAAAAACTCTAATTATTTTAAGAGTTATGATAGAAATAGTTAGACTCGCACTTTCGCCTAGCAGTTTACAGATCTACCTCCGAGTGAATGACCATAACTCACTCAATTCAACTCGGAATTCATTGAAATTTGTTTAATTTCAAAGTACTCGAAGTGTAGTTTAAAACGGAAGAAACGGAGATGAAAGAAGCCAAGTATTTTGAAAGTTATGGTGGAAATAGTTAGACTCGCACTTTGGTTAAGCAGTTTACAGACCAACCTCCAATTGATTGACCATAACTTACTCAATTTAACTCGGAATTTATTCAAATTCATGCCATTTTGAAGATGTCGAAGTGTAGTTGAAAACGAAAGAAACAGAGATGAAAAACTCCAAGTATCTTAAGAGTTATGATGGAAATAGTTAGACTCGCGCTTTTGTTTAGCAGTTTACAAACCTACCCCCGATTCATTGACCATAAGTCACTCAATTCGACTCGGAATTTATTCAAATTCATACCATTCTGAAGATATCGAAGTGTAGTTTAAAACGGAAGAAACGGAGATGGAAGAAGCCAAGTATTTTTAGAGTTATGGTGGAAATAGTTAGACTCGCACTTTGGTCTAGCAGTTTACAGACCAACCTCCAATTGATTGTCCATAACTTACTCAATTTAACTCGGAATTGATTCAAATTCATGCCATTTTGAAGATGTCGAAGTGTAGTTGAAAATGAATGAAACAGAGATGAAAAACTCCAAGTATCTTAAGAGTTATGATGGACATATTTAGGCTCGCGCTTTGGTCTAGCAGTTTACGGACCTACCTCCGATTCATTGACCCACTCAATTCGACTCGGAATTTATTCAAATTCATACCATTCTGAAGATATCGAAGTGTAGTTGAAAACGGAAGAAACGGAGATGAAAGAAGCCAAGTATTTTGAGAGTTATGGTGGAAATAGTTAGACTCGCACTTTGGTCTTGCAGTTTATAGACCAACCTCCAATTGATTGACCATAACTTACTCAATTTAACTCGGAATTGATTCAAATTCATGCCATTTAGAACATGTCGAAGTGTAGTTGAAAAAGAAAGAAACATAGATGAAAAACTCCAAGTATCTTAAGAGTTATGATGGAAATAGTTAGACTCGCGCTTTGGTCTAGCAGTTTACAGAACTACCTCCGATTCATTGACCATAAGTCATTCAATTCGACTCGGAATTTATTCAAATTCATACCATTCTGAAGATATCGAAGTGTAGTTGAAAACGGAAGAAACGGAGATGAAAAACTCTAATTATTTTAAGAGTTATGATAGAAATAGTTAGACTCGCACTTTCGCCTAGCAGTGTACAGATCTACCTCCGAGTGAATGACCATAACTCACTCAATTCAACTCGGAATTCATTGAAATTTGTTTCATTTCAAAGTACTCGAAGTGTAGTTTAAAACGGAAGAAACGGAGATGAAAGAAGCCAAGTATTTTGAGAGTTATGGTGGAAATAGTTAGACTCGCACTTTGGTCAAGCAGTTTACAGACCAACCTCCAATTGATTGACCATAACTTACTCAATTTAACTCGGAATTTATTCAAATTCATGCCATTTTGAAGATGTCGAAGTGTAGTTGAAAACGAAAGAAACAGAGATGAAAAACTCCAAGTATCTTAAGAGTTATGATGGAAATAGTTAGACTCGCGCTTTTGTTTAGCAGTTTACAAACCTACCCCCGATTCATTGAACATAAGTCACTCAATTCGACTCGGAATTTATTCAAATTCATACCATTCTGAAGATATCGAAGTGTAGTTGAAAACGGAAGAAACGGAGATGGAAGAAGCCAAGTATTTTTAGAGTTATGGTGGAAATAGTTAGACTCGCACTTTGGTCTAGGACTTTCCAGACCAACCTCCAATTGATTGTCCATAACTTACTCAATTTAACTCTGAATTGATTCAAATTCATGCCATTTTGAAGATGTCGAAGTGTAAATGAAAATGAATGAAACAGAGATGAAAAACTCCAAGTATCTTAAGAGTTATGATGGACATATTTAGGCTCGCGCTTTGGTCTAGCAGTTTACGGACCTACCTCCGATTTATTGACCCACTCAATTCGACTCGGAATTTATTCAAATTCATACCATTCTGAAGATATCGAAGTGTAGTTGAAAACGGAAGAAACGGAGATGAAAGACGCCAAGTATTTTGAGAGTTATGGTGGAAATAGTTAGACTCGCACTTTGGTCTTGCAGTTTACAGACCAACCTCCAATTGATTGACCATAACTTACTCAATTTAACTCGGAATTGATTCAAATTCATGCCATTTAGAACATGTCAAAGTGTAGTTGAAAACGAAAGAAACATAGATGAAAAACTCCAAGTATCTTAAGAGTTATGATGGAAATAGTTAGACTCGCGCTTTGGTCTAGCAGTTTACAGAACTACCTCCGATTCATTGACCATAAGTCATTCAATTCGACTCGGAATTTATTCAAATTCATACCATTCTGAAGATATCGAAGTGTAGTCGAAAACGGAAGAAACGGAGATGAAAAACTCTAATTATTTTAAGAGTTATTATAGAAATAGTTAGACTCGCACTTTCGCCTAGCAGTTTACAGATCTACCTCCGAGTGAATGACCATAAGTCACTCAATTCAACTCGGAATTCATTGAAATTTGTTCCATTTCGAAGGACTCGAAGTGTAGTTTAAAACGGAAGAAACGGAGATGAAAAAAACCAAGTATTTTGAGAGTTATGGTCGAAATAGTTAGACTCGCACTTTGGTCTTGCAGTTTACAGACCAACCTCCAATTGATTGACCATAACTTACTCAATTTAACTCGGAATTTATTCAAATTCATGCCATTTAGAACATGTCGAAGTGTAGTTGAAAACGAAAGAAACATAGATGAAAAACTCCAAGTATCTTAAGAGTTATGATGGAAATAGTTAGACTTGCGCTTTGGTCTAGCAGTTTACAGAACTACCTCCGATTCATTGACCATAAGTCATTCAATTCGACGCGGAATTTATTCAAATTCATACCATTCTGAAGATATCGAAGTGTAGTTGAAAACGGAAGAAACGGAGATGAAAAATTCTAATTATTTTAAGAGTTATGATAGAAATAGTTAGACTCGCAGTTTCGCCTAGCAGTTTACAGATCTACCTCCGAGTGAATGACCATAACTCACTCAATTCAACTCGGAATTCATTGAAATTTGTTCCATTTCAAAGTACTCGAAGTGTAGTTTAAAACGGAAGAAACGGAGATGAAAGAAGCCAAGTATTTTGAGAGTTATGGTGGAAATAGTTAGGCTCGCAATTTGGTCTAGCAGTTTACAGACCAACTTCCAATTGATTGACCATAACTTACTCAGTTTAACTCGGAATTGATTCAAATTCATGGCATTTAGAACATGTCGAAGTGTAGTTGAAAACAAAAGAAACATAGATGAAAAACTCCAAGTATCTTAAGAGTTATGATGGAAATAGTTAGACTCGCGCTTTGGTCTAGCAGTTTACAGAACTACCTCCGATTCGTTGACCATAAGTCATTCAATTCGACTCGGAATTTATTCAAATTCATACCATTCTGAAGATATCGAAGTGTAGTTGAAAACGGAAGAAATGGATATGAAAAACTCTAATTATTTTAAGAGTTATGATAGAAATAGTTAGACTCGCACTTTCGCCTAGCAGTTTACAGATCTACCTCTGAGTAAATGACCATAACTCACTCAATTCAACTCGAAATTCATTGAAATTTGTTCCATTTCAAAGTACTCGAAGTGTAGTTTAAAACGGAAGAAACGGAGATGAAAGAAGCCAAGTATTTTGAGAGTTATGGTGGAAATAGTTAGACTCGCACTTTGGTCAAGCAGTTTACAGACCAACCTCCAATTGATTGACCATAACTTACTCAATTTAACTCGGAATTTATTCAAATTCATGCCATTTTGAAGATGTCGAAGTGTAGTTGAAAACGAAAGAAACAGAAATGAAAAACTCCAAGTATCTTAAGAGTTATGATGGAAATAGTTAGACTCGCGCTTTGGTTTAGCAGTTTACAGACCTACCTCCGATTCATTGACCATAAGTCACTCAATTCGACTCGGAATTTATTCAAATTCATACCATTCTGAAGATATCGAAGTGTAGTTGAAAACGGAAGAAACGGAGATGGAAGAAGCCAAGTATTTTTAGAGTTATGGTGGAAATAGTTAGACTCGCACTTTGGTCTAGCAGTTTACAGACCAACCTCCAATTGATTGTCCATAACTTACTCAATTTAACTCGGAATTGATTCAAATTCATGCCATTTTGAAGATGTCGAAGTGTAGTTGAAAATGAATGAAACAGAGATGAAAAACTCCAAGTATCTTAAGAGTTATGATGGACATATTTAGGCTCGCGCTTTGGTCTAGCAGTTTACGGACCTACCTCCGATTCATTGACCCACTCAATTCGACTCGGAATTTATTCAAATTCATACCATTCTGAAGATATCGAAGTGTTGTTGAAAACGGAAGAAGCGGAGATGAAAGAGGCCAAGTATTTTGAGAGTTATGGTGGAAATAGTTAGACTCGCAATTTGGTCTAGCAGTTTACAGACCAACTTCCAATTGATTGACCATAACTTACTCAGTTTAACTCGGAATTGATTCAAATTCATGGCATTTAGAACATGTCGAAGTGTAGTTGAAAACGAAAGAAACATAGATGAAAAACTCCAAGTATCTTAAGAGTTATGATGGAAATAGTTAGACTCGCGCTTTGGTCTAGCAGTTTACAGAACTACCTCCGATTCATTGACCATAAGTCATTCAATTCGACTCGGAATTTATTCAAATTCATACCATTCTGAAGATATCGAAGTGTAGTTGAAAACGGAAGAAACGGATATGAAAAACTCTAATTATTTTAAGAGTTATGATAGAAATAGTTAGACTCGCACTTTCGCCTAGCAGTTTACAGATCTACCTCTGAGTAAATGACCATAACTCACTCAATTCAACTCGAAATTCATTGAAATTTGTTCCATTTCAAAGTACTCGAAGTGTAGTTTAAAACGGAAGAAACGGAGATGAAAGAAGCCAAGTATTTTGAGAGTTATGGTGGAAATAGTTAGACTCGCACTTTGGTCAAGCAGTTTACAGACCAACCTCCAATTGATTGACCATAACTTACTCAATTTAACTCGGAATTTATTCAAATTCATGCCATTTTGAAGATGTCGAAGTGTAGTTGAAAACGAAAGAAACAGAAATGAAAAACTCCAAGTATCTTAAGAGTTATGATGGAAATAGTTAGACTCGCGCTTTGGTTTAGCAGTTTACAGACCTACCTCCGATTCATTGACCATAAGTCACTCAATTCGACTCGGAATTTATTCAAATTCATACCATTCTGAAGATATCGAAGTGTAGTTGAAAACGGAAGAAACGGAGATGGAAGAAGCCAAGTATTTTTAGAGTTATGGTGGAAATAGTTAGACTCGCACTTTGGTCTAGCAGTTTACAGACCAACCTCCAATTGATTGTCCATAACTTACTCAATTTAACTCGGAATTGATTCAAATTCATGCCATTTTGAAGATGTCGAAGTGTAGTTGAAAATGAATGAAACAGAGATGAAAAACTCCAAGTATCTTAAGAGTTATGATGGACATATTTAGGCTCGCGCTTTGGTCTAGCAGTTTACGGACCTACCTCCGATTCATTGACCCACTCAATTCGACTCGGAATTTATTCAAATTCATACCATTCTGAAGATATCGAAGTGTTGTTGAAAACGGAAGAAGCGGAGATGAAAGAGGCCAAGTATTTTGAGAGTTATGGTGGAAATAGTTAGACTCGCACTTTGGTCTAGCAGTTTACAGACCAACCTCCAATTGATTGACCATAACTTACTCAATTTAACTCGGAATTGATTCAAATTCATGCCATTTAGAACATGTCGAAGTGTAGTTGAAAACGAAAGAAACATAGATGAAAAACTCCAAGTATCTTAAGAGTTATGATGGAAATAGTTAGACTCGCGCTTTGGTCTAGCAGTTTATAGAACTACCTCCGATTCATTGACCATAAGTCATTCAATTTGACTCGGAATTTATTCAAATTCATACCATTCTGAAGATATCGAAGTGTAGTTGAAAACGGAAGAAACGGAGATGAAAGAAGCCAAGTATTTTGAGAGTTATGGTGGAAATAGTTAGACTCGCACTTTGGTCTAGCAGTTTACAGACCAACCTCCAATTGATTGACCATAACTTACTCAATTTAACTCGGAATTGATTCAAATTCATGCCATTTAGAACATGTCGAAGAGTAGTTGAAAACGAAAGAAACATATATGAAAAACTCCAAGTATCTTAAGAGTTATGATGGAAATAGTTAGACTCGCGCTTTGGTCTAGCGGTTTACAGAACTACCTCCGATTCATTGACCATAAGTCATTCAATTCGACTCGGAATTTATTCAAATTCATACCATTCTGAAGATATCGAACTGTAGTTGAAAACGGAAGAAACGGAGATGAAAAACTCTAATTATTTTAAGAGTTATGATAGAAATAGTTAGACTCGCACTTTCGCCTAGCAGTTTACAGATCTACCTCCGAGTGAATGACCATAACTCACTCAATTCGACTCGGAATTCATTGAAATTTGTTCTATTTCGAAGGACTCGAAGTGTAGTTTAAAACGGAAGAAACGGAGATGAAAAAAGCCAAGTATTTTGAGAGTTATGGTCGAAATAGTTAGACTCCCACTTTGGTCTTGCAGTTTACAGACCAACCTCCAATTGATTGACCATAACTTACTCAATTTAACTCGGAATTTATTCAAATTCATGCCATTTAGAACATGTCGAAGTGTAGTTGAAAACAAAAGAAACATAGATGAAAAACACCAAGTATCTTAAGAGTTATGATGGAAATAGTTAGACTCGCGCTTTGGTCTAGCAGTTTACAGAACCAACTCCGATTCATTGACCATAAGTCATTCAATTCGACGCGGAATTTATTCAAATTCATAACATTCTGAAGATATCGAAGTGTAGTTGAAAACGGAAGAAACGGAGATGAAAAATTCTAATTATTTTAAGAGTTATGATAGAAATAGTTAGACTCGGAGTTTCGCCTAGCAGTTTACAGATCTACCTCCGAGTGAATGACCATAACTCACTCAATTCAACTCGGAATTCATTGAAATTTGTTTCATTTCAAAGTACTCGAAGTGTAGTTTAAAACGGAAGAAACGGAGATGAAAGAAGCCAAGTATTTTGAGAGTTATGGTGGAAATAGTTAGACTCGCACTTTGGTCTTGCAGTTTACAGACCAACCTCCAATTGATTGACTATAACTTACTCAATTTAACTCGGAATTGATTCAAAGTCATGCCATTTAGAACATGTCGAAGTGTAGTTGAAAACGAAAGAAACATAGATGAAAAACTCCAAGTATCTTAAGAGTTATGATGGAAATAGTTAGACTCGCGCTTTGGTCTAGCAGTTTACAGAACTACCTCCGATTCATTGACCATAAGTCATTCAATTCGACTCGGAATTTATTCAAATTCATACCATTCTGAAGATATCGAAGTGTAGTTGAAAACGGAAGAAACGGAGATGAAAAACTCTAATTATTTTAAGAGTTATGATAGAAATAGTTAGACTCGCACTTTCGCCTAGCAGTGTACAGATCTACCTCCGAGTGAATGACCATAACTCACTCAATTCAACTCGGAATTCATTGAAATTTGTTTCATTTCAAAGTACTCGAAGTGTAGTTTAAAACGGAAGAAACGGAGATGAAAGAAGCCAAGTATTTTGAGAGTTATGGTGGAAATAGTTAGACTCGCCCTTTGGTCAAGCAGTTTACAGACCAACCTCCAATTGATTGACCATAACTTACTCAATTTAACTCGGAATTTATTCAAATTCATGCCATTTTGAAGATGTCGAAGTGTAGTTGAAAACGAAAGAAACAGAGATGAAAAACTCCAAGTATCTTAAGAGTTATGATGGAAATAGTTAGACTCGCGCTTTTGTTTAGCAGTTTACAAACCTACCTCCGATTCATTGACCATAAGTCACTCAATTCGACTCGGAATTTATTCAAATTCATACCATTCTGAAGATATCGAAGTGTAGTTGAAAACGGAAGAAACGGAGATGGAAGAAGCCAAGTATTTTTAGAGTTATGGTCGAAATAGTTAGACTCGCACTTTGGTCTAGCAGTTTACAGACCAACCTCCAATTGATTGTCCATAACTTACTCAATTTAACTCGGAATTGATTCAAATTCATGCCATTTTGAAGATGTCGAAGTGTAGTTGAAAATGAATGAAACAGAGATGAAAAACTCCAAGTATCTTAAGAGTTATGATGGACATATTTAGGCTCGCGCTTTGGTCTAGCAGTTTACGGACCTACCTCCGATTCATTGACCCACTCAATTCGACTCGGAATTTATTCAAATTCATACCATTCTGAAGATATCGAAGTGTAGTTGAAAACGGAAGAAACGGAGATGGAAGAAGCCAAGTATTTTTAGAGTTATGGTGGAAATAGTTAGACTCGCACTTTGGTCTAGCAGTTTACAGACCAACCTCCAATTGATTGTCCATAACTTACTCAATTTAACTCGGAATTGATTCAAATTCATGCCATTTTGAAGATGTCGAAGTGTAGTTGAAAATGAATGAAACAGAGATGAAAAACTCCAAGTATCTTAAGAGTTATGATGGACATATTTAGGCTCGCGCTTTGGTCTAGCAGTTTACGGACCTACCTCCGATTCATTGACCCACTCAATTCGACTCGGAATTTATTCAAATTCATACCATTCTGAAGATATCGAAGTGTTGTTGAAAACGGAAGAAGCGGAGATGAAAGAGGCCAAGTATTTTGAGAGTTATGGTGGAAATAGTTAGACTCGCACTTTGGTCTAGCAGTTTACAGACCAACCTCCAATTGATTGACCATAACTTACTCAATTTAACTCGGAATTGATTCAAATTCATGCCATTTAGAACATGTCGAAGTGTAGTTGAAAACGAAAGAAACATAGATGAAAAACTCCAAGTATCTTAAGAGTTATGATGGAAATAGTTAGACTCGCGCTTTGGTCTAGCAGTTTATAGAACTACCTCCGATTCATTGACCATAAGTCATTCAATTTGACTCGGAATTTATTCAAATTCATACCATTCTGAAGATATCGAAGTGTAGTTGAAAACGGAAGAAACGGAGATGAAAGAAGCCAAGTATTTTGAGAGTTATGGTGGAAATAGTTAGACTCGCACTTTGGTCTAGCAGTTTACAGACCAACCTCCAATTGATTGACCATAACTTACTCAATTTAACTCGGAATTGATTCAAATTCATGCCATTTAGAACATGTCGAAGTGTAGTTGAAAACGAAAGAAACATATATGAAAAACTCCAAGTATCTTAAGAGTTATGATGGAAATAGTTAGACTCGCGCTTTGGTCTAGCGGTTTACAGAACTACCTCCGATTCATTGACCATAAGTCATTCAATTCGACTCGGAATTTATTCAAATTCATACCATTCTGAAGATATCGAACTGTAGTTGAAAACGGAAGAAACGGAGATGAAAAACTCTAATTATTTTAAGAGTTATGATAGAAATAGTTAGACTCGCACTTTCGCCTAGCAGTTTACAGATCTACCTCCGAGTGAATGACCATAACTCACTCAATTCGACTCGGAATTCATTGAAATTTGTTCTATTTCGAAGGACTCGAAGTGTAGTTTAAAACGGAAGAAACGGAGATGAAAAAAGCCAAGTATTTTGAGAGTTATGGTCGAAATAGTTAGACTCCCACTTTGGTCTTGCAGTTTACAGACCAACCTCCAATTGATTGACCATAACTTACTCAATTTAACTCGGAATTTATTCAAATTCATGCCATTTAGAACATGTCGAAGTGTAGTTGAAAACAAAAGAAACATAGATGAAAAACACCAAGTATCTTAAGAGTTATGATGGAAATAGTTAGACTCGCGCTTTGGTCTAGCAGTTTACAGAACCAACTCCGATTCATTGACCATAAGTCATTCAATTCGACGCGGAATTTATTCAAATTCATAACATTCTGAAGATATCGAAGTGTAGTTGAAAACGGAAGAAACGGAGATGAAAAATTCTAATTATTTTAAGAGTTATGATAGAAATAGTTAGACTCGGAGTTTCGCCTAGCAGTTTACAGATCTACCTCCGAGTGAATGACCATAACTCACTCAATTCAACTCGGAATTCATTGAAATTTGTTTCATTTCAAAGTACTCGAAGTGTAGTTTAAAACGGAAGAAACGGAGATGAAAGAAGCCAAGTATTTTGAGAGTTATGGTGGAAATAGTTAGACTCGCACTTTGGTCTTGCAGTTTACAGACCAACCTCCAATTGATTGACTATAACTTACTCAATTTAACTCGGAATTGATTCAAAGTCATGCCATTTAGAACATGTCGAAGTGTAGTTGAAAACGAAAGAAACATAGATGAAAAACTCCAAGTATCTTAAGAGTTATGATGGAAATAGTTAGACTCGCGCTTTGGTCTAGCAGTTTACAGAACTACCTCCGATTCATTGACCATAAGTCATTCAATTCGACTCGGAATTTATTCAAATTCATACCATTCTGAAGATATCGAAGTGTAGTTGAAAACGGAAGAAACGGAGATGAAAAACTCTAATTATTTTAAGAGTTATGATAGAAATAGTTAGACTCGCACTTTCGCCTAGCAGTGTACAGATCTACCTCCGAGTGAATGACCATAACTCACTCAATTCAACTCGGAATTCATTGAAATTTGTTTCATTTCAAAGTACTCGAAGTGTAGTTTAAAACGGAAGAAACGGAGATGAAAGAAGCCAAGTATTTTGAGAGTTATGGTGGAAATAGTTAGACTCGCCCTTTGGTCAAGCAGTTTACAGACCAACCTCCAATTGATTGACCATAACTTACTCAATTTAACTCGGAATTTATTCAAATTCATGCCATTTTGAAGATGTCGAAGTGTAGTTGAAAACGAAAGAAACAGAGATGAAAAACTCCAAGTATCTTAAGAGTTATGATGGAAATAGTTAGACTCGCGCTTTTGTTTAGCAGTTTACAAACCTACCTCCGATTCATTGACCATAAGTCACTCAATTCGACTCGGAATTTATTCAAATTCATACCATTCTGAAGATATCGAAGTGTAGTTGAAAACGGAAGAAACGGAGATGGAAGAAGCCAAGTATTTTTAGAGTTATGGTCGAAATAGTTAGACTCGCACTTTGGTCTAGCAGTTTACAGACCAACCTCCAATTGATTGTCCATAACTTACTCAATTTAACTCGGAATTGATTCAAATTCATGCCATTTTGAAGATGTCGAAGTGTAGTTGAAAATGAATGAAACAGAGATGAAAAACTCCAAGTATCTTAAGAGTTATGATGGACATATTTAGGCTCGCGCTTTGGTCTAGCAGTTTACGGACCTACCTCCGATTCATTGACCCACTTAATTCGACTCGGAATTTATTCAAATTCATACCATTCTGAAGATATCGAAGTGTAGTTGAAAACGAAAGAAACGGAGATGAAAGAGGCCAAGTATTTTGAGAGTTATGGTGGAAATAGTTAGACTCGCACTTTGGTCTAGCAGTTTACAGACCAACCTCCAATTGATTGACCATAACTTACTCAATTTAACTCGGAATTGATTCAAATTCATACCATTTAGAACATGTCGAAGTGTAGTTGAAAACGAAAGAAACATAGATGAAAAACTCCAAGTATCTTAAGAGTTATGATGGAAATAGTTAGACTCGCGCTTTGGTCTAGCAGTTTACAGAACTACCTCCGATTCATTGACCATAAGTCATTCAATTCGACTCGGAATTTATTCAAATTCATACCATTCTGAAGATATCGAAGTGTAGTTGAAAACGGAAGAAACGGAGATGAAAAACTCTAATTATTTTAAGAGTTATGATAGAAATAGTTAGACTCGCAGTTTCGCCTAGCAGTTTACAGATCTACCTCCGAGTGAATGACCATAACTCACTCAATTCAACTCGGAATTCATTGAAATTTGTTCCATTTCAAAGTACTCGAAGTGTAGTTTAAAACGGAAGAAACGGAGATGAAAGAAGCCAAGTATTTTGAGAGTTATGGTGGAAATAGTTAGACTCGCACTTTGGTCAAGCAGTTTACAGACCAACCTCCAATTGATTGACCATAACTTACTCAATTTAACTCGGAATTTATTCAAATTCATGCCATTTTGAAGATGTCGAAGTGTAGTTGAAAATGAAAGAAACAGAGATGAAAAACTCCAAGTATCTTAAGAATTATGGTGGAAATAGTTAGACTCGCGCTTTGGTTTAGCAGTTTACAAACCTACCTCCGATTCATTGACCATAAGTCACTCAATTCGACTCGGAATTTATTCAAATTCATTCCATTCTGAAGATATCGAAGTGTAGTTGAAAACGGAAGAAACGGAGATGG
Organism: Tasmannia lanceolata; assembly: GCF_043159265.1. Classification (NCBI taxonomy): domain Eukaryota; kingdom Viridiplantae; phylum Streptophyta; class Magnoliopsida; order Canellales; family Winteraceae; genus Tasmannia; species Tasmannia lanceolata. Next base: position 42,634,868 of record NW_027518695.1, read on the forward strand.
AAGAAGCCAAGTATTTTTAGAGTTATGGTGGAAATAGTTAGACTCGCACTTTGGTCTAGCAATTTACAGACCAACCTCCAATTGATTGTCCATAACTTACTCAATTTAACTCGGAATTGATTCAAATTCATGCCATTTTGAAGATGTCGAAGTGTAGTTGAAAATGAATGAAACAGAGATGAAAAACTCCAAGTATCTTAAGAGTTATGATGGACATATTTAAGCTCGCGCTTTGGTCTAGCAGTTTACGGACCTACCTCCGATTCATTGACCCACTCAATTCGACTCGGAATTTATTCAAATTCATACCATTCTGAAGATATCGAAGTGTAGTTGAAAACGGAAGAAACGGAGATGAAAGAAGCCAAGTATTTTGAGAGTTATGGTGGAAATATTTAGACTCGCACTTTGGTCTTGCAGTTTACAGACCAACCTCCAATTGATTGACCATAACTTACTCAATTTAACTCGGAATTTATTCAAATTCATGCCATTTTGAAGATGTCGAAGTGTAGTTGAAAACGAAAGAAACAGAGATGAAAAACTCCAAGTATCTTAAGAGTTATGATGGAAATAGTTAGACTCGCGCTTTGGTTTAGCAGTTTACAGAACTACATCCGATTCATTGACCATAAGTCATTCAATTCGACACGGAATTTATTCAAATTCATACCATTCTGAAGATATCGAAGTGTAGTTGAAAACGGAAGAAACGGAGATGAAAAACTCTAATTATTTTAAGAGTTATGATAGAAATAGTTAGACTCGCACTTTTGCCTAGCAGTTTACCGATCTACCTCCGAGTGAATGACCATAACTCACTCAATTCAACTCAGAATTCATTGAAATTTGTTCCATTTCGAAGGACTCGAAGTGTAGTTTAAAACGGAAGAAACGGAGATGAAAGAAGCCAAGTATTTTGAGAGTTATGGTGGAAATAGTTAGACTCGCACTTTGGTCAAGCAGTTTACAGACCAACCTCCAATTGATTGACCATAACTTACTCAATTTAACTCGGAATTTATTCAAATTCATGCCATTTTGAAGATGTCGAAGTGTAGTTGAAAACGAAAGAAACAGAGATGAAAAACTCCAAGTGTCTTAAGAGTTATGATGGAAATAGTTAGACTCGCGCTTTGGTGTAGCAGTTTACAGACCTACCTCCGATTCATTGACCATAAGTCACTCAATTCGACTCGGAATTTATTCAAATTCATATCATTCTGAAGATATCGAAGTGTAGTTGAAAACAGAAGAAACGGAGATGAAAGAAGCCAAGTATTTTTACAGTTATGGTGGAAATAGTTAGACTCGCACTTTGGTCTAGCAGTTTACAGACCAACCTCCAATTGATTGTCCATAACTTACTCAATTTAACTCGGAATTGATTCAAATTCATGCCATTTTGAAGATGTCGAAGTGTAGTTGAAAATGAATGAAACAGAGATGAAAAACTCCAAGTATCTTAAGAGTTATGATGGACATATTTAGGCTCGCGCTTTGGTCTAGCAGTTTACGGACCTACCTCCGATTCATTGACCCACTCAATTCGACTCGGAATTTATTCAAATTCATACCATTCTGAAGATATCGAAGTGTAGTTGAAAACGAAAGAAACGGAGATAAAAGAGGCCAAGTATTTTGAGAGTTATGGTGGAAATAGTTAGACTCGCACTTTGGTCTAGCAGTTTACACACCAACCTCCAATTGATTGACCATAACTTACTCAATTTAACTCGGAATTGATTCAAATTCATACCATTTAGAACATGTCGAAGTGTAGTTGAAAACGAAAGAAACATAGATGAAAAACTCCAAGTATCTTAAGAGTTATGATGGAAATAGTTAGACTCGCGCTTTGGTCTAGCAGTTTACAGAATTACCTCCGATTCATTGACCATAAGTCATTCAATTCGACTCGGAATTTATTCAAATTCATACCATTCTGAAGATATCGAAGTGTAGTTGAAAACGGAAGAAACGGAGATGAAAAACTCTAATTATTTTAAGAGTTATGATAGAAATAGTTAGACTCGCAGTTTCGCCTAGCAGTTTACAGATCTACCTCCGAGTGAATGACCATAACTCACTCAATTCAACTCGAAATTCATTGAAATTTGTTCCATTTCAAAGTACTCGAAGTGTAGTTTAAAACGGAAGAAACGGAGATGAAAGAAGCCAAGTATTTTGAGAGTTATGGTGGAAATAGTTAGACTCGCACTTTGGTCAAGCAGTTTACAGACCAACCTCCAATTGATTGACCATAACTTACTCAATTTAACTCGGAATTTATTCAAATTCATGCCTTTTTGAAGATGTCGAAGTGTAGTTGAAAACGAAAGAAACAGAGATGAAAAACTCCAAGTATCTTAAGAGTTATGGTGGAAATAGTTAGACTCGCGCTTTGGTTTAGCAGTTTACAAACCTACCTCCGATTCATTGACCATAAGTCACTCAATTCGACTCGGAATTTATTCAAATTCATACCATTCTGAAGATATCGAAGTGTAGTTGAAAACGGAATAAACGGAGATGGAAGAAGCCAAGTATTTTTAGAGTTATGGTGGAAATAGTTAGACTCGCACTTTGGTCTAGCAATTTACAGACCAACCTCCAATTGATTGTCCATAACTTACTCAATTTAACTCGGAATTGATTCAAATTCATGCCATTTTGAAGATGTCGAAGTGTAGTTGAAAATGAATGAAACAGAGATGAAAAACTCCAAGTATCTTAAGAGTTATGATGGACATATTTAGGCTCGCGCTTTGGTCTAGCAGTTTACGGACCTACCTCCGATTCATTGACCCACTCAATTCGACTCGGAATTTATTCAAATTCATACCATTCTGAAGATATCGAAGTGTAGTTGAAAACGGAAGAAACGGAGATGAAAGAAGCCAAGTATTTTGAGAGTTATGGTGGAAATAGTTAGACTCGCACTTTGGTCTTGCAGTTTACAGACCAACCTCCAATTGATTGACCATAACTTACTCAATTTAACTCGGAATTGATTCAAATTCATGCCATTTAGAAAATGTCGAAGTGTAGTTGAAAACGAAAGAAACATAGATGAAAAACTCTAAGTATCTTAAGAGTTATGATGGAAATAGTTAGACTCGCGCTTTGGTCTAGCAGTTTACAGAACTACATCCGATTCATTGACCATAAGTCATTCAATTCGACACGGAATTTATTCAAATTCATACCATTCTGAAGATATCGAAGTGTAGTTGAAAACGGAAGAAACGGAGATGAAAAACTCTAATTATTTTAAGAGTTATGATAGAAATAGTTAGACTCGCACTTTTGCCTAGCAGTTTACAGATCTACCTCCAAGTGAATGTCCATAACTCACTCAATTCAACTCGGAATTCATTGAAATTTGTTCCATTTCGAAGGACTCGAAGTGTAGTTTAAAACGGAAGAAACGGAGATGAAAGAAGCCATGTATTTTGAGAGTTATGGGGGAAATAGTTAGACTCGCACTTTGGTCAAGCAGTTTACAGACCAACCTCCAATTTATTGACCATAACTTACTCAATTTAACTCGGAATTGATTCAAACTCATGCCATTTAGAACATGTCGAAGTATAGTTGAAAATGAAAGAAACATAGATGAAAACTCCAAGTATCTTAAGAGTTATGATGGAAATAGTTAGACTCGCGCTTTGGTCTAGCAGTTTACAGAACTACCTCCGATTCATTGACCATAAATCATTCAATTCGACTCGGAATTTATTCAAATTCATACCATTCTGAAGATATCGAAGTGTAGTTGAAAACGGAAGAAACGGAGATGAAAAACTCTAATTATTTTAAGAGTTATGATAGAAATAGTTAGACTCGCAGTTTCGCCTAGCAGTGTACAGATCTACCTCCGAGTGAATGACCATAACTCACTCAATTCAACTCGGAATTCATTGAAATTTGTTTCATTTCAAACTACTCGAAGTGTAGTTTAAAACGGAAGAAACGGAGATGAAAGAAGCCAAGTATTTTGAGAGTTATGGTGGAAATAGTTAGACTCGCACTTTGGTCTTGCAGTTTACAGACCAACCTCCAATTGATTGACCATAACTTTCTCAATTTAACTCGGAATTTATTCAAATTCATGCCATTTTGAAGATGTCGAAGTGTAGTTGAAAACGAAAGAAACAGAGATGAAAAACTCCAAGTATCTTAAGAGTTATGATGGAAATAGTTAGACTCGCGCTTTTATTTAGCAGTTTACAGATCTACCTCCGATTCATTGACCATAACTCACTCAATTCGACTCGGAATTTATTCAAATTCATACCATTCTGAAGATATCGAAGTGTAGTTGAAAACGGAAGTAACGGAGATGAAAGAAGCCAAGTATTTTGAGAGTTATGGTGGAAATAGTTAGACTCGCACTTTGGTCTTGCAGTTTACAGACCAACCTCCAATTGATTGACCATAACTTACTCAATTTAACTCGGAATTGATTCAAATTCATGCCATTTAGAACATGTCGAAGTGTAGTTGAAAATGAAAGAAACATAGATGAAAAACTCCAAGTATCTTAAGAGTTATGATGGAAATAGTTAGACTCGCGCTTTGGTCTAGCAGTTTACAGAACTACCTCCGATTCATTGACCATAAGTCATTCAATTCGACTCGGAATTTATTCAAATTCATACCATTCTTAAAGATATCGAAGTGTAGTTGAAAACGGAAGAAACGGAGATGAAAAACTCTAATTATTTTAAGAGTTATGATAGAAATAGTTAGACTCGCAGTTTCGCCTAGCAGTTTACAGATCTACCTCCGAGTGAATGACCATAACTCACTCAATTCAACTCGGAATTCATTGAAATTTGTTCAATTTCAAAGTACTCGAAGTGTAGTTTAAAACGGAAGAAACGGAGATGAAAGAAGCCAAGTATTTTGAGAGTTATGGTGGAAATAGTTAGACTCGCACTTTGGTCAAGCAGTTTACAGACCAACCTCCAATTGATTGACCATAACTTACTCAATTTAACTCGAAATTTATTCAAATTCATGCCATTTTGAAGATGTCGAAGTGTAGTTGAAAATGAAAGAAACAGAGATGAAAAACTCCAAGTATCTTAAGAATTATGGTGGAAATAGTTAGACTCGCGCTTTGGTTTAGCAGTTTACAAACCTACCTCCGATTCATTGACCATAAGTCACTTAATTCGACTCGGAATTTATTCAAATTCATACCATTCTGAAGATATCGAAGTGTAGTTGAAAACGGAAGAAACGGAGATGGAAGAAGCCAAGTATTTTTAGAGTTATGGTGGAAATAGTTAGACTCGCACTTTGGTCTAGCAATTTACAGACCAACCTCCAATTGATTGTCCATAACTTACTCAATTTAACTCGGAATTGATTCAAATTCATGCCATTTTGAAGATGTCGAAGTGTAGTTGAAAATGAATGAAACAGAGATGAAAAACTCCAAGTATCTTAAGAGTTATGATGGACATATTTAGGCTCGCGCTTTGGTCTAGCAGTTTACGGACCTACCTCCGATTCATTGACCCACTCAATTCGACTCGGAATTTATTCAAATTCATACCATTCTGAAGATATCGAAGTGTAGTTGAAAACGGAAGAAACGGAGATTAAAAGAAGCCAAGTATTTTGAGAGTTATGGTGGAAATAGTTAGACTCGCACTTTGGTCTTGCAGTTTACAGACCAACCTCCAATTGATTGACCATAACTTACTCAATTTAACTCGGAATTTATTCAAATTCATGCCATTTTGAAGATGTCGAAGTGTAGTTGAAAACGAAAGAAACAGAGATGAAAAACTCCAAGTATCTTAAGAGTTATGATGGAAATAGTTAGACTCGCGCTTTGGTTTAGCAGTTTACAGAACTACATCCGATTCATTGACCATAAGTCATTCAATTCGACAAGGAATTTATTCAAATTCATACCATTCTGAAGATATCGAAGTGTAGTTGAAAACGGAAGAAACGGAGATGAAAAACTCTAATTATTTTAAGAGTTATGATAGAAATAGTTAGACTCGCACTTTTGCCTAGCAGTTTACAGATCTACCTCCGAGTGAATGACCATAACTCACTCAATTCAACTCAGAATTCATTGAAATTTGTTCCATTTCGAAGGACTCGAAGTGTAGTTTAAAACGGAAGAAACGGAGATGAAAGAAGCCAAGTATTTTGAGAGTTATGGTGGAAATAGTTAGACTCGCACTTTGGTCAAGCAGTTTACAGACCAACCTCCAATTGATTGACCATAACTTACTCAATTTAACTCGGAATTTATTCAAATTCATGCCGTTTTGAAGATGTCGAAGTGTAGTTGAAAACGAAAGAAATAGAGATGAAAAACTCCAAGTATCTTAAGAGTTATGATGGAAATAGTTAGACTCGCGCTTTGGTGTAGCAGTTTACAGACCTACCTCCGATTCATTGACCATAAGTCACTCAATTCGACTCGGAATTTATTCAAATTCATATCATTCTGAAGATATCGAAGTGTAGTTGAAAACAGAAGAAACGGAGATGAAAGAAGCCAAGTATTTTTACAGTTATGGTGGAAATAGTTAGACTCGCACTTTGGTCTAGCAGTTTACAGACCAACCTCCAATTGATTGTCCATAACTTACTCAATTTAACTCGGAATTGATTCAAATTCATGCCATTTTGAAGATGTCGAAGTGTAGTTGAAAATGAATGAAACAGAGATGAAAAACTCCAAGTATCTTAAGAGTTATGATGGACATATTTAGGCTCGCGCTTTGGTCTAGCAGTTTACGGACCTACCTCCGATTCATTG